>NC_090942.1:50480910-51105910 GCF_040807025.1 Struthio camelus
GTCTATAAAGGCATAGACCTTTTAAATAACTTGCTTTTTTAAGGATTAAATCTGTATGATCTTTGTCTCTTTGCTCCTACCTTAGTCACAATTTCCGACTAAACTGGAGACAGGATGAGGGCCTTATCGACCCATGACCCAGGCTCAGTGACCGAGAGCACATCTGGGAAGGAAGAGCAAAGTGATCTTTGGCCCTAGCCATTTCTGACATTCCCCCATCTCCCCAGACAGCTTCCTGCCTCCTTCTGCTCTCTTGAATTTCCAGTTCTTCCTTTGCCCTTTAACTGCTCCCTAACTTCTCATTCCATTTTTTCCCCTCTATCTCTCTGCACAGTCTCTCTTTCCCAAAGCTGCTGCCTCACTTTCCCCCATCACTTCCCAGGCAGCATGCACATGTTGCACCTTCTTTTCTCTCCACAGCTAGCTTCTGGTTAGCTAGTATACTCTGATTAGATTTCTTCCATATATATACGCTCCTTTGGCAGAGATGGATTTTAGTAAAATGCCTGCAGACCTTTCTCAGATTTCAGCCAAGAGCAAGATTTACATTGCTTGGGTGTGACATGGAATCAGCAACAAAAACATTTCCTCAAGCAATTAAATTCACATAACCTCTGTCTCATGGATAGATACTAGCTGGGGTATTCTGCCTGCCAATGCTCACTCTACTGCATTTGGTGCCTGACAGTTAGGCATACCTCTGTGCAGAGACTAATCTCTTTCACTCTCTGTTTCTCTCAAAACATTTCATTGGATTTTGTTCCCCATGGAGTGGAAGATTTGCACTGAATGACTGGCAGTATGGAGTGGAAGATTTGCACTGAATGACTGGCAGTATCTAGGGCAGGAGCAAAGCCAGGCTTTGCAACTCCTCCATGGAGATCCACACAGCTGTCACACATGCACACAGCAGTGGATTTCATCTAAGAAATTATGTTTTGTTCAGAAAGCTGTATCTCAGGAACCTCTTGCTCTTTAGGGTGGAGGTCTGGGCCACAAACCCAGTCCTGCACCATCAGCAGGCAGATACAGTTCGAGGTCATATAAGTAAGGATTTGAGTTTACAGTCTTATAGAATAAAAAGTTGGTGAACAATAAGGAATCTTCTACCTTAGCTACAACAAAACTGGTAATCTACTATATTAAAGTACACTTGAGGGCTCTGGCAGTCACAAGGCAGTAATGTAAATGCAGTACTGCATCTCTAACATAAGCACTTTAAAAACAGTTATAATGTAATGGCTAAAAGAGCTGTCAGAAGACAGTGTCTTTGATTAAGAAATCTTAGACCACATCAGAAGAGACAATGCTATTGTCTCATAACAACTGTCTTCAGCAAACTCACAATATGGCATGTCTATGCCAAGTACCACACTCAAAATGGCCAGCCACTACCACTGCCTTTCCCTTGTGATCTGGAACTGGGAAGACTGGCCTCAAAAGAGGCCTCTTGCTTCTTAATGACTCACAGATGACTTTGCTGGCTTTTCTTGCAGCTCCTCCCAGAAGACGTTTATGAACTGTTTAGGGTTCAATTATTGCTGAACCAGTGCATCTTCATACAACAGGAAAAGAAAAATTCTCTTCCACATCGGCTTGCGCTGAGCTTAATTAAAAGCAGTTCTGCAGCTGGTTGTGGCCTGTTTGCCAGCTGCAGTTTGACAAATGTTCCCAGTGATATCTGAAAGCAGAGGTTCTCTTCACTTATTGGGGGACACAAGTATGTCTGGTAAAGGTAGTTCTGCATAGGAAGTTTTTAAAACAAATAATATACATTCTGGTGCCTCATTCCCTCATGTGCTGTAATTCAGCCAATCATTCATGTCATGGACAGTGCATCCAGGCATTTCTCCCCAGTGGATGTGATCTCATTTTTGGAAGAAATAATGAAAACCTTGCTGCAAAAGAGCAGAACCTGATATTATGATTGCACAATTGTGGCACCCCAGTCTCTTTCAGAAAGCCACTTCCAGTATTATTGAGATAAACTGGTCTTGAATATTCTGTCAAAAACTTTGTTGTTTGAAGACACATTTGTGTTGTAAGCATCACTGTTCTACCAGCTCCTTTCTGTCTAAGTCTTTTACCTTTAATTCTTTTCTTATGACAATGAAGTCCTTGCTTACTGTGAAATAGCCAATCAGAAAAAAAGGGGGGAAAAAGGGTGTTCACATCTTTTGCAAGGCTACATTCTGATGTTTTGTCAGTAACACTGAGCTGCCACAGTGCTATGGTGGCTTTTTTCCCCAGATTTCCTGCATAGGAACAGAACCCTTGCCCTTACTGCTTTCTATCTGGTTTTACTTTTTTCCTTGATTGCAATTGGGTATTTGAAAATTTCTGCTGAAACTCTAATTACAAATTAACTGCAGTAAACATAAAAGACTTGCAGTTAAATAGTTTGCATAACATTGATTTTGTTTTTGTTTTGTTTGTAATAAGAAAGGAACAAACATTCCACAGCGCATTATATATACCTTGAGGAAAGTTCAGAGAGTAGAGGAAGACCCTGATCACCGATGCTATTTATCTCTCTTCAAACAGCCAATCCACAGAACTCTAGCTGCAGATGAAGAAAGGCTACAGATATTCCACAGAAATGTTGAAAACAAATGCTTGGTCAGCCCAGTGGTCTGGCTTCAGTAATTTGCGTTGTAGAGTTAAAGGCTCTTTAGGGCACTTTAAAGGTTAAAGTTTATTGTTTCTGCAGAGTGCTGGCTTTATAAAGGCAAGAATGGTGAAGGTATTTGAACATGTAGACTATTCCTTCAAATATATTGATACCGTATTTGGCCCCCAGAGGGACTGATTAGTCTCTGCTTGAAAGTGGGGAACATCTGTCACCAACCAGCTTTATATGATGGAAGGTACACAGAGTATACTTTTCAAGAATGAGACGGAAAAAGATCCAAAGGGCACCATTTGGACTTGTCTTTAGTTGAGGCTTGACTTGGAGATTCCTAACAAAGAACCTCTTTGATCTAGAATCTTTTATTACTGTAGAATATAAACAAAAGGAACAAAATATTCTCCTTAATTATTTTTCTCTCTTCCTCTCCTCTGCCCCAGGAAAGTGAGCAATTCGGAGCCCGGTGTAGGTTTTGGAAACGTAACTGTGCATTGTGTTTAAAAGTTCCTTTTAACCCGCATTTAACAACCAGCCACAAAACCTAAAGACTGTTAAAAAACTGGACTTGGGTTTATACTAAAATGAAAGACTGATTTTCTAATAAGCTCTGAGGCAGAAGAAAATGTGCCAAGTATAATTTCACATCCTTGTTGATTGTCCTTTTTCTCTGGTGCAGTCATGCATTTGCTCTGTCACGTGTCCCAGATTATAAGAACATCATAAACAGAATTTATCAGAAAGTTCTTGGCCCAAGACTGTTAATGACTAGGCGGGTTTCTCTGGAAGTTTCCAGGCTTTTTTCATCTCTGTTCCCAAATATACTTCTCTTTTTTCTATTTTCAAAGAGAAACTGAAGTGTACTCCTGTAATAGCGGAGATTATCACTTTGTTATTCCCACTTCCTTCTTCATTAGAGCAATTGGAGTATGGGAGAAGGTTGGTTTAGTCAGATAAAGCTAATATGATCATTTAATGAAAACAGAGCTGATGCAGAATTATGCTGGACTAAGCTTTTTTCTACTTGGCAAAGTATTTTAATATGGGTGGCTAAAACTGGTCACTGCATCTAAATAGCAGCCACCTGATTTTCCAGGGCATTAAGGAACACAAGCTTGCATTTGAGACTTTGACTGCAACATGGCTGAGGCAGATGCTCTACTCCACCCTCTTTATAAGCAAGTAGGTTTAATTAGTCATATTTTCCAGTATCACTTCAACTGCTGATCAGAATTTAACCTATTCTGGTTTTAGAAGTTCCAAGCAACTGTATCTGGATCATTTAGCCTCCATGAGACTGAAGAGAGCTTGCCCTAAAAACAGAGTAACAAGAGACACGTGATGCTTCCACCAGGACCGTTTAAATCATTATACTTTACATTGCACAAGGGGAAAAACAGTTTTTAAAGTAATGCTAGAAAGACTTTTTCCCAGTATTTGGAGCTAGTGGAATTAAAAATTCAGGTAGGAACTAAGGATTTTTCAGCTGGAAAATTTTTAAACGCACCACTTCTTCAAAATCATGACCTTTTTGCACTCTTGTGTCCAAACTTTTACTCCTTATTTTCTCCCCACTGATTTTTTTCTATATGATAGGAGAAAAACTGGTGGCCACAAGACTCTCATACTCTGGTTCTTTTAGGGGATGTTCCCTGGTCATCAGGTCATCTCATACCCAAAGATAAATGAACTAGCAAATAGGCAAAGCAGCTAAGACATTTTAGTTTATAGATGTGACGGTGAAACATATGACCTGTAGTTTTTCTGTGTCTACTTTAGCATTTGAGGAATGCTACTGCCATAACAGGAGCAGCTCACCAAAGGAGATAACGAGATCATAAGGGACGCTGGGGAGCAGCCAGCCAGGCTCCCTTCCTCAGCAGTCCCTGAACAGGGGAAACCTTGGCAAGTATTTGGTTCAGACTATTCCATTTTGGTCCAGACATTGGCCAATTGTAGTGCTCCAATGAAATCCAGAAGTCTAATTTTGTTCTTGTTTGGGTCTAACAGCCACAGACTGCCTGTATAAATGCCAAACAATAACAGTGATACAACTAATAAAGTCTGAGTCTTCATTTTTTTCTTTGCTGTTTATATAGTGGACATTTGAATAAATTCAATTTAAAAGAAAACCCCGTGGATTGATGTTGGCAGTTAATCACAGGCTGTGAGCAGGAAGCGAGCTCCTACTTCTCATTCCTTTAGATTAGTTGCTGAATCCTATTTGCTAACAACCATTCAGTTACGATTGTCAGTGCTATGAAGCAGATTTCTCTGAAGAAAAATTGCTCTGTACAAATTTTGAGGAAGAATGCATTTCTTTTTGCTTTTCCATGATTGTGAGAGGCTCACTGCACATAAGAGAAAAACTAAAGTCTCTCCAGAGCTGCTGTCAAGAGCATATATTTTTCCTCCATATGCAATATAATATAAAATAATACTAACATACGGGATTCTTTCTAAAGGTATTTTCCATGCAAGACTCTGAATAAAGAGAAAGGAAACACAAGGAATTTGGAGGAACTCAGTAAGGTTTGAGTTTAAGCTTGTAGAATTCTCTGGTCTTCCAAATGCAATTTGATGGCATCACTAACACATAGCATAACAGGAGACAGATACCAGCTGTGCTTTGAGAGTTAATCTCATAAAGCGCTTTCAGAGAAGGTCACATTCAGAACCCCGAGGGCTTCCAATCTGTTTAGACTTGAAAGGCATGCAAAGGAGGAACTGATTTTAAACCATCCAATTTTAGCATGCAGTTGGGACCCAGCCCTGGGGATCCCTCGTGTGCACAGCACACCAGTACGTGGAACGTGTTGAGAATCAGGCTTTCAATTTGGAGCTTTGCATCTTCAGAAGTAAACATATACTAACAGGAGAGCCACAAAAATTAGTGATTTATTTGATACAGTACGTCCTATGACCTTTAAGATAAAAAGGTGCATCTCCTTTCACCAAACTGCCATTGCTTGCCGTGTGAGTACTGGGTACAGCAAGTAGGACTCTGCCCTGATTCCTTAACTCCCATTCTCCACTACAGTTTCCAGGCAAAAAGCCCCTAAATCGGCCAGGCAAAAATTAACCTATCCTCCAAATACTTGCCTAAACAAAGCAGAAAGGCAAATGGTGTGTCTGAACATAGAGGCTGGGAGGAAGGGAGGATTAGATGACAGCAGCAGAGAGAAACAGCATCACTTTCTCTTGCCATCGTTCTGAAAAAACACAAACAAGCCCCATTCTCCAAGTCAAGTAAAAAAGACACAGAAGGAACACTTGAATTATTCTAGTTCCACCGACTTACCTGCTAATGCCCTATAATGCGCTTGTTTTTGACTCAGTGCTCTAAAAAAGAGTATTCATTCCACGTCATTCTGGCCCCAACATCAAGTAAGTGCCTACGTGGGGGAAGGCGGTTTCTGTTACTGAGCTAGTGGAGCTCCTCTAATCAGCCGTTCAGAGCCCCTACATTAAAATCCCACTCAAGCTCACTCTCAGCCAGTTCTCTCTCTGGTATATATTTAGCTTCCTATAAAAGGAACTAGGGAATCTAGTCTTCTAACTTAAAAATTTAACTTAGCCAGCTGAAGTTAGATGATGTTACCCTCGCCTCCTCTGGCCCATTTCTTCCTTTTTCTTATCCTATTAGTCCTGAAGTTTTCTCTGCAACTCAGCAGAAGTTTTGCATGCCCAAAGAGACCTGAACTGGAACCAGTGATGTATTCACAATAATTGCTACAGCACCTTGTTTTAAAAATTGATAAATAAGTTTTCAGGATCTGTGTTAAATGCAAATTTTATGATTTGGATGATCATAAAATGGCATCAGTAAGTAAAATGGCTGAGGAAGACTATACTAGCTTAAAGATAAAAGGAAATTAAAGCAGCTTTGAAAATAAAAGTTTATTAGAACTTGAACTCTATGATATAAAAGACTAGCTTTCAACTGACATTTAGATTTGCTTTATTCAATACACAGATATGTAGAAATATAGAAATATGTCACCCAGCCCCCTTTTATTTGCTCACTTCTAAATCCTTTAGAATATTAATAATAGTTGCTTAGTAATAGAGAAAAGCTATCCAGAGAGACTCAGTAAAAGCTATTCCGGTTAAAACTACGAGGTACTTTTTATTAAGAGTCAGTCAATTTTGTATGAGCCAGTGGAAAACTAGCAGTGACAAGATTTTTCTGTATCAGTCAAAAGAGGACACCACTTTACAAGGACTGAGCAAAGTCAGAGCACCATCACAGACCATGGAACATGATGAGGGAACTGCCCCAGAGAAAAAGTCCACTGACTACAATGACATGTTATATCTTGCATTTATAGGAATAAATCTGTGCTTCAAACTCAGGCCTTTTGGTGTTGGGCAGGTTTCAAAAGCCTACGGTAAGTATTTGCACCATAAATTTTCAAGGAGAAAGTGGATGGCTATTTTTCAAATTGAGATTGCTAAAAGTGCATATAAGAGTAGTTAGTTCTTGTGCAAGGGATATTCACAGCATATTCAGTCTGGGTATTGCAGCAATTGAAAAAGAGAGTAGACTTATTTTCTTCTACTTTTGTATATTATTGAAGAAACTTAAGATTGAATAATGCCTACATGTTACAAATGGATGTTTCAGGTTTGGGTTACTCTAAATTAAAGATGATAACACTGCTCTGCCTAAGATTAATTTACTTTGCAGATAATCTCTAAGGATTTGATTTGTTTGAGGTTAACAGTGTGGTATAATCAGTGAGTACAAAATTCACATTGTACAAACAAGAACTTTAAAAAAAAAAGTTAGGCTGTTTGGTTTAAGTTAAACTTTTTATTGTAGGTTGATTCTTAAATTACAGTTTCCAGCTGGCATCACTCAGGGTTTATAGCCACAAGGATCTTAATGTTTCCACAACATTTCCGGTAGTCTTCACTTCCACCCATTTGCAGAACTTGCCTCCCTCCATATGTCAAAGCTATATTAGAAAGATGAAATGGCAGATTCCTTTGTCTATAAGGGAAAAAATTTAAAAAAATTTAGGAATCATGAAACTTGGAGGATTGATTCCCCCTTCCCATCTGTGACCTCGTCAGAATAGAACTAGAGACTGTGTATGGGAGATTTTGCAACTTTTGACTCATATATCACTGCTTTTTATAGATATCGAGGTTTCTTCCTCACAAGTAATACAATAGGAAGTAGATGGTTATTTAAAGTGGTAGGAAGGGGATTTTCACTTCATCTAATTTCAGTCATCTATAAGTGAAGCAACCAGTCTAGATCAGCTGTATGTGCCACCTCTTTAGTGAGGGGAGAGAGAGAGGCAGTTATAGGAAGTGATTCATCCCGTTAATCATACAGACCTATATTAAGACAAATCCACTACTATGTGGATATGCAGTTTCTTTCTACAGACCATAGAAGGAACGTAGATGACTAGCTGAGACTGGATACCTCAGATAGATAAATCACACCCTGAAGGATTGGAAGCCCTTTGAAAGCCATCCTTTGTGCAATCTTGCGATCCAAACTAACACTACAGTGTTAAGCTATGAGGAATATTTCTAATTTAAAATACTATTCTGTGCTACTGCATTACTCTTGCATAAACATACCTGAGATCAAGAACAGAAATGAGCTGATGATGCTGTCTACACTTGGAATTAAGAGTCATGCCTTCAGCGATTTATAAAAGGAAGGCAGTCAGCATACAACTCACCTAGTCAGGATATTCATCCATTACAGGATAGCTAGGGTAAGCACAATCAATGTCAGACCTTCTTTTTTTCTTTCTTTTCTTCTAAGGGCTAGTATGAAATGCTGCTACTTCAAAAACACTTTCCTGTGAGGTCAGGTTACATGTGGTTGTTGCATGGAAGTGAAAGTGCATGGCACACCTCTATCTGGATTGGTTTTCCAAAACATGAATATTCTGTGTAGTTAAGCCCCATTTCAAAGCTGTGCTTAATGGGAGCATATGATGAAGACAGATTCCTCTGATGGATACTCTCCCAGAAGCCAGAGACCTGCTAAAGTATTGGGCTTGCTTGACGATGCCCTACTTCATCACCAGAAGTTCCAAAAACATCCCGAAGTATTTTAAACTGTGTAGATATTGTGATCTTTGTTGTTTATGGTCTCTAATGACAAAATGCTGGCTTTTGACTTTTCCTGTTTCCATGAAAATGGCACGTTGAAAAATGTTGCCAGTCCAGTGGATCAATTTACTTTTGGCATTTTGAAATTTGCAGTCTCAGAAATAGAAATGAGTGGAACTGAACTTTGTGAGATTTTGTAATGGTCCTGAAACTTCATAAATTTTCTCCTTATGCTAAACCACAACAAGAGAAATCATCGTGTCCCAAAATAGTCCCTTCTCAGAAAGCTGAGGCAGTCACCTCTCATTTGAGAAACTCAGGCTGAAGTATCAGTTAATTCTGATCTGGGATTAGCGCAAAGCTCTTCCATTGTACTAAGGGCCGTAACCACTAGGCAACTGGGGGTGTGTGGTCTCCCTCTGCTTCTCTCTGTCTGTCACACTACATCAGCAATTTTGTCACGTATCTAGAAAAAAAGCTTTCTTAATAGACGTGCTTAAACGGCACATTCCTGTGGAAAGAGTCAGCGTCAACAAACAGATATTTTCTGACCAAAAAAATAACAGAACAACTGGTTCATCAGAAAGCTTTTCTGACAGCTCTGTTAGTGCAAAACAACCTAATGCCACTTTCCAGTTTCTCTGACTATTCTATTAGGAGTTTTCTCTTGATATATCAGCTCACACTCAGCCCCAACTGCTCCACTCCTGCCTGCCTTACAGATTTCCTTTCAGGATCCTTAAAAGCAGGACTTGAAGTGAACATCACACATTTCAAGAATTGCCAGCTCTCATGATATTAATCTAAACATACAGTACTTTGTGGTCTCTATGAAGCCTCAGTTCTCTGAGGTGAACATCTAAGTTCTTTGAGGTTACATCTAAGAATTCCATCCTTTTTCTTAAGTTAATACTTGGACTCTGTTGCTGTGGAAAAAAAGACTTAAATTATGACTCAAGATCACTTTCAAGGCACAGAAATTAGAAGATAAACATGAATCTAACACTTATAGCTTTAAAATGTTTCTTCTTATTGTGGTCTGTCATGATTTTTGACCACGAAAGCTGGCAAATCTGTGTGTGTGTTTTTTTGTTTTTTTTTTTATGGATGTCTAGCAAAGGGCTTTTGGTACATTTTGTTCATAACAGAGACCACAGAGCATTTCACAATATTTACGAAATCTAAAGACAAGTAAATCTGAGGCAGAGCATGTTCACTTCTCTGGGTTATTTTTCTCATTTAGGCAAGCATCTTTTCATCCTGCCACTTCCTCTGTCATACTTCCTTTGTGTGTTTAATCCTATCTGCATCTAACCCCTCAGTGTTCGGGAAGCCAACCCCAAGGAGGAGCAGCTACATGTATATCTCTCTACATCTAGCCAGATGCAGTGATAACCGACAGTGCACTATGACCTTCCCTGTTCCAGCTCCTATAAACTCATCTGAAACACCCTGGAGAGTTTCTGCTGAGGTGGATGTGGAATATACCTCCAATAGTTTTGGATTTGTTTTTGCTAGGGAAATTTCAATGGTATTGCTGTCATTGCTCTATACTGAGTCTGCCTGTATAATTCTAGTTTGACTTTCCTGTGAGATGGACCAGATTTCTAAATCCTAAACCCAACAAGTTATTTTTCCCCTTTTGATCTCCTTTTTTGTCCCTAGTGCACCTCGGCCATTCTTTCTTCCTGGGCACTTGTCTGACATTGTGAAAAGGACAGGGCAGTATTGAAGTAATTAAGCAATTAAATAATGAATCCTTTCCTATAGTCTTGGTGTAAGAAACTTCACAGTAAGTTTGAGAAGGCTGGACTGGGCAGATGAAAGAGAGTTTAGTGGAACAGCATGCATTGTAATTTGCTGTTGCTTACTCAGTACCAGAAAATACTTATTACAAAGTATGTGACCACTGGGCTTGGGACAGGCGTATGCAATATCTAACCAGTATTTCGGGAACAGCTGATCCTTTTTTTTCTCCAGTCTATAGAGCTGCTGTATGAAACCAGAGCTATAGGGTGTATTTGGAGGGTTCATAATGCACTGCTTGGTTTCTTAGGATCAAAAGGTAGAGAAAAGTACTGAGAGAAAATAGGAAGATTACTGACTTCAAATAAGCAGTTAGGGAAAACAAACAGAGGCAAATAACACTTCATTGTCACTGCATTAAGCAGTCCACTGTTTGTCCAGATGCTTTGTGTTGGCTGTTCCTTATCTACTGCTGTCAAAACCTTCTCAAAGCTGCTGTGATTTTTTTTCTCTTTTTAAACTAAAATAGGGATGTCTGATGTCCATTCCCCGTTGAGCTGGACTGAGATCAAGCTTCATGGACCAAGATCAATTTCTAGGTACCAAAAGCAAGAGCAGTGAAGCAGCTGGGAGAAAGGTGCTATCCACTTTTAGCACGGAAATTGTGTATTTGGAGCTAACGTTCTTCATGCTGGGAATTCTAGCATGAGTCTAGTAGCAAGCTCCCAAACCCCAGCATGGTTAAATACCATGCAGACACTGAAGCATGTTACAGAACAGTGGATTAAAAACTGTCCTGTGAATATGTGTCAGGTTATGTTGTTCTCTTTCATCAGATTTTCAAAGTAGAGGGACAGAAAAAAGTAAAATAATTTTGCGCTTTTTCTTATTATTATTTATGAAGTTCTCCCAAGCTTTTAATTTTCTTTATTAAAAAGTTTTTTCATATTTGTTTTCTCACTTGGTCCTGCATATCGGGAATCCTTGCCAACTCCTTTACAGATTCCACAGGAAGACTGAAGGAAAGAAGCAGCTGTGGGCACGGGGCCCCTTTTCATCTGTTTGGAGGCTCTTATCTCTTGTCAAGATCCTGACTGTCTCATTTCAATAGTGAAAATTTAAAGTATCATACTAGGAACCAAATTTTGCCATTCCTGCTCTCCCAAAGACTCAGCAGAGTCAATGGGAATACGAACCTTAGGAGCCCTGGCCCACAAATCTGGCTTCTTCCACCATCCATGGGGCACCTGACAGAAAAAGATATTCCAGCATTAGCTAGAGGATCCCCTGAGCACGTTGCTATGGGCGCTCTGCAGCTGTGGGGAGACAGCTCCACACACACACACACACACACACACACACACCATTTTCAATGCAGCTGAGACAGTCTGAGCAGTGGATTGTGAAAAAAGCTTGACTGCTCTATGCCTGGGTAGGGAGGCAATGGCACACTGAAGCACAAGGCACAGCTCTGGGGCTCACGATATAGCACAACTAGTCACCATCATGGTGTATGCTGCAAAAGCAGGAGTTTACCGTTGCTTCTCCTCTTCACAGGCCGTGCAGCTCAGGTCTGAAATCCACATGGATGAACAGACAGGCTGAGCAGCTCAGTAACCCCATCACTTCTGAACTTGTGAGCAGGGTTTATATAATGATGAGACATCAGCTCTTTCATTTCAAGTACTGCCTCAATTTACGTGGCATGGTAGCAGTCTGGCTTTGATGGAGAAAAATGTGAAGGAATTTGTTCCCTGGGGAATAAATGCAATAGACAGACAATGTGAATAAGAAGGCGGCTGTGCTGGTAAATGATACACATTTCCATCCAGAACATTTTTATTAGTCTTGGAACTAAATTAAAGCTTGTTTCCACTCTCATTTGCTAAAGGTTAATCCAGATTTCTAAGACATGTGCCCAGATAAAGATATGATCTCTTTAATGAACTGCTCTGCCCATTCCTCTAGCTTTTCTCTTTTCTCTTGTATTGATGTTACTACAGACATACAGAAAAAAAACAAAAAGAAAAAATATGTGGAACATGAAAAAAAACCTCAGACTAGCACACAAAAAAAAAACCTTAGGAATGTCAGTTACAAATTCAGTATAGGATTGGATAACGTTTATACACTATGTGAAAAATGCAAACGGCAAAAAAATGGCTGTATTACAGAAATATTTTAAATGATTATTTTTCAGTCCATTTTCCTAGTACTCAGTTAAGAAGATTTTCTGTTGTCTTTCTAAATATTATCCGTTAGGACCTAAAAATAGTCCTAAATCAAATGGTTGCTACAATTTAGTTTCCTAGTGTAGCAATTGATATTTAGGTTGTATTGTTATTGCTTTGTCTGCAGCTCAGAAAATCCACTGTTCAGTCTTATCAAAACTTTCAATAATGCATCGCTTTTTTCTCCTGAATTTATTAATTTCTTCCATCAGTCTTCCTTTGCACCTCACCAATCTCATGTTTAATCCCTTAAAATAGCATGTCTCAGGCAATATCTCAGCAAGACTCTCATGGGTAAAAACAGATGTTAAAAAGCCACCTATCACCTTCATAAAATTGTTCCCCTCCTTTAATGCTTATTCAGATACCTGAGGCTTCAGAACAGTTCACTCACAGACTTCCTGATTTTGAGACTGAAATATTTTGGTTTGGAATCGTCAATAACTTTCTTAAACCCTCTTTATTTTCATCTGACTTCTTATGTCTTATGACATATGTTCCATTTCACTGACTTCATCTGATGGGATTTCCAATTTCTGGAATATTCTTTTACTCACTGAATGTTTTCTACATTTCCATTATCTACTATGGATTTGTTGTGATCATTATTAGGAACTCTTTTTTGTTATAATACCGAGCATGCCAGCAGCACTTCTCTTCCCTGAACTAAAGAGTACTGAAAATTGATCCACCAAGGTCACTCCAGAGTTTAGGATCTCTGTTGGTAAGTGAACATCAACAAGAGAAAAAGAAAGAGAAGAAAGAAAAGTCTGATCTAACTGTAAAAGAAATTGGATTCTGGGCCCTTGATGAATCACCCATCTGCATACTATTTGCATGAACTACCACAAACAATCTGACAAAAATATGACTAGTCCATTCTGGGTTTATGGCCTCAAACCCAAAAAATAAGTATCATATGAAAAATATTAGGAATATTATAGTTCTCAGAACGATACTAGATTTCTGCTTCTGGTTAGCTTTTGCAAGACACCAAATTCTGTTAAATTCAGTGTTACTAAAGATGCCACTGAGACTTCGGTTTACCTAGGTGCAGTACTTATCACAGAACCAGATCACCGAGCACCTGTGGCCGAATCTTTCCTGCTGAAGTCAATGGTATCTTTGCCATTAACTTTAGGAGACAGAGAATCAGGGGCTGATAGCAGAGAAAGGGATTCTGCCCATCAGTAATTTATGCCCGACCTTTGAGGTGCCTTATATATTCATAAGGCCTCATATTTTCATTAAGAACAAGGTGGGTATGCCATTCAAATGCAGCTGTATAAAAATTAGACATCTAGTTTATGTTAGTCATCTAGATTTTTCTTATAACCAATAGCAAGAAAGAGATGAAGATTCATCCCACCTATCTTAGATACTTATTCTAGACTAAGATAAATCTGGCTCTGGATGTGCCTATGACTCTCCCCTGGCCTTGAAGAGAGCCTGGATGCCAAGATGCCTATCTGTTAGGTAGCTGAGATTAACCAAAATGATCGCACCTACCAAAAGTGTCTAACTTGGGCACTGCTGCTGCTAGAAATCTCAGTGTAAAGAAGCAGTTCAGACTTAGCTACCTGTAAACCCTATGGAGAAAGAGTCCCCACTGCACTGCGGGGCCGCAGAATTTCAGCTGGCGCAAACGAGAGGGAAGAGCGGGACTGTGTCTCCCTCTGATCCTGTGAGCTCTATTCTTCTCTCATCTCTCAGGCTCATTTCTGCTGATGATCACTTGAGTCTGGTGCTGTTACTGAAAGGATCCTTTGCTATTTCCAGCTTAAGTTTTTCAGATGTTTTCCTTTAGCTCTCCACACCTGCATTGCTAGCTTCCACAAGAGGCAATACAAGACAGTTAATGAACTACAGTGCCGTTTTTCTGCATCACTACCATCCCAAAAGCATCCCTACTGATGCAACAGATTTTGGCTTCCTTTCCTTCCCTATGTATACTGCATCTCAACGCCTTGGTCCAGCTTCTATAGCGAATCATCCAGGGTAGCACCAGCTTTAGAGGCTGCATCTGTGAAAGTGGGCCGTGGCCTGTTTGGTGGGCCTACAGTCAACTGGCATGTCGGCTGTAAAATGCATTGCAGACTTTTGTACCATGCAGCTAAACTCTCTTCAGTACCACCACCCCAGCACTGTAGTTTCATGCAGACTACTTACTGTGAACAGTTTTTGGCCCATGCCGTGCTGCAGGCTACACTCAGGCATTGTTGGAGAAGTGCTAAGTAGTTCAGGTTCAACCATGCTCAAGAAAATGCTACATCCACATTATGAATGAATACCTGCCAGTGATTTAGCCAAGAGCCTGGCCTCTAGTTTACTAGTAGTAGTAATATAGGTACAGCAAGAATGTCTAGTATGGCCAATAAGGCTTACCAAGCCAAGCTCTGCTGTCAAATACACACATGCATCTACTGCCTAAATCAATGAGAGTCCTGTCAGGGTAAACAAGAATAGAATTTGGCTTTGACACTTTAAACTGAATGGTTAACACTGATAACAAAGAGGAATATGCTTATTTTAAAAATCCCAATTTCCCTTAAGATGTAGTCTAACAAGCTCCTTGCCTTGTTGCGTTTTTTTTTTTTCCTGTGTGTTATTTTACACAGATGGAAGACCAAAGCTGTTCATCCAGAATTTTATCTATAAAAGTATTCAGTATGTAGGTGGAATGGCTCTTTTAAAAAACACAGAAATGCAGAGGGAAGGACTCTTCTCAAGAGGAAGACAAAACAGCCTTAGCATTCTTGCACTCTGGATGAAATGTGTTTACTGTGTAACTTTCCACCTATTTGAAATACATGTAAGATTGTATTATGACCAACAGTTTCTGTTCCTATTACGTCCCAATTTCCCTCTTCTAATTTGACAGACTAAATTAAAAAAAAGCCAACCTATTTGTCAATATTATTGGTTTTATCTCATCCATTCTCTTTTTCCCATTTGGATTTCTTCTCTTTCTGGAATCTGATCAACCTCTGACTCAGAAGTTTCCTCAGATTTTCAAATAATTGACCTTAGGTTTTAATCAGGAGTGAAAGCAGAAACAGGTGGGAAGAATCCTTGTAATTTTGTTTACAAGAACATACTTCCAGAAACCTTGCCTGAACTCAGTGGAAATATAGATTTAATTTTCCTCCTACAAAGGACAGATGAAGTGAGGTTGCCAGAAATGATCCACTTCCAATATTTGACTGTATGCTCTTGTAGCCTGTTTAAAGTCTGCTAGGGTTATGACAGTAACATGGCTTTGTATTCCAGTTCTTGCATTTCAATTTACATCATGAACATATGGAGCTAGTGTCAAAGCCGGGTCATCCTCGAACCGGGCTCCACACCCTGAAGTGGCACGGGTGCATAGAGAGGGAGGCTGTGTTTGCCATCAGAGTGGCTATTATCAAAAAAGAAGTGCAGCTCACATCGAAACAATAGCAATTCAAATAATAGTGCCCTTCAAAACACAGCCTGTAAGGAGCTTTTTCATGACTTCAATAAATTTTGGTATAAATGCCAGAAAGTAAGCAATGAATGAATTTATATCACTTTAAAAGGAAAACTACTAAAGTCCTAGCTAAGTGCTTTCTGTCTTTACTTTTTCCACCATAAATACATGCTAGGCAATATTTCCCATTGACTTCAACAGGGCCAGCAATCACCCCCTGAGTTTTTGGAGTTTACAGTGATGGATCATTAGGACTTACTGGAAAGCTGACTGGATGACTAGAACAAGCAAGTGGATTTCTCTTAGAAAATATAGAGGGCCTAACAGATATGTCAAAAAATAAAGATATAAAGATAACATAATGTTCATTCACTGCAATGTCCTCATAAATAAGTATTTAAAACAGTTTACACTTGTTTTTCTTGTTTGATTATATTTTACTGTGTTAACTATCATGCCATGTCTTCTTTACAAAGCCATTCACTTAGAGCTATTTACAAAATATCAAACTAAAATATCATAAAAATAATTGAAGCATCTTCCAAAGAGTGGTAGGGATGCCAAGCAGTTTAAAGTTTTTCCAGCACTCTTATATTATAACTACCTCAATACCACTGGCTAGTAGCTAGTGTTGTGAGTCATTCCTGTGTAGGTCAGCAGGATTATTTATTGAACAATGCATCATTCAGTGAAAAACGCATCATAAGGTAGCCAAAGGGTGTTTTGAGCTGACAACAAATATGAGTTGAGAACATAGGTAGACTCAAATTAAAAATATTCAGAAAATGAAAAAAAAATGTTTGTAGTGTATACATATTTTTTATTCCTAGCTGTAATAAAAGCCTTTACCCTTATAGAACAAAACATTCGGCTTTGTAAGTATTTTCCATTCGCCCAAAGAACTTCCAGGGGAATAGATGGTAAAGACCTATTTATCACTTCTTTAGAGCAACCGGCATCAAAGATTCCCTTTGTGGTTTTCTGAAACATGAAAAAGAAGTAACTATGAAAACTAGCTCTCAACCTTTCATTATTTGTACAGTTGCTTTTTCTTGTTTTCCTTTCACAAATATACTCAACTATGCAGGTGATGTAAATAAAGTGATTTTGGTTCTTTCACATTTGGGGAAAAAAAAATCAGCGTTTTCCTGTTTTTGCAAAGTAATTACAAAGGCAGAGGAATGTACTGAATATGGGTCTTTTATTATGTTTTTAGTATTATTACTATTGCTTCTATTGATTATTGTTAGTCAGTCTGTGAGGGGAGCCTATGCCTTTTTCTTGAAATGAGACCTCAAGACTTATCAGAAGGACTTTTAAACTCAGAAGAGAAAACTCAGAAGAGAAAGAACAGGAATAAAAGTACTTAAACACCTCCTCTTCCTCCACCCACTCTCTCTTTGCAGGCTAAGTCCTTTCTTCCAGACTTCAGTGTAGCAACCTCAGGGACCTGGACAAATGCTGCAACATCCCTCTGAGTCCTCAGGAAAAGCATAACTTTCTGATGCCTCCGAGTGTGCCTGCTTCCCCATCTCTCAAGCCATTACCTATTCTCTGCCTGCCCTGCCCTCCACTCCCAGTGCTTTGCCCACCAGGCATGCCCTATTACACCCCATCAGCAATCGCTCCCATCTTTCAGACACTTCTGCCTGGTCCAGAAAAGAAGCCCTGAGAAAATGGAGGCAGATAAACTTCCTCCTTGGCTCCCAGTCACACCCTTTATAAAGGCTCAGGGCATACAATTATATGCAACAAACAACAAATAAGCCAAAGAATAATTAAGGTTGGAAGGAAGCTCTGGAGTTTGCCTTCTCCAATCCGCTGCTTGAAGCTGGGCTAACTTCAAAATTAGATGAGGATAATCAGGGTCTTGTTGAGGTGATTTCTAGATATCTCCAAGGATGGTGATTCCATAACCTCTCTAGGCAACCTGTTCAAATGAAATTATTCCTAATCTGAAAATTTTTGGCCTGATATCTGTTTCCTTACTAATTTTGTTTTATCCTCATTCTATTCTCTCCTGTAAATTTAATCAAAATCATTAAATTCCTGAGAAATAAACACTACAATAGCTGCAGGATGGCTAATAATGCAGCCCGTCTGTGCATGGGAATTCTGTGCTGAGATGACTCTCCAGGCCTAGCCCAATGGTGCAGGAGTATATGGAAGGACAAAGAACAGAAAAAAGAAATGAGAGGCATGCTCCCCAGTTCACAAGTGCTTAATACTACATTTTAGGCAAAGTAAGCCTAGAGAAGCCTAAATCTCTTGTAACAAATGCTGAAAGCTGGGAACATGACACTTTTTGCAGAAGAACTGACATTTAGCTTGCTCCTTCATTTCTCTGTTCTTCCACCACACTGGGCGGAAGAGCACTCAGCCCAAGGCAGAAGCTGGGACAGAGCGTGCAGCACTGCCTCTGCACCTCCTCCGTAAAGAGGAGCACAACTGCTCAGGTAACTTTGGCTGAAAGGCTTCTCCTCCTCTTTCACTGGTTACCTAATTGCTTCCTCTCCTTTGAAGCACTGAAGAATGAGAATGAATGGAAGACACTATGAATCTACTAGCTTATCTTGGAATAAGATAAAGCAAAATGATCTGTTTTGGAAATACAAATTGCAAGTATGTAAGACTCCTGTGTATGTAACTGTTGACATCCCAGTTGTGATAGGAAAAGGTTCATGGAATAATGCATGCTCTGTTTGAGGGCAAGGCTCACCAGGGTCCTGTCTAAGGCCCATGAAAATGTTGAAATGCTCCCTTTTGAAAATGATATTAAAAACTTTTTATAATGAAGAAAAAATAATGCAGTGCAGCTTGAGCAGTGGAAGCCCTGCTGTTGTCTGCTTAATTCATCAGAAAGAGCTGACCAAAGATCATATAAAGCTTTACATAAACACTCTGTTATTTCATCTTGTCTATGTTTAGACCTGTTTTAGACATAGTCAGAAAGGTTCTTTCTCTTCACATTACCCTCCTGGGATCAATAAGGATATTCAAGGTATACAGTATTTTAAGGATTCTTATTATTTATTTTTTACTTTTTACCTCACACCATCCACCTTACTGCTAATGCATGCACCATCTTTTGCTTTTTAGAAAATAAGAATATTTTTCATAGGTATGGGTACAAACTCACAGGAGACGAGGAGTGGTTCTCCAGCTCTGCTGCTGGATATATTCACTGTTCATGCATATTTTGGCTCAGAGAGTTGAATTCTTATTTAGTCTTTAGATATGGTAACAGACTTTTGTTTTTCTGTCTTTTTAGAGTAGTTTTACCTTACATCAGCAACTAAGCATTAACTGGATCAGACAACTAGAGCCACGTCTGGATGGTGTCATTGGGTGTACAAAGCCATAGTTCGAGACCTTACTCTGCCTGATTGTGCAAGCCTGTTTTACCACATACCTGCAGAATACTATAACACCCTCCACTCCACAACCACAGGCAATTTTAGCATGAGTCTCTCTCTCTCTTTCATTCATTGTTTTTTTCCCCAGAAATTCCATCCAGTTGAAGTATATGGTGCTATATTTCATTTTGGGATATAAATCCACCTCCCAGGAGACTTTGTTAGCAGCTGTACCAATGAAGTAAAGTAAAAATAATAATTAAAATATAGACTGCTTGTAAAAATAATAATGACAATTAAAATATAAAGTAAACAAAACAACAGAGAGTTCAGGAGTTTTTCAGTTTCCTTTAATGGTAAGAAAGTAAAGGTTTATTTTTAACTGAAGCTTTTACTGAACCAGCAATTCTTTTTTTTCTATTTTCAACCAGATGGGAGTGTCTGGAATGTTATTTTTTATTTTAAAAATAAGTCATCATTTTCACCATCAGCACTCAGATAGGAGTTACACTAATCACAATACTAGTGGTTGAAAGGTCTGAGCATTTTTGTGGTTTCTTGAATAAATATAAGTAATTCAATTTTGGTGTTCTCAAATTTGTGGAATGTGATATTTGGAAGGATATAAGAACTGAAAATCATTCTACTCCAAGAAACAAATGCTTTCAATCTTATAACACTAGACAGAAGAAGGCCTTTCTTTTTGCTTTGCTTTTTCTCATAAGGGGACAAGAATAGATAAAGTCCCTGTTCCACTTAACAGCAATTGATGAAAATTAACTATCTGATTACAAGATTTTGTTTCTTTTAGATATGCTGATCACACAGCTCATCAATACTCTTTATCCCAGTCTAACGGTAGCATTCAGTGACGATAAAATAAAATGTTTTCTCTGAGTGATTTGAATGAACCAAGCTTACAGAACTCCTAATTTTTTTTTTATTTCCAGGAAGGGGACATGGTGGTTTCTAGCCTCATAGTCTCGATTTTCTGTTTCTGTCTGGTGTCGCCAGCTCCTACTGCAAAATTCCAGCTAAGAACTAAGCCCATACAACAATATTTATTTTCTGTGTAAAGTCTCCAAAGAAATACAAAGGAAAGGTCTGCAACATAATTATTTTAGATGTTGCAAAAAAAAAAAACTAACAAAACAAAACAAAAAAAAAATTGGACAGAACTTTCCTTACAGTTTATGCTACAAAGCATCCTGTACTTGTTGTTACAATGACTTGATTGGAGTAACAGGAACTCACCTCCACTACTGTAACTGCTGCCAAACGGGACACACTCACAGGGAAGCTACCACTGAAGAAAACAACATCTGGGAACCGTAGATACAATAACTGTGCCAGTCTGAGGCAGAGTTTCTTCCACTGGATGATAACTGTCATGGAAGAGCCAGGAATGCCTCTCAGTTGGAAAACTGACGTACTACCACAAAATAGGGAGACTAACATTATTTCTGGTACTGTTTAAAGGATCCAGTGCCCTTGAGACCCTGTAAATGTCTGAAAGCTACTATGTTTGGAATACAGTCCATAGCATTTCATCATTTAATTACATGTCACTACTAGAACTGTCACTTATGAGATCTTCCTTTGGCCTAGACTACTTAAAACTGACTGTCCAAGGGCAAACAAAGGAAGATCGGGAGGATCTGCTATGGTTATTGAGTCCAGTCCCTTGCTGCTACTGGTTACTCGCCATGCAACCACCTCCTGAAGTGTCTCGAATTAAATTTAGAGAGTGACTAGGCTTTTGCAGACACGTCAGGACTTCCACAACACATATTATTGCAAATATTAGCATGGCGTTTCTTCATGCTTTGTTTTTGCCAACCCTTTTCTTGTGACAAGCAACAAAATACTGAAGCCATGGAGGAAGTGGAGAAGTAACGGAAGAGAGTGATGTGTCTATGTGCACAAACAAGGAAGGAATAGCACAAAACAGGGCAAGGACAGTGAGAGAAAACAAACTGTAGTGAGCTAATATGGAAACCACACTTTCCCACCGGAGCTGCAGCAAAGAACATAATAAATAGTAACAGTCAAATGTTCAGTGAGGGTTACACAACTGAAATCTATTCCTCCACTTCTGTGCGACGTCCTGCTCCCTTTACTGCATATAAATGCCCTGAGAGAGACCCCTTCCTCCACCAACCGTCACATACGTGCAGCTGGACACTCCCTACTAACTCAGGAGATAATCTGGATTAAGTTGATCAGGACATTGGACGGGTCAGTGCAGGGCTACAGAAAGCCAAAGAGTCATCTGTTCAGCCACAAAACAAACAAGCAACCCTCCCTCCCCTCCCTGTCCCCGCAGGAAGACCAAGGGCGGTATAAGTGGTAAGAGAAGATTAGAGAGCTTTTTAATTGCATCTAACGTAATTTCTTTCATCTCTGGCTATAATATCATTCTGTGAAGCCTTAAACTGAAAAGATGTTGATCTGAGTCTTTCCTTTTATTTTCTGCAAAAGATGTGAATTTTCTGCAAAAGGAGGGGTCCTCTGTACAGTAACCTAAGTGGATGTTTTCTTCGTTTTCAGTACAAGAGCTGACAATAAAATAAGTAGCTGTCTATAATGGTTCTTGCTAAGGGCTACTGGCAAATAAGCAAGTTAAAGGAAAATGAATTCAGAAAGCACCAAGGACTGTTATTTAAAAAACCTGAGCATTCAGCTGGTAGGCTGGTTTTTATATAGAAATAATTCAAAACAAAATGAAACAAAAGCCTCCCTTTGTGTGCGGTAGAGCTCAAGGATTTGTAGCAGGACTTGTCTGCAAGAAACAGAGAGAAGAAATAATCCACCTAAATGCATGGATTGCTATAATTATAATCTTGAATAGAGTTTATATGCAAAAAATCCCTCCCCGAAGCTCTTGAGGGGAAAAATATTAACCTGGCAGAAGGTAAATCTGGCATTTAGGCATTTAGTCAGTCACTAATAGTGAGATGTGTGAGGAGAGACAATTATGGGTGAAGAAAAATTAGTTAGGATGAGCCAGGGAGCCGGACGGAGTTTAACATTTTTGACAAAATTAGATTCCAGAAATAGGGGGATTGCTATATACATGGATGTTGTCTAAACTAATTTATTGACTGCTGGTCCAAACAGTGAAGGAAAAAAAAAAGGGGGAAATTTTTATAAATTCATCTCAGGATCATTTTTAGAACTAGTGTATGCTTGATTTGAATTACTCTCTTCCTTCTCCGATTCATAATTGGTTCTCTTTCCTCATATTTCATAACAGACAACAAGAACCAGGATAAACAAGTGAGATTGAAGTAAAAGCTTGATCTAAGAGTGGACCTAGTATTTACCTATGCACACTTAAGGGATTACTGAATTAATTCTGAGGAACAGATTAGATTACAGGGCAGTGTGTGGTGGGGGAATGACATTCATTCATATATTGACCAAAATTGCAGTTGAGATGACACTGCTGTTTCCAAATACAATCTTCAAACTTTGCACACACATTCAAAACATAATTGTTAGCACACTCTTTCGTAAATAGAACTGATTTCAAAATTTCCCAACCCTTCCAAGCCCTGAGAATAAAAAAAAAAAAAAAATTGCAGGATTTCAAACATAGGCTAAACTGGTTCAATGTCCTCCCAACCCCCACACAAACAAACCAAATCAGCAGAATTTCACACACAGGTTACAAAAAAATCTGTTTACTTACAAGTCTCTCTTCCCTCCAAAGGCAGCTTTATTTGCATACAGCATCTCTACTGGACATGGAGTCTCTAATTTGTGAATTTGTGAAAAAAGGCAAAGCTGGATTTGCAGTTGCTTTGCACCACTTTCATTCCTTCATTGTGAAAACAGTGCAAGAGAGAACAGCAGGCCGTATGTACACAGCTCCTTGGAGGAAGCTTGTGTCTCCCCACGCAGTTGGTTTTACAGTGTCATTTGGGCAGAAAATAATGTGCTGGAGGTAGCTGCTACTGTTATTACGGTGGTAATAACAGTAAGTGTGGTGTGGTTTATTTTTCTTTTGTTTAAATTTCAAGATTTGGAACTACATAGAACTACTCTGATGAGTACAAAGTATGTGTAGCTATCTTTAGCCGGTACACAAGGGCTTCTTTTATGTTTTTATTTTAACAGTGAACTTGTGAAAGTGCTAGTGCTGCAGCAGCCCAGATATGCATGTGTGTACGTGGGCAAGTGTGCATGGAACAAGAGGAGCAAGGAGCTCTGGGCTGTAGCGAGCGCTTGGAGCATATCTGTTTTGTACTTTCTTGCTGCTTCCAAGAACAGTTCAATAAATCATGTCTCTTCCAGTACAATTGCGTATATACCACTTTGCATTTTCAGCGGCGTTCCAGATGTGAGCAATTAGGCCACACTGTGCTATTATGCTGCCTCCCATATGTGAGACATGGCTAAATAAGAATAGACCAGCTCTTTCTTAAAAATGTACACGCGCCTTCCCAGACAGGCAGTGGTTAGCCCTCACTGGCAGATCCAACAAGCACTTTCCAAACTCATGGTCTAAATACATGCCTAGATGTTGTCCTAACTACATGCTGGGACAAGGCAATATCAGCCCCCAGCCTTTGCTTCCCTCTTGCTTCGCTGACGTGCGAGAACTGGAGCCCACCAGCTAGCAGCAGCCACATCGCGTAGCAGGAAACAAAAGCACACTGAAGCATAGCGTACGCCACAGGACAGACACAGCTATTTGGACTAAACCCAATAAGGAGTGCTTCCAGGGCTGTGCTCAGTCCCTCTTGGACTTGAAGTTTACCAGGCACCTTAGAGGAAGCCTTCATTTCCGCTTGCTGTCAATTCGTTAATGAAATTCGAGCTAAAAAGTACAGATACAGAAAGCTGGACTGCTGCAGAGAAATGCTTAGGCCTTCAGTAATGTCTAAATAAATGGCAACAAGATATTCAGGTTGAGTTTTGTTTCCTCGAGAGATTCCAGACTACTCTGGCTCCAGTAAACAAAAATTGCCACTGGGGAAGTCAGACATATTTTTCTATTCTCTTGAGAAACTATGGATGTTATTCTGTGTTTTGTGGTAAAGAAAAATTTCTTTGAAGTGATTGGAAATTTCTCATTAGTGAAAAGCTGAGAGAAAGGCTTTAAGAAAGCAATCCGATCTTTGAAAAGACATTAAAGATAGATAGGCATTACAGATAGACTTTAAGACATTAAAGACTTCCTTCCATCCCACTTCCAAACTGGAACACCAGATTAGCAATCAGTTGCTCACTGCCGTATCTAAAATGCAGTTCTAGTATTGAAGAGACATATCTGACACGTTCATTGGACCAGGCTAAACTGACTGCAGCAGGTGGCCTATGGTGAGGGTAGTCAAGGCCATCCCACAGTTTCTGTCACTTGGAAGGCAACGCTGGACTTATTTTTGCAGAGTACAGATACGTATCCAGCTCTGAAAGGGGTAAAGTCAGTGTGATAAAAGAGGAGAAAGAACAAAAGAAAGAGAGAGAACAATTTATGAAAGAGTGTAATATTCCCCAGCTCTCTTGAAGCTATGAAAAAAGACCTTGGAAACCACTGAGAAGAAAGGAGTGGCCACAGGGTGGGACACCTCAGACTGAGGAAATAAATAGGAAGTCCATCAAAAAGCATAACACCCTCAGCAACAAGCCCTAGAGGTAGTAGAATGGCTGCTGGCCACATATGCCAATACAGCTGAGCTACTGCAGCTGCTACGAATGGTTCCTAGTGCCGTGGTCAAAGCATTCTGGGCAAGCATGAGGTGCACATTCAAGCGGCATGGGGACACAGAACAGCAGACTGTGTGCCATCATATGACACACACCACGAGCCACCGCAGCTCCAAGGTTTGTTATCCCAGACACTCAAATGAAGGTTCTGATCTTAAACAAGCAGATGGATGGTCTCCAAGCCGGACCAGGCACCATGGCAGCCACCTCCTGGCCTGGTGGACATGGAGGGTCACTGCTGGGAAGCCACTTCACATCATTGCTTCAGCCATCTTGGTCTCTACGTCCCAGCAAATAGTTCTGATTCAGCTTCAGACCTTTCACTTTCTTCACTGGACTCCTGACTTGTATCCTTGGAGCCTCCTTCTGCTTCCAGTCTTTGAATGCTGTTCTAGGCACCTGCCTCTCAGAGGCACTGAGGTGTCCTGCCTGTATACCTGGCTACCTTTATTTGGTTGGCCTGCGATCTCCAGCATCACTAATAACAGCTCCTCTATGCCTTTCGCTCCAGTAAGTCCGCACCTGAGCCACACGCCTTTACCCAGAAGAGCCTACAAGTTAGGTACCAAAAGATGAACACGGTTAACTAAGTAGTGATCACTGTGCTCTCATGACTGCTGAAGGTTTTATGGAGGAGGTGGGGTCGATGGCAGTGGGAAGATCAGCTAGGTGGATATTTTTCGCAGCAATCATTGAAATAGGTTTAATGGCAACAGTACTTCAGCAAAGCTATATTTATGAATGCACTAAATAATATCATGTTTTACCTATTAAAAATAAACAAACAAAATTGGCCCTTTACTTCCCAGTATCCCTGTGTACTTGCATCACTTCTGTACACAGCCAGACATACACTGATATCCTACATTTCTGAACATTTCTGGAATTTAGACATCTTATACTACAATCCTCCCATTTTGCTTGATCTTCAAACAATTGGCTGAAGGAGTGCGTTTCCTTGTCCAGCCTCATCAAGGTTTTGAGTGCCCTTGAGAGCTAAAGAACAGAGGTTTGGCTACGCCTGTTTGGCTAATCCACCACCTGTCAGAAAGTCCTTTCCTTTTGGTTCAGATTTCTGGTTGATTCAGCCGACTAGCAGTGTTCAGTATCACACAGAGTACTCCTCGTATTTAAATTCCTCTGCAGGAATGTCTGGGGCTGTTCTGCAGGAAACATCCTGTTCTCATCCTGCAGGTGGCCAGGGAAGCAGGGAATTCCTGATGGTCAGCATACCCTCGAGTCATTTTCGTCTGCAGGTCCTGGTATTTTTTTTTATTATTTTGGTCAATTTATAACAGCAGAGCCCTCTAAATAACTATGGATTTCATTTACAGCACCCCTTCTCTCTAGATTCATCTCAGCCTGTCTCAGCATGCCATCCCATCAGACCACATAGCATCCCCAACAACACTGTTTCTTCTTGTGTCTTCCAGGCAAAGATGCAGGTTGTTATCCAGGTGAGGCATAAGCAACTAATGTTTATTTTGTTTCTTTTTCATGAGAAAGAGAATGCTATTGATACCGGGCTGGAAAGGAAAGAAATGTTGGCAACCTCTCACTTTGGTCATCAAGAATAGTTTCTGCACATCTGAGGACCGCGTTAAGAGGTGACTGCCAAAAACTCTCTGAGCTAAGATCACGGTGAAGGGCAGTTTTCTCCATCTGTTTCTGTGGACTTTGAAGCAGATACATGGGCCCCTGGAGTGCCTAGAGAGCATGACAGCAATGTGTATCCCTGCCCCTTCTGATCTTTGAATATTCCTAACATACAATGGGTGACCAGTAGAGAAACTGCATCTTCCTGAGTGCACGCGCAACACACACCTTTCCAAAAATTCTGCTATTCAGCACCATCCTTCTGGGCTGGCTCTTATGTCACTGGGTTTCTAATAGCTGTCAATTTCTCAGCTACCTGGAGTTTCACCTTGCAGTGGTGACTGAGATGGGTTCACCTGTTTTTCATCATTGCTCGTTTCCATGCAGCCACCCCTTCCCCACAACTAGATATTATTTTTGAGACAAAGAAATATTTGAACCTAAGCTTTAGGAGTGAACGCTGCCAAAAATTCTCAAGATAAATATGACCACCCCTTGGCTTTAACTAACAGCTGTTATAAAAGAGCAGAACTTCTTCTGCAGGGTGAGAGGAAAATTCTGTGATTCGACTCTTCTGGCAGCATGATGAAAATAGGGGGTTGATATGTTGCGGAGGATTTGTCAAACTGAATATTTAATCACAGAATCTCTTTTTTTTCCACTTTTATTTCAACTGCAACCTAATGAATAAAGTGGGAGCTTACAAGCCCTCCAGAGCTGAATGCATTCAACATTTCAAAGTGAAAGTATATGAAATAGCATCATGTTTATCTCATAAAGTTATAACATGGGCAGCAATTTATCAGAAACCTTCTCTCATTTCATGTAGAACTCTTCCCAGCCCCTGCTGCCTGGTATCCTAACAGTGCTTCTCTATCCAAAGCAGTGCTAAGACATGCTTCAAAGCAGTGCACTTCTTGTTGTGTGAGCTTTCTATTCTGTAGGTCTTCCCAGAAGAGGATGATGAATTCAGCGTAGTTTGCTTGAATGTTGTAAGTGGTCGCTGATGTTTCCATTGCGTATGCTGACTATAAAGCCCACTATAAAATGCACTGATGGTTGTTTATTTAAGGAGTTATAGTGCTGGTAAAACTGAACAGCCATAGAGCCCCAAAGACAACTTCTGCAAAACCACGGAAGGGGAAAAAAAAATTCCATCAAATTTCAGTAAAAAGCATTCTCAGACCGGCTTGAGAGCCCTTCCTCCTGTGTCTGTCGTTCAGATGCCAATACTTTTAATTTCTGCTCTTTCTCCCAGACTGCCAACCTGGGTATCAATCAGGCAGTTTCCAAGGATGCAGGAGATGTGGCTGGGGGAGGACCACCAACTGGCCGCAGCACCCCACAAAGCTTCCACATGGTGACCATTGCCAGGGGTACATGGCATGGCAGCCTCCAAGCCCACAGCCAAGCTGCTCCCCAGCCACCAGTCCTCGAGCCATCTTGGCTCCTGCATAGCCACCAGCTGATTAAAATAGATGTTGCAAGAAGCTGAAAAACCTGGGCATTCTGGAGGGAGCTATCAGAGCCTCCATAGTCCTGCAGCCCTGGGTTTTAAGCAAGTACTCTCTCCTCTTTCGATCAACATTCATGTGTTCTCTTCCTCCTCCGTATTTAATTTTGAGATCTGGTTTTGTTTAACCCTGAAATGCAAAGGGAATAATCCGTGTAAAATAACCCCAAACAACCCTCTTCCCCACCCGACCTTCAGATACTTTCTCAGCAGCAAACCTGAGTGTGGTTTTTTATTTCAAAGCCACAAACTGGCCTGAGTTTGCTAAAACCTGAGCTAGCACACATGAAACCTTCAGTAAGTCTCCAAACTGATCTGGAGTCCAAGAAATTCTGAACTGGCTTGCACAAAAAACAAGGTTTTTGTGTGTGTGGTTTTTTTTTTTTTTTTTTTAGGTTGGAGCGGGGTATTTTTTCCCCAGGAGTCCCCCCAAATTTGCTCCCAGCACAGATGCGCCTTTCCGAGCCCCAACACCGCCCCTCCGTGGTCGGTGCTCGCTTGCGCAGCCGCAGCTGCGCTTGGCTAGGCCAGCGCCAGCAGCGAGCTGGCCTGGGAGCTGCTGCCTTGTAAATCCAAGTAGAAAAGTGCCCATGTGTCTATGGAAAGGCATAAGACTCCTGTCCTCCCCCACTAAATTCATGCCTGATCAGGATATCAGACTAAATGAGCTATATTACCCCTAAAACAGGCTTTACCTACTCTGCCTCCCGCCGTGCCCAAGTCCAGGGCCAGCAGAGGGACGGGATGTTCGTGCTGGTCCTGAGACCACTGGGGCCCTGCGGCTCACGGCTGCCTTGGCCGAGGGCAGCGCCGCAGGAGGAGATCACGGCAGGCAGGGGTGCAGGGTGGCTGCGGGGTGCGCGCAGGTCGGGGGACCGCTTGGAGAGAACACCAGGTAGGTTTGGTTCTCTTTTGAAAACATTTTATCAGCTCGGATTTCTGTTCTCTGAAAAACAAGGGTCGTCTTACGCATGCAGCTGCTTCCGCTTCAAGGCAGTAAGGTGCAGCAGCCTCAGCACAAGGACACATGCGCAAGTGTGCGCAAGAGAAGAGGCAGACAGGGAGCAGGGCTACAGTGCCTTGAACACACCTTCGCACCTCCTCACGTTCTTGGCATGCCATAAATACAAGTGAAGCTTCACTGTTGTTCTATTCTGCTTTTTTCAGCAGCCAGGAGTATCTGGAGCACAGCCCCCTGCCAGCCTGGCCGCGACGGTGACCCAATTCCTAACCGAAGGCTGCTGGCGGGTTGGACAAGAGCTATTTTCCCCATGTAGCCCTGCCTAGGATCCCGATCCACGCCTTGGCCATCCAAGTGTGAATCACCACGGGCCGCTACCCCCAGCTGCGCAATCCCTTCACACCGCCAGGGTGGTATAAACACAGAGCGCGCCATCGCTTGTTCGGTGTTTCACTTCTCCATTGAAATTTGAAACAGCTTGGCATGAACAGTGCAACCAGATGTGGCCAAACTCCGAGATCCTCACACATCCCAGAACATCCCTTTTTAATATAAGAATGACATGACTAATACCTGAACAAACATTTAAGGAACTGGTCTTGTTTGTCTAGAAGTGCAGAAGTGAGGATGTCACTACCACTCTCTGCAGCAGGCTTTTTAGTATCATATTTATTATTTTCCAAGCATTCCACCTTTTCTCCTGTTGAGAAGATGATGGCTCCTTTATCAGAACCAGTCAGTGCAAACTGCTAGATGATATAAAACAGACATCCTGCATCCGCTGAAGGCTGGGACAAAAGATGGAAGCAAAAGATTATAACAGAGCACAGCTGGCTGATAAGCATGTTTAAAATTTGCAGAGATAAGCTGTGAGAACAGGAAGGAGTTCTTTCTCTCCCTTCTGTTTGTTTAGCTTTCCTTAATTGTTTATTTTTAGGATGAAAAACATGCCCATTCAGACTTATCAAGTAAATTAAAGCAAGGCACAGAGAGAAATTTGTCTCATTAGAAACATGAAAGCCCTGAAGTAAACAGGGCTTTCCATTTTCCAGAGCCACGTATGACTGCGAAGGGTCGGACAAGTACTAGCTCTCCTCGCTGACGTTTGCGGCTGAGCTCCGGCCTGTGTAAAGCAGCGGAGTCTGACCGTGGGTCCGCCTGGCTCCCCTGGCTCCGAGACAGGGAGGGAGGGAGGGAGAGAGACTACACAAGCGCCACCTCACTTACAGATGTGATACAGCAGCGCGGGGAAGTTTCATAACTCCTCTCGCAAGGCGAAACACTCTCATGATTTATTTGGACCGTTGCAGCGTGCAGGCTAAGCACAGGTTACTCAGCAGGGATCCTCTGCTGAAGTCAGTGAGTGAGCGGCTGCTCCTGCTATCCACAGACATGAAATCAGGCTCTGGAAAAGCGTTTTTATAAGGAGAATAAAACAAGAAAACAAACAAACAAAAGTATTCCCAGGAAGTGCTGCAGTCTGAGGGACCGATTCTGCTGCCACAGGAAGAAATGGAAGTTTTCCCAGCGTGCTTCAAAGAGCCAGACTGCCGCAGGCAGCCAAACTTCCATTGCAAAAATGGGGTGTTTCACTACCCTTCTTCCTCTGCTTGCCTCGTCCTGAAGACAAGTCTCTGAGCCTGAGTCCTCCTCTGATCCCTTAATGCAGCCGCAAACCTGCAGCTGCTTCTGCGGAGCCCCACTGGTGCGAAAGAAGTTGTGGGATCAGATCAGTGGTCTATAACATCTCTCTTCTTCCTTTCTGACCCAGAGCACACGCAGGAGGTCCCACCTCAGTATGTAGCATGTCATGTAGCTTTTAAAACGATTAAAGAAGAAACTCTATCTGAGCTCGCTGTTTGCATTCGGGTAATGGTGATAATGAAGAAGCAAGTAGCAGGTTCAGCTGCGCTCTCCAGGTGCTTTATGCCCCTCTGAGACGCAAAGCTGCCAGTGAGCTGGGCTTCTGACGGCTTTGCCTCCCTGGAGCCATGCCAAGCAGCTGGAGGTATGCCAGAGAATAACTCGCCTAACCTTTCATTTGCACCATTATAGCTCAGGCACCCTAACACTTTGTCTCGTAAGACTTTGGTTCAGGCCTTTGAGACCTGTCATGAAGGGCTGAGACAATACCAGACCAAGATGGTATTTTTATGATGCTCCCCTCCTACATTTTAAACAGTACCAGCACAAAGTGGAGCTGTTGAACTCAGATGTGCTCTCTCACCAGTCATCTTTGGTGGGGAGGGATGGGAGAAATGTTTTGTTTTCTTCTTTAGAAAATATTAGGAGACAGTGTATTAATGCAATAGGCAAAGAAAGTACAACTGATGTAAACAATGTGTTTCTTGTGCTTTAAACAATGCGGATTGCTCACATGACCCATGCTTTTGGATAACTACAGAAAACTTGTTTGCAAAATTTGCCGTGCAAATGTACAGAAACCAGCTGTCCTCTTAAAGCTTTTTAGTTATGTTGAAGCCTGGTAATCCACATGACTCAGCTCAACACCCACCTACTGCTTCCTCTGTTGTCCCTGCTGTTGTTGCCACTGCAACAATTTTTGTTTCACATATATTTTTGAAAAAAAATCTTTTTTTTTGGTGGAAAAAGACCCCTAGGATTTGCATAGTATCTCTGAAAAACCTGTCCTTGGCTCTAGAAGCCTCTTCAGTGCAATGATGCGAACTTTCGCTAATCCTCACGGTGACACAGTCCCCAAAGCGCTCAGCCATCCTGGCTCCGCCGCCAACAGTACAGGGGAGGAATGTGCGGGGTCGCTGCGCGGGGCCGCGCAGTGCGGCCAGCTGCGACCAAGCACACCCCACAGCTGTCTGCAACGACCCGGACTTTGGTAGGGCTTCAGAAGCGTAACAAGCTGCTTCTCTGACTTTGATTGCAGAAGCATGATTTGGATGACAAAAATGGTGATATGCTTAAGTAGACAGAGCAGCTGAGGGCACCCATTAAAATTGAAGCATTCATGCCCTCAGTAATTATAGTAGGTAGTGAAAGACAGGCTTTACCCCAAAAAGCTTTCTATCTAATTGTATGATTTGCTCCAAAATTATTACAAAGTATTTTATTGCAGACTGGTTTCATTCAAATAAATGACAAGTATTTCAATAAGTACCTTAAATACATGTGAAAGATTCAAAATGACACAACGAATTGTATGTGCCTTGTAGATGTCTCTTTTCTGTAAGATCATATTTTTATGATAGACTGTGTAAGATGGAAATATAAATACACAGTGCAAAAATTACCTGAAGGCTTGCGTATTCCCAATATGTGTTTTCCTGTTTCTACCTATAAAAAATGTAGAACAAGCTGGATCAGATTCACAGAATAAAATATAAAATTTAAATGACAAAGAAGATCTCAGGCTGCAGGCTAAGAATTTTAATACTACTCCTTCTTCACCTTGTTGGTGGCAAATTGTACAGCAGTTGTTATCACCTTCCAGAGTAACCCTGGATGAAAAGAGTGACAGATGTCCAGTACAGGTGCTGTAAAATCCATACGAAGAACAGTAAATTAGTGTTCCTTGTGTCTTTCACTGTAATTACTGTATCAGTACCCAGAATATATCAATCTACTTGTATGAAGTGTTCTTTACTCTTCTTGGAGTAGGGGAAGAGATGAAAGGAGAAATCTGAGGTACCAAAAGGTGCAGGACAGGGACTCATAAAGGAGAATAAAGCTTGAATCAAGAAAAGAAACAGTGGGCTGGATCTCACAGGGCTGCTGTGAGACCTGGTTTGTATGATGTGCTTTGTATGATTTGCTTCCACGTAGGAGAAACAGCAATAGGAGCAGAGATACAACCAATGTGTTGTAAATAAATAATTGGATTGGCAAGATAATCATGTACCAGATACTTAATAATTGCATTTTTTTTCATTGTTTTAAATAGGTCACATCACTCTGAATCAAATTTTCCTTTCTGCTGCGGGCCAAGCATGTGACTCTTTGTAGCTGTAAAAAAGGGAACAGCAGCAGACCCTTGGGGTATAGAAATATTACAGCAGCCACGCAACAGATTTCTGCATTCAGAAAAGCTTTTTAGTGTTGGGTCAGGCAACAGCTACTAAGTAGGGACATATGATTTTTTTTCCTGTTGTCAGAAGAAAATGTGGAACTGATAAGAAACACCTGTAGAAATGGAAAGCCATTTCAGAAACCAGGGTTTGTTTAGATGATGAAGAGATAAAATCTAACGGCATGTGTTGTAAGGCCAGATAATCTTGAACAGAATGTCTATGTGCAAAAAAAAAAGAGGAAGAAGCAGTACTACATTTCAGGTAATCAGCTCGCTGTGCAAAGAAAGGTCCTAGAGGATCATAAGGCAACATCGGTGCAGTATGTAAAACTGCATGAGCTACATGGATGTTATTCATTCATTTTTCTTCATAGAAACATGATTCCATTTACAGTTTATTTGCATCTTGTAAATATTTTCTTAGAACTCTAGAAGGACACTGGGAAGTATAAAAGCACACATCACCAGCTGAACATATGTAACCAAGGTTTTCTCTTTGCTTGCAGCCCAGCCTATTCCGTGTGCTCTGATTTAAAGCCCTATAATACAATTACCACATAGGAATTCTGTTTAGTTACATTTAACTTTTGTGAGGGAAGCAAAAGATTTGTCAGATCATTTGTCTTATTTAACGCACACACATTTTCATACCGTTGTCCTGGATGAAAAGAAACTTTTAAAGAAAGTCTATCTTGATATTTCTTTGCATAGTCTGGAATGGGTGCAGTAATTAAAAGATAAGTACTGAGAAATGTGCAGCATGGTGTGGATTCAATGGAAATAGGTCATGATTCTGTGCCTCAATGTCATGGCATTAAATCAGTCAGAAGACACTGGCAGACTGCCTGTGTGTGCAATGCCCAGAGGAGGCAGTTCCAGTAATAATTTCAGAGACTATGAAGTGGTTCTAAAATGGAAATTTCACCAGCAATTCTAAGAGAGCCCAGCTGAACAAGAAACATAAGCACATGCTCAGTTTTAAGCACATGAGCAGTCTTGAACTCAATGAGACCACCCACAGGCTTACAATCCCTTGAAGAACTGAGCTCTAACTGCCCAGTAACTGCTGCAATTGACATTGTTTCATTTGTATTACTTAATATTAAAATGGACGTTGCCAATATAAAACACTGCTGGCACCCAACTCAAATCAAATGGATAAAGTAAGGAACCAAGGGAAGACTTGCAGGAGGCTTGCCTTTTGTTAAAATCCCCTCCAGTGTCAACTCATGTTGATTTTTACCTCTTCTTGATATACATGCTCAGCAGAACTCAGGACTGCTTAACTGCAATGGTTTCCCCTTTGAATGATGAGCAATTGACAATTTCTGGAGGTCTGGGGAATTTTGTGGGGGGGGGGGGAGACATACAGTCACAATCAGCCATGTTTGCAAAAAAGTTTCATCTATAGCAAATTTTTTTAAGACCTACATAGAATGCCGAGCTTATTTGTCTACAAGGGTCGTTCTGTAGCTTCTCAGACTGTGTTACATGAGTGACAAATGAACTTTAATGAATTGATTCTTTGCAGTCTATAAGGTAGGGAAGTGTTAATATCTCTGTCTTACAGATGGCGAACTGATTTGCAAAGGGTCAGACCCCTCAACTGCAGAAAATCCAGGAAGCTGAGTTGACTTTAGTGGAGCTATGCTGATTTATACCAGCTGAACATATGGCCCAGAAAAATTAAGTAATTTCTGTAAGAAATCTGTGGCACATCTGGGACACTCCAGGGCCTTAGTCACAAGATCATCCTTCCTGCCTATAACATTTGCAAACATGCCACTACTACACAGGAGTCTGTGATTTTTTTTTTTTTTTCTAAACTCTTGGCAAAGCAATAATGAAATTGTTTGAATGACTGAGCACAGGAATAGTTGGGGTTAGTTTATGTTGTGGAGAAAACTGCCTTGCTCTGGTTACTTTGTGCATGACATTAATTTGCACAGGTAAGCCAAAATTATATAAAACATAGGATTATTGTATTTGCAGTCATGTTCTAAACAGTGACACAGCAGAAAGACTTTGAAGTCCAACATGGGGCAAGAGTTTGTCAAAAGTCTTATGAAACAGGATTTGTGCTTCCTTTTTGCCTCAGTCCTGTGCCATGATCTATATGACTAGCTCAGGGCCAATACAGCACTGTAGAGGTGTTTCCCTGCATAGGCTATTTTATCATCAAAACTTTTATGGGAGACCAGCGTTGAAATATGCACATTCTCCTAGGTATCTTTTGCCCAGGCAACAGGGCATTTTTGGAAACACAACACAAATACACTCACAAATATTCTGATAGACACAATCCTTCTGCAGCTGCGACAGCTGTTGTAGGCCATAGCAATATGTCTTTACCTATTGCTCCAGCAAATACTTAAACCATAAACCCAGTCTAAATCTTACTCATAGAGGTTTCCAAAAAGATGGGGGGGAAAGGCTGCACAGTTTACAGAGAAAAAAATGGTAAAGCTGCTCATGTGTAGGATTTGACTGATTAGTGGGTTATTTTTGATAGTCCAGGCATCACTTCAAAATTGCAATAATAATTTGAGATAATGATACTGGTGGGAAACAGAATGGCACCAATCAGTGAGAAAGAACATAGAAATGTAATGAAAACTCATTTAGAATTTGGTTAATTCCTGCATTATATTTAATTAGCAAAAGGCTTCATATTGAAGGGATATATCAGAATTGGAAATGAACATGAAACACTCATTAACAAGTAAGAGACATTGCACAGTGTTACTAATTCCAGAGGGGAAAAGTACTCAGTTAAAACTGAGTTAGAAGTAAGTAGACTAAAAAACAGAACAATCTTATTTAACAACAGAGGAGACCAAGCACATATCCTGCAACAAGTAATGTGAAAGAGGAATGAAAAACACAATCAAACTATCCCAGAAGTTAAGAAACACAAAGCTGTCAAGTTATCTTTCACAGAAAATAAGACAGACAATATGTAAGTTTTTTAGAGGATTAACAACATTTTATACTGTGAGCTATATTTATCCCAAATTCCAAAGTATTTATTTTGTAGGATTTATTTTTCAAGCGTTTGTTAAACTATCTACTAAAAAAGGAGCAAACAAGTGACCCTCCAATGGGGGGGGGGGGGGAAAGAAGACAAGGTTATTTAGCATCCATTACCAGTCTGCTATTCAACAGCGAGGCAACATCTGTAAGCAGTTTCTCAAGCGATCTGCATAACCCAGCACCACCACCTGCTGTTTGGAAAGGAAGATTCAATTTCCCATGTATTGCATATTAAATCTCCAGCACTATAACTGCAAACAAAATTGGCCATTTCAAAGAGTAAAGGAAGAGATGTAGGATAAACAAACAAACAGCAGAGAGCAGAATTTCCCATCTGCAGTAGCGTATGGGAGAGGAAGCTCTGCCAATTTTAACCTACAGATCATCCTTCCCTGGATGGGCGGCAAATAGCTGCAGCAGCCCCTTCGAACCTCCCTTCTCCACACCATAATACCCTGCTCCTGGTCTCGGGGCTCCCATGAAATCTTTACAGCATCTAGCAGCACATGTGACTCCTCACACAGGCTGCTTCCTTCCAGCGTGCTACCTTGTCTTCCCCAAATGCCTCTACGTTGCTAAGAAAATAGCTTGTATTGGCTGTACTTCTAAGAGTTCTTCTGGCTGTGGGAGCTGCTGAAATTGCCTTGCATGATGCTTTTGTGGGGAAGATGGTCAAATGAGCATCTGCTGCCCGGGTTTATAAACCTAGCATATAGTAAAGCCTAAAGGGTTTCCTTCAGAAAACCTCCGATCAGGTTGTCCCCTCCTGTGCAAATCTGGGCCATTTACTTATAATTAATAAGGGGCTGGATTCTGAAATGAGCCACAAGACAATGCAGCCAAGCAGGCCTCAAGAAAGCCAAGGGAAGTTTCTCAGTACCCTTTGGCTGCTTCTATCTAAAGATGCAGCTAAAAGCTGTGTTAACTGCACCTGAGAATTCGACCTGCCTCCAGACTGGAAGATATACTGAATTGCACCCAGCAGGAACAGCTGCTGGGGAGCCATGCTCCATACAGGCTGTTCAACCATAGCACAACAGCTGGCTCTTTTTTCCCCCCATCTTTCCATTTAGGCAGGTAAATCTTCAGCTAGCCATTTTGATCTATTTTTGCTATCTAATTCTTTCCAGAACTGGTGCTCTGTCCTATTTACATGAGACAGTTTTAAAAGTGCACATCTCTGATTAATTCTTAGCAGATAGTAAAACATCCCCGTGTTGCTAACCGGTTTTGAAAATGAACTGTGAAGCTGAGTATGTGCATTTCTGTGTCACAAGCTTTGTAAAACTTGTTGGTTTGGGTGTATTCTGTGGAATTTCAACTCACCCCAAAGAGGAGAGGGCCAGCTTTTTTTTTTTTTTTTTTTTTTCTGCCAGTCTTCTATGCTTTAAGGCTGCAATTTCTGCACTGTTTCCATTCAGCTCCTAGTCTAGGTGATAGGGGTTTTATTGGCATACCCAGCACACACCTGAAAATCATAGAGCTAATCCCATTATCAATTCATTGCAGGTTACATTCTTCTCCTCTCATGTTTTGCAATTCTAGCACTGTTGGATGGAGCACAGCAGTTCGATTACCTCTGAACACTGAGACCTTGTAAGAGCTCCTGTTTGCAGTTTTGGCCCTCCCTACTTTTCTCCTTTGCTTAAAACATTAAAAGAGCTGAAGAGAATTTTTAGACCTTTTTTCACAAAATGGAAGACATAGAGCTTATGTATCAGCAGATCGGTAGATACTTCACTGGACATCTTAGGAGGCATTGGAGCTGGAAGAGGCAGCATATAGGAGCATGCATGCCTCATTACTGTGCAGGACAGTCCTACAACAGGAAATGTCCATGAGCCTGAGGAGTAAATATTGGATGCACAGGTTGGAGATCTCTTTCCAGGTCTCTTCTGTACCCTACGCTTGCATCAGGGATGCACTGCGAACATAGTTTGCAGCAGCAGCCAGTGGAATGAATGAGCATAGAAAAAAAGAAAAAAGGCTTTATAACCATTGCATAGCTGAGAGAGGGATGAAATAAGGATTATTTCCTTCAGACACTGTTTCACAGAGACCACAGCCTGTGTTTACCTTTACTGCCATTAGGGACTTCTAGGAGGTGATGCAGGTTTTAAGTACTAACCTCTTCCTGTTGGCTACAGAGGCAGCTAAAGGCAATTATGTTTTAAACTTAGGTGCCTTTGTTCAGCGCCAGTTGTTAAGGCTGGATGCTGTGTCACTAGTTGCATCCCAAATAACTGGAGGATTACAGAGAGTATAAATCTGTTGAAATTGTTGTATGTGTGAAATGAATACAAAACTGAGACCTAAAAATGGATATCCATTTCTGTAAGCTTCAAGTATGTACAGAAGAGCCCTGGAAAATTTCCTACTATAACTAGCAGTGGCTTTTTGTTATGAAAAAGCTGCAATAGTGTTTAGAAAATAAATAGAAACAAAAAAAGAAATCTGATGAATCCTTGCAATGACATGCTCCAGCACTGAATTTATCTGTCACTTTAAATCTGGGTATGCTGGAACTTCCCCTTTCGATATGATTCTTTTTTAAAAAAAAGGACATCTTCAAACTGCAAATGTGCAACCTGTCAATTGCATAACGTGGATTGTAACCATGATGAGGCAACTAAAAAACTTCTCTCTTTTCTCTTTAGTTACCTCATAAAGACTCTGAATATATAGATTTTTAAAAACGTTGCTGCTAAACAATTGAAAATAAATCTTTGAATTTCTTATTCTTGTTCCCACGATTAATAAATAAACTTTATTTATTTGAAAGGCTTACTATGGCATAGGGCAGAGGTCAAAGGTCAAAATCTATTCCTCCTAAAGGAAATTACACTCTCTGATGTCTCTCTGTGCTCTCTCTCCCCTTTGTGGTACATTTTTAATAAAGATGCACTACTGGATAGCCTCTTGGCAGCTAAGTGCATGCCCATCAATATTATCAGGATTTATCTGACTGTTCTTTAACTGAACAAGAAGATGGCTCTCAGTGTTATGGCTACCACAGAAAGAGTCCCTTGGCATACACTGAATATGATTATGGAAGAGAAGAAGAGACTGTAATGTGATAAGAAGCTGGCGAGGAATTTCTGATAACCTGTTATGACTTAAATCTAAGTGAAAAAAAGCTGGCAGGTCCTTAAACGTCCCAGCTGCTATATGGACTATTTTACTGTTTGAGAGATCAATATGCATGAGGTTTTCTAGTGTCAGAAATGCCTCTTGCCTCACTAAAGAAATTCTGCTTTTGTTGAGCCTGAGTTCTGTCAGAGATGAGGGTAATCAGTGAGGTACTCCAGTGAGAAAATTCTCTACCAAGGTCAGGTTTTCCAGTTTAATCGTGTTACTAAATGCTGCCTTCTGAATGCCCTTTTCAGTAATTTGATTGTGAGTGAGATCAAGCCAGCTCACTGAAGACATCATTAGGAATTACTGATATTTTATTGGCTGCTAAATATATTTCCTTGAGGGTGAGGGGGAGACTTGTGGGAATGCTTCTCAGTTGATTGAAGTTCATCTTGATTATGTGCAAAGAAGTTAGGGAGCAAAATGCCCCTTTGGGGATGGTTTTGTGGGCTAATCTGTTGCTGTTGAGGCTGAGTACCTTCAGGTTCTCGCGCTGACCTCAAGCCTGTTCTGACACATTGCTGATGCTGTTGTTTAGCCCAAGCTCTGTGAGGATAGCAGGCAGATCTGCCGGGATGCTGCTAAGATTATTTTCACCCATATGAAAATGTGTAAGCTTTTGCATACCTTCAAAGGCTCCTTTTCTAGCTCCATCTTTGAGCTTTTTGCTACCCATTCCCAAGAGCTTCAGTGACAAATATTCACACGGGAGACTCAGCTGGATGAAATCTATCTTGTCATTCCTAATCAGTAAATATCTGGCACTAAAGGGGATTTCGTAAGGATATTTGATAATTCTTTGTCTGAGCACTGGACCATTCTGAAAAAAAGACAAGAAAAATGAAACCACCAGATGAAGACCACGACAGCAAAAGAAGAGTTTCAAAACTATCTGTGTGTAAACTGCTTTCTAATAGCCATAATTAGCTGCAATAGATGTATTATTGTCATTTACTTCTCTGTATTAGCAGTATGTATATCAAAGCCTCTTAGTTACTGTTAATTTATTCTTAGAGTACAAGTCATCTCCCCTCAAAAAATGTCTTTTATAGACTCAGTACTATGAGGTTTCATGATCTGTTTTTATTTTAAGTTCCTTCCCTTTTTTGAGTGTAAATGATGCATGTTCCAATACTGATATCCCTCTCTAATGCCCTCTTTGAGCATCTGGACACCACAGATTTATAATTTTTTTTCGAGAAAGAGTAAATAATTAACCTATACTTTAGTGCATGCCAAAATCATGATTTGTTCTTTAGGTAATCATGTACACGTGACATATAACCACATAGGAATTTCATATTAATGTGGCTATAATTATTTATATCCTATGGAATGATCGTTACTTCACCATGACTTTCCACCACACATCATTTTCATGTTTAGCTACATACCTTATTACAATTATTTTTAAACTGCTTATTTATGGAATGCAACTAGACTGCTTTATCTGCTCTATGCTGAGTTTTGGGACTAGTCTTCTCTCCTGCAACTGGAGGGCTTACCTGTCATAGCAAGCACATTCTACAGGGCAATAGTGATTGTCAAAAAATGTTTGGTAATCCGATGGTCTCATCTTCTGCTTCTCTATAGCATGATTGCTATTCTTGGTATTATTTTTCTGTCCTTTCCCTCTCTTTCCCAGGTCACTGCCAGTTTCTGAGCTCTTTCTTTTTGCTTTTGCTGTTTTAATACCTCTTGAACCATAAGTCATTTGCTTTTCTATTTTTTTCTCTTCCCTTTTCTTCCCTTTGTTAGAAGGAATGTTAATGATCCTTCTGAATTAAGAGTCTGACATTCTGGCATGAGAAAATATGCATCCTTGCCTGATCTGTGATTTACACTTCTGAAGGTGCTGGCAGAGAAGACTCACTCTGATGCATTTGGATGTTGTTAATGGTATTCTTACCCAATATATTGTCCTGAATCTCTGTAAAGGAATCCAGCAGAGGACTGTGAGGTGTAGCAAAAAACAGAAGATCACTCAGCAAGGTGCATGCTATACCCTTGCATTCTTCAGCAGCTGGTGTGTCACCCCTACATTTCAAGACTAAATTAGTGCTTTTGGGTCTCAGAGGCAACACTGTATTCTTAAACTTCTCATTGAATTCATGAACTGATAGAAATGTCTTCAATGGAATTTTTTCTGTTTTCAGCATTTCCCTCCTCCTCCTCCATTTGTATAAAACAAATAGTCTGTTAGAATAAAAGCCTGTGCATTCAATTTTTAAATTGTATATATTAAAAAAAAAAAAAAAACTTTCCTTGATGCCTGTTGTTCTCTGCCGGTTTACACGAGCGCTATGGACCTGGATTCTCTGGTAATGGAGAAAGTGATTTCTTCTTCAGTTACAAAAGCTAGTCGATTTTTAAGCTATTAAATATATTCAACATGGGTCAGAATAAGATGGTTCTTTAAGCCAGAAATTCAGTGTAACCTGCTGTTTAACATAACATCAAATCATTTCAGTATCCTTAGATATATGGCACATGAGACCTCCTGTGCTAGGAGTAACTAGGAGTACTTTGAGTAAACTCTCCCAAAGGCTTTCATTTTAACATGTAACTCAGTTTAATCTATTGTAAACACTTCTGTTTGACATTGCCTGCTGCCCCACAAGCTGGCAATGCAGGGCATACTGCAAGGTCTTGTTCCTTGGGTTACTGTTTTTATATGGACTGTTTGCTTGGATTTTCAAATTTTAATGTGGTCTTGGAGCAAATTTGAAAGTGAGGTCAAGAAGGTTTAGAGACTCTTAATAAACAGGGGCATGGCTGATGATACTACTTTTGTCAGGGATATATCCCTGACAATTGAGTTGGTGCGCTAAGACAGTACTTCATTATTGCACTCTTGGAAGAGAATTCGATAAGATGCAATTGTTTGGAATGAATCTCCACTATGACATCGTAACTTTCCCTGTAATGTTCCCTATAACTCTCCAGAATTACCCCTTTGGTAACTACCACATCTCCTGTGGCCAGCAACTACAGTACTCTCAGAATATCTCCTTACCTTCCTGCAGTATGTCCAATCTCTCCTCTTCCACGTAACTTAACTTCCTATAACATGCTTAGCTTCTCCATATGCCACAGGATTCCTCCCAAATCCTCTTTCCATCCTGCTTTTCCCTACATTACTTGAGTACAGCAGCTGCAGCTCTCCTTTCTTTTTTCTGCCTAACTTTATTTAGATCTGTAGCTGAGCACAAACACAAGATGGAAACCGGAAACTATAAATGTGCTGACTGGCAGACTGTGTTTCCCTGAGTGGGAGCCCTGACCAAATTTCTTTTCTCCATCCAGCTGCTGATTTTTTTATGGAACTTGTAAGATCTTAGTACTTACTTTTCTGTCAAATTGGCCTGGACTTCACCAATGAAATTAAAAGGAATAGGGTTGGGAGATAGATAGACAGTACAGTTGTGTAACCTTAGTTTGTTGGTTTTTGAATAGAGTTAAAGTAGGAATAAAGTAAATTAAACAATAGCATAAGTCTTATTATTAGATGGCATAGTAGAAAATAAGTTTAGCAAAAGTTTTCACCCTTTAAGCCATTACCTGAATTTTCCAAGAGAAGACCTCAAGAATGAATTTCACCTAAAATGTAAGATGTCTAAGGTCAGTTAGGTATTTTGGATCTCTCTAGGATGCATGGAGGAAATTAAATAACTTTAGATCCTCTATGTATCTTTTTTCAAGACTGGTGTCTAAAACAGACCAGAAAATGGAATTTCCAGCCAAATACAATAAAAACAACAAAGTTAATCTAACCATTATATATATAATATATATATATAAAATAACCATGAGATGAGTTTCTTGCTCCTCAAGCCCATAGCAAGATCTGTATAAATGCACCTCAGACTCACAGACATCAGTGGGCTTTGGTACGGGAGCCAGAATCAACACAATTTTAGCTAGATCCAAAATGAGGGTCAAAAAGCATAGCTTTTGGCACTCAGTTTCCTTACCTCTGAAACAGAGATCAGATCATAACCATTGCCTATCCTTTAGTCATTGTAAATTGTTCTGAGGTCTCTGACCAGATTGTATCATGTAAATACAAAATATTACTAATTTTACCTGTACAAGTCCTTCGATTTCTGAGCTATCTTTGCACAGGTTGTCCTTCAATTTAAAAAATGAAAGAATATATTGTTATCAATTACATAACTCTGCCAAAAAAAAGTGATTGATTGACTGAAATAATTAGAAAGTAATTATATCTCTGCCTATTTTGATTTCAGATAGGTAAGATGAAACTCCAGTAGTCATTTTCTTCCTGCATATTTGAAATAGGAAGGATTGCCTCAAGGCCTTACATTACAATTATTCCACTGTGTATTATTTTTATAATCATTTCTACTCCAACTATGTGCTGACATTTACATATTACGTTATAGGTTTCAACATGTTCCCAGCTTTGACTGGGTTTTGCACTGTAGGCTAAATTCTTCTGCTATTACTGGTGTTATTTTTCTAATGTGTTTGCCCGAACTGTCCACCCAGAAGAGGCTGAATATATGCTTTGGTAAGATTAAAACTGGTTGAGTTAATGATGGACAACGATCAGAAGCACCTCTCAGGTTACATAGTTTAACGTGACAGTGTGATTCCTTTGTTTTCTTTAACAAGTTACCTGTTCCCAAAATGATATAGTCCATGATATAAACAAGATGAGAGAAAATAAATACATATTTTGATAATAATAATGTCATTAAATAAACATACTTAAATCCCACAGCAGTCTTATCTGCTAGCTCATACACCAAATAACATAAATCACCAAAGAAGTTTCAGACGTGAAAAATAAAGTGGAAATTGAATGTCTGCTCTTTAGCCTTTTAAAGACAGAATATCTCATTTAGTATTCCCCTATGGCTAGAACAGGACACAACCATGGTGATTTTATGACAGCGTTTTTCACACAGGGGACTGTAAAATGCCATTGATCTATGCACCATAGGCTGGTCACACCGTACTAATTCTTTGTTCCTCCTCAGAGGGATTTCTGCCAAGGTATAGATTCTCATATCAGCATGTCTATAGAAGTATATGCCCAACGGGAACACAAGCAAATCTGGTAGCCTCTACAAGGCCTCCTTGTAAACAGATGAAAATGTTGGTGCAGAGACAGGGCACATCAGAACTACGACCTCCGCAATAGCACAAGAGGACCTTAAAGTCAAGCATTATTATAACATAAAAGTCTTCCCTTCAAGTCTTGAAGACTTTTCCTACAAGTTGCCTTTCTCTGGGGTGAACATCATTTTAGTCTCTGTTGTAATCTGTCAAGTCACAGAGCAAATAAGCCATATTACTGTTCTTTTTCCGTTTTGCAGTGGCAGTATAACTACTACAGAAATGCTGTGTCCAGGTCTGGTATTCACAAGTCAAGGTGGAGATCTGAAAGATAGAGAGGTCCAAGAAAATTCATGAGAATGACTGAAAGACTGGAATATATGTTTTATAGGAATAGATTCAAAAGGATTGGTGTGGTAACAAGTAGTTAGGTGACACGATCACAAATAAGCCACAGACATGGAGTGAAAAGAAGGTGATAAAAAATTAGCAAAAAAGGTCTGGCAAGATCAAATGGCTGAAAGTTGCAGCCAAGACAGTTTCAGGGAAAAATGAGTTACCTTTTGATCTCAGAAGGTAATTACTTATTGTAACACCTTATCCACTGCTGCGCATCATTCAACAGTAAGTTTGATCATATTGGGACATTTTCCCCCAAAGACATACAGTTTCAAATAGGATTTAATGTATGAAAGTCCCACCGTCCATATTATAAGGTAATTCAGGAGAGATATTAATAATGTCTCTATCCTTAGAAACCTGTAATCATATGATCCTTGGCTTACAGAGTAGTTTTTTGGGACCCATTATTAAATGCTACACAGGTGAGGTGGTACAGAGGAAAATGCCCTGTAACCCCTGTTCCTGGCCTGCTCTACTTCTGTCTGAGACATCAGAATATCAATGTATCTATTTTCAGTAGTTTTTAGACAATAATGTTTTTCTGTTTTTATCAACTCATTTTCAGTAATTCTTAGTCTTCGTAGTGGTTATGTATAAAGGCTGCTACTAACAAATGGACTGAATACAAACTGAGCTCTGAAGAACTGCTAGGCTTTATTTCTGGCTTTCACATCAACTTACTGAGTGGCCTTTGGTATGTCACTTGCCCTCCAATGTATTCTATGTATACAATTAGAAATGTGTAAGTTTATTAGACTTGGGATCCAAGAGCTACATGATAATGACACATTAATGTTTTTATCTTCTGAATATTGCCATTCTCTTAACCGTGGACTTAATATTTTTGTAGCGCCCGTGATCTCTGCATGCTATTGGAAAAGGAAAAAGGTTTCAGCTTCATACGTCACCTGCATACCTTTCCAGTAGTGATGGCTGAGGAACCTCTATGGTATGCATTTCCTTAGATTTTTGGAGAGTGGATGGATCCCAGGGGGATTCAGACATTGGGAGGGGGGGGGAACAAAATAAAACAAAATGTTTTTGCTACCTAAGGCTGGATTCAGCCTCAGACAGTGAAACTGAAATTTAGATCTCTATGTGTAAGCATCTACATGCAAACTGGAATTAATCTTGAACTGTAATCTACCCTTAGAGTCTATTTCCAGGTAAGCAGCATGCTGCTTAACGTTTCAACAATTTGTTGCATTTATTTTCATGCATATTTCATGAAAGAAGAGTGAGAAGATCTCTGCCTTGGAAGACGGCACAGACTGGTAAAATCAAAGCAGAGATCAGCAGCAGCACTGATGGGTCTATGATGTTTTGTTTACTCAGTGTATTCACTAAGGTTCATCACCCATCTGGATTAAGCAATAGCTCTTCCATGTGGCACCTGAAAAGCCACTGCTTTAGAAGAGAGAGGTTCTCGAGTTACTGCTCCTTGCCAGTGCGAAGTGGTACAGGTTTGGTACTTGTGGGAGGTGCTTTGCCACCTGAGGAAGACCCCCAGCAAATATTGCCAAAGCAAAATATTGTATTGTTATTTGCAAATGCACGGTGTTGCCACATTTCCCCTGGCTCATGAGAGCATGTTCTCTAATAAAGATTTCCTTGTTTGGATGGTCTTAGTCTATGTTTATATTGGTAAAGTTTATGTGCCCAAGACTGCCCAGGATCCTCAAACCAACTGTCATGAGATTCCCAGCATCCATACTTTTTACATTTTCTTACCTTTCGAAACAGATAAGATATCTTTCCACATCAAGAATACCTAGAGGGAATGGCTCATGGCCCCTGCTGTCTCCAGAACCATGTCTGGGAATCATCGGAGTGAGTGCAATTTGGCCTTCACCAAGAGTGCCAGGAACTGCCCTAATAATTTAAGAACGTAGACAATACAGATGCCTCTACCAAAGGCCACCAAAGAGGTCTGGGAAGTCACGGAGTGGTTACAATGACCTTCCCTTCATTGCCTCATCTTTCCATCCTAGCACTCAGAACATATCTGTTCCCCACACTACGGGTTTTGTGGTGATGCTTGTCCAGTGACAGCTTGAAACAATAGGAGCCAAGGATGAGCCCAGGAGTCAGAGAGAGTCCTGGTCCCATGCCTGGGTGTCTTGATGAAAACTACTTGCAGCCCACTTGTTGTTATATCATTCAGGGAAACTATCTCCATGGTCTCAAACTCCATCCAAATAGAAGGACAGTGAAAAGTAAAGCTTTCCATCGAAAAGTGGTTACAGTTTCCACCCTGTCTGCCAGAGAGACAGAACTGCATTGTAACTGGGGAGTGCTCTAAGCTTTCCTAAGCTGTGAAGAATTACAAGTTTCCAAAAAGGACATGCCTTTCCTATTACTGGGGTGAACTCTCAAGCACAGCTATACAGCTTCTTGAGGTTATATCTGCATTCGAAGAAGTATTAAGACCCACCAAAATCTTTATTCTCTGAGCTAAGGGGCAACTCTCTTCCCATGTGTCTTATTACCAGTCTTACCACAGACACAGTAAGACGTCCCATTTTCATCAGGGTCTTTTTATACTTTTTTTACCTATCTCCAATGGTAATGAACCCCATGACTTCCATCCAGTTCCACATACCAGCATGTAGTTGTCTTCCTGACATACTGCCTTTGGACTGTATGTTGCCAGCTGAAGCTCATCTCATTTGAACCTCTTTCCTCCCCCTAAATCCTCCCTCCTTTCACTTTTTTTTCCATTGCTGCTGACAACTACACCCTTTCCTCTCTCTCAGACTCTCACACTTCATATAATCTTTGATCCTGCCTCCCCCCAGCTTCTACCCTACATACGAGTCTTGCCAAAGTATTGCCCAGATACTGCTGGGGTTTTGTTCTGCTTTGTTGTATTGTATTTTGGAGTATTTTTTTTTTAATATTTAAGAAACATGACTCTTCATCAAAATTTGAAGGTAATAAATTGCTTATATTTTGACAACTCTGGCTCCATGTATTGCAACTTTGTCCACTCAAATTCCGATTATACAGATGCCAATGCTCTCCAAGTAACTCAAGAATTCAAAGTTCATTCTTATCCTGCCAAATAGGTCAAATTACACTCCCCATCAGCCTGTGTGGTCAGTTGAGTCTTTCATTTTACTCAAAGCAGTAAGTTTAAACTCCCTGAACTTTAAGGCCAGTATATTGCAGACCAGCTGCGAGGTTCATAGCAATTCCCTCAGTTTCCTCATGCTAGCTCAAGCACACTTTTTTACTTTTCTTTTCAAGGTTGTGCTAAAAGCTCACAGTAAATCACATCTTACCATTTATTTACAATGCACAGATAGAGTGCAATGCATTCTTCACAGCTGTTAGAAGGGACCTCTGAGATAGATGCAACTTATCTGCTATCATACATTGTGAATAGTCTCAGATTGCACAGAAGGGATTTAAAACCAAGGCCAGGATAGAAATCCAAGTCTGCCAGCGTAGAGGCTCCAAAACCCCAAAGAGATATTTTTTTTCTGCAGTCATCAGCACTCAGACTAGGCTCCCCAATTAATCAGTCCTGAGAGAACAAATTTTAGGCCTCTGCTTATTCACTCTCCTCTCAGCACTGACTACCTCTTCCCTATGGGTCACTCATGAAAATGCAAATAAATATAATTCATGACAACTTCACCTACATCACTCTCTCTCCGCTTACTGGATTGTAAATGGTGTGCTAAACAGCTTTCTTGTCCCTGCTGTCTTTCGCAGTCCTGTATGCTTTATCACTGCATCTATTCTCTCCCACTAGAGGCAAGTTTGCTCCCAAGCGATAAACCTTATAAAAGATATTCTGGGATTTAGGACCTCCTCAAGAGCTAACCTCAGAGAAATCAACAGCTGACAGAAAGTCATGCAACTGTATGGAGACATTTTAGCAGAAGACCACCTGTACTCAACTTTTGGTTACTTACTTGCCCCTTTTTGGAGCCAAAGGACACATGTGTGCAAATACAGAATGCAAAGAGCCTATAGTAGGTGTATTTCAGCTCGCTTTCTCCTCCTTGTGGTTTTGGCTGGAATGGAGTCTTATGATGGACAGGCTTAGTTTTAGATAGAGGAGATTTATCAAACAGCCTGGCAAGGAAAGTGTATATTGTACATCATCCATTTGGATGTGCCTCTAATTTTCTTTTCAGTTCCAAATCTAAAATAGTTTTAGAGCTCAGACTAGTATCTACTGGGTTTTTTCCACAGCTGCAAGGAAGTCATTGGCATGGCTTAGGAAACAATATTCACAGATGTGTCCATGCTAATGTGAAGAAGTACAGAAATATACCTAAAAACTCATGACTAATTCACCTTAACTACCTACCTTCTGGGGCCTGTGCATGTGTACATAGCAGAGTATGACGGGGAGTGCGGGGAAGGGTGTGATGGTACTATGTATGAGTGGTACTATGATGGTACTATGGATGAGTCCACCAGGAGGTACTTGTAGAAAGTCAGTATTTTTCTCATGTGCAAATAAAAGTGCCTGGGAACTAGGTGCACAGTGTGAGCAGGTGACTGGTGGAGGAAATGGTACAGAAGTATATTCTCAGAGATGTCTGTGCTGATGTTTGCGAAGAAAGATTAGCTTCAAGAAGATCATTTTGTTTCCTAGGGACTGGAAAACTTATTTCTTCCTTTTATATAAAAAGCTGTAGTTTGAAGGTCCAGGAGGTTTTCTGGGGTATTAGTGGAAGAAGTATTATTCCTAGGACCTGCGGGGTACTGTGATAGGTGACTCATAAACCACAAGTCTCCACACAGCCACTGAAAGCCTTGGGTGTCAGTTTAAACTGACAGACATGGGCACTTGTGTGCCTCTGTGCATGAGATAGAGATTGACACAAGTTCATACAGCCATTCACATTCTTAAGTCAGGAGACACTTGATTGCCTCAAACATTAAATCTGAGCAGTGAAAATGATTCAAGTGACCTGTCATCACTTTTAAAGCCCCTAATGGCTTAGCTTCATTCAATCCATCATGTTCACCACTTCATCAGACGTGATGTCCTTTCACTGCAGTCAGTCTCCACGGCCCAGCTGCAGAATTTTCAGGTAAGACTTTTCAGTTTTCTCTTATGCTGGTCTTCATCCTTGGGAAGAGCTTCCAACAATTACACATAAAAATCTGCATCATTTTCCTTCCTCCTGGAAGCTTACCTCTGCTTCCAAGCTAGTTGATACATTAAGAATGATTAGTTTGCTGGTGTGCTGAGACCACTGCACTTCACATTAACAGGTAAGGTTAACAGGTAAGGTCTCCTTATTTCGCTCTTATAAATATGTTTGGAGGTTTTTTTTGTTTTGTTTTGTTTTTTCTAAATTATAAATATATTTGTGCAGGGACTGCCTTTTTGGTCTATGTACGTTGCGTCTAGCAGAGCTGAGTCCTGGTCCAGGACTGGGCTTTCAGTCAATACAGAAATACAGATAAAGAAAAGTGTGCTTTTTTGTGTTTGTGAAAGTAGAGGGAGCACATTCCCCCACATTTGTTGAATGTAGAAATGTAAAATACACCAATATAACAAAAGATACTAACTTAAATTTGGTTTTATTTTGTTTTTTTCTCTCTGAGAGTCTGGAGTGTAAATTTGTATCATTTGCCCAGTGTCTGTCAATACCTTATCAACAACAGAATAAAGGATGGAAGATTCTATTTTTCCTCTTTCAGGTGCAACAAAATTGCTCTCCAACAAGTAAAAATATAGACGTTCACCTCAGTTTCTTCCCTAGCAGGCAGCTCATTAAGCCTTCTGACAGGAGAAAGAAGCCTGTTAAATGTTGCTCAGCAGCATGCCAGAGCTTCAAAGAGAAAGCACTTTCCTTCTCAGAGGGGCCTTAATCTTAAAGCATGCACTCATAAAAAATGAGGATTTGACACAATGAACTCCTGAGGCTTCAGAGTTAGTGTCTGCTAAAAATGTAAATAAAATCTATCTACTGGAGTTTGCAATCAGTTAAATCAGTACATGCACCATTGAGAACATGTGTTTAAAGCTTCTCTATACAGCAGGCAAACAAAGACCAGAGACACCCTGTGTGCTGATTCTAAAAAACAATAACCCTATAATGGGTTTCCTTGCATTTATTAAGATCAAAGTAAAAAACAACACAGCACCGAGAAAAAAACTATAAACTCCAGGTTGACTAATGAATGGGTGCGCAGAAACTCATCTGTTAACAATATCAGCTTACAAAATCAACTGGTTTAATGCATGTGAAAACATGTAGGAGGGATCACACACCAGCAGAGCTATTTAGATTAGAAAAACTTGTGCTTCAAGCAGAGAAGTTTTTGATCTATGATAAAAAAATATATTGGCCATAATTTGACTTCTTTTGTTAACAGATCTCATCTCAGCTAACACATTATTATCCTCTCTTTTCTTCTTATTAGACATAGCACAAAACTAGATCCAAGTCTTAGTCCAAACTTTGGGAAACTTAGATCCAAATACACACTTTGCAACTTCACCATTTCTAATTATTTGGTTTTTAGGTTTTGGCTTTAGTTTTTATTAACTATAATGAATATTTCTGGTTTCACTGAAGTTCCTGTCCAAATCTGTTAAGATCACTTTAGAGTAGTGATCGAGGACCTCTAAGCTAATTCAGTTTGTCTTAATCTTAGTCTTCTGTTTGATCTGATGCACTGTCATTGAATTTTCCTTCACTGATTTTATTCTCATCTGCTCATTACCACGGGAACAAATTTATGGATCTCTTAAGAGCTATATTTACCTGACTTGTGTAATCTTTGTACTGATGGCCTGAAACTTCCCACTAGGTATGAATCATTATGAATGGTCTGAGGAGTCATCCTAACTCAGCCCTCCCTTTTCCTTTTTTCTTCTGTGCTGTCAGCTTACCGGTAAAAACGGCACTGAAAGAAGTTTTCCAAATCATTCCATTTTTGTGGTCTACTCTTTGCCAATTATTGAGGCATAACTCTTGGATTGTGGCAACTATACCTAGGTTGTCCAAGTCATTTTCCATCCAACAACTAGAGATTTTGAAGCAGGCCTGCATGAAGTTTCTCAAAGGATAAACACACAAAGTCATTTGACTTTAAGAAGCACCATGCTATATTTCATCCAAGGTCAAACACAGACACTTAAGCAAACCCTAAAGATATTGACCAAAATTCCGTCTTACTAAGGAATACTGTAAGATGTGATGGTGAAGTTATAAGAGAAGTCTGAACTATGTTTGAACTACGTCTTTCCTTTGGATCAGCCCTGATAGTCTCTTTTTCAACAACGCTCTCTAGGAACTACAGTTGGATTTGTACTGGTATATGTAATTGTCCATCTACTTGACACTTAAGCAAAAATTTTCAGCAGCCTTCCATCATTTTGTTTTTAACCTCGTATTGTCTTTCCCGAATAAGACATCAATTTAAATACTGGATTCCGCAGAACATGATTCATTTTCCTTTTGGAAGAGTAAACAGCACAGTACTGTCAAGCAAAAAGTGAAGAAAGGACTGCCTCCCAGATGGCATTGTAAAACTATAAGCTCTGTTTTGTCAAAAACAAGCAGAGTTTGCCAAATCCACCAGCTGCACCTAATGAAGGAAGTATTGCAGCAACAGTTTTCTTGAACCTGTATCTTCCAAGGTGGAAAGGATTTATTTTTCCTTCCATACTGTTTCAGTCTGTTTTTCTTTCTATTTTCTGCTTTTTTTATCTGTCAGGATCCATGCTGACAGAAAGCATGTGTACTGTTTTTCATCAAAAGCACCACAGGCACAACTCTTCTCTGGCCCAGCAACTAACACGCCATTCATATATGATATTCTGTCAGACCGTTCCTTTACATTTTACCTATTTTGGGGACTGCTAAGATCAGGATCCTCAGAAACATACTGATCATGGCCAACTCTTTCAATGTGGTCAGCACAATCTCTTACTGAGAGAAGAGAGCCAACAGGTTATCTGTTTCCATGGGCTATTTTCACAGTCTCTGCTAGTATACCAGATTGGGGTACATTTCCTACAGATCTCTTGAGCAACTGATTGCCTCTGCTCCAAATTTGACTTTAAATGGAATATTCCTGCATAGCTTGATATGAATTGTCCTAGCCTGTTCAGGTGGGAAATCTGGATGGTTGAACAATAACCTAAATGTTTAGGACAGAAATTTCAGAAAATAGACCAAGACAATGTGAGCAGTACCATTGTCCCTGATTTGTTTGCTCTGGCAGACATATTTTGAATGTCCTTTCTTCTTACATTTTTTCCGTATGCTTCTGTTCAGTGAGAATATCTCAGCTGTCCACAATTGCTTCAGCTTCTCCAATAGTAACTACTGTCAAAGCCTTAATGCAAATACAACCATTTTTTAACAGTGGTTGTGTAAACTTGTTTTGAGTGGCATACATTGTCCTAGTGCTTAAAAGAACTAAAGCTGCCAAGTAAGCAAGTGGTTCCGCTTTGTCTTGGCTCATGTAACAGGCTGGAAAGAACAAGAGAGATGGAGCTGGTGCTGGTGTCTGCTTGAATGAGGATGCCACTAGTTTCCTTGTCAATACCTTGTTCCTGTCAGTTACAGTGCACCACCGGGGTATAAAATGATAGCCAACGTCTGGAGCCATCTCGGCATTAGTAGATCCTTTGCAAAACCATTGGAAATATGAAGATATTAAAATACATAAATAAATATCAGTGGAAAATTATCTATAATATCCAACTCTGACAAGAAAATTCAAAATCCTCTTAATATTAATGGTACATAAATTGAACATACCTAATATAGGCATATGGAAAATTAATAAATAACTATGTATGCACATTTTCAAGGTGATCTTGAAGTCTCTCCAACATAAAAAGGAACTACCCAGAAGTGAACTCTTACTTTTTCTCATTTGTGAATAGCATATCCAGGTAATAAGCACAAGGTTCCAGCTTGTGATGGTTAAAGTTTTTAAACAATTTCACTTCAACCATTTCTGCTCATTTGCTCCTGTTCTAAGCTTGGGGACAACATTTCAGTAATCATGAATGTGGACTTCTACATTGCGTTCTACAGCTTGACTTGTAAGCATTGTTATTTTGGCTGGAGTACAAAAGCATGACTCTTGTGTGAGACACATGCTTATAAAACCTTTGAACAAGAAAATCAAGGCCAATGGCACTGCTTCAGTAGGAAATATCATTTTGAATGGTTTTCTTCCTCCTAATACTTCCCCATAATAAGTTGTTACAGAATATGAGCAAACCACAGTCAATACAAAGTACTTTGCAAAACACTCTAATCACAGAAAATTATTCTCTTATCAGTAAGTTTAAAATATTCCTGAAACGGATAAAGTAATTATTTAGAGTGCCATAAGCATGATGTTTGCCACATCTCAAAAGGGGATTCTCATTTTTAGCTGTGACAGATTTATCTTTAACAGACTTTAAGATTAAGAGAACAAGAAATGAAAGTAAAAATGTACCACTTGGATTCAGCTGCTCTTGTAATTGTCAAAATAGCACTCTCTATTTTCTTTTTAGTTGGAAGATCATGTCTTCACCTTTGATTGAAAGAATACAATCTTTTACAATGTCACACAATCTGCTTCAGTTTTTATGTACAAGGCACATGTCATTTTCTTCATATCATTTCAGGCCAAATGCAACAATTGTTCAGTGGTAAAGCTGAAAAAATTAAGGAAGCTACAAGAAATGGGTTGTGACTTGGGGAACATGGAACAACAGAAAGGAAAGCAGCAGCTCAGGGAAGCGCTACATTTGCTGAAGGGCAGCATCTAGTGGAAGGTTATGGCATGTATCTAACTTGTAGAAGAGTATGGGATATAGAAGAAACCCAATCAATCAGAGTATGTTAACTTCTAGAATACGGGATATAGAAGAAACCCAACCAGAGTATGTCAGCCTATGAGAGGTATACGTAAACCAGCAACCTCTTACCTTTCTCTAAAGCCTATGGACTCACTTCAGTGTGAAAACAATATAGATCAGCTCCATGAATTGTTGGAAAGACTGCAGGGTAGATATTTTGGAAGTCACTGAATTGATGGCCCTCTCTTCTCTTCCTGACTCTCTCACTCCCTTTCTAAGGAGTTCCCACAGAATTATGATTTCATTGAGATATTAATTTTTGACCTTATTCTTTCTTTAATGTTTTTCAACATTAAAGTTAACAGTGTTGATCGTTCCACCCACAGATATATCATTTCCACAGCACGTTGCTACGAAAGGAATGAGAGCCTTAGGGAGTAGAGCAGACAAAAAAAATCTTTGCAGAGACAGGATGCAGACCATGGTATTTCCCAGTGCATCATGTGTGCAGGAATATGTGGCTGGTCATGCACTGTGGATGGTCATTCCACTTGCAGGTGTCATACCTTTTTCCGTTTTCTCAAGGGGATGATGATTCAGGATGATTCCCATGTTGCCCTCTACGTTCTACTTTTCCCTTGTTTCTCACTACTGCTTAAAACCCCTCAGTTCAATGGCTTGAAATTCATTTATCTCCACTTCAATTAAGATTTATGGAAGCAGCTTTCATTCCTTTGACGAATAACTTTTCACTGGCCAGGAACAGAGGGTAAGGTTTAGTAATGATGGCATATTCTTTGTTTTACAGAGAGCAAATTTGGGGGTTCCTTTCTGATACTCTCCAAAGAAAATTTGCAGAAATGGATGCACAGTTCATAGGCATAGGCAAAACAGAGATGCAGAGAACATTTAGGAAATTCAACAACTCACACAGAAATCAGATCTATTCCTACTTTTTCATATTTTATCAATGCAACATGTTCAATTTGTTTATATTAAATTTAGACTACTTGAAATTTCTGTTACAAAATAGTACAGCTACACTAAAAGGGCTAATGAATCATAATTTTAAATAAAATGTTTTTCCAGTTGTAGGAAAGTTAAGATGTCTGTGTCTTTCATGCTTTATAGGTGAAAGTCAATTTTGAGGAAGAAGTTGCTGTCTATAGCCAACAATTTTGTGCATCTTTTAATTGCAATCCCCTATATGAGGCTAGTAACCACAAGGCCTGCCTGCAAACAGTTCTTTTGGCTGAAATATTTCAATTTCATTTTAAGGTCTGGCATTAAATTCTACTAGGCTACAGAAATGAGAGGGTCATCTCTTGGCCAAGCGGAGAGACCAGAGAGTCTCTCTTCCCAGAGAGACTGCAGTAAAATACTGGAGTTAAAGTTAATTTATGCTGTGGCAGATGAGAACATAATGCAGTTCCTGATGCCTGTGACCTAAGATGAAATAGAGCCACCCTGTAGCTTCAGCCTTGACAGTGTTTGATTTAAAGCTGGTACTACCATCTAGTGGGCAAAGAAAGAATTGTATACCACTAATAAACACATAGTCAGACTGCGAGAATTTAAGTATTGAGATATAGGAAATGAAATGAAAATATTCACCGTTTATAAGATACATTAATGTGAAAAATATATTTAATGGAAGGAGTTTCAGAAAAATATAAAAGAATCTGGTACAAATTTTTCATTAATGGTGACACACTTCATCTAAACGATTGCTCCATAGCTTCTTCCTCATAATTTGTTACGCCCTGTGTTCTAGTCCTTTAACTCTGCTAGTTTCAAGCAAGTTTTCCAATACATTTCCATAGACTTGTTTAACTTTGGTTTAGAGTCTTTATTCTCTTTCTTTTCCAAAATCTATATCATAGTCCTTATCTCCTCATTTTTATTATAATGTAGCCCAAGTGGAAGCACAGCAGATTTGAGTTTTCTTTTCAAATTCATAACGCATACTTTGTCTTTTTATCATTTTTTGATTTAGCTATTTTAGATTGCCTCACCTGTGGGCAGTTTTACAGCTGTTAGTTATGTAGTATGTTAGTATTCAGGATTCTTTCAGTATGGACCATTCAGTACCCTATGTACTGTAAAATGGAATGATAAAAGGCTATTTCTAATTCTTTATCTTACTTTTTATATGACTTTGGGTAACCTAATTTATCAGAGTGTTCCTCCCTTCCCCTGTCTGTGAAAAACTGATTAAAAAGATTGCAATTTCTTTCTTTAAATCTGAAATGAGAATTAAGCTTTGATAAAGATTCTTCGTAACATAGTTTCCATTTTCAACGACATCTGCCTTTGTTCCTTTGTAAAAGACATGTATGTTTATGTATAAAAAGCACTACATAAACATTATTCAACAACACGTGTGCTAGTGACTGATAATTAGTTTCATATTTCTAAGTTGGGATAGCGTCTTTCAAGCAAAGGTAGCTGCAATACTTAATCAACATTTTGTTGTGCTATCCAGTATTCTTGTCTGACCTTTAATTTCTGTCTTACTGGTTGAGAATCATCAAATTACACTTATCTCAGGAGGACCATGCTATCCTAGCAGAAGGATTCATGATTAAAAAGTGTGAGTAAAAGTCTTGTTCAGAGCCCATCCCTGCTTAGTCAGGCTGTGGAACCTGAAAGGACTTTGCATTCTTGGGTACCTTCAATGAACCAGCAGTGCCTGAGGATTTCTCAGAGAGACAAACTCTAAACAGGTTTATTTAAACTTCCTGGGGAAAATTCTTAGCTCATGTTGATTGTCATCTGTTCATTTCAGATGGAACCGGGACGCTTTACAAAGGCTATATATCCTCCTCTTCCTCTGTCTTCCTCCATACAGCTTATGCAGTGGTTAATTATGAACACCAAGCATATGTTTGGAGGTTTTATGGGACTTTTCTCAACAGTCATGAAATATATATAACACTGAAGTGCAGAGGAGAGACAAGATTAAAATTATTTGAAAGGATGCTATTGCAGAGGTCAGTGAAACAACTGTGAATATTTGGATTACTGCTATTAGATAGTATCTGAATCGTTTGGCAATGACAACAAGAAGTAAGAGAGACACAGCTTGTCCAATAAAAGGCTTAAAAACTACTCACCTCCTTTTACTCAAATGAAATCCAAGCTTATCTACACAAAATGCAGGAGTTTAATAAAATACAGCATTTGTAGGGTGGCAATTCTCTGTGTAGAACTGCAAATTTTACTTGTGCTAGAGTAGGTTTTACAGGCTTCAACTTTAGAGTATCGCTGTTGAAGGCACTGTAGAAATAAATCAATTAACAGTAGTCTTGGCTGCAAGGAGTTCTTCACATAAAAGGTAATATAAGCCCTTAACAGCAGACTTTTTCATGCACCATACATAAGTTATCCTACAATATCCATATTCTGGTCATAACCCGTCACTTAGTTTCTCTTAGTGGGTCCAGGATTTAAAAATTACATTCTTTCTTTGCCTTTTATTGCTGTGTGCTTGCTTCAGGGGAGAGCAAGAGTGACATCAAGTGGTCTATTAAGTTACCTGTACAAATGGACTAATCCTTCAGTGAACTGAGATCTCTCGGAGGCCTCTGAGACATAAAATGATGCCTGTTAAAGGTTAGATCAATTTGAGACTGGATAATTTCCCACATGGGTTCCAGACTGCATCTTTTAATAAATGATTTCCACTTTTCCATACATTTGAATTCAGAATTAGGAAGAGAGCTAGTAAACAACAGGAGGCTAAAGGAGCGTTTTGAAAACTGACTTTTGCTCAGAAGAAATAATAATGTTCCTCCCAAAATTCACCATCTTCCCAAGGGTGGCTGCTCAAGCCAGAACTGTCATTGATCTAGGATATCTGTGGATGTGCCACTTAGATTTGTAGGGTTTCTCCTCCCCAGTTTTGCAGCTGAGAAAAAAAAAAAACAACTAATTTTGTTTCCTCCATTTTCTTGCAGTTTTTGTGTATTTGGATATCAGAGCAGGGGTTACATACAAGTCTGAAGAGGACATTGAATCTTTCGGAACTAATTTCAGCTTATATCACTTAAGTCTCCCAACCAATATACAATATAGTATGATAGAAGGCAACTTTATCAGTCAGTCCACATTCACAGAACTGCTAGAACTGGGGGCACCTTACTTAAAACAAATATACAGTGAATATATACCTGAAACTCATTGGCTGCATCTATTCAACACCTCATTCTGGCAACAGAAGTAAGCATAGATTTCTCCTGTCTTTTTTACCTCTCAGCCCTGTCTAGCCTTCAGCATCTCTAAGGCTACTTGGGCATTTTATGGCATAGATGATGGCTTTATGTGTGGGGTCTTATATATTCTGGAGGGCGCCTCGCAGAGGCTGTGAGGCTGTGTTTTGGGGTGTGCTAGCTGTAGGTTTTCACGATCCACAAAAGACACAGGAGATATCACGCAGATGAGGCAGGATCCTAAGTATTAAGTCACTTTCAAAAATGAGACTTAGGTCTACAGTTTGGGAGTTACATTGGAGCCTACCTTTCACTGAGCTATAACAGAGTTCCACCCAAACATCATAACTTCAAAAACTACTGCTGTTACCTTCTCTTTCAGGAAAAAAAAAAAAAAAAAACAGAGAGAGAGAAAGGGGGTGGAGAAAGAGAGAGAGGGAGAGAGGGAGGGGGAGAGAGAGAGAGAGAGGGGGGGGGAGAGGGAGAGAGAGAGAGAGAGAGAGAGAGAGAGAGAGAGAGAGAGAATCTGGCCTTTATATCTTAAACAGCTTTTGAAAAAAATTGCTAGTGATGTCATAATACGAAGATTAAAAAAAATACTTTACAAATAGGTTAATAAATTACTTAAGAAAAAGGAAGACAAAATGATTGTAGCGTGTCAGTCCATTCTATTACTACTATTTATGTCACCAGTTCTATACTTTCAGAAAAGAATCTCTGACAAATGGACTGACTCCATCTTTCCTCAATATAATATTGTAGATTAATTAATTCATGAAGATTTGACAATGTTTCTACACTCATTCAATAGCAATCTGGATGGCATTTGCTTTATCAAAATGTCTTGTCTGGTCATATGACAGCGTGATAAAACTTTTGATGTCAGGACTGACAAAAAGCAATTTTTAATAACGCCTGTAAGACAAAAGCTTCAACTAAAAAAGCACATTATGCATGCAGCTTCATGCACCATTTCTGTCCGCCAATGGTAATGTAAAGAGTACTATGAGCCAGATAATAAGATTATGTCTCTGTCCAAGCTATTTGGTGGTATCCCTAGCCTGATTTAGGCAGGCAGGACCCCAGTAAAATGAAGACGGTTCGCAGGGTGAAGTAGCATCTTCTATTAGACCAGCCGATATTGCTAGAAGAAATAGATGAGCCTCTGAACTCATGAGTCTTTCTTCAGACTGAACTGCATGTAAAGATTTAGGCATCTTAAGAACAGAAGCAAAAAAACCCAACGAGCTGAGTGGGGAAATACCTGTGCTATAAAAGTTCAGGTGAACTTATTCCCTGTGACCCCTCTGGGCTGTCAGCAGGTGCCGGTTTCAAGACGACAGTTTAGAACATGAATCGTGATCTTTCCCTTTCGTATGAAGCCCGGGAGGGAGGCATACCCCTCCTCTTTTTACAACACAATTCACTTTTGAGATCTCTTGTCCAGCAGGAGGGAGACCTGGGCCCCATTTCTTCTGGTGCCTGTGGAGACTTGAAGGTCAATCTCAACGGTCTCACGCTGATGCTATAGCAAAACGGGTATTCTTAGCTACAGACGAGAAACTGGGCTCCAACCTCTGCTCTCATAAGCGTTTGAGTATTTTACATTTAGTGTTCAATAGCGCTTGGGCAGAAGTCAAGCCACTCCCATCCTTGTCCCTAGGCCATAGATTCATGCTTTCTCTGCCGTAATAATTACTTAATTATTGCCGCATGGAAATGTTTCAACAGATGGTCTGGAGCTGAATACATTTTATTCCTGCAGGCCAAGGATTCAATGAAATTTGGACCCCACATCCCAGTGAGCCCTCTAGCAGCTGAGCCTATGGAGCTGGCAACAAGCCCTGAGCTTTTTACTGGATGATAAATTTTGTGGGTGTTTTCTGTGAATGCCTACCAAGACTGTGGATAAAGGGACACTCGCAGCTGGGCAGCAGCTGAGCAAGAGCTTTAAGGACGTAAGTGTTAAATCTACAACTTATGAGGCAGTTAGGTATTACATCAGACACGTATGCCCTGTTATTGACCTAACTAACAACAGGTAAGGTGTGGGCATACTTCAGCTTAAAATCAACTGATAGTATTTAAGATAACTCCTTTATACCAATGAATACGTAAGGCCTGTCTCATATCTGATCCTGCCATTTTTCAATTTTTCCCGTATTTCTCCCTTGCCCTCCCCGCAGTTTTGCTCCTGGTCATTTACGTCCTTGCTGTTCTTTTCCTCAGTCCGTTTCTACCTGGGTTTATAGCAATATTCTGCGCTGTGAAATAGTGTTTTCTACTAAGATAATTTTCCTTTTCTTCATTTTTTTTTAACAGAAGTATCTGAACAAAGCAAGGAGTAGATTAATAAATTTTAAACGCTAAGAGGCCATTATGATCATCTGGTCCGAATGGCTTTATAAAACATGTCAGGGAACCTCATCCAATGATTTCTACAAGGAAGTGCATAGGCCAGAGACAGGCATGTAATGTGGGACAGATTGAATCTAAGGAACAACACAGCAACACATCAGAAGAAACTGACAGGATAAACAAGGCTGTGGGAGGCCAGCCCAAGCTGTCAGAGTAATCCTGTGTAGCAGTTCAAACAGTAACATTTATTTCAGGACAACCTTAAGTATCATCGATATCTATAAGCAATTTCCAGGGGTGAAAATGAAATTCACGTGCAATGAGAGTAACCACACCAAAAAAGATTGAGTGACCCTTGCACTTTTAAAATATTTTTAAATTGGATTGTGATATAGAGAAAGAGAGGGGGAAAGGATTTGATAAGAATACTTGTTGTATCAAATGATCAGCGTATTCTATCTCTGTCGGTGTCATCACGGTAACACAAGATACGAGTGAAATCCACTCAGCATGATCTGGGAAGTGCTGTGTAACAGCTAGGGATTGAATTTATATAATAAATCCAAAGGAAAAGAAGCTATTTTTTAGTAGACTGTGTGTTGTAAATGGACCCAGAAACTGAGACTGAAATATGACAAAACAGCCTTACTCTGTAAAGAGAAATGGAATAATTAAAAAAAAGAAACCAAAAATAATCAATCAATCAATAATGAGAAAAAGGTGAGGGATAGAATACACAGGACAAGAAGTCTTGATGCACTCAAAACAAAGGAAGAATTAAAAAGCAAAAAATTTATTAAAATAAGCTGTTTGTTCTGTGTTGCCTCCTCTGTTGTGCGGGCTTGCGGTCACACGATGGGGAGTCACATCTCTGGAGCCCTTCACTGCCTCCTGGCCCAAGTCCCGCATCAGGCAGTCATCCACCAGGGGGGAGGTCATCATCCACAGGGGGGTGGCACGGATAGCTAAATGTAAATAAATCTGTCCAGAAGGTCCATTTTCATCAAAAACCTCCCTCCATTGGAAATTAAAGGAAAAAAAAAAAAGAAATACACAAACTTTCACAGCCTGTTATCACTTCAAACACTTGTGTTAATAAGAAACTCAGTTTCAGTTGTTGTCATTTCTGTGCAAAGTACCCTTTCCAAATAACCATGATCTAATGAAAGATAAACCACCCAGATGTTTTTGCATAATGAAATAAACCTAAGAGGCACTTTTGATTCTACAAACACTGTAACGACAAAAAAAAAATAGTTGACAGAGGAACTTAAGAAGTATTGAAAGTTTTCAAAAGGAGGAAAACAAATACAGCAGGGTCGGTGTGAAATATTTTAAATCTAAAGAAATCATCTGAAATGTGCTTTTCACAATATAGATTTTGCTGGCCCATCTTTTCACATCCTGCTTAGAGCTACTCACATAAGTAATACATGCATTAATTACCTAGAAATACACATGCAGTGAGATATGTGTGTGTGTGTGTGTGTGTGTGAATTTTATGTAAATTGTCTATAGCATACAGCTTTACTCTTGGGTCTTTGATCTGCTGATAATCTCCAAGTGTGTGGATTTCAGCAGGCCAAATAATTTTATCTCTTTTGGGAGTACTTTTGGCAAGTTTTCTATGAGTAGGAAATGAGTTGGAAAACACTGGTGGAACTTCAAAGCAACAGCTTAAGGTGATCTTTCATTTCAAGAATTTCAGACTGTCTCTGCTGTTTAAAACCATGTTGAGTTCTTCCTCCTTAATGGACTTTAATTTTAAACTGGTTGAATTTATGAAAATTGTGCATGAGATGTGTGAAAGATCCTGCCAGTTTGGAATGCAGAGCATTTTCCAAGTTACTAAGCTACTAAAGGAAGTATTAAAACCTCAAACGCTGTCTCCTACTACTGTATTCATTTGCGCAAATAAACTGACATTTAATCCGTATATGCCTTAGAGTTACAGTGCCGGGGGGAGAAGGAAGTGCTGTTCATTTGTTTGACTGCTTTCTGTTTTAATATTGTTTCAGTTTTGTTATACATCTCCGTTCTTACCCGTATCACTTTCTTAACAAGGGAGTTTGCTCTCCTGCGAAGCACCTTTGTGACAAGAAAGTTCTGAGCTCTACTAATGCTCTCAGATAACCCTCACATAGCTACCATAAATAAAGGACATAGTTAAGGCTGCTGTAATCCACAATAGGAAGGGGAGCACTCTAGCCAAAAATCCAAAGGGCACAAAGGCAATCTTTTCCAGAGTTTAAATTCTAAGGCAAGATGAGACACAAGTAGATATAATTACGGGAAAAAGGAAGAGTATTCTCAGTAGTCGGCTCTTTAAAAACATCTTAAAAGGTCACTTGAATTCAGAGCTGAATGATGTGTGGAGAGTATTTAACTGCATCTTCTCTTGGAGCAATCGATCCAGTTACTAATTGTCCAGTCATTAAGTGGGGCTGTGCAAACTGTTTTACACGTCAAGCAAAGGCAAGATATATTTGACCTCCTGAATATTCTTTCCAATTACATTTCTGTCACACTTAGTGTAATCATTATTCTTAAAACAGTCTGCTTCCTTCTCACAAATAAGTGTCACTTTACAGCAAAACTGCTAGTGAGAGTAACAGAAAAGAAGGCTGCATTTACATAACCATTGTTTGATTTTTGGCTAACTACCTACAAAGCAATATATCAGGCTCTGAACTAATTGGTGGCCATAGAATATCTAAGTACGCATATATGTATATATAATTTTATATATATATTATATATAATGTATATACTATATGATGCATATAATATATAGTCCTATTTCAAGTAAAAGTCAAATCCAAAGAAAGCTTTAAAAATGGCAAGTTAAGAAAAGAAACCACAAAAATAGGAACGGTTTTAATGTTTGTTCACTTGATGACGACAGTCTTGAAGGAAAAATAAGGACAGCGCTGCAGCTCTGGGAAAGTATTCATATTTTTCAGAGCACTATAAGAACACAGGATCTATTGACCTGGAACAGCAAGAAGAATGAAAAGCAAGTCCGATGACACTGCCCCCGGCAGCAGCTAAGCACTGATGTTTCAGGAAAAGGGGGAGACTGGGAGCCAGCACACAACAGCAAGCTTGCCAGCTACACAGCACCGTGGGGACAGGGACGGATTAAGGCTTCAGCTCAGACGTTGCCTTGCTATGCCCAGCCTGTACAGCTGCCTCTGCCGTATGGCAAGACATGATTTCTCACAACCCCTACAAGGCCGTGTGCCCTGCTTCCGCCTAAAACCATCTGGAGATGGAGGAAGGATACTCTTTAAGATCTGATTACCCTTCTCATCAGTTCATAAAAGGATAGATTAAAGCAACGAGGAAGTGGGAGCCTTAGGTAAGAGACGAAAAGCAGGCTAATTATTGTCTGTTTAAAAGGTGTATTGGTAAGAAAGGAAGGAAGTAAAATCAGACCTCCAAAGCAGAACCTGCTACCACACCCCCTCAGCAGAGGAGAACAAATGGGTCCAGGAGACAGCAGATACGACATCTGTAGAAACTCGGTTTAACAGGAGAAACAAATAAGCAAACAAAAAACCCACACACTGGAAACACGTGTTATTCCTCAGGCCTGCCTAATGGCACATTCTAACAAGATTTAATAGCGTTTTTGTTAACCGACAGCAGCACAAAGGAAGCTATGGACTCCAGACAACACCTTGTGGAGAAATGGGCCCAGAATATGACCTCAAAGCCTGTGGACAGGTGAAATCACTAGCCTGGACTCGTAGCTTCCAGATAAGAACTGACTCTAAGGGCTACGTTAGTCAGCCCTCGGTCACGAGCCATGAGACAAAGCCAGAGCCATGAGACAATTCCGATCTTCACCTTTTTCCATTATCATGATTCTACTGTAAGCGCTGTTGAATCCATTTCCAGGCCCTAAGGTACACACATTTTCACAAATGGCGAGAATAAGATGCTGACTAGATTAGCTAGTTTGGCCAAATCTATCGGCTGTGTATTAGGGATGGGGACTGAACACAGATCTCTAGATTTCTTCCAGAGATGTGCCTTCATCCATCAAACTACTTAACTAAAGGACTATCCCTACCTGAAAAAGAAAAAAAAAAAAATCGTTTTTCAGAAATGGTTCAGATGTGGCTCAGAATAGAGGAAATTAGCTTCCATGTTACTAGGGTTTCTAACTGTAGTATCACAATGTCTGATTGCTCCCAAAAATCTCCTCTCTTGTTAAACACTGAAAAACAGCCCAGTTTGGTCCAAACCAAATTCTAGAATTAAATCCCTTCCTAAGTCTGCAATGAGTAACTTCAGAAAAAATCTGCATTCCCTAGCATATTCCTGGGTATGGGATGTTACCACTCATAAAGGCTCAGGAAGAGGACTAGGAGCCATTGACTTGTCAGTTATGAACTCCAGTTTGCCAAGGACTCCATTAGAGGAACCACTTTCACTCCACTACCATTTTCAATGCTGTAATCAAGGGTAGGCCAGGTTTATTCATCTCTCTCTTACTGCTCAACCAGGAACACCAAACAAGTGAGTTTGTCCTTAGATGACTGGCACAATGCATTTTTGGCTGTGAAATCAGTTACTACACTTCCATTGAAAGGCTTCAAAAATAAAAGGATCATAGGGTGTCACATTAGTTTAAAAATTTTATGACACATTAGTGTTTCTCTGAAGTTGCAGTCCTTTTAAAAGCGGCTCAGAGAAAAAAGAAAGGCGGCTTCCAGAGCATTTCAACAGTGCGTTAAGTTATGTATTCTACATCCTAGAGGTGAAACATTTTTAGCATTTATGGGAGCTCTGGGGTTCCGTTCCTTACACTGAGCTGGTTATTAATACATGACAGAAAGCATCTGTGATCTAGTGCTCTCAGGGCTTAAGCCCCAAAGCATCCGAAGAGCCTATGCATAATCCTTCACTCACATGGCTGATTGACCACACCACACATAAGTCAATGTGATGTACATGCTGTGATGTGACAAGTCCAAAATATATAACGTACTATATAAATTACTTCATCTTAATTAGAAGAATGAGGGTCTTTTACATGACAATTTTATTTTAGAAAGAGGTATAGGGCATTGAGGAATATTAATGTTAGCATCAGACATCATAAAACATAAAGACAAGACCTATTTTAAGGCTTGTGGCTATGAATACACTAAGAATAAGGAGTATGCCATTGCTAATGCGAAAATTATCGCCATTCTAACTTTCTTCTAAACAAAACTGGGGCATCATTATAAACTTATCTCTTTAGAGAGAGAATAATAGCTTGATCTTATGTTGGAAAATGCCTGGGCCATTTCTATTAAGCTTCATGTGAGCACACAGGCAAACTAGAATAGTGCAGCATTGGGGCCAGGCAGCCAGCTGAAAGCTAGGCTGTTAACAGACCTCTCTTGAGTCATGCAGGCTTCATCACATTGTGGCCTATGCCCATGAGTGTTTTCACCCCACATTATTTTTTGCTGGAGCATTGGATCAAAGCTGTCTAACTGCAAAGAGATTTCTTTCACTTCTGTCAGCATGGGAATAAAGCTGGTTTGCACTCGGTTTCAAGGAGGGCATATTTTCACCACTTTATTCTTACTTTAAGTAATATGATTACTCTTTTCTACCTGCCGGTAGGATTGGCACCTACCAGCTAGCAGTTTTTCCCTCCTGGTACAGTGTCTGCAAATAAAACGTCAAGCTGATAAGCAGGGAAATAATGCAAGTGGTGTCTAAGGGAACTCTGATTGAATGAAAAATCAAAAAAGGGAGAAAAAAGGTTTATGACAATACCCAGCAAAAGGAAGCACCTTTCTTAAGTATAAAAGTATGGCTCCCTTTGCCAGCCTGGCTCAGAGCACTGCATGGGAGAAGAGGCTGTGCTCTCCAATGCTTTGCCCAAGGAAAGCTTCTGGGAGATGTCTGCTGTACAGACTAGGCAGTCACTCATTGCATCCTGCCGTGGGGATGTATCCCTGCTGTGCACCTCCCCTTCATCAGTCAGCGGCTTCCTTTGGGGGCCAGGTGCATTTTCTTCTGTCAAAGAGCTCTGCATTAGGGATTTGATATTGCATTACCGAGTGACCAAATGACTTCTCTTGTTCAACTCCCTGAGGCAGGGTAAGTCATGTCATGGGAACATAGATTTGAGACACCATGATCTGGAGAATGATTTTCCCAGTGATAGACATCCCTTTCACACTGGGTGTGATGCCCCAGTGATTTCCCCAAATGTGGGTAACACAGCCACATAATTTGTGTGTCGGTGGCTGTGGGCATGCACAGGGACGCACTCTTCCCTCAAAAAAGGAACTAGAAAACACTGCTGTTGCATGATTGGATAGTAGACTCCCTGTACTGTAATGCCAGTGGAGGAATAAGGGGATGCAGTCCCTTTAGCTCACCTAGTAAATCCATGCCTGTTCTCATATGGTCAAAACTACCGTCTGAAACACAAGGCATTACTTCCAGAAACAGACCATAGTAACAATTTCCATTACTTGCTAAGCTAAGGGGAACAGACAATTACATCCTGGGACACATTAAGGATTCACAAGTGAATTTTGTCAGCTTTGGGCTAAATCCTTCATCTGTAATCACCTCAACTCACCTGAAATAGAAGGAGCCCTTAAATTTGCCTTCTTACTACCACAAAAACAGTTTACAGGGTTTTTTTCGCTAGTTACAGTCCACCTCAATGCACAACCTTGACTTGGCAGATTAACAGCAGAAACTGCATTGAAAAAGTCATTGATATAATTCAAAACCTACTAGAATTAAAATGGGAAAAAACTGTTATTTGTCAAACTCAGTGATTGAGTGAGCAGGGCGCAATGCCACTAGTGTGTTTGGCTTTGGCTTTGTGTGAGCCACAACTACTCTGCAGAGAAAAATGTAATTCCAAATAGCATGTTAGATCACTTTACTGTCCAGAACTATACATTGCAATGGGCAATCTTGTCCTAGAGACAATCCCCATGAGTCCAGTGCTATTCTGATATGTCAGTCTTCCAAATTAATTTTCCTTCAAATGGATTGCTCAGCAGTAATGATTATTCAGGAGAAAAGTGACAGACAGGGTCAGGCAGCAGTAGAATGAAGAGTGAAAACTTGAAAGATGCTGGATGAATATTTATGCAGAGCAATCTTCGCTCTCACATTATGGTGCATAATGGGATCAGCAAAGCTAACGGAATTCACGCTGCGTGAACTTCCTCTGTGAGAACTTAGTTTAATCCATACATAAGACTGACAACCCGTGAACACAGAGAAAACGTTCAATGGCATGTAAAAACTTCATTGAAATAATGTTTCTGACTATATCAATGTTCTGGCAATGACAGAATAAACAACATTTTTTTTCCAGGCAGATTTTAAATCCACAGGCCACTTTTCTGAAATGACATCCAGACATTGTCACAGCAGACTTTGTTCTTTTGTTTCCCTGCTGATTTGGTATGTCCTACTGGCAACCGAAAAGCATCCACAGGGATCACGTAATAAGGACCGGATCTTGGAACAGCCTGACACTGACCATCACTTAAGGACTGATGACTGTGAAGAGTAGCTGGGAAAAACTTCTGCTCTGATACTGTGAGATCTTTCAGGCAATACTTTTCATTGCATAACGAATGGCTGTTGGCTGACTTTGGACCATCTGTATTATTCTGCAAGATTTTCCTTCAAGGCGTCCAAAAACTGACTGCAGCGCACACTGACAGCGAAATCCATCCCTGTGCTGTAGGGACAGCACGAGACCCGTCGATCAGTTTACTCCTTTGGGGGGCTGCAGGTTCACTGTGCAGAGGTCCGCATTTCATTCACCCTTCATATTTTTTGTAAACAGGTTGCTAGAAAGCCCAGGAAGCTAGGATGAGTCATAGTTATGCATGAACCTCCAAATTATTGGTCACCTGTGGCTAAATATCCAAATATTTAGATAGCCACCTAAACTCTTCAAGTTTGTACAAGGGTCATAAAAACTTGCTTAGCAAGACCAGGTTTTTCTTTGACTTTTCTAGAATATATTCATGTTTTATTGTTTTAAGTCTCAGTTTAAATATTAGAAAAACAGTTTCCCCTAGCAAATTTTAGCATTTCCTCTTCTAACCCAGGGGCCTTGCTTCATCAGGGTACTTCACTGCATGCCTAGCTTCAGCACATGCCTAATCCCTTTGAATTCAAGGATATATGGAAGTGCTTTATGGAATTTGGGCCTATGAAAGAAACTGGGGGAAAAAAGCATTTCAAGCTATTTGAACTATTTGAACTCTTGAAAACATTCAGTTTCAGTATTATTCATGAGTTGATGTCCAATCTGATTTTTTTCAAAACCTATAAATCTATTATGATCCAGTAGTGACTAACAATCTATCAGAAGTACATTAACTTCAGAGATAGTCAACCACCATATCGTGTGACTTTATATTAGACAAGAATATACAAATAAACCTCAAAGGATACAGCATTCAACCCATCTTATTCATCACAATTAGCCCTTCTGCTGTTAATTTGTTCAAGATGCTACATACCAACGGCACGTACAGTGATTTTAAACAGGCGCATTAGTCATGTTCCTTTCAGTGTCTGTGCAGGTTAAGTCTAGGTTTAGAGGTATAAGAAAGCAAAGCTGCAATCCTACAGGAGGCAGAGGTCTGCAAAGCCATTTGTGGTAAGAACAGCCATTCTAATTAAAATAGCTTTTTAATATAATACTTTTTGTTTTGAGATTTTCTTTGGAAAGTATTGTTCACAGCAAGGTTTTTTTTTTTTTTCCTCTCTTCTCCCGTGAAGACAGATCTATGTAAAGACAGATGTAGCTTTGCTTTAAAACGGGTTTCTAGCACCCTGCCACTCATGCAGGCTCCAGTCAAAGCAACAACGTCTTAACAGGACGGCAGCCACTGTTTGCTTTTGTTCCGCTGACGGTCATTTCCCCCATGTACCCCTCTGAGAGTGTGAGTGTGTGTGTTGGACGGGGTTGTTGGGGGGGGGGTCTCGTGTGTGCATGTGTGTGTTGGAGGAGGGGTCTCGCCTGTGTGTGGCATGCGCTGGAGGGGGCTGTGGGAGGTGGTTGTGTGTGTGCGTGTGAGACGTGTGCTGAGGGGTGTGCTAAGAGGGGTGTGGGGGTGTGTGTGTCGCAGGGGATCTCGCGGGGGAGGGGGCGGGGGGCCTCCGTGTGGAGGGGCGCCTCCCTGTGTACGCTTGGCCATGCTAAAAATAGCCCCGGCCGCCTAACAACCGGCATCCGATTGGCTGCCCGCGCCGCCCCGCCAGCCTATGGGAGCGCCGCGCGGCTGCTGCGGCGGCGGCGGTTGTGGCGGGGCCCCGCGGCCGGCCGGCAGCTCTGGGCGGAACAAAGCGGCGGGAGCTCACAGAAGAGCTGTGGGAGTCGCCGCTGCAGCGGTGGGTTCCCCGCCTTGTGCGAGGAGGAGGGCTTGCTGCGCAGAGGAAGGGCAGTTTTAAGCTGGCGGCTGGCTTTGCTCGCCGGTGCTGCTGAGCGTGTGAAGCCCCCTTGATAATTACCGAGATTTTACTGTGCTTTCACTTCCCTAAAACTGAAAAGTTCTCCCTTAAGGGGACGAACGTGCCGGGCTGGGTGCAGAGATGCCGGCCGTTAGTCCCGTGACGCAGCCGTTCCTCCCCTCTCCTCTGGGGGCCGCTGTGGCGCTGCGCACGCGGCGGCGGGCGGCGGGCGGGGCGCCGCCACTAGGGGGCGGGAGCGGCCGCCGCCGGGGCTCGCGGGCTGCGCGGGGCGGGGCCTCTGGCGTCAGGCGCTGCCAACGGCCGTGGCGCTGGCTTGGGGCAGGGAGCGGTTGCCAAGGGGCGGTAGAATAAAAACCGGTCACTTTTATAAACGTTGTCTTTCACTTAGTCTCCCCTCCCCTTCTCCCCCACCCTCTAAAAAGCAGAACAGTATATGTTAACTTTTGTAAATGAACACAACGCTCAGCAAGTAGTATTTCTGCACAGGCTCTCCGGAGCTCTCTCAACCTTTGAAGATAGGTTATAAGTGGTGTATGTCCGGGTGTGATACGTGTCTGTCCATATATGTATCGAGGAGCCAGTCCCTACGTATTACCCGCTCTTCAATTACTCACTTCTTTTTTAATCCTGTTCAAAACCCTTTTTTAACCCTGTTCAAACATGAAGGAGTTGTTTGTAAATAGTTATCCTTTTGCATAACTCTTAGGAGAGGAAGCAGCCAGCTTCTATATCAACTGAGAATACCCGCCCAGAAGATAAGTGGTATCCTTCTGCCTGATGCTTGGGAATGAATATGCACAAAGAGAAATTCGGGTTCACCAAGTAAAACACTGAAGCGTGTGCTGAAGTTGTTTGTCCTATCAGAGCTTCAGGCCTAACTGGAATTTGTGCTCCCTGTCATGAAGATATGTCTCTTTCAGTGGGACACTGTACAGAAAGCTACAGAAGTACAGTCTTTGCCCTAGAGAGTTTCGTATCTGAAGGAATGGGATTCTTCACACGCTTAAATGTGTGCTTATCTCTGATTCAGTGGAACTAGTTATGTCCAGAATTTTAAGCACATTGTACCAGTTTTTTTGCAGAATTTCTTCCCATACTGGTAGTTTAAAATAACAGAGACGTTTTTGTGTCAATTTAACCCCTTTACCAGTATTTACAACTACTCATTTTCAAGCTATTTTCGGATATTTTGTAGATTCTAAGCACAGCTCCCTGCATTCTGTGTATACAACAGTACCTGTGGTGACAAATTTGTAATTCAGGGAAACAGTAGGTAGCTGAAAGGACCCTGTTGGTGTAGAGATGTCATTTTTTTCATGGAATTCTGAAGCGTCAGTGTTAAAACAATTAAAATGGAGTATTTGGCAGGTGCCTCCATATCTAATTTCAGGTAAAATATTTATTCAGTGTACAATAAATGTCTCAACAGTTTATCTGGGAAAGGACCCTATTTTTATATATAACTGCAATTATATATCTGCATATTATATCCATATATACACATGATAAGATTTGACTCTGATATCTGATGATCCTTTATATCCATTAAATGTGCTGGGGGAATTGAGAAAGCAGAAGCAAAATCTGATCTGCGGGTTGTTGTCTCTTAACTAATTCGAGCACTGGGTAACATCTCTGAAACAGTTAAAAGATCTCACAATTCCAAGGAGTGTTTTGACTCTTTCATGTTTCTTTTCCAGAACCTGCTGCTTCTTGAGTTCCACAGGGATTAGGCATCAGAGAGATGTGAGTCCAAGTTTACTGAAAGTAAGAACTGTAAAGAAAGGAAGTGCGGAAGATTTTTTTGTGAAGAAATTTGCATCTTCAAATATACGTTGAGCCTGCTCCTTGATTCATAATGGCAGAAAGAAGTAATCTGTTCTGTGTGCTGATCTACTTTAAGTTACACTTTGAAACTTCTAAAAATTATTTCCCATTTCTTTTACAGGAAGCGCAGGTAACCATCAGTACATGAACAAGCCATTCCTTATCTTGTCCAAATAAGCTGTCAGTGTCAGTTTGTAATTTACATATTAATTGCTTGCAGTCTGTAGCAATAGAAAAGTTAACTATTCACAGTTCAATTGATCTCTTAATTACGAAAGGAAAGAACCTCATGGCAAAGAGTGTAGCCAATAACTATCTACCACCAAGTGCTAAAACACATGTGGAATGAATGTTAACTGCTGGGAACAGAGGAAGTTGATTTCATAATGTGACAGTTTGAGGCTTCTAGCATGAAGAAGAAAATCATTGTTTATGTAGTCTGTTAATTTCAAATGCAACAGTATTTTCTGTATGGTGATGACATTCATGAGAAATAGCATCATAAGTCTGGTACTGTTAATTCAGATATGGTGCCAGTTACATACAGAGGCAGCATTCTCCGTGTGGGTTCTGAGCTCTTCCTGAGGGCTCATATCACCCCTTGAAGCTGATGGGACTTTTCCAGTGTGCACACAGTAACCCTTCCTGTCTCTGGGCAGCAGCAGCATGAATTTTGTTTCTTAATCGGCCCCACCATCTGATCATAACCTAATCCTTTCCTGTGTCATCACCTCACAAAGCCAGAATGAAGGAGTTAAGGCTTTTTAGTAGGATAAGCGTTCCTGTTTCCCTCAATTTAACCAAAATTTTTTTTGTGCAAATTGTAAACGGGAGGAATCTTTGGATTTACCCTGTTGCTGAATAGGAAAGTCCAACTGGTTTTGGTTTTGCTGTGTGCAGCTGCAGATATCTCCAATGTTTAAGGAAGTGTAATAGTTTGGAAGTACGTGTCTAAAGAGGCTTATATTGACATCTAATATGACATCTCGAGACTTTGTATATTCACTTCTTGAAGATTTATCATGACCTGAGATAACTTTTCAGATTAGTCCTTCATCAAGAACTTCATCTTCAGCTTTTATTGTTTTTATAGATTGCTTACTAAACTTTTAACCATTTTATTTAACTGTTTTATTTATTTATTTAGCTTAATCACAGCTATATCTCTGATAGTCATCTTAATTTTTGTCATACGTTTTACTTTCATTTTCCATTTGCTTCATCTCAAATGATGCTTTTTGTAATGTGAAGTATACCTTCAGTCGCTTTCTTTTATGAAAGAACAACCAATTTATGGCAGTATTTCTTGCTGCACATGCTCTGTTGTATAAATATGAAATTTTATGTTGATTAAGATACACAGTTCTTCAGGGCATCTATTCAGGGACCGATGTATAGTTTCTTTTCTTACAATATTTTATGTAGTCCTTTTCTAAGATGCCAGGATTATGCATTCTTTACCTTTTTGCTCAGCCGATGCCTTTGGGCTGCTTTTCTGAGGGCTTTAATTATCTTGCTCTCTCTAAGACAATTACATAATTAAGTAGTTTTCATTTTCATTCTAAATTTGGTAATTATAACTAAAACACTGAAAAGTGTGTCAGCTTCAATATGAAGAAACTCAATCATTAAGAGAAAATGCACCTAAAAGAGAAACATGCTTGAAAAAATTTCTAAAAATCAGTAAATAAAAGTGAAATTAAATAGAAATGGAGAGAACTGAGCTTACTGTAGCTTCTTCAGTCTTTAAATAGCTGCTTTAAATAGTACACTTTTTTTAGCTTTGATGAACGCAAAAATATGCTGCTCCAAGGAAAATTTTTAAATGTGTTTCTAGTAGTTAAACATATTTCTCCAAAGATTGAAGAACAGAGTGCTGAAAGGACACATATTTTATTGTTTCATAGTTTCCATATTTAACATTTTAAGGGTAGCTTCTTTATTTGCTTTCTCGAGTTCTAGCACAGCCTTGATTATGCATGTGTGTTTGTGTGCCTACATGTCTTTAATTTTCATTATCTGTTTAACCAGAGGGTGTATTTCCCCTTTTAAGGTTCAGGAAAGGGGACTAGAAGATAGGGAATTTAAATTACTTTGAAACAAGAAAACATCTTTCTTTGCTATATGCTATTCCCTACACACCTGTTAGTCTTTCAAGCAAGCAGTGATAGTAAACGCTGTAGAGTAGAGAGTACTTCTTAATTTCAGTGCTCTGAAAACCCTGCCCAGTTCTTTGAGTGCTCTTTGGTATTTAGTTCCTATGACTACCCATTTTTCAAAAAAAGTCTAAAAGTTGAGCTCCACTGAGCTACTAACCACAGAGGGAACAGATCAGGCCTTTTTTCCAGCTCTGTTAGAAAACCTCTCCACTTAATCCAGCAAAGGTACCTGAGGCTCAGTATTTCTAAAATAAGGTCTTCTTGTAAAGCTGCTAAACATGAGTTCAGAAGCCTGTTCTCCAGCTCTTCACTCTGAAAATGTTAGTCTTAATTTCTGCTCTGAAAAAGTGTTGAAATACTACAAAGTCAGGGATTCTAGAATTAAAATATGTATATGTGCTCCAGGGAAGATTTGTGATGCTATGAGTAAAATACATTTTTCTGGCCTTTGGAGTCTGAATACATCATACATATATATATGAAGCATTATCTATGCAGTCTTAACGGTGCAGGACATGTGAGTGGAGTTGTAGTGACTTCCTCGAGCAGTCAAGAAAGTGTACTTTCTAGATATGTATATGTGCACTTTACCTGGAAAGCCTATTTTGAAGTCTAAGGAATTCTGTTGTCACCAGTTGCTTTCAGGTTAGAGCCCAGATGTAAAAAATGACTTGAAGCAGTAAGAGGTCCTGATTCAGTCAGAAGCCTCACATGCAGTCATGCTACCAACATCAGTGGGTGTTTATGCAAAAAAGCATTTAAGGTCTTTGATGAATTGCAAGTCTGTCCTGCTAGACTGTCTGTTTAAATGCTACTGTGAGATACTTATATTTCTGTCAAAGTGGTGTGGCATGAATACTTTGAATTTTAACGTTTCTTTTAATACTTACTAAACTAATAAAAGAGCTGTTTAAAGTCTACAAAACATGTATATTTGGGGGCTCATCCTTGCCTACTACACATTTCCTGGGGAATGGTGAATTGTCTATGTGTGCCTGCATGCTTGTGAATATAACATGGAACTTGATCATAGAGGAAATCAGGACAGCCAGTTATTTAAAATGATTCTTTTTCCTCATATGAACGTTAGACATGGAATTGAGACTTTCAGAGCATGTTTTGAAATACATTTTCGTGAATGTAGTAATTCTCGAGCTGTAATTCATATCCAGACTTACCATAATAAAAATATGGAAGGAAGAGCAAAGCCTGCAATTTAGGGCTTAAATCAATCTCTAGATTCACTGAAGGATCAGGGTGAATACCTGTCCTGGTGGTCATGAGTGCCTAGCTTCTAAAGGCCCTTTAAATCCTCATGTCACGAGAGAAAGCATTAAATGGGTCAGGAGTCCTAATTTAGTAAAACAATTCCTATTTTCCTAGAGTTTTCCAGGATCCTTGATGAACATTGGGCTATTTTGAGAGACGAAGCATCAGAAATTTGAGCTGGCAGAATGCGATAGAGCTGTGCTTCTGCAGCTGTATTTCATATGGCTGTGGCATGTGGGCCATAGCTAATCTGTGGAATTTCTGTTAAACAGCAAAATTGGAAGTGTTTTCACTTAAAAGTTCTGTGATCAGGCTACATGGCAAATCCATAAGAAACTTAAAGGACCGATAATTGTCCTTTGGTTCCAAAACTTGAGGAGTTGGTTTGAAGGACTAAAGTCCTGTGTGATTATTCAAGGTCCTAACCATATTTTTGTCAGGCCACATTTCATATCAGAGGTGAAACAACCACAGTTGAATGTTTCTGTAGTTTTTCCAGTTGAATGTATTTTACAGTTGTATTTTTGTTTTTCTGGTAAACCATACTTCAAATATCATATTTGTATTAAACTTTCACTAGCCTGCTTTTGCTACTCAGCATTCAGTAAGCAGCTATTGCTGGTAGAGTGCCAAAAAGGTGTCCGTAATAATTCAGACCTGAGAAGGAAGAAGATTACATAGATGTGTTAAGATTCATTATTGATCAGGACTTTGTCTCCACAGGTTAAAGTTATTATTTTCACTGGAGTCAGGAGTCGTACTGCTTTGATGAGGAAGAAGTTTGGACCTTATCCAGCTATTGATATTTCTAAAGTGACGATCTGGCTCTAAGTCTGACCACAATGATGAACAGCTTCACCACACAGATCTTATTTCATGTGTCTGTCATTAGTTATGCTTCTGACTTGCAGCTTTTGAATGCCTTGAACACAAAGCCTAGTGGTTTTAGGTTTAATCGGTTTTATGTGTGAGACTCTTCATCCCTTTACTCTTAAATAGTGTTATGAGTGGATTGCTTACTATTCATAATCATGTAAGAAAGTTACTGTTTTTAAGGTTAAGATTTTTAAGTTACTGCTTCTGCAGAATTTGCTGCCTTGGGGAAATGTGCAGTACTGGAGTGTTTTTATATAAAAAGATAATCTGCACTGGCTTTCTCCACAAGAGTTCAGAATTTAATACTAAGGTGAAAATAACAAATGTCCTCTTCTCAAAAATTCCTAATTTTTCATATTCAAAAACCTCTCTGTATGACTCATTCGTCAATATTATAGGCTAGTAAGAATATCTGCTGCTGCTGAGAGGGATAATTCTCTTCCTCAAACTCTTAGTAATTGTCTCCCCTTTGTTTGAAGTACTCACATCTTCTGGTCTGTACCTCCAGAGCAGTAAGGTTATCAGATGAAATCTCTCAAAAGAGTTGTGATGATATCTAGGTCATATCTCAGCCTTTCACAGTGCAACCAGTATTATGAAATATCACAATATTTAAACTGAGGCTCTTGATAAACTGCACTGGCTGAAACGCAGCCTGAGCAAGGCCAAAACAACGTTGATCAGACAACGGGTATGATCTGAAAGCCAGGGTATTTTTCCCTTTTTCTGTGCTTGCACATGTGCTACCATCAGCTTGGTGCTCTTGTCTGACTGCTGAGTCAGCTAAGATAATCAGATAAAGAAAGTTGCAGGATAATATTTCTTTCACATAGTTCAGGAGACATTTCATTTTCTTTCAGAAACTTGGCTACACTGTATATTGGTCATTTCACGTGAGATGCTTCTCACCAACTTCAGATATCTGCTTTATGGAGGCCTGTTTTAGGTCACAATTGTCTTGTTTTGGTACAGCTGTTTAAGTCAGACAATGTTTGCTGTTGCAGAGAGTCATATTAATAAGCTGAATCTCATCTTTCACAACCAGTGCAAAATATTACTGCCTTCCTCTGTGTACTGTTTTCCCAGGAACACTTTCCTTTCTTTTTGAATCCCATAAATCTATTTGTGATGAACAAGCCTGTCCAAGGGCTTGCTCTTCAAGCTCATTAATAAAAAGGTTGGCCCATGTTTTTCTAAAGCTAATACTATTTTGTCCGTCCAGCTTCAGTTCTCTCCTTGCTTTATAAGGATCTTGTCAAACCCTTCGTATCAGAAGAAGTCTTTGTGACTTTCCATTAATTTCAACCGAATATAACTGATATTTGGAAAGGGGTATTTATTAATGTTTTCAGTATTTAAGAGTATACCTAGGTACACCTGTTGTTTATTTGCAACCTCAAGATTTTTGTGTATTTTTCACTCATCTTACATATATTTTGGTAGTAATAATAATAGCCTGGAGTGCCTTTTGCTATTTGTCATGTGGTCAAGCATGTTTCTTAAGTCAACAGGCAGAGTCATCACTGTGAATATTGTTATTTTTGCCATTTACCTTATTTTATTTGGCATGAGGAACAAAAGCCCCAGATGTATTTCTAGCTTTAAATCGCTTGCTTAATGCATTTTATGTGTAGTGTGCATTCTGTATACCTTTTGGCCTGGTTGAAAGGATTTTCCTGTTTGTTTTTCTTTCCTTATGTTAAATTAAGCTAAATTAATCCAATTTAAAAATGTTCAGTAAGAATATTTATTAATCTTTAGGTGCATAAAAATGAGACTTTTTTCATCCTTTTTGGCTTTATTTTGCCTATCTAAAAGTACTGAAATACTCTTTACATGACTAATGAAATATGAGTAAAATGAATTCCTGCATTGCGTTGCTTCCTTGAGTCTTGCACTTCACACACTGCAGAAATTAGAATACAGAAAAAATGCAAATCTATTACCAACAAGATAAGACTAGCACAATTCAAAAGAAGATAATTACATCGCTCAGCTGTCACAAGTCCAACATAAAAAAAATGAAGTGGCTCATCTTCTTTCGTATGCACAGCCTGCATCAAGCATAGATACATCATTATTTATTTGTGTGGTTTTGATTCTTTAGCCAACTTTTGCTGCTTTATAATGTGGTTTAACCACTTAAGGATTTTATTCAAAGTGTTCATTTATAATTTTATCATTGAACCACAGAAAAGTGTTCTAGGCTGAAATGTAATTAAGTTGCATGCAAGTGTTGTCTGTTATTAAATCTTACTTTGTATGAGTACATCAGTTCAAAGACAGCTGTCCCGCTAAGATAAGATACAATATTCAGTGAAAAAGGTCTGCTTTCTGGTGAAGGTGTATTCTTTACAAAAACACTGTATCCTCAAAAGGGTAGAGTCAAGACATAAACCCCAAGATAACTTAATATAACATTGTAACTTTGACTTCAGAGGTAAATGGACCGTTAGCTTAGACTCCTTCTTAAGAGAGGAACTAAGATTAAATTCAAGTTATCAGTGTGCTTTTGAAAGTTTTCTTTCAGTGATCTTATGATCAAAATCTATAAAAATCCGGAATATACAAAGGTGATGGTAAGGGAGAACAGTTTTGTAAAACCTTTGTACAATCATTGTTATTGGTTTAGAAATTTTGATGGAACCTGTGTTACTCCATTAGATGGAAACTCTGAAATGAGAAAGATTTCCTGTTCTGGAGAGTAAACACGCTTTTATAGAGAGTTTTTTTTACGATCCTCAAGCTATGCAACGTGTAAGACTTTTGCCTCATAGAACTTATATGTAAATTTTAGGGCTGAACAAAGAGTATTCATGCTAATTTAGCTCTTCTTTCTGTCTGGGAGTTGTTTGTGGTTGTTGGGCAGTGTATTCATGGTTCATGTTTACTGAAGTAATTATTTGGATGAATTCGAATTTTCAACCAGTGAGTTGTTTAAAAAGTGGTTGCTCTGACTGTTCACCCTGCTCTGTTAAATACTTGCTTCAATTCAATCCATTGAATCTAATTAATTGGCCTCAATTCAAATATGCCTAATGTCTACCAGCACAAATGAGAAGAACCCTTACGTTATTTCTAACGGTCATCAGAAGGTGGTTTGGCAAAACATACCACACTGACACACTTCAAGATCTTTCTCTTTGTTTTAAAGAAAATGAGGAAAAGAGGTAAACCCAGTACAGACAGAACTTCTTCTCATGTCAATAACAAACCCAGAAAACTGCTTTTAAAATGTAAACACTTTCTGAAATGTATGAAAATCAAACCAATGAAGATAGTAGGAGCAGAAGTAGAAGCAACTGTTAACAGAATACTTGCTGGTTGGTGTCATTTTTGTGTCTGTCTTGGCAAGTACTTACTCAGAGGCAAGCCTTACACATTTTATAGAACTGGTTTTCCCTCCTTTATTTCCTCCACAAATCTGTTGAAAAATGAGCTCAAGGGAAATAAAAAGGGTGGCATTGCATCTGTAGTGTACCTTTAGCTGAGCAAATGTAGCTGTTGAGTCTGAGTTAAAAAAGAAAAATAATACTCTGACTGCGGGACCAGAGCCTGGTTCAGCCTGGAGTAGAGACAGCTTCAGAAGGGACCTAACAGCAGCATCCAGGTGCTATTGAGGAGAGCGTAAGTTGAAACAACAAAGGTTCAGATGGGATGTAAGGAAAAACTTTTCCCTGTGAGGACAGTGCAGCGGTGGAGCAAGTTGCCCGGAGAGCCTGTGCAGTCTCCATCCATCAAGGTTTTCCGGATCTAACTGGATAAATCCCTGAGCAACCTGGTCCGTTTTCATAGCTGATGCTTCTTTGAACAGGGGGTTGGACTGGGGACCTCCTGAAGGTCCCTTCTAAACTGAATTAACCTATAATCCTATTTTACTGAAAGTCTGACCATCTAGGCCAAATTTGCTGTTGGAGAAGCTATTGAAACTTTACTGATGTCAGTGGAGTCTCCTGTCTCATGGAGTCATTAAAGAGTTAGAAAGGTAAGTTGCATTATTGCTATAAGTACCATTGAAGGCAATGCACTGTTGGAAGATACTCCTATAGCATTTAGTCTGATAGAGAGCTGGTTATTGCAAGCTCTCTTTTCACATCATTACAAATGTGTGACATTACAATATGACTGTTTTCACATCCTTTCCATTATTTTCTCTACTGTTTGTATGTCTAAGTTGAAATTTGTACTACATCCACCAGATTTCACTGTGTAAGTTTTATGGGCTTGTATAAATGCAGAGTTTGTAACTAATTTTTTTTTTGTTTTGGTCCTTGTACATGCAATACCATTATTCTCTCAAAGATCAAGTGAGGTAGCTCTTTGAACATGTCATGTATCTCAACATTTCTTGTTTTCTGCTTTTCTGTCTCTCAGAATTCACTTATTAATCTCCATTCAGTATTGCTAAGGTAATAAATTTGTTACCAATCCTGCAGTAGATCACAAAGAAATTTCGCTTTTATGAATTTTATTTCACTTTTTTCACTTTTTTTGATTCACTTTTGTGAGTTTTATTTCTCCCCCTAACCTGTAATTTTCTATCCAAAATTCTTTATTCCTCCCCAATGCACAACTCATCCCCTCATCACTAAAAAAAAACCCAACCCCCCAAAAAAATGAAGCCCCAGGTTAGAAATGTTTCGAAAAGCTAAATCAGTTCACTAATGCCAATAGTCTTCTGGAGCTTGTTGTTTTTATCCAGATAGTGTGATACCTAATTTTTGTCATTCTTCCCTGGAATTTCCATGTGAGAGACCTGATATGTGCAGCTTAGCATACAAAGATGCTAGCAACACAAACAAGCTGCAAGCATCAGACTTCTGAAGAAGGATTATTGAATGCACTCTGAAGGTCAAAATCAAAGTGACATCTCAACTGTGAATAGTCCATTCCCACTTGTGGAGAGGTGAGAGTTTTCTGAGAAGAGGTATTGTGCACTCTTAACAGAATCAGCTTCACATACTTACTGACAGCTGAAGTGCAGCAGATATAACCTGAGCCAAAAAGATGTAAAGGTTTAATTCTACCATTCCTTTCCGGCACAATTTCTTGTGTCGTGGGCAGGAGAAAGGAAGACCTTCTGCTTGCCTTGTTTTTTCAGAGATATATCACCCCCAAGTTTTAATACAATGTAGTGGATGTGGATCACCATTTTGAGAACCTGGAGAAGTGAGACTGTGAGTCCTGGTTTTGTGAACAACCCTGTGCATTATGCAGGACAATTCCACATTTTACCTTGCCTATTTTTCGTTACATCTCTTAGACTTTGCTTGTCTAGTTATACAGCAGTATCTTCAGGAAAAAGATGGACACCAGCTGTGCATTTGTTGAAATTAATGTTTGAAAATCATATTCTGTCTATTTAAAAAAACCAGAGACAACCACTGTTCTCCACAGCTTAGTAGATTTTAACAATATCGGTTCCTGACTTGAATGGCTTAGTTTCTAATCAATGCAAATGTATTCCCATCATAAGTAAACTGTGTTAATTTCACACTAAACAGAAACCGAAGAAGGAAGAGTCCAAAACAGTTAAAATATTTCTGTATAATAGCTCAAAAGCTGAGTTTGCATAGTCAGTTCTCCTTTCATTCCGTTCACAGGAAATGCTTTTGCTTATAGCACCATCTGAATGCTGTATGTAGAATAAGGCTCTTCTGGAAGTTACTTGTGTTAAATCTGCAGGGATTTGCTTCACTTTGTGGAGAAATTACAGAAAAAGTCATCTGAAGTTGAAAGTGGAACTTAACGTACTCCATATCTAATAATAAAGCAAATATATACTGAAGGCATGCTTTTCCTCATCTACCCTAACTATATATCCTATATGTGTGTCTTAGGGCCAGCTGCTACAATTTTGTGGGTTTTTTTTTCCCCCTCAGATTTCACTCTTTCATTACTGCTGTGCCTGGGAGTTATTTGAGGCTTACTGTAGTAGCAAGGTGCAACTGCTGTTGCAGGAAAAGCTCCACCAAAAAAATAACCACTGGAAGGTGACTTCAAGCCTTGAGGAATACATCTGTGCCTGCTCCTGAATTAATACTTTGGAGGGCATGCTACTGACGCTGTCAGTGCCTTCAGGCTCAATGCATGCTGCTTTCTTGCTCATTTGGAGAATTAGCATCTGATCAGATTCTTTGGGACACATGCCCCTTAACATGTATGTTGAAGGTCAAAAATCTGGCTCTGCTGCGCTTCCACTCCATAGTCCAGTGGAGTTTTTTCCACAGGCTGCCCACAGAGTCATCAGAAAGAGGGTGAACTTTTCAAGGGCCTGCTGGTCTCGACCACCCTCCGAAGGCATGTCTGAAGACATCATGTCTGTATATGTCCTGTCACACACTCTGGTTCCAGTCCCAGAACTCTCCTGTGAGGTGGTGTCCAAGAAGCCCTGTGGGGTTGTCAGTAGACAGGCCTGTGTTGTTTAGATGTCAGAAGTAATTGATGCTGGGGCTTTTTATGAATCCTGATATATAGTTGAGAGGGTGTAACCCCTAATTTCCTGCAAAGAAAGCACTTCACCTCATAAAAAAGGATCAAAAAATACTTTGAAGTGAGATATAGATCTCATTTCTCTCACACTTGGCTTATTCATTTGCAGGGGAGACTAGTGTCTATGATTTGGGATCTTGATTTTGAGAGGAATGCCTCTTCAGTGAACTGATATGCACGGTTAGAAAGAACTATACAGAAGGCCAAGGGATAGGAAAAAATATTAGAACTATAAATTTTAGCTCCAAGCTAAGACTTGGAGCTAAGGCTTTTAAACTAAGGCTTAATGACAAGTCAGACTTTTTTTTTTTTCCCCCTGGAAAGGAATAAATCATTCCTGGAATGATTTAGGACTACTAGGTATTAGAAGTTACGTTTTGCTAAAAGAACTTTAAGATAAGATAATAGTTTAAAAAAAATCAAATTGACAGAAAAGATTACCATTTTCAATACACGTTTCTAAAAACCATCTATAGCCAAGAAGACATTTGAATCAGCTGACGAAACTTTTTGGTATGACTCTCTCTCTCCTTCTGCCATCTCAGAGTTTTTCTTGTATTCCCAAACCTCTTCAATGATCTTCCTGTAATTATGAATTTGAGGGCACAGTATTACCTTTAAATCTATTGTATCTTTCCAATTTGTTACAAAAATATATGTTCCAAAGTTCAATTTAATATCTATAAAGCTTTTGAAAAAGAGAAACAAATAGGAAGAGAAGAAAAAAAATTAATTGAAGTAAGCTGCAGAATGATTGTGTGGGAGGACAGGAATGGAAAATGAAATTGGGAAACTTGAGGTGAGAGGAAGGACCAGAGAGAAGGAGAAAGGGATGGATTAGTGTTTGGTGTCTGAGTGTGTTACATATGGAAGGCACCCATCCTGTAATCAGTGCTTATTACCCAGGCACCCCACTGCTTCACATTACAAAATGCAGTGTTCAGCAATTGGAATTAGCCATGCAGACTGTGTTTTTTTGCACTGGCTGTCTGCCGCAAGCTGAGGTTTCTCTTCTTTTCTTCAAATGATATAACCGTTTTGTGAGAGTTGTTCATTTTGCCTTCCCTTTAAAAGTCCGCCCATGCTTGACCATGTTATAAACCTGACAAAATTGTCTGCTTTCTCTGCTGAGCCCTGGAAGACATTAAAACTAAGCTGGGAGGATTAGTCTTAAAAATATTTCTTATCCTATCTTCTTTCCCTTGAAACCCATGCGAAGGAGAAGAGAGAGCCATCTGAGTTGAAAGCAGATGGCACAGAGATCTGATCTAAACTGGTTGGGGCAAAGAACATGAAGTAACGAAACTGAGGCTGGAAGTTGGTGATGCTACAAGGAAAAGCTGATCTTGAAGGCCAGAACTTGCTGAGAAGGGAAAGGCAGATGGGTAGTTTGGTAGGGAAGTAAATGGTATTGGGAGTCAGTGGTAAAAAAAAAAAAAAAAACAGATCACACAGATCAGGTCCTGCTGAAAAAAAAAGTGAACATATGCTTAAAACTGGTAAAATAATGACTACTCCAACTGAATGAAGGTGTCTTATTATATATTTCCTTAACCCTTCTGAGCCTGAAATTGTTACTATCTGTTAGTGAACTGTTAGTGCTCTTTTAAGGCAGATACCTTAAAACGCCTTGCACAAACATACACACACACACACACACACACATGCTTTAAAAGAGCAATGTTTTGTATTATTCTTCCATAGACGGGAGCGTTGTCTTTCAGCTGTTCACTTTTGTCAGTCGAGCTGCAAAAATGCAATGAACCTCCCCTAATATATCACACAGCTTTCTTATTAGTAAAGAAATACTCTCAAGCAGTGGCAGTGATAGGAGAGCTGTAGAATAGTGCTTTAACAGAAGCACCCTTTTTATTTCCGTTGTGTGTTGCTGTAGAAAGCTAGTAACATCTCGAAAAGTGAAATATAATAAAAAATGCTATATCAAAAAGATTCATTAGAAGTACAATTTAAAGAGGAACTTAAATGATTTAAAAAGAAGGGAGAAAGAAATATCGTTGCAGTATTTTAATAAGGTCAAATAAAATACAATGACTAATAGAGATACAAATGTCATGAACTTTACTGGCCACAGAAATCCAGTAAGCAGCTCAGAAGCAGTTGATGTAATGTGTTTGGTTCGTTCATGTTAATAAAGACCTCATTTGTTTTACTACTTGGATTTTATTCATAGACTTAAATATGCCATTTATTTTTTACTTTTTTTCACACGCTTTCGTTGCCAAAGGGTATCTCAAATGTTTCATTCTTCCGGAGAGAGAAAAAAAGTCTTTAGAAATAAATCCTGGATTCTCTCAGTGACTGTATTTGGAAAAGCTGGGAGCACTAGAATTTCAAAGTTGAAAACCTGAGACTTCACAATACTGCTTTCACCTAAATTTAGTCATATATGATGACGGTGTCCCCAGTTCGTAGAACTGAAAAAAGGCCAGCTTGAGAATTTCTGACTTACTAGCCTACTTTCAGATATTTCCTCAAAAATGGCTGTAATCCACTCGTTCAGTGCATTAGCGGTGAAATAAACAGCTGAAGAATACATGATACATTTCTGTGCCACCAATATTTAATGGTCCTATAGCTTTGCCTGTAATAGCCATCCATTTTAATCATTTGCCACTACTCCCTAGTGTTTATTTCATATTTTAATCCAGAAATTACAGCAGTCAAGAATTTACGAAGAGAAATTTTTGTTTAAAAAGGAACACCATAAAGTACATTTATGCAGCTAATGACTATCTAAAAGACTTCTTACACACTAGTCATTCTGAAAAGGAGTAGAAGAAGGCCCATCCACAAGGCCCATAATCACGTAATGGCTGTGGACGTTTAAATGTGGCCACCAACTCTGTTTGTTACTACCTGTTTGGTAGCTGATGTGATTATTGTTAGGAATCATGGCTATTTCTGCAGTTGTTGATTACAGCCCATATTCTGGTTATACTGAATACTCACAACTTTGCGCACATTATGATACTTCTTCCAAAGCGTTCTCTAGCCAGATCTTGGACAATTTTTCACTAAACTACTGATGACTTAATGGTTCAAACACAGGGCTGGCAAACCTGACCTGTTTTGTGATAACTGATTCATTCCTGTTCACCTTTCTGGATGACATCACTAATAAAATAATTTTTACCTGTTTAAAAACACATGCAAGATGCTTTTTGTAAAAAATAATACCCCTTCTCCACCCAGGTGTACTGGACAGCCTTCCAGCTGAAGGAAGAGTCTTATCGGCCAAGCTTCTTAATATATAGGTTCCATTTCCAGCTCTACTATGTACTTCTTGATGCCCTTCAGTTGATCGCTCTATGTCATTTCATTACTCATTGTTTTGTGCAGACAATGAAGAGGATAATTCATCTTTTCCCTTTGCTTCTTGATTCTTTTGGCTTCTCTGGCTATACTGAAGGCTCTTTGTATCAGAAATCTTCTTTAATAGATGTCTGGAGATCACCTCTTATGAATAGCCCTGATTTTAGTTCAGGTCTGTATCGTGGTTTTTAGTGATTAAGGGCTTGAAATGCCATCTTTATTTCATTTTCTAAATGAAAACACAATCTACTAAACCTCAGAGATACTAGATATCATCGGTACCTGGCAAATACTTCCAGATATCATATGGCCCAGTGAGTGTGAGCTAAAAGTGTGTTGTACAGCAGTCCCACCCTTCTCTCTGAAGAAATCAATATGTCCATATTCCTAACATAGTGACATTTTTTTTCCTTCTCATATCGAGCCTAGAGTATACAGAATATGAACAGTATCTTTTTCAGTCTTGAAAGGTCTTTTTAAGACATCCAGAGACAAAAATCATATTATTCACAGTGGCCTTGGTGCTTGTTAGTGTGAAGAAAAAAATCTGTATAATGCCAGCTATCAACACTCCCGCAAGAAATTAAGAGAAAGGAAACGTTGTGTATGAAGCTTATTGAATTGCAAACTGCTTTCTCAGCAATCAGAGCTGTACACTGATGCAAATCAGATGCTTACATAATGCTGTTATGCAAGGAGTGTGACAAAGAGCTGGAGTGATTAAGATACTCTTTATGTGTTCATACAGTGTTGTCCTTTCATTTTGAAAAAAACACTAACAAATGGGTTACTTGAAATGGGCCATTCTGAAGCTACTCAGAATCAAACCCATCTCTGTGCCCTGTTGACTTTTCACCTATTTTTTTCTGAGATCCTTCGTGGGGCGCAGCAAGAATGCACAGCCTCCTTTCAGTGTCATATCTTGGGACAGCAGTCTAATCTCAGATGCACATGCATGTGCTGTGCAGAATGTCACATGGCTAAGATTAGGATGTGGTCTTTAGCTAGCATACTGATGAAAAGCCCGCTTCTAATTTAAGGCATGTGCTATGCATCACTGCACATCCTGACTCACTCAAATTATTGCATTTGTGTATGATTTTGCAGTTGCTGTTTTTAATAGAACCATGTAAGGAGTTGGGTTAGAATCTAGTTTGCATTATTTTAGTTACTACTGATGTACATGTATGTACACTAAGCCTTTCTATTATTGGTTTAAAGGTCTAAGTTTATTTCTGCTTATTTGTGTACTTCCATTATTATCCCTTTGCAAAAGCGCTCTGGCAGATACTTAGAAGAAAAAAAGTAAAAGGCTATTTGTTGAAAGTTTATTTAGAACGGATAAATATGATATCCATAGTGAAAACTATTTGTAGAGTTTTATGTATCTCTATCGAACTACAGTGTAAATATGGAGTGTGAATTTGTACATTTCAAATATTGAATGATATCAATGAACAGTTTGTGAACAATTAAAAGACAAAAGATTCATAACAAAAATGGTACAACTAATACAATCACAAATTAGAGATATAAAGATACCCTCAGTAACATTTTTCATTTCTAGCCAACATGCATAAATGTCAAAGCTAGTTCAAACCGCCTTAATCATTTTGAACTGATTATTGTCTCCAAGTTCCATGGATTAATCTCACCATAGCATAAGACAAAGCATGTAAAATTGCAAGCGAATGGATCCAGATAAAGCTAGTAGCGAAATGAAACACAGACTCTTCTTTAATTATTTTAGTTAAGCAGGTGCAGGGGGTAAGGCATATTTGCTGCTTTGTGATAGTAGCCAGAGCATAATAAAATTGAACAAATTGAGTTTTGGGAAACAAAAAATACTCAGAACACTTATGTGCTAAAGAGGATGTTTGTAAAAAATTAATTTGCAGAATTTTTAGAGTTCCTTTAGAGCACACCTTCCCAAAAGAAATTTTCACAGCAGTGTGAAATTGCTGGACAAACTAAAGGAGGATAACTAAGGCCAAGTCACATGCAAGGTAAATTACATTGGTGAGACTGTAGAGAGAAGGTGTTTCAGTCATTTTCTGAAGATTTCTCCATCACGACATCTTTTTTTGTCCTCAATGTTTATCCTTAGGTCACCAAAAACAAGAGTGCAGAGTTCTTGCTACAAAGAGTGATGAAGAAATCACTGGTGGTTGTACCTAAAAAAAAAAGGAAACAGAAGGAGGAAGACAACAGGGAAAATGGATGAAAAGAGTACCAGATATATTTTCTCATCTTATGCATGTTTGTGCTATCTGTATGACCATCACGCAGTATTACTATTTGCATCATACCTGTAAGTTTCAGCAGAGATCCTGCTGTGTTGGCTGTTATACAAGCACCTAGTTAGAAATGAGACTCTGTATCCAAATGTTATAAGTATTTGAGACAAAAAGGATCAGGAAGAAGAATAGGTGTATGACATACCTTAGATTCTGTTTTTGACTGTGATACCGACCTTAAGTCTGACTATAGGCCAGCAACAGTATATTTTAAATGTCTATTTATATATAAATTGGCTCACCCAAAGTCAAAATTAAGATCTGCAGCAGACCGAGAAGTAGAATCCAGGTCACCTGGGAAACTAGTTTATTTCCTTATCCCAAGGGTAACATATTATGTATAGTGCAGTAATAAATTGACTGAATGAAAACTTCTTCCATCTCTCTTCCTTGTAACTACTTTGTGTTATTTATTATATTTTCACGCTCTGCGACTTCCCATATTTACAAACACTGTATATAAACACTGTCTTCCCAGAGAATACAATCTCTGCCTGACAGAACCACTCCATATAAAGTAATGCAAAAACACAATGAAGAAATGGCAAATAAAAAGAATTTCTTGGTGCCAGCCGTCAGCTCTTACGTCAAATGTATCATCTAACTAATAATACCATAAATTAAAGAAAAAAACACTGATGTGAATCAAATTATGTCCCGCAAGCCTGCTGCTATTGTAAATGAAACTTGAATCAAGCACAGTCAAAATCAAAAGAAGTAGAGACGTTCCACCCTTTCCTGAGCTTCCTTCCCAGTAGAATGACAGATCCAAGTGAATCTGGGCATTTTAAGGGTAGTGTTTGCCTCTTTTCGTATCTAATAAAATATGAAGAATAGATTTGCCTTATGTGAAATAAACATGTTCAAAAGTAAGGTACCTTTTTATGCAAGGTGCTAGTCTGTATAACTGTTTATTTTGGTATGCCACTGTCAGATTATAAATATTTTTGTGTCTATGATATGGATGAAAACTCAGTCCCTGACTACCTGGCATATATGGGAAAATGAATAAACACAAAAGGATTCTATGTACATTATCTGCAAATGGGAGGTAATAAATAGCAAGAGCATGGCAAAAAGGCTGTTTTCTGCGTTGCTTTTGCAAGAGAAGTTGCCCTGATGGAACCCTAGCGGGGATAAACCTCAAGGACAGGTATGGAGCTGTGCTACGTTACAGAGTCAGGTGAGTCTAAATACACAGTATGAGCTACCACTTCATGAATGAGAAGGGATATTTGGTAGACAAATGTGCACCAAGCTTTAATTCTATTTGTAGTCACTTATTCAAGCTGAGTATCTCTAAAGGAGCTGAGCTGCGGGCAAGACAGGAGATGTCATGACTAAAGCATCTGACACTTAGTTCTTAAGGAAATTTCTGATTTTTCCAGTCCTCCCTTTGCTTTTCACTTGGAAAATCAAGATGCCATATTTTGCTTGGAATTTCACTTTAACAAGTCAAATCAAACACAAAAGAAGCTTTCGATTTAAAATCAGTCTGTATCTGCTCAAACAGCTTCAGTATCAGGTTTTGTGAGCCAAGAGATTACCACACTGACTGGGATTAAGGAAAATTTTTCAAAGTGGTCTGTGGGAGCAGTACTTCCTAAGCTCACTTTTTGCAGGATATAACCTGCTGTTTATGTATTTCATCATAATGCTGCTATCAACAAGACATCAATGATTGGTGAGGTATTTTTCTGTTTATCTGTTTTTCAGGATAGTTTTCACTCAGAAAATGGATTACATCTTTTCTATGATTTCCTTACAACTTTAAGAATGTCATAAAATGGCATAAAATATTTTTAATGTGATCTTCTGTTCTTATTACCATTTCTGTCCCCAAAATGAGTCTCTAACAGGATAGAAATAAGAACTGACAACAGCACAAAATGAATCCGTTCCCATCCCCTTGCCTCCGATTTTAATGGGAACGGAAGACAGAACTACGTTTGCTCATTGAGACTGTGATGGGAACGAGAAATAGCACAAAGGCAGCTCCGTTTGCTTCTGGTTTTATGCTTTGAAATGTGTTGGGCCTGAAGATCTCAAAACAACTTACAGAACTTTTTCTACTTGACCATCTTTTTAACCAAAACATTCAGCAGAGGAAAAACTAAATCTCAATTTTCTTTTCGTTTGGGTTTGATCCTGTAGGAACAGGCTAAATGCTTGTAAGAATAACGAAAGTGGCAAAGAATGTACTGAAAAGAAACCTAAGATGTGAGAATCGCTCAGAAGCACATGCAAAACTTCCACATCTTCTCACCGATGTAATGCTGGCAAAGACGCATAGTTGTTTTCTTCATGCTAATAGTAGCCAGAGTTGGATTTGAAAAAAGCCCATTCTCGGGCCACTGTGTGAACACAAGGATTCACACAAGGCTTGGATGGGGATTGTTGTATGTCTGCATCATCTCCAAAAGATTAAGTTCCATCTTGAAAATTTCCTTATGTAGCCACACCTGTGGAACAAATTTATGTTGCCAATTTACAACTATTTACAGTTAATTCTGAAATGTTGTCTTAGACTTTTTTTTCCTGGGCCATCCTAATGGCCTAGGTCAATGTTTGATAACAGTCTTATCCACATACCTCAGCTCTGTTCACTTCATAAATTCTGGTTTTCTGTGCTCTTCATTTAAAAGTGTTACATAAAATAAGTCAGTAAAAAGACATATGATAATAAGTGTATGTGCCTCAAGGCTTCATAGTTTTAAAATGTCATGCTTACACAGGAAGTATTGTTTGTTAGAATTCAGCAGTCTCAATAAACCATTATAGCTTTGTTTACTCAAGGCCACACAATAAGCTCTGATTTCAACTCAGAGCCAAACGCTCCTTTGCTGAAACCCACAGCACCCCATAACGCAGTCAGCCGCCATTCACCTCAGAGGCATTGTTTCTGCACGTATTCTCTGTAAAGTTGTACCTCATGCCAACCCCTCAAACAAAACTATTTTGTGAATCAGAGGCACAGCCATTTCATAACTTTGGCCTTTTAATAATAAACCTTTGAATAAGGTTTCTATTGCTCAGGAAAGCACAGTAAGAACAGTGATCAGAAACACTGAGAGTGACAGCAAGACTCTGGAATAGCCACGTTTTCTCAAAAGCAGAAACCATCCTTGCAGCACAGACTAAAGGACAGTGGAAACTCAGAGTTTGTGGTAGGCAGAGTGAATTGTATGGAAGAATTTTAGTAAAAGAGCTGTGCGAGGACGGATGTTCACATCTGGGTGGGGGGGGAGGAGGAAGGGGGGCTACGGGAAACAGAACTCAGCCAAGCAAGTTCTGTTCTTTGTCCTTCCCCTTCCTACTTTCAGGTTAAAATATAAGGACTAGTAGTAAAAGAGCAGGTAAGGAAAAGCACACTTTGCTGTCTTTTTAAACTCCTTCAGTTCCAGTCCATGTATTGGATTATCTCTGCCCTGCCTGTTCTGATAATTCCTTAGTTGAGTCAAAAGTCAGCTGGAATTTGAAAAAGTTTTGGTGGAAAACATTTTGTACCATTCACATAACTCCAACTGAAACACGTTCCAGGACCGTTTTGGCACTCCTGCCTCTAATTCCAGGAACTGTACAGAGGCATATGGCAATTAAAAAATTAGGGAGAATTATCTGAGCTTTTTGAACCTCAGATGATGTTTATTTTGGGTTCCTACCAAGTTTTGGGCAAAGATACTGAGAATTTTTTTTTTTTGTAAGAGGTGTTTTTATGCTCCCTGTAGTTTGGATCTTTGGAGCTGTTTTTTATTTGCATTATGGTAGATAAATATCAGTCAGGTTATGAATTTTGACAACCTTGATCATTGTTTACATTTGCAGATAGTTTGTATTTTCATCATTTGTCATATGTACGTTTTTATTCTGTTAACTGCTGGAATTTTATTTAGGATTTTTTTGCTTAATTTTTTTTAACTGCAAAAATAATCTGTTCCCTCCCTCTGAGAAAATTGGAAAGGCAGGGAAAAGTCTGTTCTAATACTCAGCTGGATTCTACAATGAGAGAAGCAGTTAGATGACTGTACATGATACTCCTTGAGGACATGACAGCTGGTCAGTTAACTCATGGATGACCACTTTCTTGGGATGCTTCAGGATTATGTTTTAGGAGCACATCTTTGCCTGTTTTGGCAAGCATCTATCAGTTTCTTGCCTCACTTTTGTCTCTTTGGTACAAGTTATCCCTAATAGTATCTCCTTTCCAGGATTGAGTGTGAGAAAGAGTATTCTGTCATGCTTTTGCCATTTTCAAGGGAAGCAAAGTCAAGTACGTAGTGCAGAACCCTACGCCAAAGCAGTTTCACAGAGCAGCAGTCACACAGTGGCCACCTTTCCTCCCAGTGAGTTAAGGGTATGCTATGACCCCTGCTCTTGCATAGTCTACACCTTCCAGCACATTATCTCCTATTCTCTCGAAAAGGTCAGTATTTACCTTTTTTACTCCCATCTGGCTATAGCATCTTTTTCTGGGTTGTAATGGAAGCTAACACACACATATAGTGATGTGTTAATTTGCCTATGCTCCTTTTTTATTAGAAAACAGGCTTAGTTCTGCCATTTGCTAACCGGATCTCATTACTATTTCTCCTTTCTTTTTTTTCTTCTTTTGTTTTTTTCCACTTACGATCTCACTGAAAGTTCCAAATAATACTGAGGTGCCTGTGCAGTGGTAGGGGACTACAAATACCCAGTTAGAAAGGAGCCCTTCCCCACTGAGATTAGTGTTTAATGCCCATTTTGTAATGCTGTTGAGTTTGGCATTGTGAACACAGGCATAGCAAGAGACAGTGCCTACCCAGTAAGCATACAGAGCAAGCAGATGTACAAAACAGAAGAAACCCAGAAGGAGATAAACAAATGAATTGATTCACTCAATTGCAGAACAGAATAGTATTTGTTCATTTATTTTTCTCATTTTGAGAGATTCCCATTTAATTCCTGCCTTCCAGTATCTAAAACTGAGTTTGGAATGTAAGTCGAGGGTTCCCAAACTGTGCAACAGGTACCATTAATGGTACTCAAAGTTTATTTCAAGTGGACACTTTCTTCCACAAGCCTGTATGACTGAGAACTGCTCTCTTATTGCCACCAAGACCTATTACATTAAAGTGCAAAGTATCTGAGCATGGTAACAGTATCTTGTACACAAACAGATCAGCTCAGGTTCTCCAGACTGGGCAATCAAAAGGCCCAAATATTTTGGGCTGTGTCAAAACTACTGAAGAAGCTGTTCCTCATTTTGAAAGAGGATATCTTACCAAATCAGACTGAAAGCCAAGGGAACATCCTGGCAGTATCCTGGCAGTAATGAGGTTCATGGTAGATGCTTAACAGAAGAACAGGTCAAGAGTATACTTGCCCCAGAGTATTCTCCCAGCCCGCAGCATTTTGTAGTTCAAAAGCTTTCTGTCTTTATATTCTCATGACCTGCTACTGCCAGCTAAATGGCCAGACATACCGCTGTGAATTTAGGTAGAGAACCTGGAGCGGGATTTAACTACCCTTGCAGTAGAGCTGGGAGAATGGTCATGGGAACACTTGCTTCAGTGCAAAGATAGACAGCTTAGGCAAACTTTTCAGTGAAAGTCTTTCTGGGCATCATCTGGGCATCTCTTCCACTCATGGGGGAAAGGCTTTTGGAAGGTGCAAGTCACCTCATTTCCAGTCACTTCCAGTCAGTGAAGCTGAAGATCTGCATGATATGTTTGAGGACTACTTCTATTCATAAGCACATCCTCCATTTATGGGCTTGGCAGTAGTCTGTTCTTGGAAGCTGACTGTAGGTAGACTAAGGAGTGGGATATGCTGAGAACAGTATTTTTCATTCTTCTGTGATGTGGTAAGACAAGAATGTGTTTGTTCCAATTGGAATGGGAGGGGGGTTATTTTTCTGACTTCTATTCTTGACCTAGACTCTTTTATATGCAACAAAAACACTGAAGAAGTGTTTTATACACCAGAGTGTGAAAATAAATATAAGTTGTGAGGGCATGCATTTAATGTGTGCTGTGTTTCACCATCTTTTGAAAAGCTATTATTTTACTCATTGAGTTTCTGGCCGATAAAATGCTAATCTGTCAATTTCAGGCAGACCACTGAGGATAAGAAGAGGTTAAAAAAGACTAATTCAGCATGCTGTGGTAATCTGGAATCTTTCCATAAAACATAAACCTAATTCCTCTACCTGATATGGGAACCAAAGCTTGACTGTGTGTGTCACAGCTCACTGACTGTGACATTTTGGAAAAGGCAGCTACTCTGCTCCTGACAGTGATTTTCAAAAACAATTTGCACTTTATCTCTGTGAAACCAAGAGATCACACATCAGCCAACACGCTGTCAGGTATCAGGAGAAAATCAATGGCTGGCTTAGCTCCCAAGGTCTGTCCCCTAGTTTTATAATTGCTGACAATGGCGCCAGCAGTTAAAGGGCAGTGTAAGATGATCAATTTGTAGATGTGCTAGGTTTTGCACACTAGCTGAGCTTACTGGGGCATGGTTTCCTTTAGAATGCTGATAGTATCAAACAGCATCTGGCATAAAGTTGCAAAAGGGTTACACAGTTTTGTTTGTCATTGGACGCCCCACAGATGTCTTCATAAACAGCAGGATGAAAGACAACAACCATAGCAAAACCCATAGTTATATACAAAAATACAGCAAGAAGCAGTGTCTCAAGAAAACTCGACTTTTTAGTAACTGGAGCAAAAACCCAACATGAACACATGAAGTCGGTACAAGACGTGGTACTGGAATATAGTACCACATTTTCCATCCACTTTAGGAAGGCCACACATATTGCTTGTGAATGAGAAACAGCTGGGGAGTAATCTTTATCAGCCCGCAACATATACTGACAATCTTCAGAGCAAGCTATATTTTGCAAATTACACTGCTTGCACTGCCAAGTGGAAAGATGTTTTATGTGAAGAGTTCAATGACGAAAGGATTTTAAAGTAAAAATAAAAGAGCTATTCTTAGCTCATTTTCCCCTGATATGGGAACAAAAATAAATTTCAAGAATAGTTGAAGACTATCCCTACTCACAAAGTGGTGGCTGAGCAGCTTTACATAGTACTATTGGAAGGAGCAGCAAACTCTTTGATTTATGTCATCTCTCTGCACTGTATTCTGTCAGCTTATCTGAGTATAAATTTCTGTCAGTCGTCTTCTATCGTTTCAGTCATTTTTTCACAATTCATTCATATTTTAACTCTCTGTACCTAGTGCTCATCTGAACTTCCCACTTACTCTCATGGTCATGTAGAGCATTTTTTGCTTCTAAAGATTTAAAATTATTCTGCAATCCTAAATAGCCCTGATCATCAGTAGAGAAAAAGGGTCTCCTTTAGAATATTCAGTATAGATGTATTCAGTCCCGTGCTGGCTGTGACTTAAGAACCCATTTCAGTCCCACATGTTGCAGATGGATGAATGCACGTTTGAAGTAGTCGAGCTTTGCTGTTGGTCTTTGCTGCAAACTAGATTAAGAATGTGCAGTGAGGATGAGTATATAAAAGGAAGTCCTACCAAATCACTCAGCTTTTTAAGAATAGCTTAGATCATGATCCTATATATTCAGTAGGTTCTTCCCAGTTAGAGATGAGTTGTGTCATTTGGAGTTCAAGGAGAAAGATGTAGACTTTTTCCTTTTAATTTTCTACAGTGCTTTTAATTTATTTTCTTCTTTACCCTGTATTGATTTTATTCTAAGTCTTCTCCTTTCCATCCTGTTAGCCTTTTATTTTTGACAAGAAACTTCTAGTGATATCTGAATGTGAGTCAGAATCCATCTAGGAAAGCAGTTTACTTACCATATTGATAGCCTTTGGCTTTTGGCAATTTCTTACTACCCATTGTACAGAACCATTTTTGAAGTACAGTGTGGCTTTAAAAACATACTAGCTCTAAAATCTAGGTCACCATACTGAAGGGCAGGTAGCAGGTTTGTTCATTTTCTAGTGAAAAATCATTTTTACTGGTTGACTTCATTTGAAAAAGAAAATAAGTTAAAGTATGTAGTGTGGATAATTTATACTCAGGCAGTTTGAGTTCAGGAGTGGTGTCTCAGGGTTAGACATAGCATTGTTTAAAGGCTGAGGATGAGAATTATTAAGGCAAATAAATGATACCCTGTTTAGAACGCTGCTTCTGTAGAGCGCTGTTCTCCTAGGGTACAGTCAGGTGTGTGTTAATAAGGAATTGCTAGTAGTCTTCACATGCCTGAGCGTCTGGAAACTATGAAGGCAGGACTGCATGCAGGAAGCAATTGTATGAGCTACAGTCCATAATTGCTTTGAAGCATCATACATGTTTGTGTTTACATAACCTGGAATTTCCTGAGAGACATTTGGCCTCGGTTAACAATTTTTCGTCACTCTGATGAACGGTGAGATTTTCAGCTTTGTTTGTTTGTTTTTTTAGCATTTGTGTAATATTCATAATCATTCCTTGGTAGCCAGTCTTTTGCACAAACATGTATACAGAAACATACATTTATAAACATGTTTGTTCATAGTAGATATACACATGCATATTTAAACACTCTATACACACGTACATGTTAATATTACTAGATGGAGTTACATATTGTGAACTATTTTCTATAATTTCTGTTTTTTAAAAACAATAAACGAATATTCATTCAACAATGAGCCACTGCTTTTGTTATGTATGTATATAAAAATAAAACAGTGATAAGCAAGTCAAAGTAGTTTGAGGTAAATCTACTTTTCTGTAGCTAAATAACATAAGGCTCTACCATATTAAAACCCTTGAACAACACTGTAGGAGCTCCAGGAGGCTTACAAAGCAAGAGGGTTATTCTTTCCAGCACCGAAGATGCCGATGTTCTAGGTAGAAATTTCACTGTGCAAAGATCAGTGCACAGCATAATTTGAAATAACCCTGAAGCTGTTTTAAGCTCTTTCCAAAATATCTTCTGCACACCTTTGAGAGTAAAGCAGAAACTGGGTAGGAATTCACATGTTACAGGGAAACAAAAAAAGCTAATGAAGCCATAGTCTAGTTGAAAAGTCAGTCTGGCATATCAAAAGCTGTCTTTAGTTCTCCGCATGGAGTCTCCTAGCACTCAATTTTGTTAATGCTTAGGAGAAACTGGGGCTCAGAACCTGAGCCCTCAGAGTGGACATCTGAAAGGAGAATTAGAGTTGACTTTGCAGAGGCCAAAAATAAAATTCTGCAAAGGATTCACTGAAGTTGAGTACAGTCTGGCCAAAAACTTGTCAGAGAAACAAATGAAAGCACCATTAAAAACATCTCCAATGTTAGATCCACATTTTAATTAACTCTGCAGAACAATACTAACTCAAAAGAAAAATATGCCCAGAAAGAGTTACCTAAAAATACACTTGTAATGACGGAATTCAAATTCTCACAAATGCCTAAAACTTCCATGGACTCCCATCCCAGAAATTAAAATCCTATCCCCAAAGCCTTCTGAGCTAAGAGCTTTGTTTCGCCGTACCTTCAAAGGTATGTCTATGGCCAGAGTAATTAAAAAGTTAGAATTCATCATACAGTCCTTGAAGGATATGTCACGAGTCTAGACTCCCTTTGTAGTCAAAGGAAAGGAAAAGACCTGTCTAGGACATGCTTTTTCTCGTCCCGAAGTAGATCTCTATGATAGTTGAGATTAATCATTCCCAAAGAGTACCTATTTCTCTCAATTTTCTATATGTGGAGCGCAGAAGTAGATATCTGAATCACAGGTACTGAAGCTTACATGAGTTTAATCTCACCTAGATTCTCTTGGCAAGCCACATAGCCTCAATGGGAACATCTGTAAATATATCGAAATGGATTTTTGGGATAATAGCACTGAAAATAGTGATGTGCTGAGGTACTAAGTTAATAAAGTTAATGAAAATCTTATGAATATAGTTAATAAATTATTAGTTTTAAATTAATAGCCTGAATATATTTCTAACTCTCATGTAGCCTAAAACAGGATGATGTAGACTAAAATGTACTACCTGAAATGTCAAGATTGTTTGTAATACTTGGGTATAAGGATAATTGGATTTTTTTTAGTGTTGATGAAATTAGAAACTGAAAAATGGAGAAGTACAGAAAATGGCAACTCAACTTCCTTTGATTTTTGTGGGCAAAATTCATATGAAAATGTCTCAGTTCTTTGAAGTTCCCTCAGTACACACTGTATGAATTTAGGCTGTGGCTTTGGTAGGAGCTTCCCCAACCTTGTTAATTTTGATTTTTGGATTTAATCCTCTGATTCTGAACCATTAGATTGACAGAAAGGGACAGATTTAAGCTGCAAAATTAAGTCAGAATGTCATGTCCAAAGTAGTCTTTTCACTGAACTAAAACAAAAGTGGGAAAGAGACAAACAAACAAACAAATAGTGCATGATTTATAGCCACAGGTGTGACTTTACTGACTCAGCTTAGTTTGATTTCAGATCCTTCATATTTCCTTAAGATTTTTGTAGTTTGATTTTCTTTCTATTGCCAAAAATGACATAAAAACAATCATATTTCCACCTAAATTCCTGTCACAACTCTGTAATGTGAGATTTGTGTAACGCATCACATACATAAACTCATACTCAGAGTACCTTATCCACAGATTATTGGCCTAAACCACTGACAATACCATTTGCTCTTTATCTTTCTACTTAAAAAATGTTTAATTTTCTCTTTCATAGATCTGAACATGTATAGTATCTCCTGCAGTAACAAACAGTATAGTTTATTTTTTGTTGAGACTCCTCACAGTTCTGGAAGTAACCTAGCTACGACTTTCTCCTTATCACATGCGTGCACTGCTCTCATACCACCACTTCCACAGGTAATAAACCCAAGTGCACAGGCTGGAAGGGTTTATTACCAACACACTGCAGCTGTATGTATGACGGTCTGGCCAGTCATGGAATAAGGATTAAAGGATGTGCTGGGGAGCACATCTAGTCCACAGTCTAGACACTGCCTAATCCTGCTGGATCTTTTACTTTAGGCATGTAGATGATGTTTTGGATCAGTCTCTAGATCACTGCATAGAGAATACAGAGCCACAAACGACGCTATTCTATTTTATTGGATGGGGTATGGCTACCCAAGACAGTATTTCAGTTGTAAAATGGTATTTCAGACACTGGCTATGAAAATTAGTGGACTATAAATCCCACAATATAAATCACTTGTGGGAAGTTGTAAAAGACAGAGCTGGAAACAACAGTAATTCATTTGAGGTAATTGAATTAATTCATTAATTTAAAAATGGAAAGATGTGAGTCATATTGATTTTTTCCTCTTTTAATATAATGGCTGCTTTTTGAATAAACAGAAAATGTAAGCAGAAGGTTTTTGGAAACTAAAAGTGAGAGCACCACACAAGGACAGAAGCAATAAACTAGTTCTGGTAACTTAAGTATAAGTATAGATACTTTTAGAATTTGCACATACACTTGCACTCCTGAAAGTTTAGTGAAGTAGTCTCAACTCAGAGCCACCACTCTTCTGTTTACAGTTAATTAGCACTAGTGAATCTACCCTATTTGTAATGCTAGCGACTTAATTAGATCTCACTGGTTGAGTCTGTGCTGCCTAGTAGGTGCATTTTTTGTTCTGGCCTCTGACTTTGAAACATCTTGGAGCATATTGAAGCACCGTGAGCCTCCAAATTTCCAAAGGGCATGGGGGTACTTGGGGGTACGCTGCAGCCAAGATGCGCATATATGGGCCTCTACTATATCATATCAGAATAAAGAATTTTCACAATGCTTGTGCTCGTTCTTCCAATATTTTAGATAGAAACTTTGTGTGCACTTAGTAATAAGAAGAGAAAATTAAACTTATGCAAATACGTTTGGATATTACTTCATTTTGCAACTAGAATTTAAAGAACTGTATCCATGCTTGTGTGTGTATTCCAAATATAATGTGATCAGATCACTTGCTTTAAGTTGATATGACAAGATATCCTGATGGAAATGGTCTGCAATCTGAATTACCTAGGGCAGGCAACTTAACTGATTTCTGTAATGCAAGGAGTTCTATGACTAGCAGGCTGAATTTGAGTGACAGATCCCAGATTCCTCCTACTAATAGATATTTTGTGCATTGCAATTACTGATGTCATGAAAACTTAAATCAGTTTAAAAATGCAGTTTATGATGCTGGTTTGGCATATTGTGCTGATTCATTCTAAAATATGTATGAAGAATCCTAATCTTCTCCTTCTCCTTTCTTGTCACCTTACTGTTTATCCCATTCATGAGTTACATGTTGTCCTTTCAGATGGGATTCACCTAACTCTAGCAATCTAGAAGTTAATCATCTAGTCTAAAAGAGAGTCAATGGAGAAAGACAAGAACTTCCTGGGGATGGTTCACCTTTTCCTAAAGTAGATATCTTAGCCAGATTGGAGTGAATTGCCCTCTGGAAGTGGGCCACTCGTCTCTCTGTAGAGGAAATGCAGATACCTAACTCAGATTAGATGCCCAACTACTAGATAGATAAAGCTGAATCCTATCTTTAGAGTGGAAGATAGCTGGGGAAGAAATTCATGGTCACAACTTCAGGTTTCCAAATAGTCCAAGAGATGCCTGTGTGATTTTCCAACACCTTTCTCCCTCCCCCTCAGAAAAACAAAAATTACAGACCCACACATACACACTTTTTTTTGGTTTCTACCAATAATTTTCTGTTGACATCTTCCAGACCTTTCTTGAGTATCTTGTAAGAGCTGGCCCTTTATGTCTAGATGCCTAAACAGGGCATTGCAACCTTGGGGCTGTTTGAGACCTGTTGGAACTACTGAGAATTCCAGTTATTAAATGTTCAATGATACTGCACGGTCCTTTTGCACCAATGCTATAGTCAGAGCTCTCTTTATGACCACCTACTTAAGTTTATGGGGTACACACCTGAGTTTTTAGATTTATAAATATTTTTATGTGAAAGTAAAACTAGAGATATTATGTCAACATTTTTGACACTTCCTTGGCTTCTTATGAGAAGAAAATTCATTTTCATTAAAAAAAAGATTTTTGGTCCAAGAATCCCCTTTTACTGTCCTTGTCCTACACACATAGACTTAAAATTCGTTTTGGTTGAAATGATGTGGTTTATCTCTGATTAGTAGAGGAAGGTATGATTTCTCCAGATTTATGAAGATGTTGTTCTGCAGTGATGTTATAACTGATGTTTACTAGTCATTCTTTCAGGGTTGCTTGCATCTAGATTCTTTGAGTAAGTTTTACTAATTAACACCCTTAGTTAATCTTCCCTAAAAGAGGTTGCTGATAGCACGCATCAAAACATTTGATTTGAAAAAACTTTTCATCATCCTCAAAAGTAACAGAATTATTGTTTAGTTACCTCTTCCTTATTTTGTGAAGAACATCATTTAATCTTTCCTTAAACAGAAATCTCTACTGGAGAAAGAAACATGCAGCTACCAAAGCCAACAGTAGATAATAATAAACATGTTTGATCTGAGTCATTATGAACTAGTAAAAGCCACAAATATATGCTTGTTTGCTACTAATTGCTTTTATGCAGTTACAGGCTCTGGGTAGTGAGGATCTCATCCAACACTTCCTGGGACCTCTAAGCAGAATTAGTTAGAGGGACAGCAGTCAACTCGCTGAAGAGTACTGGGGAGAGCATAGGGAGTGGGAATTCAGTTTCAAAACATTTCAACTCTAATGTACTGACCCTGAGAACTAGAGGTGTCACTACAGGACTTCATTAAGGGACTTGCACACCAAAACCGTAACCGCAGTACATTTGAACGTTACAGTCCCAGATTCCTTACTCAGCTATTTACCTTACCTCTAGGTGCCTTCCTAACTGACTTCAAAGTTTTGAGGGCAGCTAAAACTCTGTTTTCTACAGGACCATGATTGTTCTAGTCAAACTTTTCAGCATCTGTCTTTCTTCCAAACTTGAAGGGAATCCAGCAACATGGCATTTTCAATGTGAAACCACTGAAGGGACTAATCTTCTGTGTATCCTCACATGCCCAAAGTAAATCAACAATATGTTACTCTTCATAAAAGGTAGTAGCAACTACTTATCACTACAAATCACTTCTAATGCTACAGTTTAGTGGCTAGGTCACGTCCCCAGCACTTGGGGCTTGGGTTGGTCATCTCCTCAGTCTAACAAAGTTCAAAGGTTAAGTGATCACCTTTACCATCAGGTTACAAGAACTTTTGAATAGGGGAAACTCTTCACCTTTTCTTCTGAAGCCATTACAGACAAGGCTTCAGGAGAGAATAAGCAAGCAATACAGAGAAGCTAAGTCTGCCGCTTGGATATTGGGCTGCTCATTTGTAAGTGAGGGTTCTGAGCTTCACATTTTAAAGTCAACAGCTGTTAGGTAAAATAGAGGAAAAATCCTGAGATCAAAATCTTGGATCTGGTCAGAACCATAGACATCTGAGGTCAGATATCTAAGGTCAGTCTACCACCCACGCTTTTTTTCTCTTTTTTTTATTTTCTGCAGTTATATAGCTTCAACAGATGGGCTAGAGGACATTTCCCCACCACAGTCAGTTTTCTTTCTGGTGGCTGGGATATTCTTCTGAGAGGAAAACTGCTTTGAGAGCTCCTTCATGCATGTCCTAGCCGTAAAGATGGATGGAAGGAACTGAAGGTCCTAACATCAGAAGAGGCTTCTGTGCCCTGGATCTCAAAAGATGGCAGGTTCTCTCTGAAACTGATTCAGGCATTTAGAAACGTAGCCAAGCATCTAACTTAGGTGCTACAGTCTAAAATCTGTAAGCAGATAAGTCTTTTGTTGAATGATTCCAAAAACTGATCATATAAAGATGGAACCTAATGGGCTGTAGTTTGGCTCTGGCCATGTGATCCATTCCAGGCTCAAAATCTTAGAGACTTAAATTTAAAACTAGTATTTTTCTCTAGGAGTTCCTTATGAATGACACCTTGTCTCAACACAACTTTGAAAACAATTCTTTCCTCAATTAGAGTGGCAAAGTGCTTAAGGAAAGAAAGAATAATAATGAAAAAAATAAGAATGACAATTTTAGATTGGAGAAAATATTTGACAAAGTCTGATTGTTATGAATATAGACATCCAGCTTGACTGCAACCAAAATGAAGAGATGAAGCTAGGAGCTGAAAAAGCTCTCTGTTTGTCATCATGACTCTTTCACAAAGATCTTGAGAAAAGAAAATATTGAAACCTGCATTTAACTAAGTTAAAGCTGAAGTTGTCTTCAGAGAGCAGCACTACTATTTTCTATATATAAGCATTGCATGTTTTGGTTTGGACTTTTTGTAGAACCAAAAGTTACTGAGAGTCTCACACTATATTGCACAGATGAAATCCTGACAGCAAAACAATTATTGAACCATAAATCTAAATTCATCGTATTAGACCATTCCTTGGCCTGGATTCTGTATTCATTCACTCGCTGAAGAATTACAATTGATTTAAATGGGATGTCTTGTCAACCGTTCCTCCTGAGCCCAGAAAAAACGTATGCATATAATGAGTAATGTATGTACTTGAATCCCTTAGTTGAACAAATAATCCCATATTCCCTACATACATATATATTTTTTTTTCAGAAACAGAAATACAGTTAGTACTTTTGAGTAGAATTTGTACATTTGAGTTTTATGTCAATTGCAGCAGTTTCTGGGGTGGCGTCATCCCAACTCTGAATGGCCAATGGAGACTGACATTTAAAGTAACACTGTTTAAAAGCAGAGCAATAAAATGATCAGAGCTTTTACCAGGTTGAAGGTTTATAAAAATGAATAGCATGCAGCTGAGATATGAGTGACTGGTTTACAGGTGAAGAATATGTTCTGTGAAAATGTGATTTGCAAGTATTTACTCTCATTTATCAAGTTTATGTTGAAAAAAGTAAAATGATTTACCTTTTCTTACCTGTAGGGTATTGAGAGAATTTTGCCTATTGTCACAAGTACAGCACCTTATAGAATCACTGGAGAATGTCATCTGTTTTCTTTCCCATTATCAAATTTGTTTGTGCGATAATGCCCATATAAACCCCCCCTCCATCCCATCCTCCTTTCATGGATAGAAACATACAAGTTACCATGAACACCACAGGCTGAGACACAAACATGCATTGTCAATAGATGGATTTTTATGCTGAATAAGTCCTGACCTTAGCTTTCCTGTAGCCGTTGCTAAATGGCTGACCTCAGCCATGCAGACCCTCCAGTATTCATTCCCCAAAGTAGTTATAGGCTTGAGCTCTTAGATACCGTGTTCACATACCAAAGCAGCTGTCTCTACAAGAGTGGTGCAGAGGTTAATCTACATAAATTCAGGACGCTTTTGGATTTTGATTGAATGGCTAGAATTTGCTGTTAAACACGGTTTCTTGTTTTGGTAGCTGTTTAAAACAAAGGTGAAAACCTTCGAGAATCCCATAGCTTATACAGATAAGATTTAATTATTTTACAATTTATCTCTTTCACGTTAGTGTTCCTTCTGCACTTGTTGTGTGCAAAGGAGCAGTCCAAATGTTGAGTTATGAAAAATAATTCCAGTGTAGGAATACGGGTAATATGCACAAGGTCAAAAAACAGGCAAGAGTAATTTGCAACAACTAAATTGCTTGATATAATACTGTGGCTTGATAGTCTTTGAGAGGAAGCTTTACATAAGTCAAAGGTCTTTGGAGTAATATGCAAATCAAAATCCTACCACTCTCCTAAATCCTTTCAATCCAGCCATTAATCTCAATAATGACCTAGTTTTCGGAACCTTTGCTGTGTTTAGCCACTTAATCACGTTGCCTAGTTTGCCCTTTGCAAACTTTTAGAGGCAATATCTGTGCAGGTAGATAACACCCTGAGAAAATGCAACTGGAGCCCCACTGAACAAGCGCATTTTTGTAGCAGAAAACCTGCTAGCCAGTGAAGTCTCATGTAATCTCTCTGTTCACCATAACATTATGAATTTTAGCAGGCAGTAGAGCTTTATCTAATACAAAGAAAAAGAACTGGACACCAAATTCTTACACATAGCTGAGGGAATGATAGGAAACATAAGCGGGAGGAATTCAGAAAAGAAATAAAATACTCACCAGTGAAGAATCATCTGGACTTTTTCTGAATAAAACATACTGTGTATTTTGTGATTACTGACATACCTATTTTTCTGAAAAAAATAAATAGTGAATAAAATCACTGGATTCATGTGAGTTTCAAAATTGTAAAGAAAAAAATTATCAACCATGAAGACATGCATTTTTTCACTGATTCTCCTACGGAGACTCTTATGTGACACCTATGGAGGGGAAGAACTATTCTACCATTATGGGAAGACACACTTCCTTAATGTGAGAATTCAACTAAAGAAGGTACAGACAAGCTAAACCACAGCATGTACAGTACTGAAATGCTCTCCACTACCAAGCACAGGTGCATACTAAAGACGACAGTTCACTTAAAATGATTTGCTTGGCTAGCACATAGGAATTCTGCCCTCTGTGTTGGAAGAAGCTTGCCAGAAGAGTTTTACACAACAGGTGGTATTTCAATAATAAAAGGCCCTTTTCTGAGCAATTTTGTTCTAATATAGGAAGGTAAGGATTGTGCAAAAAAAAAAAGAAAAAGAGATAAAGAAAATGAGGCACTGTTGTTCTGATGATGATGGGTTAGGTTTCAAAATGGGAATATTTTCCACTGACCATGTGTACCTGAAGGACAGATGTAAAAGGGGCAACAGAGAGACAATTAGAGAGAGTGATATTCATCTGACTACATGTAGATGTCTACAAGAAAGACGTCTACATCTAAGCTAATTAGCCTAGGCTCCTTTTATAGCCAGGCACTTTAGGGCATGATTCGTCTCATCCTAATTTAGACATATAAAATAGGTCAGATGAGCCTGAGATACAATCATTTTCATCTCTTGATTGACATAAAACATATAGAAATGAGATTGTCCATCATACACTTTCCGTATAATTCCACTGATGAGATGATTAGATATCTGACTGTCAAATATCTGATTGTCAAAAATGTTTAGGACATTTTCAGATAAACTGGTAGAGCAAAGTTTTTGTTTATTTGATTTTATTTTACTTTACTTTTGAAAGAAATTTAAGTTTAAGCCAATCACATATTCAAAAGAAAATTTAAAACATTTCTATCTCATATTTTTCATAGCTACCCTGTATTAGAAAGTTAAACCATTCTTGAAGCTAAATAATGTTTTTAGCTGTTATGGCTCAGAGTTAATATTGAAGTAAAAAAAGAGCTGCAGCCCCAAGAACTGCATATGAAGACAAACAGGAATGTATGCATTCTACCCATAAGGAGTCACAAAGGCTAAAAGCGTTTGTTTATGCTATGAAGCCTAAAAGACCATGGCAAGTACAATGCATGCTCTAATAACTCGACACAACAACTCTGCATTGAGTGTATCATTACTGGGCAATTCATATTTTTAGGAAAGTAGAAAATAATAACAGTAAAAACAGTCAAAGAGGTTTCTGCAAAGCATTGATGATAATTTCTTGACTCAGGTGGTGGAGACGCCAACGAGGAGAGGTGCAATGCTAGACCTTGTACTAACGAACAAAGAAGGTCTAGTTGGAGATGTGAAGGTTGGAGGCAGCCTTGGCTGCAGTGACCATGAGATGGTGGAGTTCAGGATCCTACGAGGAGGGAGCAGGGCAATGAGTAGGATTGCAACGCTGGACTTGAGGAGAGCTGACTTTGGCCTCTTCAGGGACCTACTTAGGGGAATCTCCTGGGGTAGGGCCCTAGAAGGAAGAGGGGTCCAAGAAAGCTGGTTAATATTCAAGCGTCACTTCCTCCAGGCTCAGGATCAGTGCATCCCTCTGAGGAAGAAGTCCAGCAAAGCGGGCAGGAGACCTGCATGGATGAGCAAGGAACTCCTGGCCAAACTCCAACAGAAGAAGGAAGTGTACAGAATGTGGAAAAGGGGACAGGCCACTTGGGAGGAATACAGGGACATTGTCAGAGTGTGCAGGGATGCGACAAGGAAGGCTAAGACCCAGTTGGAATTAAATCTGGCAAGGGATGTCAAGGACAACAAGAAGGCCTTCTTCAAATACATCAATAGCAAAAGGAAGACTAGGGAAAACGTGGGCCCGCTGCTGAATGGGGCGGGTGCCCTGGTGACAAAAGATACAGAGAAGGCAGAGTTATTGAATGCTGCCTTTGTTTCAGTCTTCACTGCTAAGGCCAGTCCTGAGGAATTCCAGACCTTGGAGACAAGAGAGGAAGGCTGGAGAAAGGAAGACTCTCCCTTGGTGGAGGAGGATCAGGTTAGAGATCTTTTGTCTAAACTTGACATCCATAAATCCATGGGCCCCGATGGGATGCACCCACGAGTGCTGAGAGAGCTGGCGGATGTTATCGCTAGGCCACTCTCCATCATCTTTGAAAGGTCATGGCAATCAGGAGAGGTGCCTGAGGACTGGAAGAAAGCCAATGTCACGCCAGTCTTCCAAAAGGGCAAGAAGGAGGAGCCAGGAAACTACAGGCCTGTCAGCCTCACCTCCATCCCTGGAAAGGTGATGGAACAGCTCCTCCTGAAGGTCATCACTAAGCATCTGGAGGACAAGAAGGTGATCAGGAGTAGTCAGCATGGATTCACCAAAGGGAAATCATGCTTGACCAATCTGATAGCCTTCTCTGATGGGATGACTGGCTGGGTAGATGAGGGCAGAACAGTGGATGTTGTCTCCCTGGACTTCAGCAAGGCTTTTGACACTGTCTCCCATCACATCCTCCTAGGTAAGCTCAAGAAGTGTGGGCTAGATGAGTGGACGGTGAGGTGGCTTGAGAACTGGCTGGATGGCCGAGCTCAGAGGGTTGTGGTGAATGGCGCAGAGTCAAGCTGGAGGCCTGTGGCTAGTGGTGTCCCCCAGGGGTCAGTCCTGGGTCCAGTCTTGTTCAATATATTCATCAATGACCTGGAGGAAGGGACAGAGTGCACCCTCAGCAAGTTTGCTGATGATACTAAACTGGGGGGAGAGGCTGACACACCAGAAGACTGTGCTGCCATTCAGAGGGACCTGGACAGGCTGGAGAGCTGGGCGGAGAGGAACCTCATGAAGTTCAACAAAGGCAAGTGCAAGGTCCTGCACCTAGGCAGGAATAATCCCATGCACCAGGACAGGCTGGGGGTTGACCTGCTGGAAAGTAGCTCTGCCGAGAAGGACCTGGGAGTGCTGGTGGACAACAAGTTAAACATGAGCCAGCAGTGTGCCCTTGTGGCCAAGAAGGCCAGTGGGATCCTGAGGTGCATTAGGCAGAGTGTTGCCAGCAGGTCGAGGGAGGTGATCCTGCCCCTCTTCTCAGCCCCGAGGAGGCCTCACCTGCAATACTGTGTCCAGTTCTGGGCTCCCCAGTACAAGAGAGACATGGCACTCCTGGAGAGAGTCCAGCGGAGGGCTACCAAGATGATTAGAGGGCTGGAGCATCTCTCCTATGAAGAAAGATTGCAAGAGCTGGTCCTGTTCAGCCTGGAGAAGAGAAGATTGAGAGGGGATCTCATCAACGTGTACAAGTATCTGAAGGGGGAGTGTCAAGAGGATGAGGCCAGCCTCTTCTCCGTGGTGCCCAGCAACAGGACAAGAGGCAACGGGCAGAAACTGAACCACAGGAAGTTCCATCTGAACCTGAGAAAAAACTTCTTCACTGTGAGGGTGACAGAGCATTGGAACAGGTTGCCCAGAGAGGTGGTGGAGTCTCCTTCGCTGGAGATATTCAAAACCCGTCTGGATGTGATCCTGGGCAATATGCTCTAGGTGACCCTGCTTGAGCAGGGAGGTTGGACTAGATGATCTCCAGAGGTCCCTTCCAACCTAAACGATTCTGTGATTCTGTGATTCTGTGATTCTGTGATTCTGTAAAATAACTGAATGTTCACTTTATTATTGATTTGAGCAATAGATTTCAGAAGGGAGGAAGTCAAGAGCCTTTTATAGGGAAGTAACGTAGGTCTATGCAAATTATGCTAAAAGGATTTCAGATGTAATAGAGAGTGATAACCTTAGTCTAGGTTTTTTTGAAGCACCCCATAGAATTCTACAGAAGTCATATAACTCCCCATTCAATTGCATAGGCTGATGCAAAACCTTTTGATAAGTTAGCATTATTTCAAAATGATTGTCTATATGTAATACAATTGCAGTTAAATACGTTTCTACATTTAATCATTTGAATGGCTTGTTATCAAGTTTTTCATGTCACTGCATTACCTTTCATTTTAGGGCATGCTCTGTTTTTAAGAACTGTTAGTCTGTTGCCCAAGTCTGTTGTGAAACTCAGGTGGATAAAAATATTTAATGAGCATGCAGAACTCACTGAAATTACTTAGGTGATGATATTCCTAATTATTCAGAGTAGCTGGTTTGCGTGTTTTTTAGATATTATAATTTCTTTACCACAGTGCTCGAGTTAGGATTAGGCCAACCACTATTCTTGAATATACGTGAAATAGCACAGAATCACAGAGCGGTTGAGGTTGGAAGGGACATGTGAAGATCTGCTAGTCCAACCCTTCTGCCCAGAGCAGGGTCAGCTACAGCAGTTTGTCTAGTCAGGTTATGAATATCTCCAAGGGTGGAGAGCCCATAGCTTCTCTTGGCAACCTGTTCTAATGTTTGACTACGCTCACAGTGAAAAAGCTTTCTTCTTACATTTAAGTGGAATCTCCTATATTTCAGTTTGGGCCCATTGTCTCTTGTCCTCCCTGGACACCACTGAGAAAGTCTGTTTGCCTTCTTCACACCCTCCCAGCAGGTATTTATACACGTTGGTAAGATCCTCCTGACCATGTCTTCTCCAGGCTGAACAGTCCCAGCTCTCTCTCTCAGCCCCATCCCATATGTCAGATGCTCCAGTTCCTTAATCATCTTTGTGGCCCTTTACTGGACTTACTCCAGTGTATCCATGTCTCTTGTGTACTGGGGAGCTCAGAACCAGACACAGCACTCCAGATGTGGCCTGAACAGCACTGGGATCAGGTGAAGGATCACTTCCCTCAACTTGCTGGCAATGCTCTTCATAATGCAGTCCAGGATGCTGTTGGGCCTCTTTGCCCAGGGGTGTACACATTGCTGACTCATGGTTAACTTGTCTGCCTGGGCCCCCAGGGCCTTCTCTGCAGAGCTGCTTCCCAGCCGGTCAGCCCCCAGCCTGTACTGGTGCATGGACTCCTCAGGTGTAGGACTTTGCATTTCTCTTTGTTGAATTTCATAAGGTTCCTGTTGACCCATTTCTCTAGCCTGTCGAGGTCCCTCTGAATGGCAGCACAACCTGGTGTATCAACCACTCCTGCCAGTTTTGTATTTGCAAGCTTGCTGAAGGTGTACTAAGTCCCATGGTCCAGGTCATTAATGAAGCTATTGGTACCAATATTGATCCCTGAGGTACGTCACTAGTGACTGGCCTCCAGCTGGACTTTGTGCTGCTGATCAAAGCACTTTGAGTCTGGGAATTTAGCCAGTCCATTGTCTGCTTATCTAGTCTGTACTTCAGCAGTTTGTCAATGACGATAAACCCCTTGCCAATTCAAGCTAAACAGTATCAACTTCTATCAACCTCACGAAATTGTATGAATTGACCCCCACATAGCTGAAAATGTCCTTTCTACTAAAGTTATATAGCTAGGTGAGTCTAACTTGGTCTTGAAAGCATCTGCGTATTTTCTCAGAGGCAGTATGGATTTTTACCACTGCTGGTACAAATTTTCCATAACAAATTAATATAAATCATATACTTTTGACCATTTGAGGTAAGGTAGTAAATACAATTTTCATGAAGTGTAATGTAGGCCAGCACAATGCTAGCATATGAAAATTACATCAAGGTAACATTTCAGTCAGTGTAGTGACAAAGAGAAAAGGAAAAAACAGCTCATTGATGTTTTTAAGGATGTTCTAGTGACCATCTATGAGGAAGTCTGTGAGAATTCACAGATATTGCTCAGTTACCTTTCCTATTCCACAAATGCAAGCAACTTCTGAGGCACCGAAATGAATATCTTTTTCCAGTCATTTTCAAGATCTTTTGCTGAGGGGCATGGAAAAAGATAATATATTTTTTATTTCTGCATCAGTGGCAACTAGAATCTCTGTGGAAGCAAGATAGAAATCATTTAGAAAGATAAAGGGCTACAGTAATATGTAAACTTAGAAATTGGAAAAAAAGTTGGCAAAAACATTGAAAAACTACCAATTCCATGGGATTTGTTTCATTTTTTTGAAGGATTTGTGGAAGGGGGAAGGATAGAATAGGGAAAACTTTGTGCTAGTATCCACATATATGTTGCCTAGTTCCACAAATATGCTTAATTTTATGCATACAAATATTCCTAGTAAAGGCAGTTACCAAGTACCCCTGTAAGTATGTTCAGGATCAGTACTACTGTAAAAAGAGGAAAATCTGGGATGAGAAGTGAAGTCAGGTGAAATCAACAGCTCAATTTACATCTAGATTGTGTTGATCCCCACACCTGGATAGACATCCCAGGTGGAGGCTTTTATCTGCCTTTATAGTGTCTGTCTTCTGACTCTATACTGAGATGAGAGCTGCATATGCAGCAGCTACTGCCTATCCCCTTGGTTCTCACACAAAAGCAGCCCTGGAGTGTCCTCAGATGGGGATTATAATGTGCTCCAGAAGATGTCCAGCACAAACACACAGCAAAAGCCAGTCTTTTGACTTTTTGTCATAAGTCATTTTAATGCTTTTGACATGAATCCATAAAGGAAATGCATTTACACTACTCAGTATGATTCCAAGGATGCAAAACATATTGAAACTCTACAGGCAGCTGACAGTGCAATTATTTTAATTTGGTGATCTCATGATGGTAATTTTTAATTCCAACAGAACAAAAATCCTGTACTATTCCCAGAGATTTTAAAAGTAGCAGCTATATCTTCCTAACTGGGATAAAATAATCTCTCTGTTAACGTTTTATTTACATTTCAAGAACTCTGTGTAGGAATGTTTTGGGGTTTTTTTTAGTATGAACATTTTAACATTTTTTTTCTCTGCAGATCAGTTTTCGTGCTTCTGATTCTTCCTACATGGTTGTTCCAGTAGACTCTTGGCCCCATTATTTCTGTACATCCACACCAAGATCCATCCATTCTCTTGGCTTTGATTGTAGATGTGGATATTGATGTGCTTGTTTTGATAATTTCTGTTCCTTATTCTCAATACGTATAATTCCCATGTTTTCTTTCAGTATGGTCTGGATTCAGCTCTCCAGTATTCAAAAAACCAAAGTACCCAAGCTAAGAGCATCATAGAAAGATCAGCTAGTCCCACCTCTAGTCCAGTCATATATGCTCGAAGCAGTGTTACCTTCAAAGCTAGGTTAAGTTGCTCAGGGCCTCATCCACAGCCTCTCTGAGCAACCTGTTCCAGTGCTTAATCACTCTCATTGTGAAGAAGGTTTTTCCTTAGTCCAGCAGGAACTTCCTTTCTTGTGGTTTATAACAGTTGTCTCTTGTGTGTTCCTAAATTAACAGTGGAGGAACATAGGCAACTCTATAAGGCAGTTTAGCATGTGTGGGTTTGAGTTACCTTCTTGTATTTCTTACCTTTTTGCACTGACATGCAAGGAGAATCAGCTGAGTGTTCTTCCAAGGCTGACATTTCACTTCACTACCTGAATCTGGGCCTTTGACTTCACTACTGATTTTTTCTCAGAAAGAGAAATAAATGAACTATGTGTAGGAATTCTGTCACTCGCTGTATCTTACATCTCAGATTTCTTAAGCTCTGTATTTGAAAAAGTCTTTGTCATTCTGCTGTACCCCGGTACCTGTACTGCTTCCTACTGTTCTGTATTTTAGAGTCTGTTCTTTCTTTTACTTCAGCCAAGTATGTGTCTGTTCATTAAAATACTATACTACTGACTCTCTGATGCCTATTTCCCAGGTTTTATAAAGTTAGAGTTCTACATTCATTTGTTCTTGTCTTAAAATGTTTGTACTCTGTGGATGACCCCTTTAAAATAACTCTGTAATACAAAAATTTACTCAGGTAAATAACAAAATATGCTACTGTTGAATCTTTACAGCATACTACAGTGTGCCACACCTGCATCCCTACCATGTGAATTCATCAAAGATAGTTGCTTTCCCATCCATGATGTAATGAGTCACATTCAGATTTGTGAGTTCTAGACTGCGAACAAGGCACCTTAAAGTGAAGCTGAATATTGTCATGAGTGAGTCTTTTTGTAGACCAAGCCCAAAAGTTATGGCCAGTTTCCCCCAATGTGGCATCTTTTGAATCAGCACAGCTACACTTTTATCAGTAATCACGGAGCTCTTGGTTTTCCTACTAATTTATCATAGGAGCAAAGGCCTGAAAGAGACCTCAGGGTCATTCAACCTTCCCCAACACACACACATCTCCTCTCAAAAGAGGCTCAGCTATGTTTGTGTTAATTTTGTTGGGCACCAGAGAAACAGAACTGTGTTGGTCTTCTTACCAACACTCATTCAAACAATGGCAGCAAAATTTCCCCCACAGCACAGTAGGTTCTGTGTCCCCACATCTATATTTGTGAATGGAAATGTCTCTGGCCTAAAAAGAAACATCTGATTAGCAGAGCAGGAGTCAGTCTGCTGCTAATCGATAACGTGAAGCCTAGTGCTGTGTGATTCTAACAGAATCTGCAGGAACAAGAAATCTATGCTGGCTCATAATTCAGACAGACATGATTCAGTCATAGAAAGAAAAGAAATGTGGGGAGAGGGAATCGATATTGGGAAATTTCTTGTACAGCTGCCATCTGCAAGCTCCGAAGACTGAGCTTTCTTGATGATGTGCAGAGGTTCGGGAAGAAGAAAAAAGAAACAGTGGATAACAGAATGAAACCTCTTAACAATTTTATCAAGCACTGCTTTCGCTGTCACTCACACAAAAATTGAAAGGGCAAACATAAAGGGTACAGCCTTCCAATATATACAGCCTTAAAAGTATACTTATATTGTTCAGGAAAGTTATTTTCCTTGGTCAGCAAAATAAAAGCTGAGGGAAACCAAAAGGAGAAAGCAATTATCAGGAACATCCTTTTGAAAGTCTAATATGAAGATATTGGCTATTCCATCACCATCAGGAGGACACACAGCTGTTTGTTTATAAAGCTTTTTTCTATGAATGTACTTTATATATACCAACAAAGTAGTATGTTCTTGTGCTTATCAGAATTCAGCACAGAATGAGCCTTAATAAGCCAGCTATCTATAAAAAGAGTAGGAACAGCCACTATGGTGAAGTGAGATCAATAAATTAAAAATATCCAACTATAATTTAAAGCGTGAAGGGGCGGCAGAATGAAGTTTGTAATCATCTGAAACTCTTTCTATGATGAAAGTCATTCACTTATTGGAAGTAAAAGAGAAAAATATGCGTTGGCTAATTTGAATTGCCATTTGTTTGATTCAGTATTGATTTCATCAGGATTGTCTGTTCTTTATATGCAAAATTTTCAAATTTTGATAAGTGTTCCTCTGGATATCGGCTATGAATGGCAGAATAATCGTGACAACAGGTTTTGTTTGAATGCTTATTATAATTCCATTTCTTCCCATTTATACCCTGATCAAATAAATCCCACCGGAAGTTAGCCAAGGGACAGAGCTTAGGAAATGAAAGTAAATCAGTGTATGGTTTTCCTGACATTCAAAGTTTGAACATTTGCGGGGCAAAGTATTTGGCCTGCAATGAAGGAGAAATGTAGCAAAAGAGCAGGCCGAGCTATCTGAACAGCTCTGAAGCAGCAAACCCTTCCTCTGCTGTCTTTGAAGTCCACCATTATCCCTGGACATTAGCTCACACAATGCAAACCAGCAAGGGCATAGGAACTCCTGGCCAAATATTTTTAAGGGAATGAAATAAATATTTGAGCATTACTATCCATAGGTGAGGGAGCTGCTGCATTACTCAGTTCCATCAAATGTTCTGCAGAAGTTATGCAGTCATTGCAAACGTTGAGCATTGGTCATAATGTTCTGGCTGGAATATAAACTGGTCCTCTAGTGTGTGCAGGCAGCACAGACTGAAGCCCTAATCTGTAAGGATTATTTCCTATTTGTAAGTACCCATTAGTGACTAAGGAAGCAGTAGTAAGTTGTGCTCCCCAGAGGAAGATTTAAGTACTTCCCCCGCTAAAAATTTTCACTATTATAAATTAAAGTCTAGATTGGTAAGACCTCTAGGGTTTCTTTGATCCCAAAATTCATGTTAATCACAGAAATCACTGTAGAAATACCAAAATTTTGATATTTCTGCATTAGAGCTGGAGCATTAGAGCTGGATGATAAATGTCTGTTCTGCCACTGGAAGTTACCCTTTTCCCTAAGGAGATAGATATTGCACTGTATGAAGAAAGCCTTTTTCAAAGGTGCCTTGAAGTGACAGGCACCATATAAGTGCACACAAAGCTGTGCAGGCTTAGTGCCCAAAAGAAGTTTCTGTGTGAGAAGCTGCATTGACATCTTGTCCCAGAAGGGATGCGGATGCAAAAGGAGATTTAGGATGAGATTCATTTCATCTAACTTCAGACATCTACAGTGTAGGTGTCATAAAACAGTATGAGAGAAATAGACGTTTTATGAAATGATTCAGCTGATGTGTTTTTGGATATCTGCTTTAGGATGAGAAAAATTTCCCTCTAATAATGCCTATTTCTCTCTGGGAATCTCGGTGAACAGCTTATATGGCAACAGCACTGTAGGCATCTACACTTGGTCAGATGGATCTTCAGCTTTGGTGCATTCTCTTCCCCTTGCATAGACAAACTGAGGCAGATACAATCTGCTGTTAAGGTTGGTTTCCAGATCTGTCTTTGGAAAGTCAGTCTTTGTCTACAGAGAGCTGTCACCCAATATGTATTGCTAAAAAAAAATTTGTAGATTAAATGTTTGTAATTGTTTCTCCAGGAGCAAATCATATAATGGGTATTGCATCGCTACCTTCTCCCCTTCCCGTGCCAGACCTATAGTGGGAGGCTTTGCCTGTATAGCAATGTCAGCTTGGAATTTGAAAGCTTCATGCACCTTTCCTGACTTCTCTGAGCTATCAAGTTGCTGAGGTACTAGCCTACTGGGGACAAGCTTATTCACCGTAGCACAAAATTCTTTCCTTTCTTGCAATGACTTAATTCTCACAGACCGGGGAATAAAACACAAATTAACTAAGACAGTAAAGTCTAACAGTGGTAGCAAAGCAATCCTTCCTCGGGTCCTCATTTCCCAAGCACATAAGACTCCATTATTGTTTGTCCAGTAGTAGTGGACACTGTGGGGACCTTACTGAAACTGAAACAGTAGATTGGTAGGGATATGATAAATCTTTAAAAGAAAAACTGTATCTATGTGAATGCATATACTATAGTGGAACGCTTCTAACAGTATCTTTTTCTACACCCAAAGAGAAACACCTCCATATGGTTACTTAAAACACTTCTGGTATTGTTTTGATTACACGTAGCATATAAGAAAAATCAAATCAATTAAAACAAGTTGTGGGCATTAACAAGCACATAAAAAACAGTTAAAATTAGTATTATACTGAAGCAATCGTATATATATATCCTAAAATCTTTTTGTGATTAGATATTGTCCTGTTTCGTTCTAGGTATTTTTTTTAATCTATCCACAAGTATAAGGAGGCATGAAATTTAAAATCAAACAAGATTAAAAATGCCTGCTTTGTGTAGAATGTATTATAAATGTGATCATATGTCTCGCTTTAAGCATTTCAGTAGAAGAGGCTATCCACGTAAATACAATTAAACACCTGGTTAAACTGTAAATCCCTTAAGGACAGAGCAGAACAGCAACCATGCACCAGTGCCATTCTGGGTCTGACAATAGTACAGTAAGAAATGGAGAAATATGTCCAATCATGAGTTTATTCAGCAGGTAAAAAAAGTTTCATGGCATCTAAAGTAATTTATGATTTTAGTCTTGATCTGAGTGAGAAAAAAGATAAAGTTAATTTTTTGAACAAACTAGCAGTTTCATTCTGAATGAATGTACATTCTGTACATAAAATTTTTCAATTGTTTGGTTTAAGACAAAATCTTAAAATCAAATTTTAGCAAAGTATGACTTTTCACTTTCTATCAAATTTTTTCTTGATTTTTTTCTGTTTTCCAGTTTCATCATCAAAACAATGAGTAATTCTCACAGCTGGGTTCCTGGGCTGCCACGTGCTATCACAAACATGTTTCTCTGAAAGTTTTAAAACAACACTTCAGGCTTGCTTATCCACTATCAAGCTAAATTCCAATATGTAGAGGAAGAAAGGTATTAAATACAGATCAAAATTGTGAATACTATAAACTACTATTTTTCACTGTGCCAACGTTTTCTTTGACCTTTCTGATGGTGTTATGATGTCACTGCTCTGAAGCTTTGGCCTATTTTCTGCTTAGCCTGCACTGGGCTAGATTTGGTGGAAGTAAACATCTTACATAACAGTCCGGCTGTGCACTCAGCTTTTTACTTGTCTATTTTTTTTGGCTTTTCTTTTCTGAAGGAGATTTTCCCAGCATGAATTCCGCACATACAATTAACATTTGCCAAATTTCATCTTCAAAACCTGTTAGGGTTTATAAGAAGATTAAGAGACAGAGCCGATGTGCTTCATCACCCTTCCCCTGTAATCAAACAGCTTTGTACTAGGAGAGAGAGCAAGAGGCAGGTTAAAATTGCAATAATTCCTTTGAAAGAACTAAAATAGAAGATAGTGAATGTGAGACTTTGTGCTACTGGGATTATTTAAACCAAACCCTCTCAGAAAAGAACAAAGATCAGATACAGACTGCACTCACAGACATAAGAAATACCCTGACCGGGTAGCATTTGCTGTTACATTAATAGCAAAGACAAGGATGAACAGTTTTACACAGTAGACTCTTGAGCAATTTGTTTTCTTGTTTCATGTATTTATTTTGAGTAAATATGTACCATGTTTGTATACGGACAAGGACTGGACAGGCAATCTTCCTAAAGAACAAAGGAGAAAATACATATGCAGAACTGGTTTTAACAAAAATGAACAGATAAATATGTGCATACATACCAAGAAAAAATGGCAAAATATGCACAGTAAGTTGGCTTTATCTAAGTTAAGTATGTGCTAGGTTTTAAAACTGGGAAAATTTGAAGAGAAAATTTTCCAAAGCTGTCAGAATTATGTATTTTTCCAACTAAATATGCAGGATATACTGTCAGCCTTTGCTTTCAAAATCACTGAGTGGTTTAAAAATAATGACATTCAAAAAACAATATTCTGGCATCCCTGCACTTTGTCTTCTGCTTTTCCAGCCCTGTGATTATAAGTTGCCGTGTTTACTCCAAAACACAGAGGCAGAGGGAAAAGCTTTCTTAGAAGAAAATGAGAAAAGAAGCTGAAATTTATCATAGACATGCAGCACCTAAGCCAGAGTTTTCAAAAAAACACTGTATTTCATGTGACCTGCAATAAGAAAAGATGAGAGGTTCACCACACTGCCCTAATCTCTGCTTGAGGCTCATTATGAGCATCACTCTTCTCCCTGTAAACTTGGTATTACTATTGCAGGAAGCTTCTCTAAGAGGTGTTCTCTCTTGTGTCCTTGCTAAAACACATTTCACTGGTGTATCTGCCACTTTTGATCTTGTAGGCTAGAGCCCTATACAGTGCATTAAATAGAAAAACCCCAGTTCTGTACCATGAGCTACATTCATGAAATAAATGAAGAATCATGTGTTGATTCTTTAAACTTTAAAACTTAAGTAGTCAATCAATCCTTTTGCACAATTAGCTCTATCAAAAGAATGAGCAAGTAGTGGTAAAACAAAAGTAAACATTTGTATGCTAGATTTCCTAATTTCCTGAATTCCTAAACCTAGCTAAGCTACACAGAAGAGTACATGATACATTTTAAAAAGCAAGTTTCCTCAACTCTTTCCTAGTTAACTCAGCACCCTATCTTGCTTCATTTAAAGTTCTTTTTGCTTATTGAAGCTGCATATTCAGTCAAATTTGTCAGGCTTCGTTAGCTTATTGGGATGAGGGTCCATTAGTGTTTCCATGGCGGAATCTTATCAGGGATACTTTCTGGAGGAATTGGCCTAATCTTTGTCCCCATAAAAGAATGACTGTAGACTCATTGCCTCAGTATTCACTCCCTTGCCATGCTGTCTCCCTAACCAGGATTTGTCACGTCACTTCGAGTTACAGCACCTGAGGTATTTCTCCCCAGCCACCGTAACCGGCTTTTAACATTTTTTTGCCTGTCCTAGACTTATGAATAAGGTTTCTTACCCTGCCTTTCCTCTTTTCCTGTTTCCTTTTTATGAATTTTCATTTCCACTGCTGACAGATGCTTCTTCACACATCCCTTAGACCTGTCCAGTTTGGTTCTTTCCTTAGGATAATTTATGGTACTAGCTCCTCTCTCTCTTACATCAATTTCACCCCCTGTATCTGCACTGGCATTAATGGGGACATCTGATCAGATAAACAGCATCCTAGAGTGAAGGATGAAACCTATTGTTTCCAACTCAAAAGTTCTAAACTCTCTGTATTAGAAAAGAAATAATTGACATGCCATAGTGGTAATGAAGTAGCCACTTTTCTTATGTTAATAATTAAATACTATCTAAACCTGTATGCTTTAATTAACCTAATTGTTTGCATACTTGCAAAAACAGCTCAGTGCCACAGAACTATCTAAGCATAAGCCTAAAAACAGAATTTACCCACCCTCCTTGGGTTTGGAGGGGCCCTATTTCTGACTGTCTGCAACACAGTAAACTTCAGACTACAGGATAAAGCAAGTTCACCTCCTCCATCGGCCAATCAGCTGCATAAATAAGCATATAATCAATTTACAGCATGTAAGACAGGTTTTTTCCAAGCACCGTTGAGCTCACCACCTCTATCAGGAGGACATGTTATGATGTTTACTAGACCTCTTAAATATTTACTTTCCTCTGGAAATAGCCTCTTCAACTCAGCATTTTGTTTAAAGGTATAAGCTTCTCAGTAATATTGTTTTGCCAGTATCCTTCCTGCCTGAAGAAAAGCTATTCAAGGTACAATTTAGGCTACAGCCCTCACTAGATCAGATGATTTCAGTTTTCTTTTTAAAGCAAACATCCTCTACTTCCTACCATCTTTCTCAGCTTTCTTCTTCTCTTTAATTACATTATCATGTGACAAACATTTGGAATCCTACTCCAAAGGGAAACTTTACTCATCTTCTAAATTATCACCCAGTTTTTGAGCTAAATCAAACCAGAGATTTGGAAATGCAAATATAAGTTAACATTTATATTATCTAATTTGCCTTCATGTTATCTACATTTTTGATGCCTTTAAAGCATGAAAATACTTTAAGGTATTTTAATAATAATTAATACTTTAAGTATTTTAAGGTTATTTTTACAGAATATACCCCATGGGTCTAATAGCTATAAAGCAAGAGCAATCTGGTTGGATTCTGAAAAGAATATGTTTATTGCATTGGATGTAAGCCATGCTGCAAATCTTAATGTTGTAGGATGATGGTAAACTAAAGATCAGCACATCACATCAGTTGAGAATATACTGTTGTACTTTAGAGTTGGCAGAGAAACTTACCTCTTAAATCATTCCAAAGGAACAGCATTAGTGAAGGGTCTCAAAAATGTATAAAATTAAATTAAATCCAAGAAGTGAATGATAATTCATTGTCAAAATAAATTTACTGCATGCTTTATTATTGATCAGAACCTTACAAGACTATTGGCATTACATTGTTTATAGACCAGATTTGAAATCACAAACAGAATGTATTCCAGCCTACCTGGTAACTGTGGTTGGTTGTAATGAATGTCATTGTCACAGTGAAACAGCCAAAAGCAGTCCAAATAGGAACTACTTTTAAGAAGGTTTGATTTCCTGATGAGAGTGACTTCGAGCAATGAATTTCTGGAAGAGTATTTAGCTAAACTTGACAAGTCCATGTTGCGGGGGAATTGATTTCACATCTGAGCTGTGAGGAGAGAGTGGCTTTCGATTCTGTGCATCCTTGATCATAGGCTTGGTTTCGTTTCTCAAAATATACTTCTGAAAGACAATTAGCTGAAATAGGAGCTGTTTCTGTGTCTGAAAAGTAGCAATATGGAAGAAGAACACCTGCTAATGGTGTTTATGGAACCACAACCCCATTTTTAGTCATAATCCCTCACTTGCAAGCCCTCACTTCTGTTCCAGCTGTGAGCGTCACTTCTGAAATCAAATTCCCCTTGGGCATTCCTTTAGGAGTCACAAATAAAAAGTGACAAAGTGTTGAGACTCTAAATCTGGAATTACTGGTTTAGAAAGAACAAGTGCAGCTAGCCAGTAAAAGACTGTCGTTGTCCCAAACCGCAACTGAAAAAGTAGCTACTTCTCAGAGCAGGAAGTGCAACCTCCACCTGTATGATGCATATTAGAGCTAAAAATGTGTCAGTTACAGAATTTAAGAAATGGGTACACAATCATTTCTGTATGAAATAAAAGTGGAAGCACTTGATTAAATCATTTGTGCTAACTTTCTTATGTGTGAATGTTGCCCTCTGGCTACTGCTGTATCATGGTCTTTTCAGGCCATGAATTAAAGCGGGACTTGACAAAACCCAGATGTTGAAATAGGAATTTTGAGGAAGGACCCACACCTGGAAATCTCTGGATGTGAACTGCTACTGAGTTATGCAAGGCTTAAATCAAACAGATACAACTTTCCTTTGCAAAACCTTTTATTTCCAAGTGAGACCCAGGCAAAAGATTGCTGTGCTGTTTATAGAGGAAGAACTCAGAGAACATGGAGGAACAGAAAAAATTAATCTCCCTTTAAGGAGGAAAGGTGATTTTTTGAATTTTATAGCTAGCTGTGAAATGTGATTACTTCATGGGAATAAGAAAAAGTGAAGTCTTAAAGAGGCTAACACACCAGAAGGCTGTGCTGCCATTCCGAGGGAGCTGGACAGGCTGGAGAGCTGGGCGGAGAGGAACCTCATGAAGTTCAACCAAGGCAAGTGCAAGGTCCTGCACCTAGGCAGGAATAATCCCATGCACCAGTACAGGCTGGGGGCCGACCTGCTGGAAAGTAGCTCTGCCGAGAAGGACCTGGGAGTGCTGGTGGACAACAAGTTAAACATGAGCCAGCAGTGTGCCCTTGTGGCCAAGAAGGCCAGTGGGATCCTGGGGTGCATTAGGCAGAGTGTTGCCAGCAGGTCGAGGGAGGTGATCCTGCCCCTCTCCTCAGCCCCGAGGAGGCCTCACCTGGAGTACTGTGTCCAGTTCTGGGCTCCCCAGGACAAGAGAGACATGGCACTCCTGGAGAGAGTCCAGCGGAGGGCTACCAAGATGAGTAGAGGGCTGGAGCACCTCTCCTATGAAGAAAGACTGCAAGAGCTGGGCCTGTTCAGCCTGGAGAAGAGAAGATTGAGAGGGGATCTCATCAACGTGTACAAGTATCTGAAGGGGGAGTGTCAAGAGGATGAGGCCAGCCTCTTCTCTGTGGTGCCCAGCAACAGGACAAGAGGCAATGGGCAGAAACTGAACCACAGGAAGTTCCATCTGAACCTGAGAAAAAACTTCTTCACTGTGAGGGTGACAGAGCATTGGAACAGGTTGCCCAGAGAGGTGGTGGAGTCTCCTTCGCTGGAGATATTCAAAACCCGTCTGGATGTGATCCTGGGCAATATGCTCTAGGTGACCCTGCTTGAACAGGGAGGTTGGACTAGATGATCTCCAGAGGTCCCTTCCACCCTCAACGATTCTGTGATTCTGTGATTCTGAACACATTAGTATAATCAGAAATCCAAAATTTAAATTATCAGAAATTATTTTTTTAAATTAAAGCACCATTGAAGCATTTTTATGAGAAGTTTTCAGACTGATCCAAATTTTTGATTTTTCAAAACTAGTCGCTAACGACCATTTTTCCTTTCTCATGTGCACTAAACATCACACACGCATTGCGGTAGTCTGATCAAACATTTTGTTAGCATTGATTGAGATTGGCACTGCTTCTATAAAAGAAAAGTCCCATTCCTCCAGAAGCAATAAAAATATCAGTTCAGTCTCAGAAATCATAGTCATTCAGTCCCTTAGGGGTTAATCCCTCCGTAAAGTATACGAACTCTTATTTCAAAGATATTTTCCTGGGACGCAATACCTCTTTTTCCAGTACTCACCTGTAAGAGGTCCATGTTGCTTTGGTTGCTGGGAGGAGAACTTCAAAATTCTAAGAATCCTCAACATTTTCTAAGAGTTATCTAAGAGACAAGTATGAGAAAAAACAGTGTAAACAAGCAAAGGGAGAGAAATAAAGCTCTGATGCACAAAAATGCAAGTTGATACCATAGCTCCACTGGAAATCGGTGGCAGATAGAATGTTTCAGCAGCTTTGAAATTCAAACTTCTACAGCAAATTTATGTAAGTGAACCTACCCCTTTATTCCATCTATGCACAGCAGTATGAGCATCCTTGCTAGTATGATCAAAGAGGAGAGATAGAGAAAAATTGGTGAGGCTTAATAATGCCATGTTTCTAACAAAATGAATACACAGATACAATTCATGAATTCTTAAAGGTAAGTCAGGTTTTAATGTTTGGCCTGAGATTTAGTCAAAGCTACAGAAAAAATGGAAGTCATAACTGTATGCCCATATAATCACAAGCCAGGTTGCCAGAGAATTTATGAGCTGTGAGGAATTCATAAACCTTGGACATCCTTGCCTTTTCCTCTCAAAACTGATACATACCGTGTATGATTTAAGAGCAACACTGGTTAAAAATTGGATACCAAATTGAATTTGTTCCTTAAACCAGTTTTATGTACTTGTATAAAAATGACAAACACAAAATTTAATGTCAAAAAGGAAAGGATAAACCAACCAAAAGTATTAACAAGATTTAATGCATCACCTCTCACTTCTCCAATTACTGCTCAAGAGCGGAGAAAAACACTTGGTAAAAGGGGGATGGTCTCAGTTCTCAAACTTTAACAGCACTCTTTTCCCTCCACAACTTCAGGTCATGTAAGCCAGATGCAAAAACATGTTTACAGCAGTTTCCTAGAGAGGAATATGGTGTCAGTGCTTAAGGTCACTATAAAATACCCTCACTTTTCTCTTTTGCCTAATTAATATGTGGGTCCAGTAAAACCATGGCCAGGTCGGTAACTGTGACTGTGGAACCATGTGGACCTTGCAGTTAGTTCAGGTGCATACAGCTCCTGCACAAGGGATTATTCCCTATTACAGACCTAGGCCTTGTGGGCAAATGAATCCCTGTCTAGGGAAGAAATTGAGTCAGCAAGGGCTTTTGAGGCCTATATATCCTTGTTAATCTTGGACTAGCTTGCTATCTAAACTGATTCTAGTCTACAGTGCAGTAGCAGGTCACTTAGAAGACTTCGTCACCTCCTACCTGTTTGCTCCTTCCCAAGCTCCCCTTCTCCTTAGTTTTCCAAGGTGTTAGGTGTGTGTCTTGTGACTTTCAGGATATAAAGGCTTTGGTATGCAGCTCAGGAAACCTGTTCAGATGAGCCTAGGAAGAGCTTCGTACTACAGGGGAGAGAAACAATCCCAGAGTCCTGCCAAATTGACCCAAGGAAAAAATATTTCCTATATCTATTATTTCTCATGTTTTAGCCTCAGTGTATTAGCAGAACACAGCCCCGAAGAGATTTTAATGAATTTCAAAATGTCAGTGCAACACACCCATAGCTAGCACATGTGTAATGCTTCACAGGAAGGCATAAAAAACATACACCTTGAATAAAACACATCAACCCCAACTGCTGCCCATATGCAATGGAGGTTGGTTTGTATTAGTCAATCAAAACAGGATTCATCAGGCTAAAGGAAGATGTCTCCTTGTATGCCATCCTTTTATGGACAGTGGAGAGAAATAAGAACCTACAGGGTGAAATTCATCTCTCCATAAAGTAGATATCTAAAATGGGTTGGAATTTTGAACCCTAACAGTATTTAGTTCTCTCTATTGACTGGAAAGGACATCTAAGGTAACTAATGTTGAGGTAGATGTTCACACTGTGAACTATAGTTAGATCAGCTTAATTCCATGCTTAAGCTGTAGAAAATATTTTATTGGCTTGACTTGGAATTACTGGCTTTCTTCTTCCAATAAATTTTCTTATTTTTTTTTCTTTCCCCCATGAGTGATGGACAAAGCAGTTAAATTTCCTGAGCACATATATATTTTTGTTTTATTCATTCCAGCAATGCTGAAAAAAAAGACTTCTAACTGAAAAGCAATGAAAAATGATAACTGCAAATAGTATTTACCACCTGTGATTTGAGCCTAGATTGAAGTGTTAGAAATGTAGAACTAAGTTTTATTGAGTGAAGAAGTGATATTACTTGTTATAATATATATGATTATCATGTGATTATTTTGAAAGGAAAATATCTTGTAATGCTAGAGTATTTTCTCTAGGCTCATTGTCAGGCAAATTCTTAAAGCTGTTATTTGAAGTTTCCCACAGACATCACTAAAAGCTCTTTTCAGCACCAAATACCAGCACAAGCCTGAACAAGCTGCACTTAAATGTACATTCCTACAATCCTTCCACTAATGTTTTGAAACGGCTTGTTCCTTGCATAATCTTTAAGGCAAAACTCTTCCTTAATGAAACAGATAGTGGCTTATCTCACATAAATCCTGTTTATTGTGCTGCTGCCTACATTAGGCTGGGCAAAGATGATTTCTGACCTGTAGAAACCCAATATGAGTATACTGCTTTGGATAAAAATCCTGCTGTCACCCAGCAATCTAAACAAATCTGACTTTTCACCCAAGCAAGATGATGGTGCTACACAGCATCATGTAACCTACAATGAATCCCATCCCAAGTTGTGCCAGTCAGGTTCTACTCAGAGCCACCTTCCTTCCCTCTTCATTAATCCACTGCTTCTTCTCTTAGTCCCACTCTTTTTCATTCCTGTATTTCTCCTCCATTGCTACATTGGGAGACAAGGCGGGTAATGGAAGAGCCATAACACCAATCACCCACTGTTTGCAGTCAAGCAGAAGTCAGTATAATCGTGGTGGGATATGGAGAGCAGAAAGTACTCTTTTATCATAGGTCACTACAGTTTTATGTACTGCTTCCTGCATATATCCATGACCGCATCTGCTGCTGTGACTGGGGCTGAGAAAACCCAGCTTTCCTATAAACTGCTTCTCTGCAACCTTGGGCAAGTCATTTAGGGCAAAATCCAATAAAGAACTTTAGTGCCTAAAACAAAGGTGTTTAACTCTCCCATTGTGCCCAAGCAGGAGCTTTAAAAGGCTTAAAAATCCAAAGTTGTGGATCTCCTCTAAGTATTCAGTTCCTTTCTCACAGGCACCTCCACTATTCTGCCATTTTGAATATTATGGTACTCCGGTAATATCCTACTGCTTGCCCTTTTTACCTAAAGGTAGGGAAGAATCCAGGCTTGTCTCACATCTACAAAGAAGATGAAATAGAAAGCAGAAGCTGTCTGTATTTTAAAAAACATGCATGACCAATGTTTCTTGCCTGTGGACACAACTGAAATAAAATCATTTGATGTCAGATATCTGTGTACGTTAGAAGGATATTGTACTTTATGTTTCTGTTCCTCATGCAAAAGAGGGACTCATTGTACGTTCTTTCTCCTCATCCCAGTATACACTTCAGCTGCTGCAAACTTTCTGGTAAGGGTCTGTCTTTTTCTTTTTTTTTTTTTTGATATCTCATACAAAATGTCTACCACTCTTCCTGGAATGCTTCAGTGGCCTTGCCACAGGAATAACAAATAATGCTGTATGTCACACTGAGGCTTGTTCAAGTATTGCTCAGAAGCACTGATACTTTCAACTTTTCCTGAAAATTTTAAATACCTTCATTAAATACCTTCATTGCACATTCCTTTGCAAAATATTTACAGTAAGACCCACTTTTCCTGTATTTCTACTAAATGATTTTCTTGTTTCCAAGATACTGTTTTTGGTTTTAGTACTTTGTCAATGATATATTTTCTCAGCCTTGCATTAGTTTTCTGAATCATAAAGCTAAGCTTTGCTAGGACAGCTGAGAGATTTAGATCTTCTGCATTAGCTGTGTGATACTCAGTAGTAAATTTCTCTAACTTACTGGATGAAATATGTTCAGCTGAAGCACAAGATTTTTAGAATTTTTTAACAACACGGTGACACCTCCCAGATGCTGTGGCCAGTCGAAATTAAATCAATATTCAATCTTTTACTAAGTTTAGGGTGTAGTCTGAGAAAGGATGGGGCTTGTGCCGTATAAACAGGATCTTTTTAAAATACATAAGCTTCTTCTCCTTTATTAAAATGTAGTCTGGGGGCAATGCTCACAGCGTGGACATTGGTTCCTCTGTATCTGTGTTTCATTTTCTAGATTGACATCCATGCCCCTACCATACCATACTACTTGATAATGTAAACGTAATCTCTGTCATATAAAGAGTATAGGCCTGAATCTCAACTACCGTAAGTCCAGCTCACTCCTTTGACATCAGTGACGCTGCACTGATTTATATCACTAAAGGGTCAGGGTCTAGTGAAATGTTTTTGCATGAACTTGGAAGATATGTCAGGAAAAAGACTTTACAGCATTGAATTGGGGTGTCCAGGAACAGTGCAATATTTAATTCTTTTTAGAAACAACAAGTGCTCTATAGGAGTTAAGAAGAATTATTTCCCTCTAGAGCAATGTATGTTTAAGGCCACAGTCCTGCCATTTGCAGCAGGCCATTGGGTGACAGTAGCAACCTCATGGTCTAGCCTAACCATGTGTAAACAGAAGGAGGATGAGAAGCTCTTGCTTTCTAGAAAATAGCCAGTTAAGAGAAGTTCAAGAGAAATGGCACTTGAAAGCAGGATAGCAGCGTCATTTTCTTAGTTAAACCAAGTTACCTGACAGGTTACCAGAAAAACATACTTTTTGACATGTTATTTGCTGGGTACTGCCGTATTATCATACTACAGAATCTGATGAGGGTTTTTGGTTTTGTCTTAGCCATTCCTTACTCTTCAGATGTCTGAAGAGTAGCTCCAATGAAAGCCACAAAGCGGGTGCCCATCCCCGGCTCAAAATACTTCACTATTTCGGTACTAATTTCACAGCAACTGCAGAGCTTCCTTCTAACCTGAAATAGTGAATTCTTCAGGACTTAGATACTGAAAGTAATAAAATAAAACACACCAAAGTTGTGTACTGAAGAAAGAAGACAAAAGGTTATCTATAAAGCTTACTCAAAAAAGTAGAGCAAGGCTTTGACCTTGCTAAAAGACCTTGGCTTCTTAAATCCGCGTGTTGCACTTTATTCAATGTTAGTATCAGACCGACTGAATACAGACTTTCAGCTGGCATCTGGGTGCACAATTTTAACTTAAACACTATTTAAAGTGTAGTTTAATGTAACCACCAGGTTTCATAAAGAACCACTGCTCGGTTTCTGACAAGAATAAAGTGAAAGGAAATCAAATACATTTCACTTGCTTCTGGTATTATTCATTATTGTTATTATTAGAGAAAGGCTTGGGGTTCTGCAGTGAACTCTAAAGGGTTCATATTCTCCTTGTTAGTGGCAAATGTCTTTGTATATCGTATAGGTAGCCATTAACCTCCTCACACTTCCCAAGGAAGTGGGACTTGGATTCTCCTAAACCCCTGTCATCCTGTTCTGGAGATCAAAGTGGGTGATTACAGTGCAGCTGCTGGCTTTAAAACATGTTACTTGTTTGTATTACGTCATCAAGATAAAACCTACTGTGCCAGACACAGTAAAAGCACATGATGAGAGACAGTCCTTTCCCCTGGAGGACTTACCATCTAAGTAAATACATTCATTTTGTTTTGCAGAAGTCAGCAGAGAATTCCCCTGAGGCTAAGAGCAAAATAGTCTAAAATACAATTATTGTGAATTGTTAAATAAAACAGCACTGGATGAATGTGAGGTGTCACTATGACTCAGATATCTTTTGTAAGGCTTCTTTTTAATTTGTCTCTTCTCGTACACCACCAGCATTTTCTGAGCCATTGAAATATCCCTGGTGCAGGCTGCTGGTGTTGCAGAATGAAACATGTGTTTACTCTTCAGCATTATTCCTTTTACAAATATGGATTTGCTACCAGCTGTGTGAATAAGATAGACATTAAGTACCAAGAATTTTTCCCCTATATTTCCTAAATTGGAACCTGAACTGATTAGATCCTTGTCAGTCAGTGAGATGGGTCTGCATCACTAAAGTGCTAGAAAGTACTTTGGAATGGGTAAGCATGCAAACTGTGTAAATCTAAAGGTGATGCTGTCCATCAGCCTCACCAATAAGGCACTTTTTCCGTGTATTAGACTCATTTTTTGACTTTTCATGCTGTGTTCCATGTTCCGAACAACTAACGCTAGCCAAAACTTTCAATTAGAAATGCAGAGCATCTGAAGAAAAGGCTGTTTCTTTTCACTTTCCTTTCTTCCTCATTTATTTTTATATTTATTCAAGGACTCTGGAGAACTGCAAAGACTGCATTATGCCCAGTTAATTTACAGCCCTCATTTTTATTAGGCTACTATGAATCCCAGTTTTTAAATCAGCGTTGCTATGTCACAAAAAGACATGTGTGTACATCTTGTACGCAGGGCTGATTTTTTATGAAAGTAAGTAAGTGCTAGGATGAGGTGCTAGAATGCTAATAGCATATTTGTAAGTTACATAGCAGCAGAGCTGACAGGCAAAAGGTTCTGGCATGTCATTTCAGACAGTTTTGTCACAAAATTAGCTTTGTGAAAATGTTTTTTGGGGCTTTTTTATTATTGTTTTTCTTCCCTTTTTTTCTAGAGAGTTTGAAATTGGAATTCATTATGTTAAAGTTCTGAGTTCTAATGAATCTAAAACACTTTTTCTTATTTTTCTACTTACAAATGTTTTCTAAGTGTAGGGAGGATTTTTATCTAGGAGGGGAGGGTCAAAATTCACAATACAGGGTGTTTGATGTACTTAGTTTGTTAATTATTTGCACTTAATTTCTGTTTTCATTTTGCCTGGCTTCAGTCACCGGACCTTTTTACCTTTTTTTTTTTTTTTTTGGCTTTCTCTTCTGAAGGTCCTATTACTTTCTTCCTGTGCAATACACGATTTCTGGTCCCCTAAGCAATGGTCAACTTTTCAGGCAAGTGATTAATTCATTTGTATCCATTGTAATGAGGTCCAGCCCAGAGTCACTTCTTACTGGGTAAAATAAGACAGACAGGCATTTCACAGACGTATTAGCCTGGAAACTGGATGAGCACAAAAGATGACCAAAAGTCAGTCACCTCAGCTGTGTTAGGCAGATCTCTGGGGTCACTGAAGACTTGTATCCACATGCTTATTCTCTCTTTAAATTACTAAGAGCACACAGGGAATTATTTGGAAATGTTGTATATGAAGACATAGCAGCCAACATAATTGAATTCTGTTCCAGAACAAGGAGCAGAGCCCAGTGTAATGTCTCTGTCCTCTTGAAGCTAACTGGAGATCTCGTGTTGACTTCACGAGGGCTCTGACGACTCCCCTGGTCTCCTGCTTCTCTTTCCATTGTATTTCTCCCTATTCACTAGACCATGCTACTTCTTCCAAAAGATCATGGAACCAATCTGATTTTGTGCCAGCTAAACGTTTGATTTTATGCAGGTCTGGGCAATGGATTCAAAGTTGGCTCGTTTGTTTGTCTCGTGTCATTTTGCTTAACACTGGTCAAGCACAAAGCTAAAGTGAAATAGCTGACTTACAGTCCTTATTCTAGACAACTATCAATTGCTGTAACATTAATAAAGTTACCTGAAGCCATAGTTCAGGGACAGCCTGGTTTCAGCAGCAAACTAGCTTAAGAGTTTTAGTCATATCTGCTCCCTCTTGTTACTGACTCCTGTCCCTCACCCACTCAGTGCTACAGCAGGAATAGTTCATGGGGCCATGCTGTAAAGTCACAGAATTGTTTAAAAGAAGAACCCTTCAAAAAATCACCCTTCATTTCAGTGAGCCTAAAATGAGTGCAGTGCCACAGCTACTGCTGGGCCATTGGTGACCTACGAAATGGTGGCAGGAAAGAGCTGCTCAGATGAGGGGAGTGAGCTAGACAAGACCTTCTTCATCTGACTTTTCCTCCCTTGTCTGTGTGTCATGGTACAGCACCTACAGGAGAGCTGAACCGTGCCTAATGAAAGAAAATGATATGCATGTATAAAAATAAATAGCAGACCTGTATATTACCTGGGAGATAATAAAGTAAGAAAAAAGAATTTTATGACAGCTTAATAGAAAAAAACATACTGAATCGAAGTAAGGTCTAAACCTCTTCAGGGCGTTATCAATATTTCATGAGCATGATAAAAGGAAACATTTAGCAACTCAGTGTTAAATTTCTGCCTGACAATATATCTATGGTGGGCTATAGAAGCAGTAGCTTGGACTCTGAATCTGAAAAGTCTTTTCAGGAGTTCAGAAATTATGTGTGTGAAAGGAAAGAAGCACTGGAATAAAATTCACACGGAAAATGTAGTGTTCAAAGCTTCTGAGTGAGGAGTTTCATTACATAAAAATTCTTTGGTAATGGCTTTTAAAAAGACATTCATTTCAATAGCTTTTTGACAAAGGGTGTACAGAATGTGCGAAGGAATATTGTAAATATCTCTAAGTTTAATCCAATGAAATGTGTCTGGGACTTGAGTATTTCCCTGTAGGAAGAAAAGATTGAGCAATACGCTTTCAGGTTTAACAAAGTACTGAAGAGACATGATGAAAAAAATGAGGAAAAATGTATTCCATCAGAAAATGCAATTTAATTGAAATGGAAGTATTTTGAGTGAATACATCAGTTCCAATGAAAACCTCTAGGGTAAATCTTTGCAGGGAACTGTTCTGATTAAAAAATCGTTTATTTTTATTTTCTAACTAATTTTATTTAAATGACTTCTTTTCAGTCATTAATATATTATCCCGTATACAATATATCACAATATTTCATGTACTACATAAATAACAATGGCTTTTCCTTACTAAAATAAATATTTCAATACTCCTGAATCAGTATTTATTTTTGAATTTCATATTTTGCTGGAAATTTCTGATCAGAAGTAAAGCATATACTAAAACATTGACATTTCCCACAGAATTATATTTCTTGATTTCCATCATCTTTGATACCACACTCAGTCTTTCAGTTAGCGCTGCGTGACATGTTATCAGTGATGAAGCATGCTGATTTTTACAGTAAATGACTCTTTGAAGAACCTACCTAACCCCATTAAAAGGCCTTTCCATCATCAATAAGTATTTGGTAGGGGGGAAAGAATGAGGACTCAGCCAACAGAGATCTTTACTTGCCTGGGGACATAATTAAACAAATACCTTGCTCATGACAGTGGATGGATTAACAGTCTTTCAGCCTGAACACATGTCTGAAGAGATGCTTTGCCATAAAAAATTCACCCCACTACTCTCCTGGGGTGACCTGGAAAAATGCCCTTAGGGTTAAAGGAGCTGGTCAGTTCTAATCCTATCGTAAATTGTCCTCTCTGCCTTACTAGCAAGGCCAGTAGGGTGAATCTATGATGGAAACACCTGGCCACCAAAAACTGCCTGAAAGCAGCAGCTTACTGCGTACAGATTACTAGAAACTCACCAGTATTCAACTGCAGGAATTCTGAACTGTTGCCAGCCAAGTGCAGTCAGAGTGGTTACTTCAAGTCCTGAACCATAAAGTTTCCCAAAAGAACACTCCGCCAAAGAGGAGTGGCATTCTTATCAGTAGTTTGCTTGGGATATTTTCCCGTTTGAATGTTTTTTCATAGCCTTTGCTTCATTTACGTTTCTTAAAAGCCTGTTTCACAAATATGCTGCATCTGCAGTGATGAGAGAAAATGCCTCATTTGTTACTGAGACTGGATTGTGGGATCCCATATAGCAAAAACGCTAATGAAGAACAAATACTTCCTTTTTACCTGAGGGCAAACTTAATCATGGAAGTGTAGCACTTCTAAGTGCACCAACACCTGCAGTACAATAAAAAGAAGGCTGTGGCGTCCAATATTGCTTCCTAATCAGTCATGCAGAGGTGTTTTCATTGCAGGGAAATAATGTTTACCAAAGTCAATGAACTGTATTGTGATTAGAACTGAATGAAGTTAAAATATATATAAAATCATGTGCTTGCTCTCTCTCTCCCCCTATATATGCGTATATATATATTTACACACACACACACACACACCATAAATGCACACAATTTCTTTTTAAACAGGTGTTCCAGTGCTAATTTTTCACAATAAAATGATTGACATATAGTCAGTTCATGAAAAGATCTTCAAAACCTTAAACTGGTTCCTGTGAAAATCAAAAACAACTTGCACTGCAATAATACAAATTCAGCTTTTCTGTCCAGCGAGAAGTTCTATAAGGTTTGGTCCAGTTGAATTTTTCATGCTTAGAAAATTATTGTGGTTATTAAAGAAATTCTTCTTTAACAGGAGTATAGAAATTATAAGAAATTCTAGATAGAAGTGAGGTAGGTGAGAACTGATCAGGTAAAATTCTACAGAGGTGGTTTAAGCCGATGTATTTTCCTTTGCAGTTGTTTATGCTATGGTGTATACAGGGTTAGTTATGGAAGCTCATGAAGGTGTCAGACTTTCACCCTGTGTTCTTATATACTGATATTTTTATTCAAATAGCTTGACAAGTATGGACATAGGTTCACCATTATAAATGTGTTTACTCTGGTACAGTTTATTGCCCTCCCAGCACAGGAGTATGTTATAGCAATATGCATGTACACACACACAACCATGATCACACACCTCTATATCACTGTAACCCTGCCCACATTAGGATGGGTTGTTTCATTACTTCAATTATATCAGTATAATTACAGCAGTGTAATTTTTGTGTGTAGATAAACCCTGTCTGGTTCTTTTTGTAAGAAGACAGTGAGGAGAATGAGAAAACACCAACAATCTAAAGTGCTGCCTACTGGGCCAAACTGCGACCAATCTGTTAATCATTGATAACTGGTGAATGATAGAAGACAAATGGATTCAATCTCTGCCTTTGGTAGATAAATTAACTCATGTATGTGCTCCGTATATGAGGGGATATGACTGTTTTCCAAACCTGCACTGCATCCAACCCGTGAACAGCAAACCACCAAAATAATATTCCACAAGAAGGGCTAAGCGTGTGCATTTGGAAAAAATATTAATGTGATTGTAATAAATGACTTGTCCACAGGCAACTGCAGTGACAGTGTGGACACGGGAGAGGACTGCATAGTGTGCAGTTGCACAGCATAGGCCACGTACTCTGTGTGGTAGCAGTGCTGGGAGGAGAATGAACAGCCTCGTTTCTCATCAGCTATCTGTGTTGGGATATGTGCATGGGAAGTCCATCAGAAAGTCAATGGTAACTACATTTGGCTTCTATTTTGCTGTTCAGAAGACACAAGAAAATAAACTAACATGCTTTCATTTTCCTCAGAGCAGCTGTTATCAACATGTGCTTGCAAAAGAGTAAAACAGGAAAGAAAACAGCAAAAATAATAATCATAAAATAATGGTTTTTTTTCAAAGTAATTTATTTTAAAAATGCACTTCTTGCCTATTCCTGTTTGTTTAGTAATATGAATTATGCTGACAATTACTGCCTATATGAAATGTCTTCATCTGAAAGCAACAGCTTTTGCATAATACCCTTAAGCCCCGATTGTATAAAGATTTATGTATGTATTTAACTTAATGTACCCCGGGCCTTATCCCTAGTTAAACTGAGGTCTTTTACATCATTTTAGTGAAGGTAAATGCACTTGATGACTACTTTCAGGCCAATCCTGCTACCAGACCATTTTAGAGAAGCCATAGAATAAAAGTCATAGACCCACTAAATAGGCCAATTTATTTCAATTATGGCATTCACAATGTATAGCGTTAGGATTTTGCGTGTGCAAGTGCATATGAGTATTTATATGTATGCATCTCTTTGCAGAATCAGGTTACTGTTACACCTCTGACCTCTGATTATTACTGGCTGAACCTAAATGAGAGCTCCTGGCAATTATGTCCTCCAAGCCTTCATATTAAACACTGCGTAACGAGTTGTTGCTCTCTTTCCTTAAGTATTAGGGATTGTTATTGTCTCTGAGTTGCATGTTGAGAAAATTAGTTTTTATTCTGAATTCTATTATGCATGATCATTACATTTAGCATGAAAAGCCCTGGTAGTCTCTTGAGCATGGATTATCTCTTTCAGTGCCCAGATAACTATGAATGTTGGAGGTAATGCTCCCCATCTGTGACCCTTTGCAAAATATTGAATACACCTTTTTCATCTGCATTTCCAGTACAGTTAATCACATTGTGGGAGAGATTACGCTAAATATCTTGTCAAGACCAAACCATTAACCAAATGTCAGTCAGATGCGTCAGTGAACAAAAGGTAGGATCTAGAGATGTATGTGTTTAATAGACTTTGAGCTTTCAAGTCGACAGTTTCTTGGACTCTTCCATCCATCAATATAGGCAAATGCTATCTTTCCAAACAAAGCTTAGATCTGACAGCTGAATATTTGTGTGTGATCAGAATTGTAATTATTTTAATGCGAATGTTAATTAATTTATTTGTTAATTGCCTCTTGAGCCTGTGCTCCATCTGGCCAGGTTTCATGTCTCTTAATAATATTTTATCTGTAGTCTGATGATGAATGCAAGATGTGTTTATATACTTTGAAATAATAGTGTTTAATAACCGGAGATGTTACCCTTCAGAATTCCTGAGGCAGACTGTCAGATATTTAATTGCAAATCTATTAGCTTCATTATCTATATCTGCATCTCCCTTATTCTTTGCATATAAAGCTTGAAAATCTGGGTCAAGAAAGTTTCTCACATCTACTCGCGCACACCGCTTTTTAAAGAGTGGTGGATCAGATTCAGATTATTACATTATACTATTTCCACATACATTTAGCTAAAGCAAGGTATACGTGTGTTAGTTTCAACAGACAAAATTCAATACAAAGACAATGGGCTTTTGAGAGGAACAGTCTAAATTATGCACACATGGATGGCTTTTAAATTAACTGGATCAGGAGAAGTTCTGGAGTCATTGTGAGCAGCTCAATAGAAACATCTTCTCAGGCACAGCATTAGCAGAATAAACAAACAAATGATCATTCAAGCCAGCTCCCCACCTTTGTAAGGTCACAGAATGGAAATGAAATTTAGTCCACTAACCTTAGCAATTTAGAAGTTAGACATCTAGTGTAAGATGAGCCTCGTTCTACAGTCAGTGGAGAGAGAGCATAACCTCTGAAGGACAACCTAGCTAGCTAAAGAAAGTCTAAAATAAGTGGGATTAAATGGCCTTTGGAGGTGTTATCTTTTCCACTGACTATAGAAAGAGGCAAGGCAGTTACTTTAGACTAGATGCCTGACTTGTTAATAGACAAAGTTAAGTTGTGGAGGATGTTACTGCCTCCATGCCTTCCTCTCAGCCCTTAACTTTACATTTCTTTTGCTTAGAAGGTTTGTGGCTCAGTTACTTGGCTGATAAGGTTCTTGATGGGTATGAACACATAAGAGTGAGGTTTCTACATGGCTGTTATGGACATTGCACTTCTCTGACTTTCAGGGATGGAAATAGTAGCTCTCTTTGAAAACTGTGGAAGGAATCAGGAGTTTGTTATTATCAGTCACATTAGCTTGCACCCTCCTAGCTATGAAGCGCATTGCCACAGTAAGCCAGCATCATTTTCCTCTGTCAGATGCCATTACTGTTCCATCCAACTTTATTTTTTCGTTGTTTAATCACTGGAAAACCTGAGAGCTGGCTTCTATTTTAGTTGTTGACTTTTATTGGTGGTAGTTATGTTCCTAACTCCTAATCTGATTTGACCAATTGACCTAACAGTAATTCACAAATGCGGTATGCAATTTAATAAACAGGAGAGAGAACACTGTTGGTGTAAGAGTATATTAACAGAGACACTTCCTATCACAAAATCTGCTAATAATATTATGGATTCATTTTGCTAAATTTCATTCCTCAATAAAAGCTTCCTTTAGAATCTGTTGGAGTTCCTTCTAGCAACGGCAATGGTTTCTGGATGGGGCCATAACAACGAATGCAGAGATTAGTGTTCACCTGTTTACATTCTAACTATATGCTGTTAAGAAGCAGCCTTGTAAAACTTTGAAGTAGGTGCTTAATAATTGGAAACAAGTTTAGGGGGAAAAAAAGGAATTTTCACTGGAACTAAGGCAACATCAAAAACAGCTTTTAAATACTATTTTCTCAACTTATACTGAAAGTGAACTTCTTAGTTTCTGGCTTGTACGTTCCCAGTGCAGAAGGAAAGATTTTCAGGAAAAAAGACTTTTTTTTTATTTTTTATTCTTAGCTGTCTTTAGCTACTAACAAATGTGATTTGAAGCACCTTACTTTTATTCATAAAAGCGTGCATACACTACATGAACATAACAAGTAGTACACCTTGTACATTTAAACCTAATGCAAATAAATCAGTGTCCTGTGAATACTGACAAAGCTAGAGTTTCCGTACTAAAGGATCAGGCTGTTTGTTCTAGTTAAGCTGTAAAAAACTATTGCACAGTACAGAGGTTAGCACTGTTCTTCAAGGTGCTAACAGTTGGTTTGTCTTCAAAAGGTTCTTCGTGCAGCCTGATAGGATTGATAAATATACAGCTCGGCAAATTCCATCCAGATATTTTCAATAAATTGGAGAACTAGTTCAAATATGAATGTGAATTTTAAGTTACCGTACCTTTTAATGTCCTCTAAGAAGGAACACCAGACTGCCTACTTGCATATATTTTCATCTATTTGTATGGGCCATTAAAAGTACCTACATACCTGGTTTAAAGTTACAGTGTAACCAAAAAAAAAAAAAAAAACTCAAGGAAGAAAGAGGAATTCTGTAGTTATGGGACAGGGGTCCATATATGATAAATGCTCCATAACTAGAAATGGATAATATCCAGGGAAGGAAATTTTCATGCTATGTTTAGAATATCATTCCCATTATCCTTAGCATACTGACAATTCTTGGGTAGACAGGGCAAAGAAATAGAAATGTCTCCTCAGAGGAATTCTAATATAAACTGAAAAAAGATGCAGGATAGCAACGCAACAGAGTCTGAGAGCGAAAAAAAACAGCTTATTTTGTTTTCTCTGCAGTGGAATTTGGTTGCTAGCTTCAAAAACAACTTAATCAGCTCTGAAGTAGCTCCAAAATAGTTTCATAGTAAATTTAAGATAGAAGTAAGTTTAAATTAGAATTATGGCTCACAAGGGAATCTGTGCTTGGATAATCTGGTACTAAAGTAAATAAGAAGAGCTTCTAAATAGCTTGGATGTCAGATTGCTTTCTAGATCCTTCCTGTAGCATGGCCAAACAAACATGCTTACTTTCATCCTGGCCCTGGAGATTCAGGTTCACCACCTGGTATGTTGTTGTCAATAATTCTTTTTGAAGACCAGTATTAATAAATGTTGTGAACCTAAAGTTTTACTACTTGTGCAAATCCTAGATCACTTTTATTCACACTCCAAACTGCATTCATCAAGAGCCACCATGCCTTTGTTGTTATGAATTTTAAGCAAACTCATCCTCCCTTTGGAAGTAAGACTACAGGCAGTACATGAAAAATGATTCTTCTTAAGCACAAAAGCAGACTAACTTTGGAAAATCCAAGTGAGCTTTATGGCTAGCAGGCCTGTCTTTTCACGTATGGCTGTAATTCTGAATGAGTTTTGAAGGAAGTATATTCTGCCTCATCAGCACTATGGATGGCACACTGGAATTCTCACTTTTTCCTGCCAGAGTATATTTAGTGTTTCGCTCAAGAAAATTAATATTGTTAGTCCTGACTTTACATGTGAAATAGCTTTTGTTTCAGGTATCTTGCATTACGCCTTTTTTTATAGTCAAATAAAACCTTTGGTCTTCTAAAAATTTGTAATTCATCTTCTGAAATATTAGAAAAGAATATGCAAATATTTTAACAATATGTGTGGTAGCCTTGAAATGCTTATGCTGCTCAATAGAAATACTGTTTCATCGAAAGACTCATTTCCAGTGTGCAGTATTTATTGTTAATCATTTATATGGATGTTCTCATACTTTAACAATGTTGGTTACTCAGGAAACAAAGGTAACACTGCGTAACAGGAGATGACAAATTGTGCATGATGAATAACCATAGCAAAATATATGCGGTATAGCCAAAAAGAGTCGTTCCCAAGCATATCATAAGTTCAAACTTGGCCAGAAATGAACTACTTGGCATATTGTTTTTTACACTTGCACAAATGAGAATTAAGTTGCTGAAGACCTGCAGATTAACAATAATTCAGCTGTTCTACTGACAAGTGATCTGGTTAGTGTATCAGTTGAAATAAATGGAAATGTTTTGCATCTGTTGACCTGAGGTATGTGCAAGCTGAAAAGAAAGGAGGGGAGATTGCTGTTGTGACTTAGCTAGGGTCCAAGAGTATAAGTATAATACCCTGGGAAAAGCTTAAGACATATTTCCAAAACATATCTGTTGGATTTATTAATACTCTTCTGAGTATCATTCCTCTCATAAACTCCACATGGGTGAGAGAAGAATCAGGTGGCGTTGTGCAGCTGCTGGTGTCTCTAATCTGCACTCTGCTGCAAGCTCTTAAACAATTAGCTTAATTTTTGTAATTAGTTTTGATCTGCGGTTTGGGGTCTGCAGAATATTAGGAACTGTTTCAACAGGCATCCATAAAAGGGGTAAGCAGTGCTGTAGCTGGAACATATGACTGAATTAATTTTCTCTCAGAACACCTGGAATCAGTATTATCAGCCAGAAATATGATGTGTCCTGTATTTTTTCCATTATCTCTAAATTGTGCTTTATGAATCCTGGGTGGTATAATGTTGAATATTGTGAAGGGGAAAAGAGTTTGCTGGTTTGACATGACGCTGTACAGCACGGTGATATACAGGACTCTTTCACAAAGCTAGGAAGCTTTATTTATTCACGCATTTAGTTAATTTATTGAATGTATATGCATTGTGGTGATACTGAGTTAAACTATAGCCCCTAGTGAATAATACTCCAACAAATGTTTCTAATCAGTGGAAATAAGTTGGACAAAAAGCTCACGTACTGGAAGCAGACCGAAGGTATCACAGGAAGGCTGGAATCTTCAGTAATAACAAACGAACACGGAACACTTTAGGAGTTTTTAGATAAATACATCAGCACATTAATAATTCACCCAAGTCTATCGATTTTGTGCACCTTTGCATGAACTGTAACCTAGTCAGTAGGTATCACCCCTCAATTTATAGCATTGGCCCAAAATAAAGAGATGGTCAGTGCTTTATATATAGCAGAGCTCTTGTATTCATCAATGTCAAGAAAGTACTGTGATTCCAAGTCCAGGAGAGGTATTCACATGGTTAAATTATTCCGTGAGTATTAACTCTAGAATAGAACACATGTTCTCTTTGTGAGTTTTTTTTTTCTTTTTCTTTTCTTTTTTTTTTTTCAAACAAAAACTTCTGGAAAAGGCCAAAATACGATATTTAATTTCCAATATTCTGCCAGCCCAAGATTCAGGCAAAAAGCAAGGGAAATTGTTTGGAAAATGGAGGATTTCTTTCCCAAATTCTTTTTTAATTCTGTAATTTCAAATCTGGCAATGTAAAAAAATCCAGGCAGTAAGAAAATCCAGCCAGCTTTATATGTCAAGAGTTACTTTGTGCAAAATTTGCATCTTGTCACTTTTGATGCAAACGCAACCCTTGCATGAGATTACCAGACCTGAAAGCTCTCCAAGAATCTATATACCCACATTTGCATTGATTTGTCCCAATAGTCTCTGTCTCTAATCTACTGCAGTAGATACTCAGTAAAGGATCACAGACACAGCAACTTCCAATAGCTAGGTTCCCGACACCAGATTTAGCATTTGAAAGCCTGAATGAAAGATCTCTATTACCTTATTTGTGTGTGGGCGAGAGCGGGCTCCTGATTAGAAATTTTTAAAATCCAGTATTGTAATGCTAGGATCCGAAACTAGCTAAAAGAAAATGCCAGCACCTGTGAATACATAGTTAGCCAAGTCTGCATCTACCTTATAGAAACAGGATATTGTTACCAAATATATATGCACACTGTCTTAGTCTATTTATACAAGATGAGAGTTCTCTGCCTTCATGTTTAAATCAGAATTTGAGAATAAGGATGTGAATACTAGAGCAGATTTCAGGTGATACCATCCATCCATCACAACAGAAAATAGGCCAACAGGATAGCAGCAATCCATCAAGAGAGTCACACACGTATCAAAGGTGTGCATAAAATTACTGTTACAGTAGTGCTCAAGGACTTGATTTTAAGGGACAAATCTACAAATAAGGCTATCTGTCAAAGGCCTCAAACTAACAGAAAGCATAACGAGCACCTGTATAGCAATTTGAACCCTTGTACAAAGTCCTGCTGGGCTGCCCATGCAGCATCCCACAGTGTCTATGTACGGTGTCTATTTCAGAGGAACACCCATGATGACACATCAGGAAAAGAAGAAACAGTACCAATAGAGAAATATAGTTTTCTTTTCACATATGCACTGACCATTATACAAATGCTAAGAAAGTGCTAAATCCTCTCTCCTGGGGATATTGAAAGATTTTTTTTGACCTTTTGTAGTACATAAAATTACTCTACTTTGTCACTAATTCACTGATAATTTGTCTTCCATTTCCCAATTAGCTGTAATATTCCAATTACTAATTTAAATAAAAACTCCTCCCTCTATCAGACTAAAACAAGTATGTCCAAACAGTTCCTGGGTTTTGTTAGGCCAGAAGCACAAATAACGCAGTAAGAGCAATTTGCACTGTTGCATAATCTGCAAGTTCTGCCAACCCCGTGGAAAACGTTTATCTATCTGTGCAACCTCTAATCTTAATACAAGCACCTGGACTCGTGGGTGCATATGCAAGGCCACTTCCAGACCCTTTGTTGTCTTCTCAGCAAGAGCAGATCAGTAGACTGAAGTGCTTAGTGCTGAGACACCTTCATTTGTACTCTCTGTGGTTCATGGATTTTACTCTGGAGTGCTTTTAGTTTGGCTCCCTGGAATGAGTATCCTGTCATGTGTGTGGTTCAAAGCTGTCTGAAAGACCACCTATTGATTTGGACCCTGTCTCCCTATTAGGGGGTTGGAGTGCCCTTAGTGGGTGCCTGTAGTGAAGCTACCACTTATTTTCCTCTGAAGGGAATTAGAACTGCTCTGTGAGTTAAACCAAAGTACTAGTGTAGACACAGTCGGAGATAACTCCCTGCTCTCTTTTCCATCTTCTTCCTGCTCTTTCCCTTGCCACCTATCCACCTTTTTCTTTTTGTTTATCTATTTTTTCTCTTCCTCCCCTGTATGCTGAAGTCAGAAGAAAGTGATACTATCCCTTTGTATAAGCAGTCTGCAATTAGTATCTTTTAATAGAGTGGATGGTGACCAAGAGAGCTACAAAGGTTCCAGCGTTGTATAGCTCCATACCATACCGTTTTTGCACAGTCCTCCACAATGTGAAGACACAGATTGTGATTATTGTTAAGGATTATTTCTGGATATGTTGTGCCTCTTTCCCGTTTATCGCATGTTTTTAGCATTCAGATGAGAACACCTCCTTTATAATCCTTGTCATGTGTCAGTGTATGCCCTCCCTTTCACTCACTATCTTGACCCTAGCCTTCACTACCAGTTTTAGGAGATTGGCCATTTAGGGTTGCATCCTGCAAGTCTGGTTTGGAGAGTGACCTAAGGAGCATCCATCAAAAGACAGCGCAGACTTCCTTAATGTGTCTGAAAACTGCAAAATTCTAAGATGGATTTGCATACACATTGCATTTATGTTACCAAATAATGCTCTATGCTTTTAAAATGCAAAAGCTTTCCTTGGTGATATGTTTCCTGGACATCATGTCAGCACAATAATAAATAGAAGAAAAACAAAATAAGAAACCTCATTTGAATTCAATTAACATATGATCTGAAAACGTTCAACAGCCTTTCAGATTGAATTTCCAAATCTACATTGGTCTAATTAGTCCTACAGAAATAGACTTACGTGCACTTGTCTATCTCTGTCTCACCCAGCATCCATTCTCCATTATGCTCTTTGGATTCATTAGTTGTAGAAATGATAAACTAATGCTATAGAGAAATACAGGATTCGTAATGGTTTGGAAAGCATTTAATGAGTACACACATTAAAAAAATCATTGATGTTTACACTGAGTCCCCCTACCTTTTAAAGAGTTATAATAAAGTTACGTGTTTGAAATGAAAGCTATTTGTTTTGTAAGCCTACTCTTAATTAGGTTTTGAACGTGGAGACCTATTTACAAGTAAAAATCACAGTAAGTCTTTATTAAAATGTATTTTATTGTGCTTTAATATGTCAAACACGCTTACTTGCAAGTTGTCCGTGAACTATATCGGGGTAGCATGCACCAGTTACCAGTCATTTCAGCTGTATTGTAGTGGATTTGCTTCTAACTAGACTGAAGTTACTCTGATTTTTGAATTAGTTCTAAGTCAGCCCCTTATTTCTAAGTCATGGTTTCCTGCAGGACATCCTCATCCATATCAGCACTATCTAGTCTTAATGATGCCTGCTATCTGTCAGCCACCCCACAGGAGAACCATGTGAATGCTTTCCATGGTGCAAGTCCACTGTTACCTCTCAAAGATGCAACCTCACAACTGTCATCAGCTCCAGCCACGTCTCCAGAGCCCTAAGAGGAAGGCTGGAGACTGCTGCTGTCCACATCATACCCTCTTTACCTTGGTGGTAAGTTTGCATATTGGCCTCCATGTCAACAGTGGGCTACTATTTTCCACCTACAAGGCTCAGGAATCCATTCACCTGGCTTAGTTCCAGGAGTTGGCATGGGGTACAGAGAAGTGGTACCTATTTTTCTGAGCCCAGCTTGTTTCAGAAATGCCTCACTATCACCCTCTGGGAATTTGATATGCCAGACCTGTATGGGAATAGATCAGCAGTTCAGTATTGGCAAGCGCTTTATTCTGTTTTGACTGCGAAATTTTGCAAAACATTCCTATGCTTGTCACTGTCCATGACATCCTAGTTATCATCACCAGGCTCTGGAAAAGCAACATGTCCAACTGCGCTGAGACTATTAATGAAGTCGTTCATTGTTCCTGTGAATACTGAAGATATAAAGGTACATTGGATGTATATGAACATCAGCTGCAGTGAGTATATGCATAACACCAACACCTTACAGAGATCCACCATATTCCTCTTGTGCCAACTAAGCACCTTTTCCCCACTTTCTTATTCTTCCACTGGTGGCATATGCTGACATCTGTGACAGGAAGGTACCCATCTTTATCATCAGCAATGGCATTAACTTCTGCTCCCACTGGTACATGTGATGATGTCCTGAGAAGCACGGAGCCTGAATGAAGTTCAGCTGTATCCACATGTCCTGCCAGCAGTTCACGGAGCACACTGCTCATCAGAGGACCTTGACGGAGAAGCTGATTTGCTGCACTTCATAGTCTGTCACTGGGTGAAAGAGGATGTGTCCCTAAGGGAGCCTGTGTGCACTTGCCCCCGCACCTCAAGCCATATCCTTATGAGCCGTGTTGTCAAAGCTCTGCTTACGGCTCACTGGAGACACACGGTCAGTGGTGGCCTTCCAGCCTTAGCTCAGGGGATTGGTTCCTTGTAATAAGGGAATTTTTACAAAATGGCCCAGAGGCTAGCTGTGGTTCAGATATGCACACCGAGCTATCTCTCTCTTTTTAAGTCTCCCTGTTCCCTTGTACACCTGAACCTGACTCTGACCATCTCTCCCTATATCGTTGCTAGCAAAATTCTAAGTTTAAGTCTGTTTTCTGAAAATATTTGCAAGGACCTTAAATGTCCTCTGAGGCCCAGGTAGCTCAGTTCTGGAGAACTGACACAATAGAGAATTACCCATTAAATGAAATATAATTACATTTTTTTGCAGTTCCCAGAATAGGGATTTTCTGAAGAAATGGCCAAAGAACAAAAGAGGAGAGTGGGACATCACAGCGAGTCCAGAATGTGGGGCCATCCCTACACAGACTCCCAGAGCAGCAGAAAACCATTCTGTTTCCTTTCTCCTTCCTGCAGGAGGTGAAGCACTGACTTGACTCCTAGTGTTGTTTCAATTCCTTCAGAGCAGTGCAACTGCACCTTATACCCCTTATCAAGTACGAAAATTGAAGTTGAGAGTAGACTTTTATCAGAAACAGGCTCATCCTGAATTTCCCATTTGGTTTCTGAATAGCTTAAGGAAGAAAAATTCAGCAAAATACCATAGGGTAATTCTGAGGAGTAAAGCCATGACTGAATAACATGAGTCACTCACAGACTGTAGTAGTTTTATTTTTTGGGGGGCTGTTATCTGCGCTCTGAATTCCCCAAAATAGCAATGCAAAAGAAAAATGAAGTAAACTGAGTATTGCTGTCTTTCTGATTAGCCACTAAACAACTTTTTTAAAAAAGTCTTCATGTTGTTAAAACCATTGTTCCTACACTGGCATAGAAATGCTACACTGTACAAATAAACCTGTGCCTGGAAAACCAGGTCAAAATTCTAGATTACAAAAACAGAAGGATAGATTATTATTAGTGAGCTAACATGCTCAAAGAAAAAAAATCCTTTATGGTTTCTTGACCTACATTTGAGTCAAATTCTACTTTTCAATAGCTCTTAAATCTTTTTCAGCTTCATTCTAGAAAGGGTATTGCAGTTGGTAAGAGGCTTGACTGCTGCAGTGCATCTGCTGCTTTAGTTTCTAAAAGGCTGTGATTGCAGAATTCTAGTTATTTGACAGAAATTTCTGTTTTAATAGGTGAAAATATTCTTGATCTAGAGAACAATCATCTCTGTTTCAGTCCTGGAAGTGCTGCTAAATACCAAGAAATTACTTGAAATTAAGATCATGTAGTTGTCTTACCACTTTAATTACAGTACACATTTTACTTTTTCTCTTTGGATCAATTGCATGCTGTTCCTTGTTTTTCTTCTATCCTTTTTGCTGACTTTCTCATTGGGTCTGATTTTTTTTTCCTTGAATGATGTGCATTGCTCCCTTTTCATATTTCCATTTTTAATGTGTGTGAATCCAGCATTCTGGAAATGAAATGGCAGCATATACCTGTACATTGCAAAAATCTAAGCAGAAGAAATGACTTTTCCATGCTCTAGGTTAAATCTGAATGAGCTATTTTCTCTGATGTGAAAGTCTGACTCATTCACTCTTTTTTGGACTTGCTCAGTATGACTCTTCAGAGTCACTTTGGATTAATCACCACTCCTGGATATTCCATATATAATATTAATCCTTGCATCCTTTGCTGGCCAGGAAGTGACTTGCTCAGTCATAGAGCAAATTAATTATTAAGCTGTGAAAAAAATGCAAGACTCCAAGGTCACTAACTCTTTTAGCTGCATTGTGAATCTTGTGTTAACAAATAGTTCTTAAAAGTCCCTGGTCCTCAAGTCATATACATTTTGACAAAACACTTTCATGAGAGTCTGGGCCTTCATTCAGTGAGAACCCACCTCAGGAAACAGAAATGAAAGAGCTGGACATGTAAGTGTACTTTCTGATGCATTTATTAATGCCACCTGAAATCAGCTTCATTATTTTGGAGGACATAACATACGGTGGATAAGAACCAGGGGCTTGACAATTCTGATTATGCTAATTTCAATTTCTTCTACTTTTGAGGCCTTCAGTTTTTGGGGACCAGTGTTTTTACCAGTTCTTCTACTTATAATTAAAATCTATACCTATTACAGTAACTGTGAGAAAAATCAAGACAAATTCTCACTCTTAAAAATGTTCTATTTGAACTTGGTGACAGCATTTTGCTGTAAATTTTTCATATGAGTGGGGCTTTTCTAATGCTTGATGATGATTTATGAAGCTACAAAACCATTCAGCACAAACTTGTTCAAGCACCATAGCAATAACAGATGTAATTAGCACATTTGAGGACAGTAGAAACTGCAAAATAAGCAGGCATCAGTCACTAAAGCAATAGACTGATTTTATAGTATGCGATCCAAGTAGACTATGTTATTCTCTAATCTGCTCCTTGGTGGGTGAATGTCAGTAGAAAAGATAATTTCTGAGGTTATTAATGCTTTTAGCCAAGTACAAATAACATGCTACTATTACTAGATGGTATTTAACAGTCAAAGGGGTACAGACAAGCATGGAGAAATAGAAAAGATCAGTGATAGAATAACACAGACTACTCTGTATAAAGTAATTCATTTACACCTTTCTTGGCCTTTTTTGGGGGGAGAGGGGTTTGGAGGCACCTTCCACATCCTGTCTTCACCCTCTCCCAGAAGGAACAGGCAAATAGAGAGAGAGATCACATATATTTTAAGTATGTAGATAATTTCCTCAACATGCTCTCAAACCTACAAAATGTTTCTTTGAGTTTTCTAGCTGTAATCCAGCAAAGAGATAATAAATATTTCTTGCTTTGAATAACTGAGTAATTTCCACTAGTGGTAGTATGTGGAAAAGTTTAGCCAAATCCAAACAAAAACTGAGATATCTAAAACAAAAGCCTGTAAAGTATGAAGGAGCTAATTTAAACATCCTTCTCTGTTAAAGGTTAAGATGATGAATTTTTTTAAGTGTTAATGTTAGAAGAAGGGAAAAACCTGTACTGGAAGTCTAATGTAGCATATCAACATTTTCATGCCTTGTGTTGCTTAAATGTACTACCAGTAAAAACATAGATGAGGGTCTTCTACTACTATAAATATTCATAGTTTCTTTGATACCACTGGGGTGCTTACAAATTATCTCAGGTGAGAAAAATGTAACTTTTTAGCCAGAACTGTGCTCCAGATGGATATGAAGATAGCTGTCCCAAAATTAGGACAGTACATGCCAGGATTTTTCCTGACGTGAAATCCACAACTTCTGGCAACGTGAAGATGAACACAGAACAGTCCATTAAAAATCTTTAAATCAAACTGAAATAGGTAAAAGCCTGTCTTTGCAACATAGAACTTTTAAATTCACCTTCATTGCAGAGATTCTTTCATACCGGACTGTGATTTTCCTGTTATAACTTTTCAAAAAACATAAAGAGACATTTTTATATACCATGAAGTTGGCTTTAAAATAGATAATAATGTTGCATAAATTATTTTGAGTCTACGAATTATAGAAGCATGTCATCCCTTTCCATAAAAAATAAAAATAAAAAGTTAAAGCAAAACCCACAGGCTAAATGAATGAAAATGTAGATAGTAAATCTTATTTAAGACAGGCCAGCAGTACTCAAAATACAGCATTTACCAACTGGCTGAGTCAAAAGGTTATTCTCAAGAGAACATTTTCCACTAATAGTAGAGCTGAATAAGTAGTGAAAATAGTATGTAGAACAACCTTTTGCACAGCAGAGCAGGAAAATGACTCTCACTTGGTAACTGTTTAAATAAGCCCAGCTGCTTCTATCACTGGGAATTGGGATTGTGGGAGGGTAGCAACAGTTTCTCTTTGAAGTAAGACCGTTAGTTGTCTTCAGGGTCATCTGTATGTAGTACTCAGCAAACCCTGAGAATGCTTTGGGCTGGTCTAAACTTTACCCTTCATATAAAAGACCTGAACTGGGAGCTATTTAGGGGTTTCTGAGTGAATTTGTTAATTGGTAGTTAACCCACAAAGATTATGCAAGTGGGGAGCTGTCACAGCTGCTGCTTGTGTTGACTGGGTTTGCTCCTTCACCTTGCTCCATTTGTACCATTATGATATCATTTGGCTTATGGTACTCTGAGCGTTTTGGTGCTTGGACCATTTCTCCATTACACATTTGCAGATTAACTCCATCAGTGAAATCCCAGCCCTGGATGGGGGTCACCATCACCAGGTGATGACTTGTGAAGTTGTCATTGCTGTTTGTTCTTCTGGGGCTGACATTTCAAATTTTTTGGGGAAGATGGCCATTGTAACAGGTTCTGTGGTTGAACGTTAGGCAGAAAACCAAAGGGTGAAAATAGGGTGCAACGGAAAGCCTGACGACAATGCAGAGGTAAGTAAGGATGTATTCAAAGAAAGAAGGTAATCTACCCTGAGGAAGGACAGGTAGTTGATGGAGGACTGGAACTGAAATAACTTCTATGTCACTCAAGTGAGCAACTTGTCTCAAGTTGTCATTATTATCTTTATCTAGATTGAAGGAAAAACATGAGTGAATCTTGACTCTAAGAATTATTATTTTTTGGTCCCATGAATTTTTGTACTCTTAAACAACTATTCCTCAATATTAAAGGCTTTCCTTTCTTCTGTCACTTTTTTTTTTGTTTCAAATGTAAAGAAAATTCTTCTAACCTTTTTAAAAGGAAAGTAGCTGTAGCAAATATGTGACTTGTAGACTTGTGCACCTTGATATGAGCACCTCCTGAGGGCTGGGATATATACAAGTTAACTCATGTTTTTGGGATATGGAATTCAAATCTTGCTAAAGTTGTGCTTTATTACAATTCATTTCTCTTCTATCAATTCACTCTTCTCACTTTCTCAAATCTGATGGGAGCTGGTAAAATATTTCCAAAGGAAAATAGAGTATAACAAGAAAATACCTTAAAATTATGAAAATGTGGTATCTTTACCCACTTCTTCCCCATATCTCATCCTAAATCAAGAAACAATAGCAAGCGTTCATTTTGGGGGGGGGGGGGGGGGGAAGGAGGAAGTATAGTTTTGACCAAAGCCTACAGAGATACACTTGGGCCATATGTCTAGATTCCGGCATATGGCTCATTGTTGTCTATCAGAGAGCCTTCCAGTTAATAAAGCATGTAATTCCTGCAGTGTGACAGCCTGCATCTTGAGGATAAATCATTAAAGAATAGGCATAGACCAGATAACTTGTCACAGCTCACATAATGGAGAAGTAGATGCATAGGAAAAAGAGCCATGTATTTTAGAGACTGTGAGCTAATAGATAAAATAATACTTTAATTTACTTAAATTCATCTTTATCGAAATGTCCTCCATCCTCATTCTTTGGGTGCTTAAACAGCCTAAACTTTTCCTTTTTGATCCTCAGGTACCTGGAGTTACATGTCCACATGCGCTCACAAGTGACCCAATCTGAACAGTTTGGTGCCTTTGCTGTTTTTTTGTCTTAAGTGCAGCCATTTGAGGAGAAAGTAGTAAAGCCTAAAGTAGGGGTGGCCAACCTGTGGATCTTGAACTGCAACTCAGCTTCCCAGTATTCTGGGGGAAGTCTGTGTCCTGTGACTGAACTGGACTGGCGTGGGGCTGGTGATTAGCTCACGTCCCAGCTGTGGGTGGAAGTGAGTTACCATCAGCAGGATTTCACAATGAAGGTGCTCAGGTCTTTGAAGGAAGACCCTGGGCATCCACTTCTGAAGGTGCGCTGGGGATCCGGAGTGAAGTGCTTCCCTGAAGCTTGGGTAGGCTCAAGAGAAGGGAGATGTTTCAGATACATTTCCCAGGTTTGTGCCTGAACAGTTATTCTTACTTCCTAGCTCTAGGCAGTCCAATATGTGGGTTTGATTGGGTTGCTACTCTGAGTCACCTAATTTTCCTCTTTAAGGACTACAGGCATCTTATTTTGGGTTCTCAGCTAGAAGCCAGTTTTTAAATGCTAGGTAGTGAAGTGCTTAACTCAGAGACACTTTAATCCCATGCTGGATGTGGTCTATGGGAAGAGAAATCTTACCCTTCAGTCCTTGTGGGGCAAACCAATAATTTAGCTATGCAATTCAAATCACAACTACCTAAAAATTACCCCTGCAGGGCTTGTAGACTAAAAGCAGAGACTAACCTTAAATTAGCTTGAACAAATTTGAGCAGCAGTAGCCTTTTAGTTGTGCTTGGGTTTTGTATCAGTCTCCTATTTTTATGGGTAACTGAGTTGTATAAGCTGCACTCCCCCCTAAAAGGAGCAGATAATCCTGACTGATCTGTATGTTTACTCTAAATTTTGAAAACTTTAAAAATTAAAACATTGAAAATATTATGATTATTCTGTTTAACTCAGGAATTTAAGACAACTTTCCTGGGAATTCTATGAAGGACTTTCAAAGGTTCAGCCCTTATGTGAAATCAGTAAGTTCTGGACCTGCGCTCTCGTGCTGTCTGTGGCAGTTTGACTGAATCTTTGCCTTATTTATATTGCCTTTTATCCCGGAATGATGTTTTCTGTTGTTCATTTCTCCTTACAGGCAGAAATGAACCTCCCAGCCTATTTGCATCCGCTATCAATAAAGCTACATTTTAATGAGAAAATGAGTACTTGGACTTACACTTTAGCCAGCAATGTATCACTTCTGACAGCTGTGCTTTACACTCACTATTACTCTATCTGAAACAGCTTCAGCGACAACAGCCGGAATCCTCCTCTCTGTGCAGCTTTTCCAAAAAAGGTAAAATGAAATAGATGTCTCTATAGATGTCATGGTGTTATTTAAAGTCCTTTCTTTTTCATAGGATCGTGCCAACAAACAAAAGAAAAAAAAAACTCATACCCACCTTTATCCTTTATGAGTTCAAACACTTTTTCAGGAATATCAACTATTTCTCCCTACCTTTTTCTTCAAAATCGCATTACTTCTCTTTCCTTTTTAATTTATCCTCTTTAGTTTATTTTATCATGCAGCACAAAAAAATTTATTTCTACATTTGTTTTTCAAAAAAAAATCTAAGTGTTATTCAACTGTTCTACAAGATTTTAAAACTAATGGTCCAGCTCACAGGCAGTAAAAAAATAGTGATTCATATCTTTCTTTGTAAGCAACATCACCCAAAGGGCATTATGCAACTCTGGTTTTGATAGAGTTTTTCTTTTTTTTCCTAAGGCATAATGACTCCAGAGAGACCAAACATAACAGAGATCAATTGGGCTGCTTTCTCTTCCATTCCAATTTTGCACAACAAAGGGATCTGTTGATTTCATTTGTCATTTATTTATGCTTTAAGCAAGCCTCTTTTGGAAAATATTGGCCAGCCCTGTAGGCACTGCTGGCATTGGTGGCTCAGAGTAAATGTGTTTCCCCTGTTTGAGATTATGAGGAAAAGTCATCTCTGAAATGAGCAACCATATTGAGAGTTTTATCCTGTTCTTATTACAGCTAGTGAGAATTTTGTTGATGGGAGCTGGCTGTAATGGGATACAAATCAGGAGTTAACATGTCATTTGTTGACTTTTAGCCAAATCTAAAAGGTGCTGTAACTCCGCACAAGTCCAAAACTGCAGTCTTGAAAATCCCCACTTACTGGCACCTACTTTTGTTTGCCTAAAGTGCTAAGATGTTTTTCCAGGTGAGTACAGCTGGATGTCTCAGCACCCCAAGAACAACCACAATCTGCATAGGACCAAACACATCAGTCCGGCTAATCAAGTTGGGGCAGGACCTGGGAAGCCTGTGTTCAGCTCCTCTGTCCAGCAGATGTTCTTGGAAGACTGAAGGTGTGTGGGCAGGCTTCCTTGCCAAAAGCCAGCTGCAGTTCTCCTTTCCTTTAAGACATAGCAAAAGGAGAGGGTGGTGATGATTTCTTTCTATATGATACCTGTGTTGTTAAAGTACCTTCCCAGCAAGTGGATGTCCCAGGCTTATACCCTTTTATCTGGGCGGGAGGTTTAACCCTCTTTTCCCAATATTTCAAGGGAGTGCCATGACTAGTGAGCTGGGAAAGCAGCTAAGTTAGTAGTCAGACTTTGGAAGGGGAAGACTTGCCTTTTCCCAGGACTGTGACATAAATGAGATGGTGGTTGGATAACATGAATGCCGTTCCTCTTGTCCTATTTGAAAACAGAATGAGAGGACGTAGCTCAATTTCTCTAGAGAGGGATTTTAGGCCCCTGGTTCTTGGGAAACTCTGTCAGGCTGGGTCTCCAAATGGGCTGAAGCCTGAGAACCAGGAGAAAGGCATCCCTGCCCAAGGAGGGACTGCATTTAAGACCTCACCTTGTAACCCATGGCACAAGCCTCAGCAGGATTTCCTGTGGGGTAGTGCAAGGCAGCTCCCTGCTCTGGGACTCATGGAGTCTGTTCTGGGTCGCAATTCAAGAGGTCCATCAAGCATATAGGGAGTTTAGATATGTAATGTGGGGTCCTGAATTGTTCACTGGTGCTAAACTAGTAAAAGTGGGAGTCACACTGACTAAAAGTGTGAGCTGACAGCTGGATGAAAGAGTACCTGTACCTCCTTCCCTTACTAGTGCCACCTACTTTGATGTATGCTCACATGTAGCTGGAGAGCCCCCTCTACCGTAGTAGCAGCCACATCCTGCCCTGCAAAACCGTAAAAGCCAAAAAGTCCTGACTGATTCTGGTCCTTTGTCGTGTAGCCCAAAATATGAATGGATTCGATGAGCCTTTTGTTTTGCTAAAAATTTTGCACGTTAGTAGCGCAAATCTCACTCCCACTTACTGGCCTCAATATCTTCTTTACAGCTACGGATATCTCTGGCATAAGCAATTTGTAATTACCTTTATTCTCCATGGTGAATATGTGAAAGCAGTGACAAAGCAGTGACACATACGTTATGAGTATGCAATTGGAAAAAAAGTTCGAAACCAGTGTGCTACTGATTTTTCCTCTTAATCTTCAAGGGTATTAATCTAGTTCACAGAAGTCACAAGGTGAGGGACAGTGATGAATATTTTGCCAATTATTTTAAAAATTATCAACTTACTGTTCATTAGCTGAGAAATGAAGCTTTATGTTTCAAGAATGGTATGGTTCATTTTAGGTACTGTTGACTCATATGTATATTTCCATAGGGAATTGCTTGTAGTGAGTAATGCAAATTCCATTTATGGGATCATTATTAAATTGGGGCTTACATGATTTACATCCCTTTGGACTAGATTCACAAGGAACAGTCTGTCACCCAAGCAGATTACCAAGCTTGAGTTAAGGTTCACAATAGTAAAAGTCTGGAGTAATTTTCCAAAAGGAATAACGGTTTTTAAGATGCAGATACAGCTGGAAACTCATGACATAATGGCTTGTGAGAGCACATACATAATCCAAATTTTTTTGATCATATTTGTAAATTTTCTGTTGTCTTCCTACTTAATTCTTAAGTGGCTCATCTGACCTATTTTGTGCTTCTAGTTTTATGTGAAATGAATAATACCCTTAAGTGCCTCTTTTCTGCTTTTAATCTACATGGCTGGCTCATTGTGGACTATATGTTTTCAACATCTGTTGTTAGTTTATACACAACCCACTCCAGAGTCTGAATAGGAACTGGGAAAATCATCAGTAAGTATTGTGCTAGTGTTGGAGTATGGTGTCCCTGATTTGTTGAAGGTGTCAGTAGACAGATGTGCCAAGGAATGTCCCAGCAATCAATTCAGTATATGTAACTTTCTACCTTCTTCTAAATAACGAATTGCTGTAGCAGTTGGCACTGCAAAGAACAGGACAATCTTCTGGAAGCGCTAAGAAGCCTACCTCCCTTGGAAATGAGGGGAATTAGGTGCTTAATTTATATGGAAAATTCAGTGAGAAAAAAAAGCTTTTTACAATCTACCTAGAAGTGTTATTTTCAGATGTGGTTTGGGCATATTGGAAGTCTACCACCGTCGACTTTGAAGGTCGACTTTGAACCAAACAAAACGAAGTAGATGGCTGACATAGATTTATCAAACTGATTTTGTGGAGCAGTAACCATAAAGAAGTGGAACTAACAGGAAATGTGCTAGTCCTTGCTTGGTTTTGTTTCCTGTTCTTTCTTCCTCCCTAGTTCCTCTTGTTCTCTGAGTCAGGGGCTGCATTTCCTGTTCGTGTGGTACGGCCCTTGACATTATGGGGCTCCGATCTTGATTTAAATCCACGTGCTGAATCATCATGTATGCAAGCAAAGGTCATACATAAAATACTAATATCTGAACGACATATTTGCTATGCTAGCTTTGTCTGTCACTTCAAATCCACCCTTACTTTCAGTCTTGCTACTCAATGTCACCTTTAGGGCTAAGTGCATTTTCCTGCAGCTATGCAGCAGTTTCACTGCATTGATACATTTTGGATACAAACAGTGCAAGAAGCAGATTCACAACATGTCCCTTAGAAGACAGTAGTGTATAAACTGATAACCCTTTTGGAACCTTTTTCAAGGATGCATCCATATCCATGAAGGAATTAATTAAAACGAGTAACAAGAGGCCTCTAGCTCTATCAAGAAGAGTAGGGTCAACCTTAAGTATCTTGTGCTCCAGCTGAAATTTGATTTCTCTGACTTATACAATGGAGTAAGCAAAAGGATTTTAATTTTTTATTACTGTTGTGGTTGCTATTATTCATTAAAGTATTAGAGTTGTCACTTAAAGTAAAAATGCTGCTAAATACATTAACTGCCGGCAGAAATTTTGTTAACATATTGGACAGGCACACTTAGAGGCAGCCAATTTTTTTGCCAACATTACATTCTTAGACACTTTATTATAAAAGTATTAATGATAATGATAGCAACACCTTCTGTCATAAACGCTATTTCATCAGCACAGAAAGTTTGCAGAAACATGCATTCTAAGTTTTTTTTTTTTTTTTTGCATTGAAACATCTAAGGAAACACAAACATGGCAGGATTGGTTGACAATAAGGGCTATGCTACGATTCAGCTGCTTCATCATTGACAAATATGTATTAAGATTGGTAAAATATTTCTTTCAGCATTGTGTTCACCAATTGACAAGACTTTTTGTCACATGTGCGGGAAGAACTAACTTGAGTGACGGCATTCTCACCCTGACAGATTAAGTCTTCAGAGGTTTGAGATGGGATATCTTTGGGCTACTTTAAAGGGAGCTGGATATCTAAATCAGTTTAGGTTCGATAGAGGTCCAAGGGATAAAAGTAGGGGCAATGAGATGCAATTCTGCACTGGAAAAATTCAACACCTAATATACAAATATATTCCAATACACTCTCAAACTTCAAGCAATTATTGGAATTCTGATGTGAAATGTCTTTATATAGCATTCCGTCTAACAGCAGTTTCAGAACAGGGCACAAAAACAAACCCAGAGTTTTGTCTTTACTTCTAGATGCAATCATGTTCTTGCATTCTAATGCGTATATTAAAAATACAGAGCTAGAGACCAAGGCAAAACTCCAAAGTAAGCTCCGTGAACATGGTCAGAAAAACACTCAAAGGTCAACTCACTTCAGTTTGGGCCATCTGAAATCCAGATAAACCATTCTCAAACTCTATGTTATTACAGGAAGTAATAGCAAAAGGTTGAAGAAGGATGTGGCGGTTTCAGCTAGGTCTGCAGGCAAAAGCCTCAGTTGCCTGGCAGAAGCCAGATGTGCAGGTGATAGTAGGGTCCAATTCAGTTTTTGCTGCTGGAGTAACCCCAAATTTAAGTTTTTCATTGATTTTTTTTTCTCTTGAAAAATTATAATTACAGTGAAGATAAAATAGAGTGTTTCTGTGCATTTTTGCGTTTGTGTGAGTACATGCAATTGCTAGGACCTTTAGAAAGATTAGACAGAGAATAAATAAACTTTGTCCTTTTTAAATTTCACACTTAATTTAAAGCAATAAATTTCCATTAAAACACTTTGTTCACTATGTGAATTGTAAACAGTTTATGCAATAACGGATCTTCTGAAGGCAAAACACTGTTTCTGAGTAAACTGGCATGATGATTGTGATACATATATATGTATATTTATATACACACACACATAGATAAAGTGATTAACAGAATAAGCACATTTCATTTTCAAAATTATCCAGCATTATCTTCTGCAAAAAGCATTCCTTCTCTTTACTTGTTCTTTATATAATGAATCAATACTGAAATATTATGAGATACATCAAAAAACACCCTCAGGTATATTCTACAACTCAAGAGTATGTTAAATGCATGTATGTTTGTATTTTTAAAAAGGAATGGTTTTACACTGATAAATATAGTTCATGCGAAAAAGATGTTTTCTAAAATATTGCCTCACAAATGAAAAAATTGGGACACATAACAATTGTAGCTAAATAATTACACTGTGGCATAACCTTACAAAAGCCAGAAAAGTCAAAGATAAAACAAGACAAGCTTTTAACTGCAGAATTGCCTGACTTGTCGGTTTCTATCTCATCCGTAATGCTATCTAAATGCTGTTTCAGCGTGTGAATTGAATTTTCTTTTAATTTGAGCAGGTCATATATTCATTTGTGGACTCTCTATCTTCATCAATCAATGCATTATGCCAGCCAGCTTCATCTCCTCCTGAAAGATAACCCTGGATTATGTCATGGCTCAGTTCCATATTGCCACTACAGAGATAATGAATTTGCACATGTAAGAGGATCATGTACCAATGGAAGTGGGATGCTGCTTTGAGCATATCATTTCCATCTGCCACGGGATGATTCCATTTGCAAAAATCGATCTCCTGGAGGAGGATTTCTGAGCTCCTGTAAGCATGATGTCGGCGCAGTGTAGCAGAGTGTGTTGTCTGGCAGGGAAGAGGGAAAGTAGGGATCACATTACGGCTGCCTCCAGAAAGTGGAGATTGCGGGGAGGGGTTTGCTGCTCTTCACACCAAAGCTGGAGAGAGGAGCGAAGATGGGGGTGGACAGGACATTCCTCCCCGTGTCGAGGGGTTATGGGTCAGTGGGGCTGAGTGGAGAACAGCACCCACGTGTGGGTGGTGCATGGTGTAAACACTTGCAAAGTTAGGCCACTTCTGAAAGGGCTCAGCCTCAGTTAGGAAAAACTCTTTCAGGTGCTGAAACAAGCTCAGCTGTGAATTAACCTCTTTCAAACAGCTTTAAGATTCAATTTAACGGTTCCCAGAAAAGAACTGAGCCAGTATATCATGTGTGTGTACTTCATCAGCTGTAAACAATAGCATCACATTTGTTCCAATGAAAACGATGCACCTCAAGTAACTTTACTTGTACGGAATGGAGTTTGACAAAATGTGAATGCCTGAGAAAGTGCTCCATGGAGCCTCCCAGTGCAGACTGGCCACAGCTGCACACCAATTTGATCACTGGAAGCCTATGCCACAGGCATCAATAACCAAGGTAACGTAGACCTCGCATATTACATCAGTTCTCATATGCCAATGAGACTAAACCGTGCACAAGGCAAAAGAACGAGAGCAATGTCTGGTGGTCTTACGGGCAACGTGTAAATGAGAGGTTTGTGAAAGAGGATGCTTGTCATCCACTAGCATCTACTGCGCCGAGATTGCATCCCCTCCTATCCCAGTGCTGTCCCCTTCATCCAGGGGAGGCACGTGACTGCGCTGAGTTTGCAAGAGCTGGTTAGCGTCTCTCTGAGTAGCCTGGGAGCTGTTTAGGAGAGCTGCCTGACCTCCACAAAGGGGTTGCCAGAGCGGCTGTGTACGTGTGTTGCTAATCCCTCAAACTGGTAGGCTAAGTACAGTATAAAGTAACTCACTGAGACCTGCCATTTCTATATATTCTCAATATTGTAGAGAGAACAAAGACTCACTCAGCTCATTTGAAATCCTAAACTTTGTTTTCTATAGAATTAGACTTCCACTGACTTGTAGTCTGCCCCTTGGGTGTAACCTGCCGTTGCACCGATACTTTCTCTGCTTCCTCCACTTGCATGGGTTGTAACAGGATATTCAGGGTCACACATACTCCTTATCTTGGTGATATATCACACTCTTGCAATCTGAGTAGGACAAGATATTTTTATTTAATGTAAATTACTGATTACAGGCAAAAATTTGGATCTGGATGTTTTGTTGTTCATTTTGGGGGGAAAAAAATATTTTGCCCAAGGTCCATCTTTGCTGTTATATTTTGGTATATTGCATCTCACTGCTTAGTGTACAGAGTGTCATAGTGTGATCGTATCAGCTGCCATAAAGGATAAGATAATATGACAAAATGTATCTTGAGGCATCTTGACAGGATGAAACTTGCAAAAATAACCATGATTACTGGCCAGGACCCACTGGCGTAATGACTTTGGGCCTGCCTCCTTTAATCTCTGACCAGCAATAGTTTTCTGATTAGAGGTTGGCTGCCACAGGCCATGGTGTGACTACTAAGCATTTATGTGACATATTTCAGGCTAGCCTAAAGTCTTACAGAGATATTGCATGTATTCTATGCAGTTCTTAACAAGTTTTTGTAGTTATTTTTTCTGGTTCTTGCAGGTAGGCAAAAATATGAACTCACTGGGACAGATTTTTCCTTTTGAAATGTGTGACTCAATCACTGAATTCTTTGAAATTGCATTATTCTAAAAAAAGTGTTCATAAATCTTGACGATACAATTTATTTTTCTAAAGATCTATATTTTGTGATAGACAGTTTAAATTTGCACTTGACACCATAATCGTTTCCATCAAATGAAAATAGATAACAAATAGAATGGATGGACTCTCATTAAGTATAAAATTACTCAACAAGAACCATTCTGAATCAATTAATCATAATGTAGCAGAACTTTAATTTTCTAGCATTCTCAAAATCAAAAGTAACTATTTGCATCATTTTTCATTATAACAAATGTGATTACTATTGCTTACAGCTGATGAAATATGTAATTTTAGTCACCCAAATGAAAAACTGGCTTTTTTTTTTTTTCCGGGAGTCACTAAATTGAATTCTGAGGATGTCTAAAGGAGGTTGTCTCACAATGATGCCCTTCTATCCTACAGCCTCCTCCCTATGCACTTTTTAAAAGCATGTGCAAAAAGAAACAGAAGTCCCAATTTACATGGCATAACATGATACTGTGAGAAGTATCTGTAGTTTAAAATAAGTTTTGGATCCAGTTCTATTTCAGGGAAATATCATCATCCTTTCTGTTTATCATATACTATGTCACTATTATAAATGGATTTTTTGTTTAAATTCTATACTATTTTGTTGTCAGTATCCTTTGGATTAGTCTCCAAGCTCTTTAATTTAGCATTCGAGTCAAGACAATCTAAATTTTTGACCCCTGGATGTACCAACTAACATGACTGCAGATTATTCAAGGGCAGACAGGTATGTTTCCCGTGAAACACCAGCTGTGGAACCGGATGGGAGTGCCTTGATAGCAACGAAAGGGCATGTGCTTTACTTACACTGATTCACTCAGCAAGGAATGCTAATCTTATTATTAGGGCAGGCTGAAAGATGAAGATTCCTGTTTATTGTCCCATGGAAACGAATGTCTCCAGAGCCTGTTTTGAAGAGAATTTTCTTCATGTTGCTGCAGACTCCAATTAAACTAGAATTGTGAAAGACAAAATACAAAGAAGAGAAAGGGTTAAAGAAAGAATACATTCAAGCTAGCAATTCATTTCAAATTATATTTAACAAGTCTGGGTTTGGCCAGTCCAATTTACGGAACTTACTGTAACAAATCAGGTGCAGTGAACAGCACAGCTCACGTCCTCATGCCCGACACACACATTACCGAGGCAGCTTAAGGTAACATCAAATGCCAGTCTGAATTCTCTGACCAAAACATGAGTCTAGTACACTGAATGCTGAAAGTGTCTCTTAGTTTGGTGAACTTCAGATTATGAGGCAGTTTTACTGCAAATCATATATGGTTTCCTAAGTAAGTGAATGTCTCTATGCCAGCTACAGTGATCTGTTTCAATAAACAAGCAAGGCTAGCCCTTTTTATAGCTACAAGTTTTGTTTTAGATAAATATATAAGGATAGCGTACCAGTTACATTAATCAATGTTTGTGTACTGTTTGCCTGTACACTTCAGGAAATGTGACAGAAACATTATTTACTTATCTAAAGCAATCAGCAAATACTATTTTTCTCTTTTTGTATGACTCATACGATAATTCAATTTACATATTTAAATCAAATTAATTGTCTATCTCCTGCTAACTCTGTTGACTTCTTCTATTATGATGCAAGCTGTTTGGTTTTATTTGTTCCCAAAATCTAATATTGCATTTCCCTTGTATTGTCTGTGTGTATGCATTAGGCTAATATTTGGTGCCTTTCACTACCTCCACAGTTTATCATAAGAGTAGATCTCTTACATGACAGTCAATTTCATTGATTATATGCAATTTACAGAATACGCACTTTATCCAGACTGGATTAGGCTGGGTTATGGCTTCTCTTTGCCTCTGCTGGCTGCTTTAACAGAAACCATATCAACTCTGACTAGCCAAATTACAGACTTGGACTTAACAAGACATCAGGATGCTTTGTGCCCCCTGTGATACTGGTCTTTGGGGAAATAATTTAGTACTTTTGAAACTGGCCAAAGGATCAAAAACAGATACAAACTAAGGGCCTATAAGCTTGAGAAAGTATGGTAAATAAATGCTGAGATGTACAGTAAGTTAAAATTAAGCCAGGTACTTACAATGCTCTTTCATCAGCACAAAGTTCTTGATTTAGAAGGCCTTGAGGTAAATGGTTAATTACTTGCTGAATCAGGATCAGAATGCTTATGCAGGAACCTTTGGTGAATCGATGGAGGAAAAGTTTGGGGGAGATATGTTACTAGCTTTGAAATGTGTATGAAACTTTCAGAAACTGAATAAGGTAATTCCTGCATCAGTGGGAGGTACCGCATTTCCATGCCCCACTGGTTGTCAGTGTTTTCTTAAAAACACTCACACACTGCTCCTCCACCTTTAGTTCTTTCCAAGTAGAGCTATTTGTGGGAGGGTAATATGGGCAGCTTGCCTGCAGGGCAGACAGGTGCAGATTTACAAGACATAGGGCAATTAGCCGTTCCTCATTCCCTTGCTGCAGCTCTCTCTAGACATCAGGTTTGGAGAGAAGGGGGAGCTAGGGGATTAAAAAAACTTTTCCACGCAGGTCACTGTAGACCCAAAGATCTATGCTGTGGGTGTCGTCCTGCAGTATGGTCACAGTAGTCCCAATCCTACAGTAGTTGTCCCCAACTGGGTATCCTCCATGGCCAGCTGGGTGCCAACAGAGGCTCATTCCAAGTGTCCACTTACTGCACTGAGGAGAGCAGCTTGCCTGCTCCTGGGACACCCTTTGCACAGGCTCAGGGCCACGGGAGAGGTTTTAGCTCCCACAGCGGCCATCGCAGAGCCAGTAAGAACCCCAGTAGGGGAGATGAAGAGGCTCTCATATCAGGAAATCAGTGCTTACCCACTTTGCAAAGAGCTCTGTTCCTGCATGGGTAAACTTATCATGCTGATGGACCATGGCAAGTTACCTGAGAGCTTACTTTCAAGGAATAATCATTTTAAAGGACTGCAGGTTTTCTGAGATAACAGCTGTATGCATCAGAGTACAGCACTTCTCTGTAGATAAGAATTGTTTTCCCTCTCTTAGTGAGTGAGTGTATGTGTGAAAGCTGCTAGGCTGAAAGCCCTCATACACACAAGTCTAACTCCCATCAGCAGCGATGAGGCTGCAGTGCTATGTCACACAGGAGGAGCAGAGGAAGGAAGGGGAGATTTGCTTAGGTGCAGCTCTGGGACTGTTTAGTTCAGTAGAAGTTATGTCACAGAGTCTAAGGGGATTTCATGCCCGGGGAGCCTGGTTAGGTCATGCTCACTGCTCAGCTGATAATTCAGGCTCCAATGGGGTCTTATATTGATTAGCAGAAGATTTCATTTCACTGTGATTAAAAGAGAGCAGATAAAGAGGATGCTGAATAATGCTATAGGCATGTATCAACTCTTAACCTACTGTGGCGTGCAACACATGCACTGAATTTATACTCTCTTAACACTTTTTTCTGAAGTACTCTTTCCCAGAATCTCCCAGGCTCCTCTTTTTTATAGTGATATTGTCCGAAGTGCAGAAAGAAAACAACGTTGCTGCTGCTGTTCATTAGAATCTATATTTATTTGTCTACATAATCCAACCATCTTGATTTACCTTTTTAATTGCATACAAGAAATCTTGTAGATACGCCCTCAGTAATGACCAATAGGATTTTCAGGAATGTAAATCATAAATGTTAGTCATAAAAAATGACTTTTGCCAATATTATTTAATACTGTGCATATGTTAACACATTGAGTCATATACAAATTTAATTTAAAGAGATTATTTTCCTCTTGCTGAGGATATCACTCCGAAATGAGAATGACAGTATTTGTCTTTTGTGAATAACTGTTCAAAGAATTAATTCATGTCAAATGCTGGCTATCCTGAGGTTGCCTGCAAGAAGCTGAACTCTACTGCAAGATAGCACCCATGTGTGTTTACACATTTCTCATTCCCTAATACAGCCACTGCTGAAAGAAAATTGCTGAAGTACATTTGAGCTAAGATGATACATCTGACAGCTTCCAAGGGATATATGGTATGTACTAGTTTAAGGACTGCTTTATTAGACATAGAGCCGCTCTTTAAAAAGTGAAACAACCAACTACGTATCGAGATGTGTGGACAGCTACAATTTATAGAAGCTACCAGCAAAATAGCAGGACGTTCTCATATAACCTCAACATTGACATAAACTTGAGGTCTTTAAAGATTTCTATCAAACACATATTTTAAGATTTTTTTTTGAAAGTGGGCTCATAGATAAAAGAATACATAAATAATAAATGTATAAAATCAGAGCAATAGCATAAAGAAATATTTTCTGATAGAAGAGGAGACTAATGAGAAAAAAACAGAGTATAAATATGTTTTTGAAAGAATTCCCTCCAAGTCCCTTTGACTTTTTATGCTTATCATCACAGTAACTTATAAAAAGCATGAGTGAGAGAGAAACTTAGCACCCTTGTGTCTTTTATTAGATACAGGTAGCCTTCCTGCATGTCATAATAAAATACTAGGAGTCGGACATTTAACCTAGCAACTGAAAAGCTACAGGAAGCTATGAGAAACCATTCCTAATTTCTTCCTTTTCAGTCCTTTCTTTAGTTTTCCTTTTCTGTTATCAGAAGAAACATAAGACTGAGGAACACTTCCAAGAAATAACTACTCACATAATCAGTAACACCAGAAAAAGTAACATTCACTGGCTTCACGTGGGAAATCTCACTCAGGCAGATGTTTGAGCACTGTTTGGCTGAGCGTCTTTTTTTTTTTTTTCTTTTCCTTCTTCAACTTTTCCCTTTAACAGTAGACTTTTTTCTTCATGGCCTTCTTACTGAACTGCCTTTTGGGCTTGTCACATAAGAGCAGCTTGGCCCAATTCAGCACATCAGAATATTTGGATAGTTATGCCTGGGAAGAGCATAGAACTAACTCACCTCTTGGCTTTATGCACGCAAAAAAATTCACCTTCTTCTGAGGTCCTCGCACATCAGTGCTATTCTTTAACGGATGCTATCGTTGTGTTTCTCTTTTAATGTTTTCCAGATGGGAAAAGAATGTCAACAAGGTCCTTCAGGGAGGTTTCTTCTCAGTTAGAAAAGGAGAATAGGTACGCTAACCTTATAAACCATTAGTGAGTCACCCACACAGTGCGTCCCATAGGCAGGCCCAAAACAGCCAGCAACTAGGGACCTGAGGGACGCTTTCAGCAAGTCAGACTGGAGACCTTCTGCAATACAATTATTTCCCGAATATTTGCAGGTTCAGTGAGGCTTTTCATTGCAGTCCTCCTTGTTTCCTTGTCCAAAGCTAGCAAAGCACATTAGCAAGGACAAGTTGCTGCTGGTTGGAGCGCAGAGGCCGGCGGGGTGGGTAGAGCGGCTGCTGTGGTTGTGCAAGGCACTGGGCTGTGCCAGTGGCAGCAGGGACTGAGGACACCCACCAGCGTGCAGGGGGGAGCTGGGGGCCAGGACAGCACTGCCGCAGCCTGTCGCAGCAGGCTCTCCTTTTTGTGCTACGGGTCGATTCACTAATTATCTTCTCCCTCTCACTCTCTTTTTTGTTTTTAATTTAATGCAGAGGGTGAAATTTTGGCTCAGAGTCAATAGGATTTTTACCATTGAATTCAATGTGGCAAGAATTTCATCCAAAGCCCTCATGCCTCACGGAGGACAATATTTTGGAACAAAGAAAGGCACCATAATTTTGAGCTGTTTTGTTTATTGTTTTGGGGGGCTTCGCGATGTAGTCACCCACTCACTTATTTTTTAAATATTAGCTTGGTGTTTGAAAGTTTTATAAGCTACAATATAACAGTAATTAAAAGTTTGTACGCAATTTCCAAAGGTTGTTTTCATTCCTCAGGGAGTATTAATTCTGGTTTAGGTTGTTTTTCATCTTCATTGTGCAACAAAACTCAGTTTGTTTTTAAAAGGAGGATCAAACTGATACTGAAATACACATACATGTGTTGGCAGGCATTTCTTGAGGAGGCCTGCCGCCCATGGGACTTGGACTTCAAACAACAAATGTGCAGAGCTCACATGAACTTGAAGCTGCCCTTTTATTTGTGACATCCATAAACATTTATGTTGCTTGATTTTTATCCCAGTAAATCTATGTTGTTATTCTGTGTCTTTTAATAGCGTCTATTTATATTGTGAAATCATGACAACTGTGCTGTCTTCCCGTAAAGCCACAGGTCAAGGGTCTGCTACAGCAAATGCTAACACATGTGAAGAATTTCTTCACTCATATGAATAATCAAACCGTTTTTAACAGAGAAGTGTTTTTCGGGTCAAGCTCCCAGTATTATGACAAATGAAATGTTTTATGGCTGGAGTCTTTGACTGTCATATGGCAATAAAATGCTACAAATACTAAAAAAAAAAAAAAATCCAAAAGATACGAATATGTTTGGGTTATCAAATTTTAAGAAGTACATTTTCACTTATTAATTTTCATTTCCTTGGAACAAGTAGTCTGGAGAAGACCATACTCAGAGGTGTTTAAACGGAATTAGTGTTAACAATTTGTATGAGTTGGTGTACATAACATTTCCCCCCCTTTAGCCTATATATAATAACACATTTGGAGAACTCAATATATTTTTCTTACTTAATCTTAAGGGAAAGAATGATGGAATTAATTACTGTTACAGCTGTGATGTATTACATTTCATAATTTATAATTGCTATGATGAAATAGGCGAATATATAGAAAAGGACACTTTTTATCATAATAATTGTTAGAATTCAGGCTTCCTATGATAAATACTTCCTATTTTTAGTATATAGCTGACATTAGTGCCCCTGCAGTGTCTGGGCTGTGAAAATAAATAAAATAGAATCACAAAATTCTGAATATCGAAAGCATACATAAACTTGAAGCTATTCAGAATAAACAGCCTGCCTTATAAAGAGAATTTCATAGTTGTCTCTTGAGATACTGCAGTGATACTTAGAAAGGTTTATGTGACTATACTGATCCAGTTTTTCCTGTTGTTTGCACAGATTTCAACTGTGTTAGAATGCAATTCTTGTAAAAACTTATTTCAGAAACAAATTGGCTTTCTGCTTCCTATTGGAATATATTCAAGGGTTTGCTATGTTGCATTCATAACCACACTGGAAAAAAAAAAAGTATTCTATGCATATGAGTTGACTCTAACTGTTAAATTGGGGAGCAGCTTCCTATAGAAGGCTGTTTATTGCTCTCATAAAGGTGGAAAAGTTTCAAAAGAGCTGGGATCCAGATGCAAATCTATGAGTTTCCATATCTTTTTATTTGTAAGCATATATTGGTTATTTTCTTTAGTTTACCTCTTTGAAATTTCCTGTTTGAAACATTTCATTCAGTAACAGTGCCACAAAACTCTCCAAAGATCTACGGTTTAGATGTCACAGTCTTCTTGATTGTAAAAGGAACACATTTTCCATTAAAATGAAGTCATATGCATGGTCTGTCCAGCAATATGCACTGTCATTTAAGACATTCCATCATTCCCTGCTTGAGCACTCTTCTCTAATCTGATGAGCTACCCAGGGAAGAGACAATGATAGCCAAGGCATTAAAATGTAATCAAGATATGCAAATTCATATCTAAATGTGATTTGCTTGGAAAGAGAAATTAATCTAGGCATGGTCAAATAAACAGTGTGTAATATGGATAATTAATCACCAAATTAGCAGCTGTAGTCCCATGAGAAGATTATGCAAATGAGAAAGGCCCCCATCTACAGTCACAATCAGACCACTTAATACCAAACTCTAAACAAAATACAGCCCCTGGGAGCATCATAAAACAAGCAAACAAGTCAAACTTCATAGGTCATCCTTCAAATTCTACAGACAGATTTTGTAAATACTTTATTTTTTCCAATTCATGGAAACTGATTTATTTTTCCACACAAATCTCAAGCTTATTGAACAACCCAAGACCTTGAAATGCTGGTAATCTTGCTTTACCACAAGACTAAACTTCCATTCATATAATTTATATCAGGAACTAAAAGAGGTAAGGACTAAGGGGTAAATCCTCAGCCCCAGGACCCAGTCCACATAGCAAGGATGAATATTGCAGAGTTTCCTAAAGCAGGCAGCTCCAAACGCATTTTATGAGTCTTCTACGCCTTTAGAAGTTGTTTCAAGCAGCTTCATTATTGCTTTACACTGACATTTCAATAACAGATCGGTCAAGTCTCTTTCTTTTTTCTGGAAAGGGAATTTTCCCATATTTTGAAATGTAAATTTTCCTGAAAATATTTGTTCTCCCATTCTAGAAAATCTAATCAAAACATTTAGTTGCAACTTGTTCAATATTAAGCTAAGCCAAACTGTGTCACAAGGATGTCTCATGTGGACTAGGGTGGAGTAAGGCCCTACCTATCCCATAACACAACATACTTCCCCCTGAGGCTGTGTATTGCAATAAAACCACAGCCCATTCTGGAATATATAAAACATAGTCGAATTGAGAAACTTGACCCCTAGGAGAACATAGCTGCTCAGAGTTTGAAGCACAGCTGCCTTGAGACACCTCAATAGCTCAGATTAACACTGACTTGACTGAGAGCACGTTAACTTTTCTGAATAAAAGTTTTCCTTTAAAAAATGAAATAGAGACAGTGCTTTCTCAAGTTATTCTGCCAGTTAAATTTGTGCCGTGGGGGCAGGAGGCCAGGATTGCTTTTACCCACTCCTAGCCCTGCACACACCCGGCTGGACACTTGTGCAATTGTGCTGTATCTACATAGGCATACTATAACTATATGATGGGCCAAATTCTGCTCTCTATTACAACTGGTTTGAATCTGGAAGAGCTCTTTTTGTAAGTGAGCATATCTTGCCACTTAGAAAGGGAACTATTAATAGGCTAATTATGCAAAGACCAGCAACTGCTCAAACAGCGCTATTACCTTTTATGTAACTGCTTATAGCTCAGCACAGTGTAATTCCTAGCAAAATAAGAAACCTGCAATAAGGATACAAGGGAGCAGATTCTGTGTGGAGCCAAAGTAGCTTAACTGCTAAAATAATGGTAGTGATGGCATTTTCTTAGATTATTATTAGGAAGATAATGTCCTCCAGCACATCTGAGCAGTGTGTTCAGGGAAAACAACTCTCTCCAGGGAAACACTTTAATTAAGATAAAATTATTAGATTACTCTGAAATTCTTAGATTGACAGTCTCTGTCACATTATTATTTTTCTGCTAATAGTGTATATAAGTAAAAAGAAACAAACAAACAATAATTACTTACGTGATGAATCACAACTACCTTGCCAAAAGTGTACAAGTAGGAGTTAGTTGTTTAGTTTATTTTTTGTATGGCATAAATGTCAACAGGAATGAGAACACACCAAGAGGAACACAGTTCAAAACAGTCTGATTACTGATTCTGAATCTGATTACCAGTGCACATTGAACATTTTTATCCTTTCAGTGCTCCCATTTTACATTAATAAAGCATCAATGCTGGTAGGAAAAGATTGAACCTGATGTCATATTTGGAAACTAATTTAATGGGAAATTGGATAGTGACAAAGTGATGATGATTTATTTTTAATGGCAGATGCCTCATTAGTTATGATTTATTTAGATGACCTTCCCAGTCCTACGGTATTTTTCCTCCCTCCCCACCACATCCTTTCCAAAATTCTGTACGCTCCAACACGAGCAGTAGCGAATATTGCCGATCAGGGGCCTGATCCTGCAAACCTTGACTCACGTGTGTTAGATCCATTAATTTCAATGGCCCTGCTAATGTAAGGATGAGTATATGACAGGCTCCTGGATTGTTATTACAAATTTCTGTGTATCCCTCATTGGACGCTCATTTTCAAGTATCCTGAGGCAACAAAAGAAATTTTGTTCTTTTTGGTTCATTTTTTCTGTTGACTTATTTGATTGTGAAAGTGACGTTTTGTTTTGCCTGAAATGCATTTAATATCTCCCTGACTATCAAAGAAATTAAGAATGTTATGCTTGAGTCAATGTTTAAAGTACACATCTTTTGATATTTTGGATTTCTTCTTCTAAGGAAATCTAGTTTAATGATTGGTTGTTCCAACTGAGAGGCTAAGAAAACAGCCTAGAGAATAACACAGTCTCCATTAAGCAAAAAGAACAAAACCAAAAACAACAAAAATCTAATGTCTTTGCTCCAGGAACTGGGCTAGCAGACTCACAGGTGAGCAGGGTCGGAAAGAGTCTACTTCTCTTCCCCCATGTCCCAGCCCTCTCTAGAGATATGAATCTCAGGCATTGCAGATCAGAGAAGTAGCAGCTTCTGATGTCAAAACATGTGGGGATCTTTCCAGCCCACTCTTTAAAACAACTGTATTCTTTACTGATGTCTTTCACTATGTTTCCCATCTGGTCTATCCTGCCAAGTGAATCAAAGATGTAGTTTATGGTCAACATCTTACAGAACCAAAAAAAAAAAAAAAATTCTCCTGGATTCCTTGCACTGATTTTAAAGATGTCTCTGAGAGTGGGAATATGTACTATATCAGCCCTTGCATTTTCCCAGTTGTGCTTTATACTGAGTAACCCAAACAATTTTACAGCCTTCCTTGAGCAACCCAGAACTAAAGTGAGTCCTCTGAAATTCAGATTGGTTCTTGGTTTGATTGCAAAAGTAGTCTGGGCAAACAATTTACAATACTTATGAGAGAATCTCCTGTCATAGGAGGCAGCTTTTTTTGTAGTAGCCCCAAATCTTTTTTTTTTTTTTTCTTGATGGGGTTGTTTTTACCAAGCAACTCATTTTTCATTATCCATTGCCAATTTCATATAGGTAAATTTAGCTGAAAAATGTCAAGACTCACTAAAAATAGAAACCAGTTACCACAGGATTACAGACTATATCCCACCATGTTAACCTTATACAACCCAACTTTATGGTTGCTGGTCCCAGGGGTAGAATCCAGATCACTGGCCCAAATCCCTGTAGGTTGCAGAGACTGTCTTGCCACAGTCGACCTGCAAGCTCCAGGCTTCCCTGGCTTCATTTGGTCCTCAGTGAGGACAACTGGTCACTCCACATGGCAGCCAGAGGAAGCTTGATAAAATATTAAACATGTTGCTCCCTCACATTGCTTATAGACACTGACATACCTTAATCTCATAGTCCGGAGAGCCACCTGGGTTCAGAGACTAACTACGTACTATATGAGAAAGCTAGGTGCAGCCTGGAGCTAGGAGATGGGGAGAAGAACGATGTTCCTTAAATCCTATCTCTCTAGCACATTTCGCTCCTTGCTAAATGCTGCAGGGAAGTGATTCCACCTATTTAAGTTTGTCCCCCAGATCTGCTCCTGAAAGTAGGATCATAAGCTCTTCCTTTAAAAAATGAAATATAGACAGTGCTTTCTCAAGTTATTCTTGACAGTTAAGTTTGTGTCATGGGAGACAGGAGGCCAGGATTGCTTTTACCCACTCCTAGCCCTGTACACCAGGCTGGACAGTTGTGCTCTCTCTTGTACTCACAGTTTCAACATCTATGATGTCCCTTCCCCACGTCCTAATCCTTTGGGCAAGAGAAATTCTTAGGATAATGGACAACCAGTTCCAAGTTTTCCCCTGCTTTAAAAAATGTTTGCACCATTGTAGGATGGAAAAATCTACACTACATCTATTAGGGAAACAGCAACGGCATTTTGCATGAGGCTGGATCACCTCAGGTTGAGGTCTTAGAGCGTTTTTCAGTTGAATTCCTGAGAAAAGGAAAGGCCTTGGCTTTGTTTTCTGACATAGGTAGGTTATGAGATACTGGCTGGTCTCTGGGTGTTTTTGGCAGAGTGTCAAAACTTGAATGGTTTTGGTTGAAATGTTTTGTTTTGAAAGTTGGGCTTTCGGTGTTGGCTTTGCAGATAACTAATCAAACCTTGCCAAAGAAAGGTGACCCTTTCAAAGAGTCTTCTAAAAAAATCTACGGAAAAATGATTACTTTGAGGTATTTACATGCTTAATGCCCTGAGGAGAAGGAAATTTTTTGTTCAGCTTGTCTGAGAACAGAGATCTACCTTTTCTGAAAGTGCTTATGCCTATACTTGTTTGTGAAAACCTGAGTTTCAGACTCCTTTTTCTTATGGAACCATTGATGATTGCATCACTTACTTCCTTTGAGGTACTGGTTCAATAGGTCTAATTATTTTTCAGGCAATCTAATAATTTATCAGCAGTCCTTTTTCCTGTTGAGATTCCCTAGGGTTCACCAGCTCCACAGCTCTAGCCCATTCCTTTGCAGCCGAAGAAACCCCACCAGCAGCAGCAGCAGGGAGCAGGAGCACTGTTTGGGTGGAGGTGAGTTGTGTGGACCACACCTCCATGTAGCAGAGAATTCATTCTGCAGGGGCAGAAGCCCAGTCTGTGCCCTATCCCCCACAGCAAGCGTGAACTGAGGCCACCACGGTGTCTTGCTACAAGGGAGATAGCAGGTCGTTCATGGAAGAGCTACTCAGCAGGAACAGTTCATGTCTTTCTCCTATAAACCTAGTCAAGTTATTCAAATTGCTGCAGAAAAGGTCTACTGGATCATCCGCATGGATTGCTGTGGCTTTTTTTTTAACCACTGTTTATTAAGTCCTGTTTCATAAATGGTATTTCCAAGTAGAAATCTAATCCTCATAGTTTTTCCATTGCAATAGAAATAAATAAATGTTTACTAGCATTTTCTTGAGATCCAGGGTTTAGAAAGCACAACCGGTATGGGAAAAGTATCATCCCAAAGTACATTGTTTTCAAGGACTTTATATTAAAATCAACTCACTACCTGAAACGAAATGCAAACCTTCCTCTGGTAATTTAATACATAAATAGATTTAAAGTTTGAAGATATTGAAAATAATCTCATCATTTTTGTCACTACAGAAAATGGAGCAGCATAAATATAGAAACAAAGGAAAAAGAAATGTCTGACAGCACAAGTTCTAGCTGAAAAAAAAGAAATTCAATTCAAAATCAGTATAATACAAAACCAGTCATGCCAGACTTGAAAGCCAAATTGGTTTGCAGAGCAGGCTGAACATTAACACCTTCTTTTTAAACTGCAGCCACTTTTCTTACAGACAGCAAGACCATTAGTGAGCTGCCAAACTACATTTCCCATTTAATTTCAATATTGAAGATTCTAGACATGAAGAAATTTGGATTACCAACAGAATATGAGGAAAATAGGAACTCAAGGCTCTAACACCATTTTTTCTCTCTGCAAACTCCATGATCTTGTCTAATTTGAATAATTGCAAGCCTCAAAGGTCTGACAGGGTTCACATATGTAAATCATCATGTTATCTGCTGCATCTGTGATCAGCTGGAGCCTTTAAAGGCACGCTATCGGCCATCAACTTCTTCCCCATTCACCCCCTGTACATCATTGAGTTGCATAGTTCTGTATACATATACTATTGAGGAAGATAATTGAGAAGAAAAACAACCAGGAACATCTCCAACCATGAGTTAAAATCTCTTACCTAGTAAATTTTTTAAGAAATCTATCTGACAATTTCTTCCAATTTGATCTTTATTTTAAAAAGTAAAGCATTTTCTCAACATGCTTTTATTTTTTGATAGCTTTTAGAAGTCTCATCTGCAGTTAATTCATCTCTCTCCCTTTCTCTCACAGCACGGCTGTGTGGATATAATTGCTTATCTTATGAAATTATCAAACAGCTTTTTTTATCCTTTCAGCTAGATGTATTAGAAAGTTCAATTTATTAAATTAAAATGTGACATCTTTCCTTCCCCAAAGATCCTGGAACAGCACATATTACACAGCAGCCAAAAGACAACATCCAATACGAGTTTTAGATGGTGGAGAATAACAAAACCAGCCCCAGATTTCCTAGAGCTCAAACTGATCTGACGATTACATTAATCTTTCACATTACTAGTAGCTAGAAGAGATGATCAAGTTTTAGTTCCTTTTGTGCTGAATAGTAGAGAAATATAAGTGAGGATAAGAATCTAAGAAATGTCTCACTGAGTGGAAAAAATGTATCTGCAAAGCCCTAGGGAAAAATAATGATGTTTATGTGCATGTTTTCTTGAATCAAGTTAGCATATCATTGAATCAGCTCTAAAACTTCTTGGAAATAGTGGGAGGACTCCCACTGCCCTCAGCAGGCTGTGGATTTCTATTCTGTATGTGCATGTGCAAGTTGCAGTCCAACAAGGAGCATTTGTACAGACCACCACTTATCTCAGAAGTCTTTGCTGTATGGCATGTTACTTGGCACAGTCAGCCAAGAAGCACTTTTTTCTACTGTAAATCCTCAGCAGATCTTCTTATGGAAGACCTGCATATGCAAGTCCAGCAAAATGCTGCGCTGAGAGGTGTCAAGGGTCACAACGTGAAACTGGCTCCTCAGTCCTCTTTAAAAGAATCAAAATGGTTGTGGGAGCACTTCCCACACCAAAAGATGATAGCCAGCTAAACTCAAATTACAAGTACTACCAGATTTACCAGTGTCCTGTAGTGTTTATCCAGTTGTCTTTTGCCTATACTTACATGTTCTTTTATTATAACCCGCAAAAAGGCCAAGTAGGGGTGGGAGGTTGAACTGGAAAAGGGAAAAAGTTTATCTACAAATTCTTCTGGGACTTTTCATGTGAAGCTGCTTTTGGGAAGAAAGGTTTGGCTCTGAATAGGCTGTGGGAATAAATTCACTGATTTCTCAGACTTTGGCAGCTTCTGGAGCATCAGTAGGAAGGCCGAGGCACCTACAGAGAGGCTCTAGCTTCGTCAAAGGCATCTTCCTGTCCCCTCTGACTCTAGTGGTTTAGCGATATTGTAACTATACTCTCTGGTTTCTGCAACCATCTCTGCTGTGATAGGATATCTACTACAGGAAACTAGGGATTAGACGTGCAACCCTTCTTCCTGGGCTTCACTGTCAGCAACAAAGGCTGAGTTTGCATTTAAAAGGGTCACTACCGGAACACCATCTTTCGCCCTTTCCCCAAATTGTGGGAAACTAGACAAACTTTTCCAAAGGTAACTGAAGCTTCATTTCTCTCTCACAAATGGTTTAATGGGCAATATGCTAGTTAAATGCAGAAAAGAAAATTCTAACCAGGCAGATGAACAGGTTATTGTCATAAGTAATTCCTGAACTATAGGTGTGATAGTAATAACGTCACTTTTTTTTCTACTGAGGATGCAATTGTTAGGCCAGTGGGCTGTGCCCTACTGCTCTCTAAACTTTCACTCTCACATTAGCATGGATAAATCAAGGACGGCTAGGTAGCAAGGCACAGTTTACACTGACCTTATCTATCCAGTGCTGCAGTGTGACTAGTTTCCGTTAGCTGTTCTTTACCCGTGTCCCCAACACCATATTCTCTGCTAGTTGCTCTAGTAGCTGTCCCAAATACCCTTGCTATTTCAGCTCTTAGTAGGCTAGGAAAGCAGTGAGAAGGAAACACTGACCCCCCCACCCACTTCTACCCAACTCTTCCATGGAGATTTTTCTCTCTTTTTCCTTGACAGAGCCACAGTTTAGGCCAACAAGTCAGCCCAGCCTCATTTATAAAGAGTTATTTGACCTTAGACATGCTTATATTACTTATAACTACACAATTTTCCTCTCTTAATCTTCCACTAAAGCAGAAATGCCACTTGTACATAATATAAAGCAATAAAAGCAAATACGTTTCAGACCTTCCCAGTCATCCTCCCTCTCCCCTAGCAGATACCAACAAAGCACCCTTGCAGGTTTGGGGTTCCCATCCATTATCGACATCTTTGGGGATGGTGCAGTTGTTTTCATTTTAGGCCTTATCCAATGGCCTAACAGATGCTTTCAAGCTCTCTAAGGAAAAACAATTGTAATGAATGCCTTCTACATTCACTTCAACAGATACAGATCCAAGCACAGGGCAGGATTTTATTTCTATATCCAGATGTTCACCTTAATTTCATTTCTTGGTGTCTGAATCACTTAGGTTCTTCTCAAGTAATACAGTATTGGGTGGGGGGAGCTCATGCAACCCCAGATCTACCAGTCCTGAGGTGCACCTGTCTGTGTTTTTTCCTTAAAATGAGAACATAGAGAATACCAAAGGGAATCTAACATGCTAGAATGAATTAAGTCTTCTTAAACATAAAATTCAGATACATGTGGCATGACAAAATAGAATAGAAAAGATGACAATCAATTCCCTGTCTGTCTCCCATGAGATAGACTGTTTTCCTCCCTCCAATCTACTTGCTCTCAGGTCAGTAATTTTTCAGTGGCTTCCTGCACTGCAATAGCCAATGTTTGTCTCCTTCAAATCCTAAGGAAAATCTTATTTTCACTCTCCTAAGAGGAAAGCATGCTCAGCTGCTCTGAGGGAAGATACAGTTTCAGGCAGCTCTTTGTGAACCCCTCAGTCCAGGACAAAGCAAATGGGCAGTCCTCTCCTGCTGCCTTGCCACAGATAACTACATGCTGAACATTGTTCACAGTGTCGTGCACAGAACACGACATGCTGAGCAAACTCATATAAGGGGGATGCTCCATCAACGAGGCCATGATAAGGAAACATTTTTTTCTCTTTGTCAACGCATTTATGTTCCAGAAGACAGACTTAGTGAAATGCTTAAATGCGTTTTTTTTTTCTTTTGAGTATGAAAGAATGATATAACTGGAAGGATAAAGGACAATCCTTTGTTTATTTTTTCTATTTATTATTCCTATTATGATAATTGAACACTGGGAAGAGGAAGAATCAATGAATGTTTGATCTATTCTTATCCCCTTCTTAAGCTGTTGTTGGAAGCAGAGTACTGCTTTGGACCGTCATTTTGTCTAAGCTAGTATGGATGCTTTTATATTCATGGCTGGCATACTAAGTTTCCACTCTTCTAGCCAATATATGAACATAAGAGGACCGAATATCCCTTCCCAGTATGTGATTCTATCTCATGCAATTAGAGCATCCAAATTATAGGAGTTAGACAAGGTAGTAAAACAAAGTGATTGCTACTTATAATCACAAAATAACTTGGATTGGATTTACCATATTGAAGAGACATTTAGATCAAGTCTCTGGAAATTTATTTGGGGGCTATGTTAAAGAGCATGACTGGGATAGTCTTGCACTTGCTGGAGGATATAAAGGCACTTCTGTATTCCCTTCCTCTCATAGTATTGTCAACAGCTTTCAGGCACTCACTATTCCTTTCAGCATGGATTGGACACAGAGGAGCTGGAATGGATGTAGACTTGGAACAAAGGGAACTTGCTAACAAATTGTAATGGTTTTATCTTCAGAGTCCTCTTCTGTTCTTGCAACCTTCCTAATCTGCTATGCGGGCAGTTTTAAGTGGAAAAGTAGTCTTTTAAAGCCTTCCTGTTAGGTAGGCTTTATTAGAACTTATTCCATCTCTGTATGGATGATATTTTCATTTAAGTTGTTTTGTCCATACTAGCTTTCCTGCTGAAGTCCTCTGGGTTTATATTATCCCTTTCCATTCAGAATTGGCAAGTATCTGATTCACCTTTTTATAGTTTAAGTCAATTGTGTTTGTCTGTCTTTCTGTTATGCTAGAGTCAGTAGGAACATATCGGGTGTGTGTCTTATGGCAACCGTCATACACCTATATTCCCTAGAGGGACTTCTGGATTGTCCTTTTCCTTTATTTTTCAAGTATCTATAGAATGAGGTTCAGAGATCTCCAAACTCCAACTCGGGCTATGCAAGCAGTGAGGCAGATATTGGATATAAAGTTGAAATAGTTCAGCACTTTCCAGCTTCAAAGCACTTGATGAATTATAAAATCTCAGTTTTTGGCAGATCAAACATCAGGAATGCTGGGAAAGAGTTGTACCACTTGAGTGGTAGCAGATGGTGGTGTTAAGTTTACAGATCAAACTGAAGTAGCGCTGAGCCTGGTGCCAGAAACACAGGGAAAGCAGTACAGATCCAGCAGAGACAGTTCTGTTAACCAGCTCAGCAGATGAGTCATTGTATGACCCAGAGAGATTGACCCATGGGGTGATTTCAATTACTTGTGTCCTAGTTCTTAAAAAACAAACAAACAAAAACCCTAGGAATGAGCCTAATTTATAGCATCACACTGAAGCCAATTGAGTTACTTGCATGTTAAAGTTTAACTATAAATATGTATATTTTCAAAATCAAAGCTATGGGCTTTCATTTCTGGAAGTGGCAGCTCATTGTGATACCTTTTTTTTTTTTTTTAGAACTTGGATCTCTAAGGAGAGCATTATCTAAAAATATGAGTCCCCACCTCTACCTCTTCCTCATGTGTGTAACGGCATTTGCCTTTAGCTTTTGACTGCTTGGTCTCTCTGCCTATAATGGGGATATAAAATTGTAGATCTAGACTTATTGGCTTCATTTAAGAATATAGAATAACACATTAATCTGAGAGTTGCAGCTCTTGGTTTTCAGATATCCACATGATTTTCACTAAAGTCAGCAGAACTTTCCTTGGAACAGTTAAAGGCAGGACTCTCCCCCGTGCCAGGAGCTGCTGTGCCAGAGACTTTAATATTGCTGTTCTATACATGCTTCGACTGTTCTTAAATGCTTTTATTAGTAGCTAAGTGCATATATCAAGTGCTCGTCTTTCTTCTAAGAGGAAGTTGTGAATCGAAGTTCTAGAAATGCGCCAGTGAGCTCTCTGTGCGAGTTAGAGGTTAAAGAATTCTCATAATTCAGTATTAAAAAGAGGTAGTTATTAGAACAACTATGAAATCCCACAAAAATTGTAACCGCTAGAGAAAACATATTAGAAGTCTGTAAGTATGGAAACACCTATGCACTCGTTGCTTTGCTATTCTCGAGCAACAGCATATGATAGCCACATACCACATAAAGCTATCAAGGGAAGAGTAATCACCCTAAGGTATGTAGACTGGCCTATGACATCTTCCAGGCCCATCGTTTGTTCATGCGTGTAGGCTTTTCCAAGATAGCACAATACAGCAGAAGGGTCGGTTACAAGGCAGAAACACATTTTTGTAAGATGGTTTACTTAAGCGGAGGGTGTGGGGAGAAGTGTTTGTAGCTCAACAATGGTAGTAGCTCAGTGCATCACGTATACTTGAGCTAAATGTTCTTCAAGTAAACCTGAGGTTCAACCAGGAATGAAAGGGTAAAGGAGTATCTGTTTACCTGTATTTCTCCGGACAACTTTGGTTTTAAAGGTCAGAGTCTATCTACACTTATGCACACACACCTTTTGTGTTGACTTCACTAGAAGTTATAATTTGGTAATGTAATTGGAGAGAAAATCTGGCCAAAAAAGTGAAATTTACTTCTCAGCAATATATACCCTTTGTATTCCTTTTAACACCTAATCAACCAAGCACTGAAATAACAACGCAGTCGCGATGTAACTTGATACGTGGGAGATTTCCGAAAGGTTCAGACAAAACTGTGCAGGCATTTCTAACCAAGCCTGCCTCTGCAAATCACCAGGCTGTGGTCTTGTAGGCCTGCATTTCAACACCTGTATTTATATAAACCCAAATCAGCCTTTGCACCAACATGAATCAGACATGCATAGGCTTAACAGATGCTGTTGCACTTCTGCCATAGGTATTTCTACTTTTGGGCTGTATATAGCAATAAAACAATCTCCCTTTATTGTAGTGTTGGAAAGAAAATATAATCTTTGTGCAGGTAAACCTCTTTACTCTAATGGTGCAGAATGCTTTCGTAAAAAAAAGTGAGACATCTGTAACTGGTATCAATGGCCTACATATAGAAAAGTGTTTTAAAACTACTTCTTTCTAGAATAGGAACATTGCAAAACTGGAACACTGCAGAAATTCCAGTTAAATACAGAACACATCTGCTAAGCAAGAATGTGGCCAGAAGCTATTGAATCAAAAAAATAAAACAGAGCAAAAACTTCCCAGACAAAAAACCAAAATATCTTTCGAATTGATTTTTAAAGTTGCCCTTGCTTCAGGACTATTGCTTGACCAATCCCACAGACAATATTTTAATGACTTCCATTTGAAACTGCTCCAGACTTGAATGTTAGATGCATTCCCTGCAGAAATGGATTAACGTGCAGAACACAGATGAGAGGTTAAAGGCCATGACAACTTATCATATGGATACCACCACTGTGGCTTGAAACAGAAAGATACATTTGCACAAATTTTCTTTTATGGTGAAATCACTGAATTTAATCAAGCAGAGTAGGTAATTTCTGTGTCTCTCCTTGCTGAATACAAACCATAATATCTATTTCCAGTATTGTTTTAATATTGTCATAAATACCAAAGCAATATAGTTCTAAAAAGCAAACCAACCAACTAATGGAAACACACAGTATTCAGAGTCAAGATTAAATTCTAAAGAAATCTAAACTTTTGAAAACATAAGCACCCAAGCAACCAGAAACCTTCTTCTAAAGTGATGATGTAAGCTGTAAAACATTGGCATGTTCCTCTTGTAAAATCCTTTCATCTAACCAGCGACTACAAACATGAGCAATTTTACTCTTATTTATACAGAAATTCCATAACTATTGACCACTTTAAGCCATATATTGTTCAAAGGAAAAAATATATTGCATAAAAATGTAATTAAAGAACAAATGTCTTCATCCCAGTAATGTAAACTGAATCAGTGGAGCTGTTTGTGAAGAAAACTGGAATTGGCTGGGCAGTCGGACTACCGTGATGTGGCTGTTGTTGATGTTGTAAAGCATCTCTTCAGCAGAATCACGCACTTCAGTGAAAGCCAGTAAAACAAAAGGAAGGTTGTTACCAAAAATGTCTACAGAAAGCCACGCAATATTATCATCATAATTTTGGCAGGTGAATGGAAAGGAGGGAAGCTCAGGCAGAAGCATGCTGAACATATTGAAAAGAATGTTGACCCGAAAAAGCAGAAATAGAAAAGATGCTTTCTCTCCTGAAAAAGTTATATTTAATTGCCTTGTATGTTCTATAATCTTATAAAATGAGAATTATATATTTCTTCTTTTCCTTTCTTTTCAGGAGAGCATATTTCAAATAACTGGCTTATGTTCCCCCAGCTCTCCTTTGTAAAAAATAGCCATATTCTTTGTGTCTGAGCTTTTCTAATCCCTTTGAATCTACCGGTATGAATTCTCAACAATAATGCATAGTTGTTAGAATGTCATTTTGGTGATTTTCTGAAGTGAATTTCATTAGGTTCTTTAATTTGAAAAATCTAACTTTCCTAAGCATTGTTTATTTCATCATTCTGGCCTCTTTGAGGATAACTGTTCTTTCTGACATTTGGGATGAAGTGTAGAACTCCATGAAATATTCTGATTTAAACCCATGTATTGTTCAGTTTGACTCTTATGAAAGCACAGATGTCCCTTCTACAAACTCCCTAATAGTTATTAGTTTATTTGTTTACATTAGAGTATCATCACTGCTGGTTGTAAGCTCTGACACAAGATTCTCATTAAGTAACATCAAGGAGCACACACTGTAGTGGTCTTATTGCCTTGCTTAAATTAATGGTCACAGCTAAGCCTTATTATATCTGTTTACAGCAATGCCTCATTACAAAGACTGAGGAAAAGAAGTATTAAATACTTCACCCTTTCCTGGACCATAAGATGTTTGTCCTCTTTCCTCTTTAAATGGTGGGCCTACATTTTCTTTTGTCATTTTTGCATTTATGAAACTTCCATTTTCCCTTTTCTTTCCTTTGCTCATTGTGACTCATTTTGCATCTTACCTTACTCTTGCTTTATTCTCATGTCTTTCCGCTTGCCAAGAAGACTGACCAACGGGTCATGTTTGACTTCACTGGTTTGAAAGATAGGAACTCAGTGGCTTTTTAGTGGCTTGTATTTTACAGTGTGATAATAAAAGCACAGTAGTTGTTTTACAGTACAGTCTAGGAGCAACCTAACTCTACAGTTACCAGTGAGGTAACTGTAGCTAGGCAGGATTAATTCTGTAACCATGTCCATAACTGTCTTTATTTATTCTACCTCTTCTACCTACTGTGGTAATAGTCTACTGCTCCAAGAGTTTTTTACAATACCATAGGTAATATCTCATAGTAAAAACATACCTTTGGACAATTAACAGGAACCCTATGCTTCCCAGAGGGACTTTGCTGGTCTCCAGCAGATATGATTCCTTTGTTACTCTGCCTTTGTTTCCACATTTGGTGTTCCCAAACTAGTGCTACCAGATTGCTTTGGTCTCAATGCTGGTATAAAAGGGCTAATGAACGTAGGTTTTCCCGTTGCTACTTGCTCACTCCTAGCAGGCGCAGGACTGAAGTGACCTCAGGTGGTCATGAGGAATATGAGGTGTCCACACTGTGGTAGTAAGAGGTTGTCTTTGAGAAAAAACCTGCAGTATAGTAAGGCCTTGCCTTATTGCTGAAAGGAAAATACTTATTGAAGTTAAACTGCATAAGAGCATAAAGTCTGCAGTCAAGATGGCCCTTTTTTTGCACCTATATTGAGAAGCAGCATATGCTTTAGGCATATATATGCACAATACACACCTCTCTATTTTCAAATGTCTCATGCAAATCATGTGCTTATACTTTGAAAAACTGAAGTAACAGTAGGCTAAATTTTAATAGCAGTGAAAATATAGAAAAGCTAATCATATAAGAATGTTTGTACTATCAAAATGCGGGATCTTCATGCTATTGCCAACTCTATGATTTACAACTTGGAGTTGAATTCAATATTCAGTCCCAAACAGAAATGAATTCCCTGGTAAGATGTTAATCCTCAGCAGATAGTATGCTACCAATAGAACAGAAATTTGAGGAGAAAAAAACAGTAACAAGCAGCCTAACAGTCATATGTAGGTCAGGAACTGGGTATACCGAGGCTATATTTTACATTTGGTCTGTTCTATTAATCCCTGTGATCTCAGACATGAAATTCATCTAAATCCTTTTTTCCAAAATAGCGAATTTGACTTAAAATAGAAGAACTTCTATGTGGGGGGGAAGAATTCTAAAGAGAGCACTAAAAATATTTCAATCCATTTTTTTCCTCAGAAATGTTATTTGGGATTTTGGGGAGAGCTAGCTGTTAAAAATATTTGTTAGTTAAAAAAGTCTTTTTTTCTTGCAAACCATCTGCTGTTCTTTTTCAGTCTGCCAATGAAGTCATGATACAGAAACAGCGATATCACAGGTGTTTTCTTGCCAAGAGATGATACCCTCAAAATCAGATATTGTGGCATCACTGCAAAGTTCAGTCTTTAAGAAAGATGTTTATCCCAACAAATGTTGTTTCCAACATTTTCTCATACTTTTTTAAAAGCAAGTAGGACGTTAGACTTTTCCATAGGCATATACAAATATTTTACACTGAATCTACATAAACATCTCCTTATATTTGAGACCATTTAGATGAAAATCTTTGAAAGAAAAAGTACTATGAGTCAGAATCTAATCTGCAAAGAACTGGTATATCTTTATTACACTGATATGTAATTATGTAGGTTTACATTATTTGTGAAACTGATCCACTATAAACTGTTGAACCATCACAGGCATACTTTATAAATAAGAAAATAAGAGCTGGTGACAAATCTCTTTTTGCTTATGATGTTGTAAATTTGGAGTAAATCCATTGGCTTTAACTCTATTTTGGAAGTAAAATCTCAACAGAATTTGGCTGACAAGTTCTGCTGTACAAGCTGTGTTGGACCTCACAAAGCGAACGGCAACAACAACAAAAGGGTGAGAAGGCCTCACTTTAGAAGTCAAGGCAAGGCAGCTTGCTTGGAGGAGAGAGATTCAGTGGCAGCTTTTAATAGGGAATCAGAAGAGATTTGGTGAAAGACAGAAGAAGAAACCAGCTTGCAAACCGCAAGAGAATGTTTCTCAAGCAGGTCTCATTGCTCCCTTTTCATTATTTTGTAAATACTAAATTTCCTTAGATTTTTAAGCAAAATATTTTGCCTATTTTAAAGAGGTTATTGTGATGTCTATGTTACAGACTTTTTTTCGTCTGCTAGTATGAAGATGAACTTCAGTGATGTATGTGAGATTTTTTTCCTTCAGTTTCATGGTCATGGCATAAATCACATGAAATACGGATTTACCTCCTCTTATGCTTAAGTCATTGCTTTGTGTCTGGAAGATGCAGGCCACAAAGTCGAGATCAGCTACAGGAAAGAGTTAAAAGGTTGAAATATTTATTATGCTTAGCTCCTTCGATTATAAAGCAGGCATGTTAGTATCTCGGTGCTTCTGTTTTGCTTGCTTGATTTTAATTGTGAAGGCTTTTTCCACTCAAGTAAGTGCTTTCCTGATTGACTTAAGAGGTATCGCCTTTCCTGGGCAGGCTAACTGGTTTTTACTGCTAAGTTATTCATACTGAAAGTTAATTAAGCCCTTGACCTGATGTCCCAGTTGCTCTGTGGCACAGGAGGAGTCTTGGCCACTTAGTTTCCTAGGAAACAACCAGAAAGCCACTTTTGCTGTTCCAGAGAATTTAAATTTACTTGATTTTGTGTTCCAAATATAATGCCATGGTAGCCATATTACTTTCTGATGCTTATGCCTTCCACACAAGTGGAAAGAGAAAATTTGCTTTGCCTCTTTCTATGCTTCTCGTGAGAGATTGTAGTTAGTGCTCAGAGAAAAGACAGGCCTTTAGACTTCTAGGCATTATTTAACTGCCAAAGAAACATTGCATGAATTTCTTGGTTGTATCGATAATGCAACTTGCTATACTTTTCTTTCCAGTATGCCTTTATCCACTGAAACAGATATGTAGTATTTTGCTGAGTGAGATCTAGCTGAGTCATGAGACTGTAGTGAGACTTCCTGTTCAAATCATTCAAAAAGCTCACCTTTCAAAACCTGTGTAATGTGATATTTTCTGAGGCTGAGTAATTCTGCGCTGCATTTCTGTGAACCTCGGAGAAGAAATACTGAAGTATCTCATGCCTTAACTGAATGTCAAAAGAACATAGCAGGTTATTAACAAAAGTAGATTAGAGCAATAATCTATGAAATCCCAGTGAATTTGCTGTGAACCTGCTGGTTCACAATCATAGCTACCACAATCATAGCTGTAGCAGAGAGCAACACTGAAGCCTTCAGTTTGTGCTAGATGAGTTTTAGCATGACAGTGTCAAAATAACAAACGGAAGTTGTTCTGGATCCTAATTGATAGGGATAACATCATTTTTTTATCAGGTGAAAGTAAACTTAGAGCTATTAAACTAGATGCTATTCTGGATCTGTTCTTAATGCAAGTCAACAGGTTAGAGATCATGGCTTGCCACAAAAAATTTGGACTCAAAATTCTCACATCTTTTAAGATAATCATCTAGCTCACTTTTTCTCCAAGCCTATCTTCAATTGGTCATACCATATAACTTTACATAGCTTAGAATTCATCAGCCGAATCTTGTTCTACAGCTGCAGGTCCCTTAATTATATATGCACACAGTCACAGGGAAAAACTGTGCTGCCTGGAGAAGTAATGCAATGGCCAGTAAAAACACATTCTAAAACCATTGCATTTTAATGGCTTTGCAATACCAATAACAAGTCAGAAGAAAATACATCAGTGAATACTGCTCATGTGAACTTTGATCTCTTCCAACACACTCCATTTCTTTGAGTAAAGTGAGTAAGAGAAAGCCTAATGTCTCTTACATCACAGGTAGAAGTTGAAATCCTGGCTCTGATGAAACAATTAGCCAAGTTTAATTGACTTAAATGGGCCAGGATATCACATATGAATGTTAAAGAGAAAAGAACCAATCCTTTTGAAGAACTGATGTATTTTCTTTTAAAGGTATGAGAGTATACATTTCCTGTTGCAGTACTAAATGATTCATTATCTGAACAACATTTGGTTAAGTTTGCTTTGTGAGGAGGTGCTTTCACTATTTGTTATATTTAATCTTGCTTATAATAGGCTAACTCTTTACCTTAACAAATTAGAAGATGAAGTGAATAGTAAATACCAAATACCTGTATAAAGTCTTTGATCAATTATAGGCAATGGATATGTCAGTAAAGACTTATGCCTTTCTATATATAATAAAAAAAAAGGAGCTGTTTAATAATCTCTTCTCAAATGGTTCTACATGGGTTGGTTTGTACATCTGGGTGGAGATTTTGTCTCAGTTTCTTGAGATTATACCTTCACTACTTGAATGGGAGTTAGTGGGAAGGGAATTGTTATATTTCTAGGTTTCATAAGAGGTGATTTATCTTGTGTGTAACTGTACTCATGGACTTAGGCAATTGGCACAAGTTTTTATAAATAAATGAATGGGACATAAAGAAAGTGCTGGCATTTGAATTTATGGTTGATGTTCTCAGACATTTTCTTTCCTCTGTAAAAGTGTGTTCCCTGTTCCCTCCACCACTGTAAACTGTGTTAGCTCTTAAAATAACCTTAAAATAAACAAGATTATTGTCATTTTCATCTACTGCTATAAATATATCATTCTGGGAACTTTATTCATATGATTCACCACTACCATGAAATGTGGAATCTTATGAAATCTCTGCTCACTTTTCCTTGTATGGTTTAGAATACTCTCAGCATTTATTCTGTTAAATGATATTATAATTTGAGGAGAAAATAGATTTCATAGCTGCATGTGTTCTTTAGCAAGTGGTCTACATTGCCTTTTCTTTCCTAATTGCATGTGAAACCTGCAGATGCTCTGTTTTTTAATCTTAAAATATACTTAACTTTACTGTGTGTTTCTTTCCCTCTCCCTGAACAACAACTGATATTATATATTCTAAAGCCTCATAGTCACATATTCGTGATTATATTTTATGTTTTATATGGAGATAGGTGGAGATGGGATGTTTTGACTTGCTGCAAAGTTCTGGAGCTCAGTTCCTCAGGAATTGTCTGGAACTGCTGCTGTTGAATCTCAAGTTGAAGGTGGAACATAAAGCAGGACTTAAAAGCTCCATTTTCTTCTGCTATCCCCCAAACACACAAACAACTTCAGTGAGGCTATTAAAAATACATAGATCTTCCTTCAGCTGTTGTTAAAACATTGTTGTCTGTTCATGCCAACAGTAAGAGAAGGGTGGAAAGAAGAGCCAAGGAATGCTCTTTGAAATTCTCTTAATGATTTGTAAAGGTGTTTCTGGAACTGATTCTTGATACCTACAAATGATGCACCATGAGCATTTATGAAAACATTCCTAAGCCTCCACTTCTGCCAAAATGCACATATTAATTAAGAATTAATTTTCATTTTGTTAAGAAAGTTATCATTACGGCAGCATTTTGAGAAAGAATGTTGCAGCTATCTATTATCTTTTATGAAAAACATAGAGCAATAGTTGGTGATATGTTCTCTCACACAAGGTCTAGTATTTTAGGCGCTGTAATTTTATTATTAACTGAGGAAAAAAAGCTCTAACAACCTAATTTTGTTTTCTTTTTTTTTTTCTTTTTTCCTTCCAATTACATTAGCAGCTTCCAAGTTCTGCATGCCAAGATAATCGAATGTGAATTTTGGCAAGAAATGAAACAATAATAAACATAGTTTGGACTCAGTAGGAGTGATATTGTTTAATGTCAGCAGTGACTGAAACTGCCTTCCAAGTGAGTAAGGCTCTGTAGGTCTGTTCTCCTTAAATTAATTTCTGCTTCTCAAAGGCCATTGTTTTAAATTGCTTGTCATAACCAGTGACGATTCTTTCTAGCCCACATCACCATTTCAAGAGCAACCTCATGATGCATATTGTGGATGGATTCACATGTAAGGGCCATTTTCTATTCATTACATTTCATTTCTCCTATCCTGCTCCTTTTACAACACTGATATCATAGAATAATGTTGCTAAATCTAAAAATGGAGACTGCTAACTTAATTTCATCCTCTCTCAGTAGTCTAGGTTTAGAGTACCTCATATTGCAGAGGTCTAAGCTGAAGCCAGTGAAATAAGTTACCTAGTATTTAAATAGTCAGTGAAATACAGAATGAAATATGAAATAAATGAAATACAGATGAAATATGAATAAATACAATAACTATTACATTCTGCTTTCCTTATTCACATGTTTGTATAAAGATTGTGGGGAAATGGGAGAAGAAAAGTCACAGCCCCAAAACAGTAACTGTAGAGAAGAAAAGAAATGACATAGAGATCCTTTGTTCTTAGTGAGATGCAGAAAGTTAAGATTTCATACTCCCTGGTCTACTAAGCAGTGTGGTTCCAAAGGTGAGGGGCTGCAAAACTCTCAGATCTGCTTCAAGTCCTCCTTTGTTCTCAGGAGGCTTGTACAGAAAGACAGCCCCAGTCTTTCACGTTTATTTAGTTTTTATTGTTGTCAGAGAGTGACCTGGAATAAAACTGTGGCCTGAGTGAAGTCAGGGAAAAATATCCTGGCAGCTTAATTTAGAACAGAACGTCACAGTATATATGGCACACCTGCTCTGTTACTTTTCTCCTTTTATCTTCAACATTATCAAAGCATAAATACTTCTCTCTCTGTAATGAGTATAACTTCATAGTACAACTTGTATAATAGTACTTGCTCAAAAAAAAACCAAACTATAACAAAGTGTAATTCAGAGGTTCAAAGACAAAGGCCTCAAAGAGTATTATTACTACATGTGGATAGCAATTGTCACTTTAGCCAGGCTTTGACTGAATGACAGAAAAAGTCTTATGTGGCCCTCCAGCTAACCTACTGAGTTTCCGTGTTTAAATTTGCACTAAAGCAGCTTAAATTTGCTGAGGATTTGGACTGGAAATCTCCCAAAGGCTAAAGCCTCCATGCCATTATTGCCATAAAAGAAGGGGAAGAGGACATGATAATGATGGTTTGAAGGCATACTGGAAGTGGGAGACATGGCATTTCCCTAAATCCCACCTCCTGTTGGGATGGGAAATAGAAGTTATCTATTTTAATAGGTGAGAGATGGATTTATTCTGTCTCTCAGGCAGAGCAACCTGCTCTCTGCAGCTGAAACTCAGATGGCTGGAGCCGTTGTAACCGGCTCAGACCAAAAAAGCCTTTTCCCTCAGATGAGAGTGTATTTGGTTTGAGTATAACACTACTGCTTAGAGAAGAAATCTGTTGCTGAGGTTATTGGAAGGTCGTAAATTTGCAAGTGCCAATCATCTGAACTGCCCCCCTCTTCAGGCTATCAGGGTCAGGGTTTTCCTATGCTATGCCTACCTGCAGAAGAATTTGAGCAAGTCTGGTTTTGTCATAGCCACATTTAACTTAAATCTGAGCTTTGCCAGCATGTTTAAAGCTCTTGTTCGCTCCAGTGGTTTCACTCTGCATGTGCTGGTCCTATGCTTTCATCTAATACCTGAAGTCTAGCACATACTAGTCTCCTAGTAAAATTACACTATGATTCCTATATTGGTCAGAACATTAAGAAAGAATTACATCAAGAAAGTTTTCAGTTCTGGGGATGGGGGTATGGGGATGGTCTAGGCTGTTCACTGCCTGTCAGGATCTGATACACAAAGGATTAGGGAAGACTCGGAATTCGAGCTTTTTCAGATAAGGTAGGCTGCTTTGTGAAACAGTAGCTTCTTTCATTCTGTGAAAAATGAATTGAATGTATTGCCAAACTCTAAGGCAGTTGAAGCGCTATTGTATACAGCCCTCAAAAATTCAGCAGACTGAGACCAAAATGTGGTGTTTTCTATCCAATTAACTGGACAGCAGTCAGAGAAGAGAGTTTAAGAACAATAGATTGAAACTGCTAAATAAAAAGCTTCATTCCTGTATCATCCTCTGCCTTCCTATACTTTTTCTTCCTATTTTGATTAGCTTTGTTACTCTCTCTTTCTTGAAATCTGAAACAGGAATTTCTGCAATAACCTCTGTCGTTACTTCATGAAGTCATTCCTTTTTCTCTATTCACTCTAAATTTATTATAGCAATCTTCATATCTTATATTTCTGTATTTCTATGTCTTCTAGCCCTTTGCATGGAAACTGCAGGTGAAAAAGTAAGATAATACTGAATGGTGACAATATGTGACTGCTGTCCTGTCAAAAGTCTACCCTGGAAATTGAAGTGGACATTCAGTAGAAATTATAAATGAAGAAAAATGAAGTAAAATAGGGCTGGAAGGGACATCAGAAGTCCTCTATTCCACCCCCTTGACTTGTGACAGGAGCAGCAATGTCAGAGACTTTTTGGACAGATGTTTGTGTGGTATGCTCTCAGAGATCTCCGGTGATGAAAACTCTACAGCTTTGGCAGGCTAGACTATCCTTAGTGAATGTGAGTGCAATGGATTTAAATAATCAATAGCCACAACCTCAAATCCCATTACCTCTATGAATGGGAGCCCTGAAAAGCTGAAATATTATTTACGGCAAATGAGCCCAGCTGGATATTCAAAATGTGTAAATTGACCCGTTCTTGGCCAAAACAGACCCATCATTCTTGGGAAGAGCGTACCCTACGTTTTCACCATTCCTACTCTACTGGCTGAGGTCGTGGTTTAATTTGCCCTGCCATGTCTTCAGGCAAACACCTGCCTTTACTCTGTTCTCAGTATTGAAGTACAACGTCCCTGTATCAGGTTTCTAGGTTAAAGCTGGCAGTATATTGATTCACCGTTTATGTCCTGACTTCCAGCCAACAACATTTCTGCTGTACAGGCCTTGATGCACTGTAGTAAATCTGTGTCAGTGTGCAGAGCTGGGAGTGGGAGTTTCTGCCTGTCTTATGCAAAGCATCTGAACAGGAACCTCAGGCTTATTCCTTTCCTTTCACCCATGACATGAACCTTATTTACCCCTGCATTGAAATTAATGCTCCATTGGCATAACAATGACTCTGTTCCCCTCAGACTTTAAGTCCTTAGCAAAGACAATCACCAAAAACAGTGATTTATTTTATTCCCAAAGAATGACCTGCAGTATCTAGGAAACCTGGCAGATATCCTTCCTACTGCAAGCTTGATTTTCAAAAATCTGAAATTTTCAAAAAATCATTGTTGACTTAACTTTGTTCTGCTGAAATCAGCAGAACAGCAGAAGGTCCTACTAACTACATTAGGAGCAGAGCCAAGCAAACCCTGACAGCTTCTGGAAATCACATTCACAACTGTTTTCACTCTGGAACAATAACAGATACAAACCAACCACAAAACAATGGGTTAGGAAGGAGGGTACTTTGGGGGCTGGAGGCCAGAACTGAGGGGATAATTATTTTTCTTATGCCACAAAATCAAAACCAAAAAAGTCCTTAGCATCTCTAGCTATAAAATCTTCCCCATAAGCAAAATACAGAAGTGCATATTCAGGCAGAAGGCCCTCTGAAAAATTCAATTCATTACAAACTGATTATGAACTTAAAGATTATACCTGTTTGTCCTGATCAGCCTGCTTAGTTATTACATGGAGCTGCGCTGCAGGTAAGTTTGAATGTCAAGCAGAAAGGTAAATATTCCTCTGTCTGATGCAGTTCATTTCCTATGCCTGCAAGTATACAGGTACACATTTACTTTGATTCGTTTTATAATTAAATCTGGGACATATAAATATTCTCCAAATGAGCTAATACTTTGTATTCAGCCTATTGTACCCAATATATTCATATTTATTCACATTACAGTCCTTCTTGTTCAGATACCTTTCCAAGGGTCTATATTATGTTATGTACAACCTATTTGTTTTCCTTTGAGGCTAGTTAAGAGCGGCGCTTCACTGGATTGCTTCAATTACCCTCACCTTAACTGAGCAAATGTCACAAAGGAACATGAAGCAGAGATTAAATATTTGGATGCTATTTGGATGCTATGAGTGACTGCTAATTGAGCCCTTGGCTGGGGATCCCACAAGTAGAAGTGACACCCTTAACTTGGTACTAAGAACTGGCCAGGATATGTTCAAAAGTCTTCAGCTGGAAGTGTCTGTAACACTGGGCAAAAGGTATGTCGTTCACCATCCCAGCACGGATACCTACAGATCCACCGCAGAGGTGCTCAGCTTCAAAGAGAACCATGTAAAGATGTTTAATAGAAACCAAAAGGGATAGATAAAAAAAATTGAATCTTACCAGGCACTGCTAGAGCTGCTGAGGGACACTGTGAGCACTGGTCAAGGGGAGACTGGAGAATGACTTGAAAGAGAGATCTAGAGCTGTTTCCAGAGAAGGGACAGCTGAAGACTTTTTAGCCTGCGAAAAGGTGGCTTAGAGGCGATGTGACAGAGGTTAAACAAAGCATGCATAGCGCTCAGAGGGTAGAGGGAGGTCGACTGTTTGTCATCCCTACGAAACAAGAGCTACTGACCATGAAATTAATCTCCCAGAAACCAGGTTCAAGACAAACAAAAGGATGTGGCTCTTCAGACAGCAGAGAGCCAAACTGCAGACTTCCTTGCCAAGTGCTTTCGTGGGTGCAAAAGTTAACACAGGTTCGAGGGGAGACTAGACTTGGAAGAAAGATTTTGCGAATCACTGAACAGACAAATAGTAACAGGCTCAAGAAATCTCCTGAGCTGAAAATTACTGGAGATGGGAAAACTGTTAAAGAGAAATATCATGTAAGCATACTCTATTCTTAATCTTCCCTAGGCATCTGTTTATGATTACTATTTTTTTCTCCCAAGATACAGCATTTATTGTGCCAGGGAAAACATTACTTGGTTCAGGGAGACTCAAGGGAGGACCAGCAAGTCACGTGGAGAGTTTATCCTGCGCTGTTTTCATAGGGAATGGTTATTATTGGAGAGAGAATGCTGGGCTAGATAAAGAGGAGTTCGCAGGGTCTGCTCTGGTCTGAACTGGCACAGCAACCTATTTTCTAAGTTTACTGGGAAACTGGTTGCAATTGAGTTTAACCCTATGAGTAGCAAAAAAAGCAACTGAAAGTAGTCACCTGCCTCTGCGATTGCTAGCTGAGGCTTGACCGTGGCTGTCAGAAGCACGTTAGAGGCAGCTGTGAGTCCTAGTTTTCCACTTCACACCTCAAGCCAAAATCCTTAAGATAAAAGTCAGAGAAGCAGGCAAGATGATAGGTGTGACTAAATCTACATATCCTTATGAAAAAAAGTGTCCTCTTGATGAGTCCACAGTTGTTGAGGGAGGGCAAAGCAGGAGGGGATTCACTCCATCAGAAGTTTGCAGGACAGTTTTAGGTAGTTCACTGGACAGACTTTCAAAAGGCAGAATTTCTGCAGCTCTAGTAAAGTGTGAATCATATAGTGCCAATCTTTGAATTCAGGGCAATAACATCAAAGACACTGGTAGTCCCTCAAGAATATTTATTTAACTGAGTAGGAAATATGAAGACTGCTTCATGCTGTGTTTCAAACCTATTCTTATCAGTATTGCCACTTAAAATAAACAATTATTCATAGATTCCATTAGATTTGCCTTGAATTGACTGACATAAAAGTATATATTGTGTTGCAGGCCTGCCTGCCTTTGCAGGCAGGTAAAGTTGATAACCCAGGTCATGCTGCCCAGTCTTGTTCTTTGCCTGCAGGGTATTTTTTTACCAACCGTAAAAATACAGTCAGCACTAATTCCCATCTAACCTGAAAATGTTACATGTTTTTAGAAAGGATGAAATCAATAATGTTCCGTAGAAATGCAATTTTCACTTAGATATTTTAGGCACCGATGTCCATGTTATAGTGCTTTATGTTTATCTTAGAATTCTAAAGATTATAATTTTCTATTAAATTTAATAACCAGGTCTAAAAGTCCATAGAAAAGCTCTTTCTTCTTTTAAATTGAAACCTGTTGTGCTTTTCTGCAAGGCATTATTTTACTCAGTTTCCAAATAGCAGACCACACACTAATTTGCTTTCTCAAAAATCCATTTCAAATTGTGTGGTTTAATGAAACAAACACTGAAAATGAGCATTTACTGTTGTATATTTTACATAACTGTTTTGTAAGAAAGCAGCCTGCATAAAAGCTTGACCTTTTAAATTATTTCAAAGACTCAATGGACAAGTTCGATATGATATTTACATACTTCTAAGAGCTTAATTCTCTACGAAGTGAATCATCATGAAAAGCTACAGACGCACTCAGCAATGAGATTTGGCATGTTCTTTTGGTAATTATGTCATGAATACAATTATCAAACTCAGTGAACGCACATACTTACATTTCTTTTTATTATTAAGCAAGCATCAGTATCTGGCCATACTTTATAGTGTTATCTTAAAAAGTCTTTTTTATTAATGCTGCTTTAAGTAAAAAGACCATCTATTACAGATCATGCATGACAGTAATTGGACTTCTCAAGAGAAATGCTTCTTATTAATTATTATATGCCTGAACTGGAGAATATACAAAGAAAACAAAGCTTTTAATCTGTTTTATGATACTTTCATCATACGGAAGGAGATCCATAAAAGACTAAGACCCAAAGCTTCTCTGTAGTCATTATAACCATAGACTCCTTGGAGGCACTGGTAAAAACTCACAATTCAGTAACCCTGCCAAAATAATATACCAGAAAACATGAGATTCAGCTGGTAATGACCAGAGTTGCATCGAATTTGCTTATCTGTGTTGTTAAAGAGCACTTAGTGCATAAAAGAAAAGATACTAACTTTTCCCTCCATTCCAAAGAAAAGACACATTTAATTTTTAATATACTTTCATATAGCACATTAGGACCAAGTGAAATCCCATGGAAGTAAATGGAAATGATTCCACTAGCTCAAAAGAATTTTGACTAAATTTATACTTTGAAATCACTAATATAAATGCTGAAAAAATTTCCAGCTCTCTATAATGGAATGATGCAGCAAAATGGATGTAGATTAAAAAAAAAAAAAAATTGTAAGATCCAGATTCTATCCCAACTACTCACACTAATTAGAACCTTACCTGTTGAGTGGACACATTAATTTCTTCAAGATTACTCAAGCTGTTTACCCTACCACACAGTAATAAAGGTAGCAGAATCTCCAAATAAAATTAGCGTGGAGAAAAGAACCTATATTTTTGCTTTTGTGGTATTAACTTCCCGTAAACATTTATATGAACAGCATTTTGTTCTCAGGGAGGTCTACTGAAAGAGAAAGTCTCATGAATACTCATTTGACTATGTTGTCCTATAACGATTTTACATAGGCAAATTTCACACTACAGCTGTATGAATAGCATCCACTTTGATTCAATAGCAGTTCTTTCCAGGACAGAAATGCATTCATGGCTAAATTAAGTTTTTCCCCCAAAAAATTGTATCAAAAAGAAAAATCAAAATAAATTTTTATTGGTGAAGCAAATGCTATCCTTTAGAGAGGTGTTCATCTGCAGTGAACTGAATTTCAAAACTAAATATTATTTCAGATTTTTAAAATCAACATTTTATTCCAAAAGCATCTAAGTGCAATATTTACTATTAAAAAAAAAAAGTGAGAGAAAGAAACATTTTCTGGCTGAAGTAAGCAGTAAAATTCAATCCACCTGAATCTCATTATAATAGCAACAAAAAAAGGAAAAATGGAGCTGAGGATTTTTACTGCTGCTTGTTTCACATAGCTATCTTGGAAACACTTTACACTGGAACCCCACAGGGGGAGTTGGGATTGAGGAGACTTATGAGACTTATTGCTGCTTCCAAAACTCAGCTCACATAACACCCCCTTCTCCACTGCTGCTAAGATTTGCTTGCAAATCTGTGTTTCCAAGAAGCATATGGTGTCTGGAGGGCTTTCAGGGATGGGCGAGCTACCCTGAGCAGCCTTGTGGATCAGCACGGTGCAGCGCTGGGTAGAGGCACTAGCTGGGACTGCAGGATGGGGAGCTCTGCCCCAGCAAGCAGGGTTACACATTAAAGCAGGGGGGGTGCAGCCACTGCTGTGCTGCTCTAGCCGGGGCATTTGCTGGCACTAGCTAGGGGATCTCGCTGTCATGTTGAACTGCATGGAGTGGGCTGGTAACATTTTAGGTGGTGGTGAAGGGCCTAAGCCAGAGCTCGCAGCAAGATTTGCAATGGTTATTACAGATAAATTGATATATAAGTGAACAAGTGACCATGAGAGAAGGAGATCTCCGTATCCTATGCTGTTAGGTTCAAGCGCCCATGGACTTTAAGAACATCTCTGTCCTCAGCCCCATTACCCTTACATCTGCGCCTTCCAAAGCATAAATACATGCATAAATACAGATAATGCCAATTAACATATCAACAGTTCTCATTTAGCCTCCTTGCAGTCTCTTTCGCCACATAGTTCTCTAGTATCTCGTGGGTTTAATCCCTCTGTTTTCATATGGTCCCATTGAATCCATCAGTTCCTTCATGGCACAATCGCTTTTGCATCTTGGAGTTTCACAGTCTATTTTCTGTACTTCTTTTGAAGGGGGAAAATGAAAATATCTCTAATGGTTTCTCATGTTACCATTATTCAAGGTAAATTTTCCGTTTACTTATTCTCATAAAATTTCCTAACACCTTGTTTTTTACCATCAATAATCATTACATGATAATCTTGTGGTAATCTTGTTAGAAGTTTCATCTTGAAAAATATATTAGCAGGTACTAATACTGGGGGTACTATTCTATAATTTACTATTATCAACCAGAAATCTAAAGTTGACTTTTTAGCCTTTTTAAGCATCTGCTGAAGAATATCACTATTCTTCTCAAAAATTGTGGATTCTTTCAAGTCTGTACTGCTTCTGGAGAGCTGGAATGATAATGTTGAATGCCTGTAATTTTTTCCAGAAAAAAAAAAAAAAAAGAAGCCAAGCCAATTTTGGACAATAAATCTTTAGTTTCCCTTATCATATTTTCATACAGTGAGTTCTAGGATTTTTTGTTTCTGTTATTTGCTTATTAAGTGTTTCTATTTGCCAGTAAGCTTTTTAATAGTTCCTTCTTTCATTTCTTTCTTTCTTCCTTCCTTCCTTTCTTTTTTCTTTCTTTCCTACTTTCTTCCTATTTACTTCTTGACATTTATCTTCTTCTTTGGAATTTGCCTTTTTCTTTGTTCTTTCTTAGTTTATACTTTCTCTCTGTTTGGATTTTGCAATCAATCATAATGGGTTCCTGTGCTTCTACAGCAAAAATTCTCTCAAAGATTTCTACTTCTTGACATGTTCTTTCAACAACTACTCTATTTCATTAAGCAATTATCTTTTCAAGATCCTATTTTGCCTTTATACCTCTCTTACATATACCCATAATAGAAATGATTTCCCAGATGTATAATTTGATTTCCATCTGTCTTCACTGTGACTGTGTTTGTTCTTCAGGCTATTTACTGCAACTTCTTACATCATATCAGTTAGTGCTCTACTCTCTATTCCGTATGTTGTAAGGTTCCCATTCTTTTTCCAAACAGTATTCAATCTACTCAAGGTCTTTTGAACAGTTCTCCCAAATATAACTGAAGAAAATTCTCAAGTGTTATCATAGCAGTATGTTGCTGTAGGGTGTGCTACAGAAGCCTGCTTCACTGTGGAAGATGCATGCAAACTTCCTCTTTTCCCTCAGAGGAACGGACAATCTGGTATGCAGACTATTAGTTTCTTGCAAATGTAACACTTCTGTCCACAGGGTACATGCTATGATTTCTTCCACACATAGTGCATTCTACTTCTTGCAAACTCAATTTGATTTTTTTTTCTCAGATTTTGTCTTAATGTCTTGAATACGTTCCTGTGTCTGCATGTTTCTACAGCGTTTTGGTTTCATCATCTGATTCATCAGAGCATTGTCTTCTTTATCTCCAAAATTTTCCTTCTTCTCTGATTCTACTGTGTAGTCTGCCAAATCGTTATTGCTTCTTCTAGGTTTAAATTAGAGTCTCCTAAGAGTCTTTTTCCCAAGATCTAGGTCTCAAGCTAGAAAATGAGATCTGAAATTACATTACATATATCTCTTATCTGTCCCAAAGGTTTCAAAAATACCTTTAGTTTTCTTACATGCAACTGACACCACTCAAACCACTGCTCTTTCAGTGAATGTTATATTTTCATTAATTCATTAGTATAACAAGGCTAAATAGATCTTCTGAAGGTTTTTTCTGCTTCACTTTTTCTTATCATCTTAATTCTCATTTTCTACTGGTTCTGCTTCTACTTCTACTCTTCCTTTTATTTACTGCTCTTTCTTAACAACACCTAGTAGATACTATGTCATGGAATTTAAAAGATATTTAAAATAGAGCCTATAACAAGTATGAGTGTTTCTCGTATCAAAAAGGAAATGAACATAGAAGTAATAAAAACTCTTGTCCCACTTTTCAGTGCTAGCTCCGATGAACTATCCCAAAAACTACTGATTTGAAGCAGACTGTTTCTCCTATAGGGCCTGCTATACCGGCAAACTTTTTCTGAATTTTTCTGAAAGAATTCCTGAGGTACCTACCTAAAGAACTGTTTTTCTCTTAGCTTTGACAGTGCTGAGCAGCTCAGGAAAAAAATAATTTTACGATTTATAGACCACATATATCTCCACCTAAAGGACATAATTCATATGGTCATTTTCAGACCATACCAAATAGAACAGACTATGCACAGATCTAATGTTCTTCTTGCATTATGCTGAGAAAACAAAAGATAAGGCAAAAAAACCAACAACAAACCAGCCCTAACTTTCCTCATATTGACCAAATTAGGATTCCTTTTTTGTGTCACATAACATTTGTCTCTTTATATAGAACAGTGACAATTATATGGCTTTTCTTTTGTCTCGTCCTGGTTAGACTATGGTGATTTGCAAAGAGGGTGATGTTTATGTATTCATTTTAACTCCAAGAACAGACTGCTGCTGTCTGAAAGAAATGTTTAAACTACTTTCGGTAGATCATTTATTGTATTTTTTTTTAATTTTTTGTTGTTCACGCCAGCTCTCTACTTTAGTTGTTTATTATTCTTTAGATTTTTTTCCCCCACAACATATGATTTCATCTCTGGTGGCATATTTTACTACAGTGATTCTCTGTAACACATATATGTCTCAGTTTTAAAAGCCTATTTCCTGTATTCATCTTACCACTTTTTCCTGAACTAAGAAGTTAAAAGTTTTACTTTGATTCTAGTTGATGTAGGTTGTTTTTAATTCATATGTCTCCTTTTATTCTCAATGATGTAAATAAATCTGTTAAAAAGGTAGTACTAAGATCATTTTTTATGAATTAAGCATTAAAAATGCTGCAAGCTAAAATATTAAAATCATCACACAGAAATTTGGTGTAGGTCACCTAAATTTATGATACAGCTGTGCAAAGTCAGTCTACTTGGTAGGAAAAAAGTACCTAAATATTTACTGAAGCATATATAACATGTATATATTATACAATGTAATATATATAGTGTGTATGTGTTTGTGTGTGGAGATGTGTGTGTATATATATATGCTGAAACATGCTGTCAGTGTGTGCATATGCATATGTGTGTGTATAGTCTCATGCTGGGTGAGCATATTTTGGCAAATTTTGAAACTGTTTGAAAAATATAGACTGTAGTTCATGTACATAAATTAGCCATTTGAGATGCATGTTTTGTTTGTTTTTAGCAAAAAAATAGATTCTGAGATGCATGATGTTTTTCTTAGTGGAATTAAATTACTCGTAGAAGTTTTCTTGTCTTCAGAACACAGGTTCCTATTCATGGTAAATACACTTGAACTTAATTAACTCTAGAAAATAAATGGCTGAAATAAAGGCATTTTCTGCTTAATTTTAAGTAATCTTTTTGCAGCCACAGAGTTCTGGAAAATATATCCATCCATATATTTGCAAATCATTTTCTTTTTTTTAATAATGATATACAGCCACAACAACATATGAACATAACCATATAGGAAAGAAGTATGCCTTTCTATTACAAGTAGTTGGACTTTCCTCATAAGAAACAAACAGTATGGAAATATCATTGAGCTATGTTTGAAATGTATTGATCAAATTATGAATGTCAACACGTTCTGAGGAATATATGCAAGTTACCAAATGCTTGTTTTGTTACTAGAAAACCTCATTAGTGGAGGAATAAAATAGCTCATAAGTGAATCTCGTTATTTGTCTGTCTCCTTCTGTCATGCCAATAACATTTAGCTTTGCAAATAACATATTCTGATGTGAGGCACGCAGCAGGTGTGTGTGTGACGGGACTACTTCTGTTGGATGTTGATTACTCTCTGTGTAATGTGAAAAGCTTTCTATTCCCACAGCTTTATGCAATATATCAATGGTAATGGATTCATAATCATTATCAAGCTTGATAGAGGCTTGACTACCGTGACAGATGTCTTCTCAATTTTCCTGTTGCATATGTTCTTTTCCCTCCGGAACAATTCTTACATAAAATTCCAGTATTAATATATTTCTTTTATGTTGTTTTGTATCAGTTGTTGACTGCAGTGATCAATCTTTTAATTCAGATGAATAGGTAATTACAACCAAATGCCAAACACATCAGCAGAAATTCAGCTACTGTCAAGCAAACCACAGTGACCAGAATTGGTTTGGGCTAGAGCTACCACAGGGATGTTATTGCATGTTTACGCACCTGAGTAGTGCTTCCACTGGCAACAACAATACTTATCTGATACTTGGTCTAGCAAATGGCAATAAGTAAATTTATTCTGTCATGCTTGTCATGAGATTAACTCAAATGAGCGTGTAGGATTGTTGACCTTGTACTCTCCTACCTTAACCAGGATAAACTTCTTTAAATGTATGAAACAACAAAAGATCTCAATGGTGCTTTAAATTTTTCAATAGAAAATGAGCCAGCAATGTACCCTTGTGGCCAAGAAGGCCAATGGGATCCTGGGCTGCATTAGGAAGAATGTTGCCAGAGTAGGTCGAGGGAGGTGATCCTGACCCTCTCCTCAGCCCTGATGAGGCCCCACCTGGAGTATTGTGTCTAATTCTGGGCTCCCCACTACAAGAGAGACATGGCACTACTGGAGAGAGTCCAGCGGAGGGCCACAAAGATGATGAGGGGACTGGAGCATCTCTCCTATGAGGAAAAACTGAGAGAACTGTGCCTGTTTAGCCTGGAGAAGACGACTGAGGAGTGATCTGATCAATGGGTATAAGTATCTGAAGGGGGTCAAGCGTCAAGAGAGTGGGGCCAGACTATTTTCAGTGATGCCCAGCAACAGGACAAGAGGCAACGGGCAGAAACTGAACCACAGGAAGTTCCATCTGAACATGAGAAAAAAATTCTTTACTGTGAGGGTGACAGAGCATTGGAACAGGTTTCCCAGAGAGGTAGTGGAGTCTCCTTCCCTGGAGATATTCCAAACCTGCCTGGACACAATCCTATGCAATGTGCTTTAGAGGACCCTGCTTGAGCAGGGGTGGTTGGCCTAGATGATCTCCAAAGGTCCCTTCCAACCTCAACCATTCTGTGATTCTGTGATGGTTCTCTATCTCTTTTCAAAGACAGTAGCATTGAGATTGCTTCAGACAGTGCTTTAAATATCCTAATTGAAACTGATCTGGCCCAATTACTTTGAAAACGTCTACATTACATATGTACTCTGTAACCTCTTCTTTCCCTATTTTTGGCTGAGTTTTCATTTTCATCACATTAATTTTGTTAGATGCCTAACTGCATCTTAGAACTGCATTCTTACCTTTTTGGTAAGAATGAAAGCATTTCATACATTATTCTTCCTGGTATCATTTTATAGGTTTCTCTTGCTAGGAAAGCAGAATTCCTCAGTAATGTGCTTATAAAGTAGAGCTGTTATTCCTAGTCTCCCTCTTACTGCATCAATAATATCAATAACGGGAATCCCATGACAAGGGATCATTCTAGGGGATGTAATCTGATTGAAGATCCCAATGGAAAAAAGGGGGCAATGCATTCTTGGACTATAACTGCATCATGGCAGAACTTCTGAGTCAAAATTTTTCATTTGCGTGATTAATTCCAAGTACCTTGACAAATCCAAAAATTCATGGGTAGGATCCCCTTCACAAAATTTAGGTATATACTTTACGTACCACTTCATTATGTACCACCAAATTTTTAAGCGGGAAGTTTAGACCATGCAGTGTAACACGCAGTGTTCCTCAGTTCTGAACTCACAAGTACAAATCAGATAACTTGTCCAAAGAATTCCCAAACTAGTTAGGGAGTTGCCTAATGAATTTACGTAGCTCCAGGCTTAGACAATCCTGGTAAAAAGAGAGATTTGGTTCACAAGCTGGGACTTACTTGGATTTTAAGCACTTAAATTCCAGTTTAAGCAAGATTTAAGTGCACTGAATCCCAATATTTGTTTTCTCCAGAAAGTGAATCTTTCAGAATATTTTATGAGAAAAAGTTTTAATCAGAAAACAATTTTTTCAGTGACATAGGTGTATTCTGTTTAGAGGTTTAGAAATTGCAGTCATTCCGGAGACTGACTAGCTAAAACTAAAATGAAAAAATACTATGACCTCTCTCATTCGGTATGAATACAATATGCTTACTGCTGGTGAGTGTTTTAGTATTAGTAATTCAAGGATGCTGATATTTCGAGATAACTTCAAAACTGAAGAGGCTATAAACACTCAGGGAGGCAGGGGCACACAGTAAAGGTGCTTTGAAGTGAACACGGTCCTGAGGATTTCAAGTTAATAGGCAAGTTTTACTATCAACAAATACTAAGTCTCACAGGCAATGAGAGAAAATAAACAAGATACAAAAGGAGAGAATAGAAAAATAATGATGGAACAGTATCCATTTCAGGAAATCAAATTTGCTTTCCCTTTTACAGGGTTTCTAAGGTTCTTTTGGAGCTCACAGAGCTACGACCAGAGAGGACTCAGCACTTATTAACTCCCATTGACCTGAGGGAGCTCAGACTGTCGAAGAACTAGGGGTAAGGCAAACTTATTTTCTCCCAGACCTGGGCTCTATTTCAAACGAGGAGAAGAAAGGAGGTTTGGAAACTGGTTTCAGCTCGTGGAGACCCTGCTTGTCCTCAAAGAAGCTGTTGCAGAACAGACCTTGAGCAGGCAGAGGATAAAGGCACGCAGCCTGGGTATGGCAGAGATATGCCAGAAAAACACCCGACAGCAAAATTATCTGCCAGGTGCTTGCTGAGTCATTACAGCCCACTTTGATCCACCTGAACTGTGTTACAGGATGGCTGCCCAGTTTAACACACTTACCCCTCTTCTGTAGGTGCCTTAGGCAAAGTTTGAGACTGAAACTGGGAAAGACCTGCACAGGAGACTTTTTTTTTTTTTAAGATCTAACCCATGGAAATGTTTGAGAGTCACTGCTTTTTGAGTATAATAATGACAATACCTCTATAAACTCGAGTCGAGATCAGCATCTCCTTGTGCTTGGTACTATTCAAAGTACAGTGGGTCAAATTCATCCTAGAAGTAGCTAAAAACCAGCCTGGCACATTACTCTTCTATATATCGGACCAAGATCTGTAAGATGCAGCCATGCCGATGCTGGTAGATCAGGAAGCAGTAAATCCAGTGCCTCTCAGATTGGCCCTGCTGAGCACACATAGTAGATCCAATGGATCGATGCCTTCCAGACCAGATTTCTGGGCTGTCAGAAAGTGATCTATCACTGGAGGAAGTGCTAGACATGGCAACTGGGAAACTAAGGGACTCTCTCTGTGGCTGGCTTTCTTTTCCTATCTCCCCAGGTAGACAAAGTGGCTCTTTATGGGAGAAGGGTTGGTGGAATCCCCTCCAGTGATAGCAAGGCGACCACTCAAGTACAAGTGACAACATTTCCCACCTCTGGGAATAACTGAATTCCATGGCAGCAATTTAAGTATGTACCACATATATGAGTGTGTGTACATGTATATGTACATAGGGCTACAAGTTGTGACACAATTTTCATTTAGTTAATGAAATTACAAGCCACATGGTTAATTAAAGAAATATACTAAAAGATAATCAAAATAATTTCAATGAATTATTCTTCTCGCTCATAAAAAGATTATGTTCTTCATTAATGCAATCAGATTTTGGTTCCTGCTCAACTCTAAGAGGGCGTGTGCTATTCATTTCAGATTTTGTTTTATCTCTTCATATTTCATAATCAGTAACTCTTACTTCATTAAGGAATCACTGACATATTCAAAAGAAGGCTGGTAAGATAGACCAAATTTTAATATTTTTGTTGAGAAAGTAGTTTGTTTCAAAAATTAATCTAAAAAAAGACTGAGAAAAATTTATCAAGTATAACTGTCAAGCTATCATGGCCATTCCAGTTTTTGCCTGCTGTGCCTAAGCCCATATGACAAAAGATAATCACTGAACTTTTCTACAATGCATCTAACTTACTTAAACTGTAATTCAACTAGTGGTTTTAGAATGAAAGCAAAATCTAGACTTTGGTTGTATACTGATCTCATGGTGAAAGAGGCTGTCATATATGTTGGAAATCTGTAAGTACAGGCTTCCTTGGAATCACGTCACTATTATTTTAAAATGTTGCTCTGGCCACAGGGTTGGCCTGTTGCTTCTTTGTTTCGAATTGACAGCTCCAACAGCTCTCCATACTTAAGCTCTATACTTAAGACTCTCTATACTTAAGGCTCCAAAGCCAAATGGCATTTTCAAAAACTAGAGAAGGAAATAAAATGTGATGCCATATTTCTCTTAAATCACTTTCATGAGCTCACACAAGTGATAGTTTTTTTTTACAGTTCTAAGATTTTATGGATTTTAGATTTAAAATGATATATATTTTATCACAAGCCACATTGGGTTAATTCAAAAAAGGCTTTAGGTGTTATAACACTCCGTTCTACAGTGCTTGAAAATTAGGTACTGGCTTCAGATGGAAAGTCATGATGGTGCATTTAGTGCCCACAAGTATAGTTCCGTATTTGCAATATCTCTGGTGGCAAAGCTGGTTTGAGAGGTTCCTGTCCTGTGTTTCGTTCCCACCACCACCCTCCTGAGCTTACTTTACCATTTATTGTGTTGATTAAGCTGCTTGGGAAGCCATGCCACAACATAGTATTAATGATCAAGCTCTAGCAGAGTGCTACAAACAAGGAATGCAGGGGTAAGGAAAGGGGGAGGCATTAATGAACAGGGGCACTGCGCAAGTAACAAATACATGGCAGGGGGAGCCTGGGATATTCAGATGAATATACGATTTCAGGATACGAAATGTCCCCAGACATGCTTTTTCTCAGAGCGTTTTTTGGAACGATCACTTCCCTGACGTAAATCACAGCTCAGGATCAGTTGTAAGGGCTCAGGTGAGCAAACAGTACACCATGAGGCAGAGTGAGGAATCCCTTAAGCCAATATTGCCTTAAGCCAATATTGTTTTATATGGTGAAACCACAGGGTAGGATTCACAGTGGGAAGCAGAGGGTATAGCAGAATGCCTCAGAAAAACTGACAGGAACCAGCAGCATCCAGCCGGGAAAGACCACTGGTCGTCCTTCTCCTGGCTTTTGCGCTCTCTGCATGTCACGGAAGGCAGAGTGGATTGCTCTCTTGAACTTGGATGTGCAAATTCTGCCTATGTCTTATTTTAGTGGAGTGGAAAGGGTTGGATCTAGCTATTACCAACCTTTTGCGATGTTGCCTAGCTAGCACAAGCTGTAAAAGTGGTTTTCTAATACAATAGGTGGGTGTTAATATTATTATGGCGCTTAATCACAGTTTACATGACAGTTTATTGCACTTGGAACTATTATCTCAGATCCATAATTTAAAAGTGCCATATGTTTAGAATGATTAAATTAGCATTTCATTAAGGCAAAGGATAAGGTATGAGAGATTTTTTTTTCTCATTTATTTATCATTTCAAAAAAATCATTTGTTAAAAAAGCCCTGAAGCATCACTCAAAAAAAACACTACTATGCGTTACCAACCCCCGATAAACTATAGACTGTTCTTCCTCAAATGTCTTGTTACAGCAAAAATAGAAGGAATCAAGCTATTTTCCCCTCATCTATCCATGCACCCACCCTTTGTAAGAAAACAAGCAAATCTATCAAAAATTCAATCATATGAGCTTAAGTAAATATGGAAGTCCAGACCTCAAACAAATACAGCCTAAGTAAAACTAAAAGCCAATAAAAACCAAACAAAATCTAATAAAATTTGAATTTATATATGGGAACCAGGATGTTGACATTTGACAAATAAAATGTAAACCCCTCAGCTTATTACGTTAAAATTTGACCAAATATTTGGAGAACAGGAATTATCTTCCCATCCATCTTTCTATCTATCTATGTAAAGAAAGTGACCAATTAGACACTTCAATTGATTTTTGAACACCTATCATCTCTGAGTTTCTCTGGGAGCATCTAGAAACTTGGCACATTTTCCGGTCGGATAGCTTAGCAAGATACCACACAGAGGTATACCTCAAACAGAAAATACTCATATATGCACATGCCTGTCCCAAGGGACACCTTTTTGCACATATGAATCTAGTTTCTGTTTGAGGTATACAATGTGATCTTCTCTTGGATGAAATGTGGGATGACCTTTCATCACTGAATTTGGTGGGAGGTTTCTCTTTTGCTAGTGACCTCTGGGTATGCAGGACTACACCTTATTCCACCACAGTTTTATGGAAAACTTTCAATATAGAGGTGATATTCTGACCTATAGAAGTGACCAAGGCACATAATAGTATAGTGGCTGCATATTCAAGTTCAAGCTCACGGGACAGAGTGTCATGAGCAGCTGGAAATATCAGGCTTCTACTAATTTTCAGAATTTGCTAATCAACATTGAAAGATCTGAAACTAGATGATTCTTAGGTCCCACAACTTAGCAAGCTACCTCTTCTCAGCAAAGCATTTATGAACACACTTACATTTAAACACATACTCCAGGCTCTTTGCCTTTCCCAGCCATGTTTTTTTTGCTGGTTTCACTGAGTTAAGGCCTAAGAGAAAATGGAGTAGGAGATTTAAAAAATCTTGCAACTAAAAATTCCTTAAGTAATTTTGACACCAGTGCATATGGATTACGTCCCTATGCACCAAATTTTACCATGACTGCTCATAGGTTAAAGACCTTAGTCTTCTTTCCAAGAGGTTCTAACTTGCCAGGCAGTTTAGCATTTTATTGCATTCATACATTCAATAGCATCTTAAAGCTACTTAAATCCAGATTAGTTTTCTCTTGATCCTTAATTATATCTTTTCAAAACAAATTTCCATCTGTTCTCCTTGAAAGTTTGCAACATCTTGTCTTGAGAAAGATAATAAAATGCTGTCCATTTCCTTGATAAGTTAAAGAAAAACCTTTATCAAATATATCCCTTTCCCAGGTCCAGAGGAGCTGCATTTCCCTGATTCTCAAGAGCTTTACAGCTGGAAAACTGAGACATTCACGATATTTATGAACCTCTCTGGTTCAGACAACAGACGAGCAGGGCTTTTTCTCACACTCCTGGCTTTAGCCACATAAGTCCCTTTTTGGCTGGCCCTAAAACAAGAATAGAATAGTGTCCAAATACAGTCAGCAAAATCTGCTAAGGTGGATATTAGTTATTACCATAGATGCTCCCAGCTTCTCTTTTGAATATACCTCCACAAAACAGGTTTAACTTGTAAAGAAAAATAGGAATCTGAAAGCTGATACCTCTTTTCCCACTGTGAATGCTGAACCTCTTCTTTCATTTTATTACCACTGTAAGCCCCCTTTCCCCCCACCCCCAATAAAGTGATTTGGACAGCTGACATATCTATTATATACGTTAAGTTACAGCAACAGGGTTTAGGACTTCCAGTCACAAGGATAATATAATATTACCTTTCCCGAAAGTATCTTGCATGATTCATCAAGAATCTTGTTCTTCAGAATTTTCCATTTCATTTTTAAAAATGAAATGAAAAATAAAATAATTTCCTACATGCTTTCTGTTTTTCTAACAGAAACCATAGGAATTGTACAGGAGTAATCGTTGCAGAAGTGCTTGGGGGCAAAGCTACATGTAGAAATGCCTGGGGGCAAATCTACATGATGCAACATAATTCCTTTTAGAGATACACGAACTAATGCTGTTCTAGCTGATGTGTTAAGATAGGATATTGCGACACCATGCAAAAACATTAGCTTAAATCCTGGATGCAGAATGGTTGCATCTGCAAAGTACTGCCCCCATGGTAATTATCTCAGTCTCCCAGTAGGTTGAACGATCTTTGGTGTAACATTACACTGTTATAATGTACTAGCTTTTAGTACTGGAGTGACCACAGCAGGGAAAATCTTCAGGATCTCTGCCCTCTGTTGGGTGGTATGGACTGACCCCGTACGGGTTAACAGAGGGCATAGGACTGCAGTTCTCAGCAGCATCAGCTTTCTCCTTCATTTCAGTGAGGTCTTAATTCAACTACCCGGTGATAACGATCGAAGGATTAACATTTCCAGCTGCTGTAACCTAGAGGGTATGGCATTGCTCTGTACAGTTTACAGTGGGCGAAGTCTCATTTTGCTGCCAAAAGTAGAGAATGTTTTGGATATGTTTCCATCTATTGTTCCCCTTCCAGGAGGCAAGCACAGTAAGTCTGTCAGAGCCCAAGGACAGAGTCAAGACCTGCAGCCTGCTGTGACTGATGTCTTATTTATTAAGTCTTTAAGAATTCATATTTGTATGGCAATAAGCTAACTCAGAAAAATTAGAAGTGCTCATATTTCCCAGACTTTTAACTCAAAATCTGAAAGCCAACGGAATTCTAAAAGAAAGAACTATAAAATTATAGTGAAATTGAAAATAATGATAATTAATATTTTTCCTACATTTTACCATGCTTGTCAGGCACATTGTTTTATCTGAAGAGCAGATTACAGCACTTAAACAATAGCTTGTACAGTTCTAAAAATAAGTGTAGACTACATTAAATATTTGACAGAGATACAGGTGTATCTCATGTGGATATGCTATGTCCAATGGTCAAACTGCATTTCCTGCCAAAAATGCCAACCTATGATGCAAGAAATTTACTTAGAAATCAATTTTTTCACATCCACCTGAGATATAGGAAATAACAATAAACGAACCCTCCATGCCTTGGCTTGCCTTATATTTAAATGAAAGTTAAAACTGCAAACACACCAGATGCAGTTGCACTTAAGTTTGCTGTGTTAGCAAGGCTGTAAGTCAGAAGGTGCTGTGTCTGGCTCACAAGGCAGGGAGATATAAGTCAGTTAAATTTACAGCTCAGAGTGAAATATAAAGTATTTTGTAATGGCCTTGGAACATCTATACAATGTGATGCATCTGTCCATGTGATGCATGGACAGATCTTCAGCTGATGTAAATAAACTGAACAGCATGCCCATGGTTTTCTAGGTTCGGTTTTATTTTTAAATTGTACTGTCAAGTGAATGATTCCTCAGACATCCTTAAGCATCTTGAAAACTCATTAAGATGAGTCACCTTCTGGAAACTCTCCTTTACTTCGAAGTTTACAAAAACTTGACTATGAGTATAGCACAGATTATGGCTGTACTGCGCTGACCAGTACCTGTATATTTGCACTGTGTAATGAAGCAAGATGTACATCAACATAAATCATCCGGTAAAAGCAGGGAATAGTAAGGTGATAGAGGTTGCTGATGGCAAAGTTATTCAGAATTATCAAATCTACAGTGAGCTGTGAAGAGCTGCAGAATGCTTTCACAATACTGGAGAGACAGGGTGATAAAATTGCAAATGAAATTCAATGTTGATAAAAGCCAAGTGCTGAGGAAAAAATAACCCTAACTCTACATTTTCTAGTGGTACTCTACATCTACTTCACTGATACCAGCTGTTATTTTTTCAGGGGTGGTCTAATTAATACATATTTAACTAAGCTCTGAGCAATTGGTCTCTGCTTGTCTTTAGCTTTGAAAGCTGCTGCTTCTATTTCAGATGTGAAAAAAGGTCTTATGTGCCCAAAACCTTCCTTGATTTTTCAAACTATACCAGTTGATCTAAAGGAAAATATTATTTCTGCTTATAGATCTCATCCTACCTAGCTATATATACACTATGATGAGCTCTTTTCATTGTATCCCTTGAAAACATTCTTGTTTTGTCTAGACCCAATCAAGAGCCACTAATGAGCTGCATATGTTAATCAGATGTAGATTTTGAATAAAATATGACTGTAAATCTGCATGTTTATATGAAAAATCAAGTCTGTCATATCGGAAAGCTTCACACACTGATTTGCAAAGTGCATTCCCAGCTGAAAAGAACATTTCATCCAGGAGAAGGAGGGCAGTTAATATTCCAGGGAAAGACAGACCAAACTGCCTCCTGAATAAGTCACAGCTAATGGGTGTTTCTGCAGGATGCAAATCCACAATATATTGTTCCAGAACATCTAAAGAGTAAGAAAACACACTGCTATGTCAGGCTACTTCAAGGGCTGGTAGTAAAGGGGGTGTCTATGGAAAAGTCCTGCATGTGCCAAAAAAGCTCTCTGCCCTCCAGCAGAATAGTGGGGAGTGTAATTGAACCCAAATAGTCCAGAAGAAGCTTATGACAGCTCTAAATTTTCTTTTATTGCAGTCAGGAAAGTGGTGTTAACAACACTGTGAATAGTTCTCCGAAAGTGCCAGCTCAGTGCTCAGCAGCAGTTAAAAAGGCAAATAAAATATTATGAACTATTGGAAAGGCCTAGAGGGCAGAACAGTAAGCATTGTTATGCCAATATAAATACCTGATGAGCCCATAGCTTGAAAACTGTGCACAATTCTGCTTATCTCATCTTCAGTGGTAGAATCTAAGTACAGGGAAGGGTGTCCTGGAGGATCAGGGATGTGGAACAACTGCCATTGAGGAAAGTCTTCACTACAGAAAAGAAACATCTGAAGGGAGATAGGGAAGACTGTAAAATGAGGCGAAAGGAATGAGAAGAGAATCATTTTTGATTGTTCCTCACAGTAAAAGCAGAATGGGACAACTGAGGAAATGTAGCAAACACATCCTTATGAAAAAATAAACAGAAACAGTTTTTTGCATGCAAGTAAGTTGCTGAACTCCTTAGCACAAGATATTGCAGAAGACAAAGGTATGAGTGGGTGGTACTTATGCACACAAATCCATGGAGGATAGACTAAACGTAGCCTGGATGCAGCTTCCAACATGAGAAATCCTTAAATCAATGATTGCTGGAAGCAGGGAGGATCTTGCTACACTCACCTTGCTGCACTCCTTCCCCAAATAGACACTGCAAGTAAGTATCGGAAATGGTTACTGAGGCCAGGATCGTACCTTGACGTGGTGCAGTTCAGCTGTTCTTGTGCTAGCTCTGACCCAGGCCAGTATGTCCAGACACAGAGTAGAAGAACAGGTTTGCTCTCATTTACCGAGGGTGTTTGAACTCTTGAGGAGAGGATTTCTGGGTCTGTTTCCAGAACGCTCAAGAAAATAGAGACATCTCAGCCAGGGAGCAGTTGGTCAAAGAGCACATATGCTCTTAGGGCATGACTCTGGTTTGTGTGCTTCATGGGTGGGTTTAGGACAAGTTTTGTTCTTTCTGGCTTTTCCAGTCAGGAAGTACTCTCTCTTATATCCCTTGGACAAAGTTTTGGTGCCTTAGTGAGGGATCTCCTGTGTTACCATTGGTTAATTCTGATAGCAAGCCTCCGGGGATGAAAATAAGGAGATGAGTCCTTGAAAGGGACCTAGTCCAATTGCAATAGCCATTGCCCTGGGAACAGCCCAAGAGCGAAGATATACAAGAAAACTCTGACTGTTCCCAGGAAACCTGCAAGCCTTCTTAGCTAATCAGAAGAAATACAGAATATCATTTAGCAGATGTCTATTTGAAGTGTTGAATGTTCCTGAGAGAAAGCTGTATTTTTTCTTCACTTCAGCTCCAAGAAAGCGCTAATCTTTACTGCAGTCATTATTAATGTATGTTCATTGTGCTTCCCAGAAGAGTGTGGTGGGGGGAAGAATGATTTATATATGCATCTCCTCCAGCTTTGTGGACTAAAATAGTCCTATTATGCATCATTAACAGACAACTCCTGGTACACAGGAATAACAGATTAGCACCTGACCAGAAAAAGAAAGAAGTTAAGTATACATTGTCTCAGAAATATTGACATTGAATTTTACTATTACATCATACAGATGAGCCACATGAAAGAGTAATAGCATTCACAAAGGTCTGAGCTCTGTGATTTACACTGTCCCACTAGTGGTGTTTGAAATGAAACAAAAAAAAAAAGCAGCAGTAATTAAGGCCTCCAAATGTTGCAGATTTATCGGTTGAACACCATAAAGGGTTCATTCATAAAGCTCTTGGCATTCACAAAACGGTCAAACTAGAGACTGTGAAATTATTTTGCAACATTTTTCACATTTTTAATTATGTTTTTCCCTGTTTTCCCAGAATGTTCGAGGTTTTTTTTCTCTTTGCCTTCTGAGGGGTCAGGGCAAGCCTTCTGAGGGGTCAGGGCAAGCGGACCACTTAAGTCATATGACAGAGGTATGCTGGAGGCACAGATGCTGAATTAACTTGCTCCCTACCCATTTTGCCACTGCAATCTGATCGATATAAGGTGCAAACTGTGAATCTAAGCAGAGACTTAGTGTTGCTTTGCCTGCACATGGTGCTCCGCTCACCAGAAGACTGTGAATTAAATGTATTTGCTTCTCTTTTTCACATGTATTTTACATAAAGCCAAGCTTTCTGGGTTTTTTCTTTTCATCTCAGATAGAATTACAATGAACTGACAGCCCTGACTGCTATATGACTTTATAAATTAGAAAATGGAATAGTTTAAAACAGTACAAAATGCTTAGTCTATGATAATGTATTTAGAGAAGTCACATTCGCCTGCGCTCATTCCCGCACACACGCACACATCCACATATATCTTGCAAGGGCTCAGGAGGAAAATAAAATATTTCTTATTGTATTATCAGACAGCAGGAACAGTGTCACGACTTTCAGACAAAGGTAAGCTCCACGGGCTGGCTGAGATTAAACGCGAGAGCGTAGCCCTTTGTTATGTCTACCCAGACATGCCTTAGAGCAAGTTCAAAGCCTGCCTTGGCAGGCAGTCAGGCACACCAGGGCTGCTTCCAAGCCTTCACTCTTTTCCTGTTAGCTCTGTCCAGGCAGTGGGCAAGTCATGCCATTCATGGAGGGCACTTGGCAGCAGCCTGGCAGAGCACACATGTCCCGCTGCTCCGTGGTCAGCAGCACCGCTCCGGGGGAAACTGGCAGCTCCGGAGCCAGCCGGCCCCTTGGCAGCTCCAGGGGAGGTGGAAGAGCTCCAGGTCTGGACTAAAGCCCAAGTGCTGTCATTGGGGCAGCACATGGGGTACAGTTCACAGCTGCTGCTCTGCCCTGATCCCTCAGGTGGTTGCTCCAAAACTTGAGTGCAAGTTGGAGACTTTTCCATTTTGATAAGGTCTTGCCAAGAGCCCTTTTGGAGCTCAGTGTGAGCTGAGCTACTCCATCTTCTGCCCAGCCTTCTCTTAAAGTCAGATTCCCTTCAGACCTTGAAATAACTCCAGGCTACAACCTGATCTGACCCTTCCACAGTAGAATAACAGCAGAAAACTTTTGTCAGGACCTAAAGAACCACCACTCGTAGGACTGAATTTATGGCGTCTAATCAAAGACATGTCACTAAGGATTCATTTGCCTTGTTGTAGCCTTTCAAAGTAATTTTCTTGCTCAAATTTAGAAGCTTTATGAAAACTTTAATTCTCAATCTATTGACTTGAAGTAACTAAGACTTAGAACTTAAATTAGCTATTTTTGATTCTATGTGATATATTATTGAGGCTATACAATATATTAGAGCCAGAAGAAGTATACTGAAGTTTCCTGAGAACTAACAGTCAGTTAAAAACTTTGTTGCTACTGAGAGAACAATATTTGCTCTTTTCTCCTTCACCCTTACAAACTGAATATATCCCCTTTAAACAATTTCTTTAGTCAAAATTACCCCATGGATGATCCAGCTAATAAATTCATGTTTTAATTTCCAAGAAAGAGACTTTAAAAATTATTGTTCAACAAATTGTTAACTCTTATTGTTTTAATAATAAGAAGAATGGGTAGCTATTTCATTCCTTCTCTTTTCCTTTGGTTATGTAGAAATCATTATATATGGCTCTGGTTTAATGACAGGCATAGTCTCATCATAACACTCATAGTGCTACGGTTTTTCCTATAAAGGTACAAATTTTAATTTTGAGCAATGTGTTAATCCTTTTTTGTGTCAATGCCTTCTTAGCTGTAGCCATGAGAAAACAGTAACCTCCAAATAACAAAAGAATTGAAGACTCTAGGGTTTTTTTGTTGTATAGCAAGTTCTTCCCCTCTGCTCCCTGCAAATGTGCTGCAGGACATTCTGTGTGTCTTGAAAGTTTCAATGAAAATGTCTGTAAATGAGCAATGTTTAGAAAGGAAAACTCTCCAAAACAAATTGCTTTTGGGGGCTAAATCAAACACCCATGGAAGTTCATGAGAACTACTGTTGTGGAGTTCAATAGGCTTTGAGTCATGGGGCACAGGCCACTGGTACGTGAATGAATAAGCGGGGAGGTGATGAAATGTATTGAATACATCTCTCCAGAGCACTCTGAGGTTTGCTTTCAGATGTGCCAGCCAGCTGCAATACCACGGAAGAGCCCTCAGGTTCTGCTCACACCCAGTGTTTTAGAAGACACCACCCTCAGTTGTTATTAAATATACAGTCCCATGGAAGAAACTATTAAATGCAAGAAGCTGATTAAGAGCTAGATTGTGACATTTAGCTAGAGGCCTAAATTGGTAGCTATGCCATTCCCAGGACAGCTCCGAATAGATTGTGCCTGAGGTGGTGCAGTCCCTTCCCCAGCTACTCAACAGGCAGGATGGGTTGCAGACCCTGCAGCGTGGATGAGCTGGTAATCTTCCCAGCAGCCAACTCCATTCTTTTCCACCCCAGTTTCCAAATAAAGCAGTAGTTAAGGCATTTTTTGCTTTTTCTTGGGTTTTAGTTTGGACATTTATGCCCTAAGTGAAGATTTGAGGAATATATATATTATTAATTGATTCTGTCTGACACTCAGGACTTTCCCTTGATGTGTGCAGCAGGCCGCTAACTCCATTTTGAATGGGGGGGAGAGGAGAGAGAGAGGTCATTTTCTTCCTTCTTGAGCTAAAACTACAGGGGGTGACAGGAGAAATCCTTAGAGCTGTGATAAAGTGAATGATGAGAATTATTAAATCTGATGATTGTCCACTCAAATGATCCTGGAGACAGTAGCAGTAATCTCTAAGACAGAACCTTGGCGAGAAAGGGAGAAATGAGCAATGTGGTGGGAGACTATCATAATCTGATTAGACAAATTAGGAATCTCCTAAAAACGAATCTGTAAAAGACAAGCTGTCAGACGGCTCTTCTTAGAGAACAGGTGGAAGGAGAGGGGAAAAATGACCAGATTGGATCAGGAGATGAACAGTGTTCCAGAGAATAACATATGTGCTGAAAAGAGAATCTTGGTTTTCCTAAGGTCTTAATCCTAAGGAATAGAAGACTGCTGGAAAACCAGAGGTAAAGAAATGACTAAGGGTTCAGCATTTTCTTCAAAATTATATGTTGGGTCCCAGATAAAGTCTGTATCTGTCTGCTTCAGCTACCATACTGGGTCCCTGGAAGCAGAATATCTGTCCCAGGAGAGCTGTGGGAAAGAGGGCTCTGAAGTTGAGAAGAGTTTTGTGCAGAGGATCAGCTCTATTTCTGGGAGCCAAAGGCATGTCACAGTTTATTAAAAAGCTGCTGAGTCCTAAAAGAACCCTGACAACTAAAAAAAGGGACAGAAAAGCTAGAGAAAGGGGCAGAGCTGCAGTCTACTCAAGTCAAAAGAAGTTTAAAGGTACATGGACCCAGCAAGGAAGGGAACTTAACTCGATTTGGTCCAACTGAGGGTTTCTAGCTTTTGACTCCAAATGAAGCGTTAGCAGTTCTGTTCTTGTTTCTGACCTGCTGCTCATACACATATATGCATATTTCTCTGTTGTTGTAACTAGCATAGCAAAGCACCTGAATGTTCCCATTTACAGCAATGAGTCTATTTGCATGCTGAAATGCTTTATTGGACAGGGTGTGTGAACCAAATCCAGCAGTACTCAGTGAGGACAATGAAACTCTTTCCACTGACATGAATGGAGAGTGGTTTGGGTTTGGTAAAGGTAACTATCTGTGCTTGCCAAGCTGTTACGGGAAACAGGCACTGTCCTTTTATGAGGAGGAAGTACAATTATACCATACCAAGAAACCGTGTCCCTCAGGCTTTCAACATTCTTCCCAATGAATGAAGCCTTATAATTACCACCCCTACCTGTGAGAGCTTGCTAATATTGCATGGGTAAGAGAGTTTAATATCTCTCTTTCAAAAAAGCAATAACAACAAATAAACCCTTGTGAGTAGCCTTGTGGGTTAGAAATGATGCTGTGTTCCTGACACTATTACCTTCCATGCAAATATTTTTCTCTCCTTTGGTGTTTTTTTTTTCTTGGTTTACTCAGCTGGTAACATGAATATGTATATGGTCTAACACAAATGTCCCAGCTGTCCCTGTAGGCATGTCTCACCACAGCTTCTCAAGTAAAGGGATGAAAAAAGGATAAAAATCAAAGGATTTACTCCTTAAGAAGCATATCATTTCACCTGGGAAGACTGAATAGAAGAGGAAGACTGTTCAGTTGCTTTGGGCATGCAATTTTTTTCCCTCACTTTCTGAAACATGCTGTAGCAATTACCAGCTCCTTTCAGAAGAATTACTAGTGTGAATAAATATCAATTTGCCCAATAATTCAAGTATGTAAGATATAGAATAAGGTAAATCCTTATTAGAAGTGTATAAAAGCCATAATTCTAGTCTTCCCTCCTCTAAGTTAGCACCTCTTCATTGGTTCAAGAGTATTTGGCTAACAGTGTTTTGCTGACCCATATGCTTTAAATTTCTGCATTACACCTCAGCATCATGAATGAATTTCCCAGGTAGAGAGGCACATTTGGCAAGTTTGGCCAAGGTAAACCCAACTCGTTCTGATAAACTTGCTTGTTTTTACAAGCTAGGAAAATCTATCATATGAGCCAATCCAAAAAAAGCCATATATATATATGAGAGGTTCTGCTGACTTAAATGATAGCTGCCTTGAAATCACTAATTGTTTTCCTTACTTACAGATGGAGACCTGCTCCTCATGTGCCCACCTGTCACTGAATCAGACCTTCAGACATGCATTGGTTAAGCTGGCCAGGAAGAGAGCTTTGCTTGTTTCCAAGTGAAAGGATCACAGCTCCTGACGGCTCTTACATGTGGTACGTGTGCAGTCCTGCGTGGTGGCTCTTGGATGTAGGAGCACCCACACAGACAGCATAAATACTCTCAGAGGTACAAAGGAAAACGACATTTTCCTTTCCCACTTGACTTTGTTCAGCAGATTTCAGTTTCCTGGCTGCAGCAGGGTAATGAGGTGCAGTGCTGCATAAAGGCATAGGGGTGCAAGGGCTGGGAGGGGCTCTGGGTTTCCGGAAGGATTAACATGAGTGAAAGAGGGCTCAGCAGATGTTTTGAGGTCTATGAAAATAACTGGATCTGCAAGAGCAGTTAATCCTGCTCTACACAGAGGCAGTGAAGAGGCTAGGAGGGAGGAGGTGGGGACATGGGAACCAGCACTGCCAGCGCAGGCCATCCCAAGGACTTTGAGTGCAGGAAAAGTAGATAGTTGCTGCTCTTGACAACTGCAACCTTTACCTGAACTGTTCCTGGCTTATTCTACATTGGCCTAAGAAAATGAACTAACGACATAGTTAAGTATTTGCCATTTAGTTCCCAGGGTGCTATTTCTGTGAACATCTTGAATTAACCAGAGATAGAATCAACAAATGTTCTTGCATGCCTTTATGCAGCAACCGCAAAAGTTGCTATCTACACCACTAGGTTAAAATGAGAAAAAAAAAAAAAAGGAGGAAGCTAATAATCCTAAATTTAAAACATAATTTGAATAATGAAATGGGTGAGATCTAGGGCCAAATAGTGACCCAAGTAAAACATAGAATACTTGCCTGATCAGGCAGGGCTGTCCATTCTCTGGGGCAGGAATTTTACACAAAATGAAGCGTGTAGCAATGATTGCCATAGGCACAATTTAGTGTTGCGTTAAACTTTATACATTAAACCAGTAGAAACCCTTCCAGTTTCTGACTTATTGGTGCTTGACCTTGTAACTTTAAAATTTCTATAATTTCTTTGTGCTCCTCTTTAATCCTGTCTTGGAGAGGTTATTCATTCTGGAAAAAAAGAATTGCAAAAGCATTAGAAATTGCCAAGTTCTTTGTCAGAAAAATGTTTTTCATACATCTGTGGGAAAGCCCATTGCTTTCCATTGATACTGCAGTTTAAAAATAAAAGAGACAGAAAAAATATTTTAGGAATAATTTATCTTGCTCCTAGATAAGTGTCCTGTCATGGATTTATTTTTCTCTGTTGGGTAGATTTTCTTCTCTTTGCAAGATTAGTAACACCAACTCAACTTTCCTCTTCTGTATTTGTCTTCCAAAATATTGGCTGAACCACAGTTTCAACAGCTAATCATAGTATCTTGTGAGCCACCTCTGTAAGTAGAGAGTTTATAAAAATCTGCGGGAAAAAATGCAAAATACAAGACTGTCATGCTAGAGTTTTTTTTTTCCTAATGCTAGGAAATAGATATTGTAAGCAAGAATTTGAGAAAGTTTGCACGCTTTAAGAGAGAAAATGTGATTTGCTTTTCCTCTTGTTCTCTCAAAATTTCCCAATAAATTGATGGATAAAAATATTGTTAGCATTTATGTTATTAATTTCTAATTGCTATATTATTTATTATTGTAATGACAAGATTCACATATTTTAAAGCATCTCATTCTTCTCCTAAGGACTTGTTTGCACAGTGGATGTGCCTGCTGACAATTCTCTAGTTCATGCTTCAGCTGAGACACTTTTCGCTTACTGCTAAGAGCTAGCTTGGAGTAAGAGGTGGCGCACTGTAAGCTCACACCTCAGCTTGCTTCGTGGAGTCTCTTCTTTGTAAGCAAGTCCATGTTCACCTCAGACAATCCCGCTGGAGCATGCCTTCCTCATTGCAATCCCAAGGGAAAGCCAGACACTATTTTTCCTAAAGGTCCTGCCCTTTTGCTGAACACCAAACCCACTTCTCAGTCTTTGTGCCTGAAACAGTGGTGAACCTCCAGGAGCTTTTCCATTTGAACTATGTGCAGTGGTGAGGTGAGGGACCCATTTCAGTGTCTCACCCCTTTGCCCTCATGGCAAGATTATTCTTCATAGTGAACAATGCCCATTTACTTGCAAGTTGTGATACTAGCTTTGCCTAGACTGTGTTTCTTTATTTGATCTGAGTTTTTTCTTTTTCCTTAGGAGAAAGCCCGTTATATAGAAACCGTAGTTATTTGCCAGGAAAAACATCTTAAAACTCTTTCCAAATGTGTGAAACAGAGGAGCTGGCAGGAATGGGAGGGGTGGAGACAGACAAAATACAGGATTAGGACTTTTCTTTCTCTAATTTATATCTACAATTCCACTGTCATTTCTATGTTAACAGCAGGATAACAGCATTCCCTTTCCAATTTAGTCAGCCTGACCTTGACTCAGCTCCAGGTGCAGCAGGAGCATATTTTTCAAGATGACTAAGTAAAATAAAATGTGTCCTGCGACTCCTCTGGGCCAAATCTGCAGTGCTCTCCTGTCATCAGTCAAATGAAGGAATTGGTAAAGCTGAGGACCGTCCCCACCGAAGACAGGCAGCGAGGGTGATGGGACACCGCGCTGGCGAGGTGGCGTGGAGCCGAGGAGCAGCCCAGGGTGGAGCTGCAGGACCGCAGCCTCGTTGGCCAGGGGCCATCGGGTGTCACCGCCACTTCCCCTTTGGCTCACGTATATCAGAATTTTCCTCAGCCGTCCCAGCAGAAAAAGGGTGGTTGGGTCTTCATTCAGAAGGAGTGGCAGCTGGATGCACGGCTAGCTGTGCCGCTTCCCTGCTCGCACCAGCGATGAGCGTGCCTGGCTGCGAACTGGGCTCAGGCACACCTTGAAGCTGGGCGGAGGAAACTTTGCGAATGAGGCATGAGTAAGCACATGCAGGAAAAAAATGCAATTTTTAAGCTCTCCCTCAGTCAAAATACACTTTTCCAGAGTTTTGCAAGGTACCCTGTTCTGAAACGAAAAAAAGGTTTTAACAGAAAGATTTCTTGCCTATCCCACCTCTGAAATCCAAGGTGTTACATCCTTGTAAACAAAATAGATATTACTAGCTATTGTCTTATCCACTTGAAAGGCTCTAGTGTATTTCCACAGCACGAAGGGTTTATGGAAGACTGCAATAAGAAAACTTTGCAGCTTAAGCATTTTTACCCTTGGGACATAAACTTCCATTTAGGTTTTTATTTGCTACAACCCCAAAGAGCCTGCAATGTCAGTGCCTGAAGAAATGAGGCTTCAGAGGTGATTATAGTTTTATGTGGAAGAAGAGCTGTTATGAATTGGAAGACAGACGCTAAAAATCTGAGCCAGATAAAGGTACCTACTTTGCACTTGCAAGATAGCACAACGCCTTCTGCTGTGTTGCAATCTTTTAATCTCTGTCAGTACATCTTGTACTGCAAAATAAGTGTGGATCATGCATATGGATATATAGGAAATATTTATTTTAGGGAGACTACAAACTACCATACATAGATGCAAATTGCAATTAAAAAGTGTACCATAAAAGAACCACTTGAGGATTATAGAAGCTTAGCAGTATTGAATTATCATATGCTAAAAATATCTTGCTATCTTGCTCTAGATGACTTTCTAAATTAATTGCACAGCCACCAAAACATAACCCAAATACTAATAATATCACTTTTTTTATGAGCCAGTTCCTGTAGATTTATTTAACTTTAATCAATGTAGAATATATCTACCTACTGTATTTTAATCACAGATCTACTCATCCTGAGAATCAGGTTTCAAATTCATGCCAAGACCTATCCAAGATCAAGTTAAATGAGGAGAAAATTTGGATTAAAGCATGAGTTCTGCAATGACAATCTAAAGGGGTTGGCCTGGGGGGAAGGGATGACAATAGAAGGAAAATCTCATCCTCTTTTGTTTCTTTGCGTGTGCCCTTGAGTAGGGCCTCTCTTTCGAACTGATGAAACAGTCTGCAGGCAGATTCATGCATTCAGAGGTGTCTGCATAAAAGCTGTTGTGAATCTAGCCGTCCACGGTACAGACCCGCATGAGACCCATGAGCTTGAATGGGGCACTGAGAAGGAGTTGAGGGTAGCAGCGCTCTGAGATGCCTCGTCCAGCCCATGGGAGTTCTTACAGGTTGTTACAGGCACAGGGTGGAAGGGCGTTTCTTTGGCTACAAGAACCAAGAGTAAACTGCCTGGGTGCAGAATTAGCTTATAAGCAGTGATACTTTTGCTGGAGTTAATGTGATGATGGAGTAAATGTGTGTTGGGGCGGGGGGGAGGAGAAGGAGGAGGGTTGGCCGTAGACTTTTTTGTCATTGTGCTGATTCCACAGATCAGTTTTCTAGAATAAACCTACCTTTAATTGTAGCTGGCATTGCCAGACCATCGCTATAAAATCATGTGTGTCCAGGATCAGATGGTTTCCCCAGCTGACACTAAAATGAACTGTATAGCTGGTGAATTTTTAGGACATGCACATTTCACTTACCGGTAGTTTTCATTTGCTAGTAACCATGTGTTCTGAACTGCTTTGATTCCTAGATATCAATGCAAGGGTGCTTACAGATATGGATGATGACTATGAAACGTGTCTTTAAAAAGTAGTTGTCAACGCTGCTCAAAGGACAGAAGAAGATCTCTATAAAATATCTCCCATTCCTGCCCACCCCTTCCCACCAGAATAACAGAAAACAAACAGAGATTAATTACACATAAAGTCTGAGAAATAACAAAATAAATGTGTCTATGAAACCTGAATTTGGAGTGGGATCCTTCTTGCCTAATTCACAGTGCCTTTGTAGTTGTCCACACTACCTTTGCAGTCTCTGGTGAGAAACAGGCCATTCTAAAGCACAGTGCATTTTCTCCTCATAGACTCACTTAAAATGGATCAGATAAATTGCCTTTTAGAAGTTCCTGTTTCTCTCTGGTGACTATACAGGGAGTCTAGACGATTAGCTCAGAGACAGAAGTCTGTGCTGTAAACTTCCAAATTAGGAGTGAGGAATCTCACCCTTGCATCTATAGGACATTTGGTACACACTGCATTGGGCAGACCTCTACTTCCATCACCTCTCATCTCCCATACAAATCCACTCATGGCTATGGATTACAAACCATAACTGTGTAGATTCCTTGTTCTCAGTTTTCATTCCAGAACCTTAAATTCTTCTGAACTCCCTCTTTAGATACCTAGGGTCTTTTTTTTGAATCTGGCCCTTGCAGTCTCTGCCAGCTACCATGTTATTGTACAAATAAGACCTGTGGCACTCCACACTGGTGCACTATGGTCTTAATCTTTGTAAAATGCACACACAGTATATTGTATTCCTCTGGAGCTGAACTTGCTGTAAAATGTTGCTGCTATGGATGAGCTTCTCTGAACTGTGCAGTAGCGTTTTATTATGGCCTTCATCAAAGAGTTGCAAATAAGAGTTCTTTGTCCTGTGGGACCAACTCTGTATACATTCTGGAAAAATTCTCTCAATGCCAGCATTGTTTTCATTTGCACTAGCATCAGTCCAGACCACTTTATTGAATTCTTACTCCTCAGTCACAAAAGCGGCTGGATTTTTATCAGGTTACAGAGTACTACAGATCAGCTCTTCATTATACAGTCATTCAGAGCTAATGCAGGCATTCACATTTTCATTTAACTTACACTTCTGATGATACATACAATGCATGTTTAGGCACCAATTCAATGAAAAATTTGATTAATAATGCTTATTTTTAAGCATACAAATACTTATCTGTGTTCAATAGGGATACTCAAGGGAAACCTGTGCATAAATGCTTTGTTGGATCATGGTTCCCATATGGCAAGTCCAAAAACACTGCACAAGAGAAGAACCGAAACCTGCATATGAGCAGTTCTTCTGGGGAAGGTTGAGCTCTAGCTAGGCAGTGGAAACTCATGAGAAAAGGCATCACATGATGACCTGCACACTGACACATATCGCACAGCAGGCAGATGTAGTTACAGCAATGCAACCAGAGGTAAACATAGGCAGGAAAAACTACTAGCTGATACTCAGATATTGTTAGAAATAAATAGTTCCAACTTACAGTAATCAATGAATTACTCGTGTCTGCGTAAGCAGCAGAACTAATGGTGCTACATACAGCTGGCGGGGGGGGTATAAAAGAATCACAGCAGGGATAGAGCGTGAGACTGGACTGCAGGCAAGCGATATAATCACAGAGCAAGCCAGGAGCGTGACATAAAAGCCACAGGGGACACAGCACCATAAAAATAGACTTAGCTGATGCTATTACATAAGGGAAGGCCAGAGAACTGGACAACAGATACCATGGGATCACGTCCACTCTCTGCAGATAGACGCTGTTTGTCATCATCATTTGCAGAATCATTTGCAGTCACGTGAACAGCAACCATTAATTTTACAGTGCCTGTTGATGCCAGCTTTCTCCTACTTGACATCAGCATGCTTTAACATGGGGGGATTCGCAAATCCACTTACTTTTGATGCTATTCTTTATGGATTCAGAGAAGGAGCTCAGGAAAAAAAATCTAGGTACGTGCACAAGTTTCCAGAACGAAAGGCTTCAGCCATAGTTTGCCATGTTTATTGATCTGTCATGTGTATGTTTCAGCCTTTGTCATTTGTACTGTATGCTCACAGCAGTGGTATCACTTCAGTTTTCAGAATGCAAAGATTTGCAAGGTTTCATGTAGAACACCTACACAAGGTCAAGCCACATCCTTTGCTGATCGTACACTTGATGATAACAAATCAACTTCAGAATACTGATACTTTCAAAAAGGAGGAATCAGGCTGAGAAAACAGTATGATACATGAAAATAAATAAATTGCATAAATTGAATAACTCAGCTGACTTTTTTAAGGGATGTTAGCACTTGTGATCTCTCAGAATGCCCATGTATTATTCTTGAGTGCCTCACCACAACCAAGACGTGCAGATAAATACTTCAGTGTATGTGGTTTTGTGAGTATCTCCAGGCTCTGACGCTTGCATTATCCGCTAGCTAAGGAGAGCTGTGAGAAATAGCAAGATTGCAACATCACTCTGGATAAACTCGGTTATAAAATATCTCTCCTGCAGCAATGCTGATGTCATTTCAGTGGCTGCTATTTTCTACTGTGATATTACTACGGGGTCAAGGAAGCATCAAACGGAAAGTTAGGCTGTAGTCCTGTATAGGCATTTTTGGAGGGGGTGCTGGTGTAGGTACCTCGGCCTCCTGTCCTCCTTTACATGGCTCTGTTGTGGCAGCACAGCTGCTCACACAGATGTGCTGCGAGCTGGGCTGGGGTGAGCGAAGGGCTTCACCGCACGGCCACACAAATGCTTTCACTGGCATGATGGAGAGGAGGGGGAATGAAGGGCTGGCAGAAGGCAGTTGGGGATTTGTTAAAAAGCTCTGTCTGACCGTCGTGTGACCTGGCAGAAGAGATTTAGGCCTTACTCTTGTTCCCAGTAGATGACGAGGCAGCTGTAAAACTTGCTCCAGTGCTAAGGAAAATTGATGAAATTTAGCAAGTTTAGTGTGTTCTGGATCAAATTCTCTGAACAGATGCATCTTTTCTTTTGAGTAACTTTAAAAATTTTCTTCTGAAGGGCAAACAGACAATAATGCAGTGTATGACAGAAAGGTATTCGTGTCACAGCTGCTCTGTTTGCTAGTGCTGTTTCTTTTCCTCTTAGGTTGTCATCTGCTAGTTTTGGTGTGAAATTGGAGGGAGGCTTGTAAACAGCTGCTGATACGTACAATATGCTACGTGCAGCAAGAGTGCACATCATATGAGTCATCCACACCCTGTTTTGTCATGTTGGTATTTCCCTAAGTCTGTGCCCAAACCGTATCTTTTTTAGGCCTGAAAAATCAAAACAGCTTTTTCAGGAAAAAAAATATCCTGAAAATGTCAAGTGTTTACTCAGGCTCTGCTCCAACATAATGCTAAAACCCTTTTTAAAGTCAACTGCATCCCAAACAGTCTGTTCCTCTTGGTAATCCAGACCTTGTAATGGAAATTCTAGCAGAGCTGTAACTATTACTAATGCACTTAATACATTAGGGGCTCAATTTTGAATGCCTTGAGCACTTAGTACTTCTGCTAAAGTGGATGGGAGTTGTAGGGGTATAGTTTTAACAGGGTCAGCCCCATAGTCTTTTTGACCTTTTGTGAGCATCTGAAAGAAATTGGGTTTAATGATTTTAAAATGTCAAGGCCCATTTCAGACAAAAATAAAAAAATAAAATTTGGTTTCTGAACAATGTAAGCCTTTGAAATGAGTCCGTGGACATCCTTAGACATCACATAGTAGACTGGAGGCTGAATTGTGGAGGCTGAATATATTATATTTCAGAATCAGGTCTCAGAGATAATAATTGAAAAAAACAGGCCTGCAGAATCATAATGTTATAGCATATGCCTGCCATAATTTATTTTTCAGTTCGTTCTGAATTACCTCAGCACAATCGAGTAATTCATCAGTGCATAAAGCATGCAGAGACTGGAAATGTGAATTATGCATGAAGGATTATTTTGCTCTGATGTTCTGCTGCATGTGTATGTTTGTGGAACAGTGGAAACTGCACTAACAGCTTGTGATGACTGGGTTTTGGTTTGTGGAATACATGTGGTCCTGTGTTATTTGAAAGCATAGTCAACTGTAATATGACGCTAGTAAGAAAACTGCATCAACAGTATAAATAAATGATGGCTTTAAAATATGAATTATGCCATAAATAAGTGATCTCTGTTTCCTCACATTCTGCCTCCAAAGAAAGCTAGTTAACTGAATGCTATTCCCTACCCATAGACAGCCTGACCAAACAAGGTTATTTACTTCAGCAGCATGGACAGATCCACCAAAGTATGCAAACCTGTCGTGTAACCGGTAATAAAATATGTGTCAATGACATAATTTGTCTAGCTGGTTCTGGCATGTCTCAGATTTGAAGCTCTCTTGGGATATAAAATAAAGATGCAGAATTAGACCTTTGAAGAAGGAAGCCAAGTTAATCATCATAATTAAAAACAATAATGAGAAGTCATTTCTGATGCATTATATAATAATCACATAATAACATGTTAAGATGAGGCTAAAGCTGCAGGCATATATCGGTGATGTGAGTGCCTATTAACTTTTCAAGAACACTAACAATGAAAATGATAGAAAATACAGGCAATGTAGAATTAACATGTTACTTCTCTAACAAGTTAGTTTGACCACCTTAATTGTGGAGCTGGTTGAAGAATAGAACAATTACGTGAAACATCTTGAAAAGTGGAAAATTATTTTTGTGTTTTAAGCTCCTCAGGGAATTATAGTTTTCTATTTTTTTAAAATATATGAAGATACTACTTGATATAGCTGACTTCTGGCTTTTGTTACTTTGACTTGCATTTTTCTTTTTCCAGTTATACCCTGGAAAGCAAGATGATTCACACAGAGAGAAGGAAAACATAGCAAATGAACCTTCCTATATTTGGTTTATAACTCTGTTTAGGAATGCAAAAAAGGTAATTCCATATTAAAAACAGCCTTTTCATAAAAGCTTCCAACACACTTTAAGTAATTCTGACTTTTTGATGATCTTATGAGAAAAAAAAATCTCATTAGTTTTTCTTTCATATTTTAGGTCACTATTTCAACCCGAGAATTAGTAATGCCAGTTCTGAGGGTAAGACATCTGTGTGAATTCTAAGAAGTGGAAGAAGTTTTGATTTTAGCAGAAACCAAGTTTTTGTTTTAACTATTCAGCTGCCATTTTCATTCACCTATTCTGCTTAAAAACACATGATCCATTCTTTACTGAATAATATAATCGTAGCTATATCTTTAGTCTGCTGTGTAATTTACTCCCAAAATATGAGTAGAAGAGGAAGACAAAATATATGTAAAATATATGAAGAAGAAAATTGCACTAAACTGAAGATTCATTGGTGTTAATCTGTGATTTTTCCCCAGTACCTGCTAAAGCGTAATATAGAAGCTTATGAGCTTGGCTCCAGATTTATTTTATGATTTAATTGAAAAGTTACTCAAGAAGAGCAGAGCAGAGAGGAAAGGATAGCAAAGGACAGGATAGAAGAGGAGAGGAGAGAAGTACCTGCTAGTCATTGGAGAAAAATAATGCAAAGATTCCCAGTTTAATCAGTGCTAGGACCACTTCCAGGGTAAAATTAATTCATGAGGGAGTATGTGAAGGACATTGGAAAACAAGAACAGAAACCAGCAGCCTCCCACCCACAAACCTGCATGGTGCAGGAAAAAATATCTATGGGATGTGTACCAGCCCATGATGACAACTACCAGAAATAAGTCATTACTCATGTGTTACCCTCAGGAACACACATAACTGTGTGTCAGAAATATATCCATTTCCCAAAAGCTCTGGGACAGTCTCTCACCGGAGGAATCACTGCTGACCAGTCCGCCCATGAAGAACCTCTCCAGACCAAGGGCAACATCTCAGTATTGTGGTAGTGAGGCAGACGCACCTATTGAGTTGCAATTTTAACAGACAGTAACGAGATTGCAATAAGAGGAGAGGACGCAGAGATCTTTCCTCACATATACCCATCTTAGCCCCTGCTGACTGTGGTTGTAACTTCCTGCAGGAGGACCATAGATAAAGACTGTTGTCACTGTTGTCATAATCACCCCGCAAAAAATGGATAAATAGTTCAACAAATGCCTGACTCTTGCCTATTTTTCATATTTAAGGCAACTCGTATATGTTTAGTTGTTAAAGTAAATCTCATCGTTTAGCGTAGTCTTTTCCATTGGCGTAAGCTACAGGCTCATGGGATACAATCTGTCTCAGCTGCTTTTAGCTACTTGAAAGTTAGGTAGCTAGTCCGAGCTAATTACCTAGGTATTGACAACTACCTATTGTCAATAAATAGACATGGGCATATCCAGAGACCAATTCCCCCTTCCTTTATTAGAGTTTTGTCAGGATGAGAGGTACCCTTCTTAGTTTAGGCCGAATGTCTAATTTTTGAATTCCTGTAAGTAGTCCAGCTAAATTCCCAACCTTAAAGACCAGGCTGGCATTAAAAACAAACAAACAAACAAACGAATGAAGGAACAAAACACACACGCACACACACACACAAAACAGCTGAAATATGATTCCAGAGTTCTGGTGTACGTCTAGATTCACTAATGACTTTCAGCTCTGTGAAAGGTAACTTTCCCAAGGAAGACAGTACTCCTTAGGTCTCACTGCCTTCAAGCCACACCGTGAGACTCCGAGCCCTTGCAAAATCGGCCTATCGGTCTTCGTTATTCTCTGGGCCGATACATTTTCTGAAAAAATTCATTTTGTGCTGTAAAGTTTAGTAAGTACATTTAAAGATAAGTATGGCAGAAGTCATACTTCATGTCCTGTACTACTCAGCTGGACATGGAAAGGGATCTGGTTATTCTCCTTCTACTCCTTTAGCAAGAGCCGATGACAGACATGAGTGCCCCAAATGCTGAGTAGTCATAAGGAACCTCTTTCCCTCTGCAGGTGAGGGCAAAGCACACACAAAGGAGGTTGCTGTTATGATGCCGAGAAGGGTCTATGACGTACGCTGGCAAGATGAAATTCTGCTCTAATTCCCCTATGCTCCAGTTAGGCCTGTCAGGGGAGCAAGAGGGAGAGCAGCTTGTGGCTGCTCATCCTAAAGGAACGGTGTGAGCTCCTGCACCCTCTGCTCCTGATCTCCACCTTCACAATATTTCTATCAGTCTCCACCGCAGCGCACAAGTCCCCAACAGCCCCGACTCTCAGCACATCATCCCATACAGCATTTAAATTCAGAGGTGGTATCAGTCTTTCAAAAAATCAATGGGTTTTAATAGGTATTTGCTGAGGTTTATTAAGTATCAAAGAGAACTGAGACATCCACTTATTGTTTATAGCTGCTGTCATTATTGCTTGCTTTTTTTTATTAATCTAAAGCAGATGTGAGTTAGTTATTGGCAGACTTCTCATTAAAACAATGTTCGCTGCCTCTTCTGTGGATTGCCTAGGAAGTTGTGATAAACACTTCACATTGTGTTCCCCATTCACTGCTGCCATGCTGCCATTGTCACTAATGAACTACTAATGCTCTGATAATGCAGCTGTAGGTTTAATTTACCTGTTAGGTTTCAACATTATTCATTGAAATTCTGAGAAACCAATTCCACTGAGCCATGACAATTTACTCCAGCTGAAAATCTGCCTCCCCCCTTCTCCTGAGGTAGAGTTGGATTAGAAAGTGGAGCTGTCTGGCTAACACAAGCATATTCTGTAAGGCGTTGTCAAAACAGTTTTTATTCTCATCCGGTGCAAACCTCAGGCATTATTACAGGGTTTCGTGGAACAGATGTTCGTGAATTTGCATAATGACAGACAGACTGCCTTTTCTTTATTAAAGGTCACTAAAAACCAATGCTACTGTTCAGTCAGCCCTGCCTTCATTAAGCAATTTCAGGACAAAACTGCTTTGTCTTCAGTTATAGTTTTCATGACCACTGCTTTACATACTTTAATCAGATGAAATTGCCACCAAATCATTGGCTGATGTGGCACAACATGGCTATCTAGCTTCCCCTAATTCCTAAACGCTGGACATTCTTGTATGAATATTCAAATAACATGGGTCCAAATCCTCACCTGCTGGAAGACCGAATGACTCCAGAGATATCAGTGAAGATCCTCTGATTCACAGTGGCTAAAAGAATCAGTTCTTAAAGGTAACATCCCAAAGCTGGGTGCTTGGTCTCAATTTAAACCTCACTTCTTTATTTGTGGTTTTTGCACCAACAAAATTCAACTGGTATGAAGTTTCCAAGCAGAACCACTATTTCTCATTAAGTCAATATTTAATAGCATGTAGCCCATGTATAGAAGCAAGCTATTTAAAACATTCAAAAATTTTAAATCTTCTACATCTCATATCTTAATGAGAGACAAATTCCATCATGGATAGGCCCAAAGAGAAGTGTATTTTTGCCTTCAAGGCAAAAACTGAGCTTTGCACTAGGCAGCAAGAGCTTTTGAGCCCTGAATTGCACTGGTTTTGCTGTTAATATTACCCAGAACTAGTTGATGATGTAAAAAATCATCTCTTGCCTTTATTTCAGATTAATTAATTAAAACAAGTAAATCACTAATGTTTAGCTTCCACACATGCAACTGCGTGCATGGCTGCCCAGAACAAAGCATATGCTACAGGAATTAGGAAGATACTGCCCAGCCTCTTGGGAGAAGGAAAGAGGAGAATTCCTCTTTCCTGCCGTGTGCATGAGAAATTCTGATCCTTGAGTCTCTAGACAGCAAGTTTCAGGGAACTCTTATCTAAGCAGAAGAACAGGAACTACTTAGAAAGAAGGTGAATCTGGAAGTGCAATCCCACCCTTCTTCACCTGACAGTTCAACTAGGCTAAAGTAAGAGGAGTGAATATCCTTGACTGCAGCTACTGAAAACTTCTGGATGAAGTCCATCTTGGAGCCACTGTATTTCCATGATCAAACTCCAGCTACCCTACTCCAGTCCTTACTTTTCTGTACTCCAGGTAGTGGCCTCATCGTGTCTTTTTAATCAAGGGGGAAAGGGGCAGAGGGGAAATTTCTCCATATAGCAGTTTAATAGGATCCTAATGAAATGCCTGATTAGCATCCATGTTAATCCTTTCTCCACTGTGATAAGGAACACAAGGAGACCACGTGGCGCCTAAAGGAGGTGGTACAGGCTTGGTTTCAACACCTCGTATGAAATTTGTGTTTCTAGGCTTCGGAAGAAATTCTTCCACACATTTAGTTGTGTTTTAAGAAAAAGTGGGGTACCATTCTGCAGCCAAGTAATAGGCCATGGCTACCCATGCTGAGACAACATGCCTCTGGACATCCCAGGAGGTGATACCCCTGCAAGCTGAAGTGGACACTGAACCTATGGATACACAAACAAAAATCAGCTTTTTTTCTTCTCATTGGAGGCCCAGTCCCCTGGGGAATGGGGAGCCTGGATTTTTTGACCCTCTGCCTCCCTCAGACCAACCATAACATTTCTGGGGAAGCAAGCCAGAAAAAATAGGGACAATTTGGGAAGGCAGCTGGGCCACCTTCTGCACGGAAGGAGAGAGGACACATAGCTCAGCTCCAAGTGTAACTCTGGAGAGGAGGGAAAACTAGTGATTTTCTGTTTTTTCTTCGTCAGAGGTAAAGACTGTGACATGTTCATGCATCATTTGGAGGACTTTAAACCCATTATTTTTTGCTCAGAAATCAAATTTCCTATTTTAATATCCCTTTTGATATCCCTTCACTTCTCAAAGACTGTAAAGTTCACAACAACAGGACTCAGAGTGAAGCTCTCTTCTCCGAGTTATGCTTTCTCGTCCTTCCCCAGCTGTTCCTTTCTCCTTACTGCCTACCTCTGCTCAAACACGGTTTCAAGGTTCCTTCTAACTCAACTCCCAGCAGGGCTTCGTTGCATGATGAATGGCACCAAAGCCTAAAGCTCTGCTTGGTTTAGGTTTAAATTCACTAGAAGATCCCCCTTCTCCACAACTTCATACCCTGACAGATCATCATAAACACTGACATTGGAATCAGGTGAGTTACATGCAACTGCTTGCAAGGGGGTATTGCTGGTAAGGTGTTTGCTTAGTGTAAGGTGTGAAATTTACTCCTTCTCCTGTCCAATGCACCTGAATTCGTTAACCTGCAGGGAAAGCGGCAAAGCTACTCAGACGTAAAAGAACTCTAGGTAAAAATAACAGTTAGTGAGAATACTAATGGCAGGGCCAAACTTCACCTGCTTCTTGCCTTTAAAAGACCATGTGAATACAGCAGAGCCACCTCATCTGAACAAGGGGAGATTGCAAAAGGACAGACTCTGATCTTCATGACTTTGCCAAAGAGGGGTGAAGAAGCACATATTTAGAAGACGATCTCAAAAGTTCCTTAATTCATGCAATATGGATCATGTCTTAAAAATACATAAATGCACATTAAGCCAAAAAACTTTGCACTCACTTAGCAGACTATTAATATGTGATGCTAAATAAAACTGCTCGACAGTTTTACAGTCATTTAAGGATAATTTACATGGTACATAAATGTATGACTGTTTATTCCTTAAAGCAAATACAGGTTATACTTGTTCTTCAAGTACAAGTTGAATTTATATTTGTGTTACTAATAAAATAGAACCCAATAATAGTTCATTAGCTTATATGATAAAATGGTAAGTGGAAAACCTCAGGATTTTCTGGTTTCTGTTTTAAAGGGCTGATATGGTAGACGGGAAACTGGAATTAACTTCAAAGTTTTAGATTAAACTATCATTGCCTATTAGGTGATGAGTTAATTTCCTTCCAGTATCTTTCCTGGTTTTTCTTTTCTGTTCAATAAGCTCTTACAAAAAAGTACAAGATAGAAAGCCCATGATTACCAGTCCTACTCACAGATAAAATACTTCATGACACAGTGTTTAGAAGCAATATCTTCTAGTACATCAGCCAATATTGTTAGGAAAAAAAGACATGTTTCCAGATATGGCTCATGTGTTTTTAACTTTTTCCAACTGTATCAGTTGACTCAGTTGACCTACTAGTAAATATTGTCTATATTTATAAACTTTCTCTATTTTATACTCTGAAATCCTTGTGGTTCCAGTTAGCAAAAAGACACATCATTTCAGAAATAGACCAATGGTGGAAATGAAACCTTTTTATTGTTTGACCCCAGTGAGCAAAAGAAGGTATTTCTCTGTTTTAGTTAATTAATTTACACTTATCACTAATGAATAAGTTGTTCTCAAAACATAAGCACAATGTCATAATGAGGTAAGGCATTTTTAGTATGTGGAAAGTTGCTGATTTTTGCCGTGTGAAAGAAAACTGAAAGCTATAGCAGAGCTAAGTAGAAAATTTATCTTTACTGTGATCATAATTTTCTTTTTGTTACTGGTTCTTAGAAGTATCAACTATTCATGGGATGTGTCATCGTGTGACAAAAGAAGGGGCAAAAAGCCAACTCCAAGCAACCATGTCATGACAAAACTGAACTCATTGTATCCTACAGAAATTATTCCGAACTAGAGAATTTCTTTTTTTTTTTTTTTCCCAAGGGTCAGTACATATTCCATCACCCACTTACTATTCAATTCTGCCTTCTTTTGATGCCTGAAATTGGACTCAAAATTAGCTCTCAGACTGGCATTCCCTCACACATGAGCGCCAGAAAAATTCTGCAGAAAGTACTTTTAAAAACTGCACTGTCCAATGGCAGAAAAAAAAAAAAAGGAGTGAAAATAATTATTTACGTATTCACCATATGGTAGATGATCTCGCACATTCAATCCCTGTAGGGCAAATGTGAATTTAATTTTCCAGTGGCCACATTTTTTCAGAATATCAGCTGACTTTAGGCTTCTATTTCAACTATTGACTATGTGCCTATTTTCCAAGACGCTGAGGACTCTTTGAAATCAAGCCCCTATAAAGCTGCTTAAACATGAATTTCAGAAGCTTCATTTTAGACACACTCATGGAAAATCTTATAATTTACTGATAATACACACTAGGGTATAAATTTTAAGTGTCTTTTACAGTTGCCATAAATAAGATTGACTGTGTAAGCTGTAACAAAAAAATCCTTCCATCGTCTCTCCAAAACTGACTGGACGTGGCATATGAATGTAAGTTCAGTATGGCCTTTTGCCAAAAGTTGTGGAGGCTGGGCCAGATAAAGACTTGCTGGGCATAACTTGAAATTCAGCACTGAGCTCATGTTGAAAGTCAGAGATCTGGAGGATGGGAAGCTAGGTAACAGCCTTGCCAAGTTACTCGTTTTGATAATAATGCCAAAGGTATTGAGTTAGGCGATAAAGATCCTGTGTCTTACCAAAATTGTTTGGTATTATGGTGAAGGGAGAGGGGAAGAGGGAGAGGTTCCACCGGGAATGGCATCCCACTTGATTAAGATGGGATGCTTCACTGGAATAGGTAAACAAAGCAGTAGTTCGGTAGGGGGGGGTCTCCCTTTGCCTAAGAAGAAATAGTGAAATGGCATTAAGCTGTAAGAGAATTCTGGCAGTACCCAGGTATAAGATGCTGGTGAACATGATCCTAGGACTGGAGTGTATTTTTAACTGACAGATCAAAAGAATGCACATTTTCCATTTCCAGCTCCCAGATCCACAAAATGTACAGGGCTTTACACACATTCTTCAAACTTGTAACACAAAAATCAAAACATATTGTTTCTGACATGCATATAAACTTAACATGATGCATATAGCAAGAAATATTTATCATGTAATTTAATATTTGAATAAAAGCTGCTTTAAGATTAGGTTGAAAGTTGAAACATTATGAAAATGAAGAACTTGAGCACCCCAAGTATTTCTGCTCCAGTAATAGGTGTGTCTGGCATTTTCTTTTTTTACTGCAATAAAGAAAAAAATATTCTTGAATAAACAAAAATATCAGACTAATTTCCCATAGAAAATCAAGTTTAACTAAACTTAAACATGCAGAGCAAAACCAGACTATGAAAGCCCTAGTAGCCAGCATGGCAGCGTAAAAGGGAGGGGTTTGTTTATGCTAATCTTGTGTCTAGTTTATGAGTTGTTTAATATCTAAAATTGGCACCACAAACAAAATTGTGAGAATATGCTTCGTCTACAAAAGGAGAGCCTTCCTGAGCTTACGGTTTGGTCATTTAAACAGAAAAAGATGTCTGAGCAGCAAGGTTTTCTTTCCTCTCTGAAAAAGCGCAGGTTGTGAAAAACAAAAGCCAATATAAAAAAACATGGGCATACTTTAATACATGTCCTTAAACCCTCATTTGGAAGCTACTTGCTATCTTGAAAGATGCTTACATATATTGATCAGGGAGCTCTTCTGACCTTCCTTTGTCCAGTACTTGCTACAGCAGCAAAATAGCATTTAAAGAATACAGAATCACAACCGACAATGCTGAGAATGATCATCCTGTCACGTTTTGTCCCCTTTCTGCTTGCTTGTAACTATTTCAAATGCTCTCCTTGGGGACTGAGATTTTCTCTGTTTGCTTACTGCTTGAAGGTTAGTATTTGTTGGCTTGTTCTGAAGCTTGAATAAGGCCCTGTTAGCTGAAACGGCTTTGAGGAAAAATATCCGCAGTTTATGTATCTTAAAGCAAACAAAAAACACAACCAAAAATCAACAAGAAAAGGAGAAAAGGGCCCAGATCTTGCTGGCGTGCAGCTCAAAATAGAGAAGTGAAAAATGTGAACGCAAGAGCTGAGCAGGCTAAAGAGTGTGGATCTTATGCTGAACCCTGGGGCAGAATAGTGCATACAGAGGCAGATATTGTGCTGTTTGCTAACTTAGCTTTCAGTTATTAGTCCCACTACATATCTGTGCACATCTTGAACTTGCAGTTCATATGCAAGGGAAATACCAAGATCTTTTCCCCTAGCCCTTGCAAAACTGAAACCAGTAGGGAGGAGACAGTTTCCACGAATCACAAGCACCCACTGTGGCAGCATAGCAAATGATTGCTCTCTGTACATTAAATACAAAGGACATCCAACATGCAGGATTGGTTTTCATTGTTGCTTAGCACCTTTTTGGCCAGATATGCTCTCCTGACCCATAGTACAGAATACATTTTCCAGTTCCTGGTGTACACGCATAGTTAAGCCTAGACCTCTTTGCTCTTATGGTTGTTTCAGCATGCCAGCCAAATCCACATAAATGTCATGTATTTTTAACTGCTTGTAGCTGGTTTACTATGTAAGTCTAAGTACACAGTCCCCATCATGGGACTAATCTGGTCACGTGCTAAGGCCTGTAATCAGTAATGTGCAGAAGGAGAGCTAATGTTATGCTGCCTGGGAGAGTTGAGGTGAAATCAATGCATCTCTGTGATAAGAACATGCATTTTAATGTATCATGGATAACATGATTCCACATATTTCCCTTTATTACTATTTGAATGTGAAGAAAGAATGAATATATAATCAGAGTAACATAAACAACCCCCTCTTTTTTTTTGCTATATTCCTATTCACATACAGCCTGTTCCCATGATAGCAGTGTATGTTTTTCCTGCTGTATTGGCTCTGTGTCTAGCTCTGGCAGAGATATTCTCTGACTTTTTCCCTGTCTTTTCCATTGGGGTCATTGTTTTGCATTACCCTCACTACACAGCTACACAGGCTTTTTGGCAACTATTTGATATCATGCCAGAAATGTCACCATGCTGTCTTTCAGGATGGAGAGATATCCTTCCGCCAGACTTGGTAAACTTTGGGATGATGTTCTATATAAGAAATTATTACCATCATCTTTTAAAAAATGAGAATCAATAACAATATAACTACAGATAAAGGTCTGCAAAAACAGATCAGATAAGCACTTTTAAATGTAACTCATGTTGTTATCGATCAGTTGGGGTTGGTGGATAAAATCATAAAACTAACATGTCTGTGCCTGTCTTAGTCAGTGTTAACTATTGGCATTTATCAAAGTCAAACCAAAAAAGCCTCATGAACAACAAACAGGGTAATGATTGTTTCACAGCAGTATCAAAGGTTTTGTAGTAAAACTAATTTAAGCTCTGGTAAATGTTTTCAGGAATTGTTTTGTTTCATAAAAATGTACAGAATCATCACAGCCATTTTGTTAACAGAAAAAATTAAAATGTACTGCAAGTTACTGCTCAATTGTAGCTACTGAGGAAAAAAAAAAAAAGGGAAACAAGGAACACAAGTCAAATGCAGTGTTCCTGGGGAGAGTATTTTACCCAACATATGCAAGAGTTGCACATGGGTGTCTGTATAGACAGATGTACACACTGGGTTTGCAGACATGACTGTAAATTGAGTAATTCTTCTGGAGTGACAGCAACAAAGCAGATCGCTAATCTCCTAATCACAGAGCCAGAAGGTCTATAACTGCACTCCTCAGTTATCACCAAGTTTTTGTTGTCTTGTTAGCAAGTTCTTCAAAATAAAATGATGGGGAAAAAATGGCCAAAAGCTAAAAGATCAAACACTGAACAGGAATAGGGAAAGATAAAAAATAGGACAAAAAAATGCAGAGGATAATATACTCAAACATGCGCAAACGCACGTAGTCCATGTATTAATATATGGAACAAGCTACTGTAGGTATTGTTTTCATTACGATAAATCCTCTGAGACATCTCTTTTGCTGTATATCACTAGTGACCATCAGTCCCACGGGATTCAGACATGCTGTTGTACAGAGTTGTGAGCAGAAATATAGCTTCTTAAACAGAAAGGGCCACAACATTCTCATGAGTAGCCATGTAAGACAAGGGCCTCAAAAAGTCTAACTTAAATCTAGGGTCAAAACTGAAATTCTCAAAGTCTTCATTAAGTTTCTGCCTAGTCCTCAAAGCGCTTAAATACCCACATCGCTGAAGTCTGCACTACTAATGTGTTTCATAAGCACCTATATTTCTATTTCTCGGGGTTGTGTACATATTCATGAAAGTCGTGGCAACGCTCAGATGTTTAGTCATCTGAGTCTGGAGACATATGCTTTCCCCTTCTTAATCCTCAAATAATGGCTCAGACTATTCATACCCTAAGTCAGAATCCCAAGGGGATGTAGGCATCCTTCCAAAAAATGCAAAACAAATTTAAGATTTCTCCTTGTCCTTAGGATTTCTTCCTGTCTTGCTCACACAGGCTGTCTTACTGGTATTGTTGATCCTGCCCTGAGACACTTGGGCTCTTCTGGGGACAAGCAGGATTCTGCTTGAGGGCTGAGTGCTTAACTCTTAAGTAACAAAGGGACAGAGCTAATAAATGCCTAAGTCCCGGAAAGAACCAGGGCTTAACATAAATAAAATAAATAGACCTTATATCAGCGGGGGGGGAGGGGGGGCACAGAGTAGACATATGAGTTATGCAAAAGAACAAAGTCAGTCTCAGCATCCAGGTAAGACTCCAGAAGACCTTGGGGTTCAGTTCTCATTTAAGCTATTCAGTCACATCTCTTGGTGGCCAGAATTAAAAACAAGGCAGTTGGCTGAAGAAGCAGATGGGCTACAGAAACTAAAAAATGACCAAGAGGAAACCCTAACTCTGTGGAATTACAATATGGCTTTGATTCAACCCTCCAGAACTACTTGATGCCTAACAGCACCCCTGAAGAGCATGAGAATCGCTGCTGGACACTTAATAATTAAGAAATCATCATACTGTACGTTTACAGGACTAGCAGATGGCCTTTGTAATCTATATATTCAAAATGAGTAAAGGTAGATGCTTACTTAATGAAAGCTGAAGTGAGATTAGCCTTGGTATTTTTATCCTCCTAAAAATCTGGCTCTCAAGTAAATAATGAGCTCCTCTGGCACTGAAAACCGTCTTTATGCTCTAACCTGCATCCTACCAGTATTAGTTAGCAATGCTCTACTGACTTACTGGAGCGGTACCAATTTATTCAAACTGAAAATATTGACTATTGGTTTAAAAAAAGAAGTGGTATCTCCTGAGATCTCCAAATATGTGTGATTTGGTGAATATTTTATATTTTTTATATTTTACACGAATATTTTGCTCTATTATTTAAATCACAAAAACTATTTAATTTACTAATATAACATGTGCAAATATGAATGTCAGAGAGTTTAGCATAAGATGTAGAACATGAAGGAGAAAAATATATCTCCATATCTACATACGTGAATCCGTTGGATATATTTGAAAATGAGGTTCTGCTACCTCGTGAAATTTTTTTCTCACTATAAAAAATTCTGCTGTGATATATGAAGAATAAATAGGTCATAATAGTGCCTAGAGACTAACTTTTACAGTCACTGCAACCTTCAGAGAGAAGCACACAAATATATTTTTCGCAAAAGGAAGCTTATGTTTCTGCTGACCTACCTGAGGGATGCACTTGCCATTAGTTTTCTTGATTTGGAAATTCTGTGATGTAGTCAAAACAGAATTTTATTTTGTGGCAGCTAAGCTGGAAATGAAAAGTTTAGTATATTCCCTATTAGATATGATATAGTTCTAGACAGTATGTCACATTCACTGGAAGATAACGAGTTGGGGAAATATCCTCACTTTCAGTTGGCTGTTGTTTCCTTGCAAACTGTAGTTCTTCGGGGCTCAAAATCCATGCTGATTAAAGTGCCATCCGGCACTTTAATCTGGTAATGTTTCACTCTTTATTGGGATCTTGTAATCGACAAGTAAAAGAATGAATCAAAATACATAGTATCCCAATATATGTATTAAAGAGTGAATTGCAACTTACTGAAGATACTTTAGAAAATAATTCATAGATTTAAAACATTTTGAAGAGGGAGAGGTTCTTACTTAATGAGCCGTGAGTGCACAAGGAGAGGTGAAATACAGCTGTCCTGTAAAAAGGAGTTAAATGCTACCGAGCAGAAAAGACAAAAGGTACTAATCCATCTAACAGAATGATAGGAAGAACAAAAGTAAAACTGCTATGTCAGATTCTTTATCTCCTCAAAAACTAAGCTCCTCTTTCAGTTTGGTGTCATATGTGTCTCAGAAATCAACATTCACACACCATAAAAAATTTGAATTTTAGCATATGAATCATGAATATTTAACTCTTCCTTTTCATGCTTTTTCAAGAACATTTGACAATTATTTCGCAAGACAGATTTTTCCCTAAGTGAAAATAAAAGCCTGTAACAGCTGAACTCGGAGTTCTGATAAGATGACTGCTGACAGAAGCATTCAGGGATGCTCAGGCTGCTCTGCAGAACTGTTAGATATGTCACTTTTCAGTTGTGATTCTGGATTCACGAAGAAGGCAATTTGCAACATACATGTACCAAGGCTTATATAGTGGTGGAGCTTACACATGTCTGTAGGTATGTGAGTAGTAAGACACTCTTGAAGACTCTTAGAAATCTACCCGGAATGTGGATTTTGGTACAATAAGGTGCAGAAGCTCTTGTCCAGCCAGGAAATGGGTGAGGATGGGCAGGAAGCCTCTACTCTGCTCTCTGCCTCACCACTCCAACTGGTCCAGCATAGCTGAGGCTAGAGCAAAAACGTCTGTAGGAGCAAACCATCTTTATGGCATAAAGGGAAGGCACTATACCTACAAAAATAGGCATACCTATACCTACCTACCTGCAGTAGAGACTCCCTGCTTTGAATTGACTCTTAAGGCACCTACAACCTGAACATTTTAGTTTACTGACACTCTAAAATGTATTATTGACGGTGATTCTATGAAAGATTGATTGGTATCTCAACTTTTAGGGGTGTGCAGGAAATACGAGCTGAAAACTCATCTCATGGGGTTAGAAAGCTCTAGTGAGACACTGAGGGAAGTTAAAGAACATAGGAGTTAAACAAATACCCTCCATTTTAATGCTGTAATATTAAATACATCTGGAATTACAGGCTAGATTTTTGGTCTAGGCTCTCTGCACCTTCAGAACGGAACTAAGGGACTACAAAACTATATTAAAGTTTATAACAAACATGGTTTTGTATTAGCATAAGTCGAAATAGATTTGTCCATCAGTTCTTTTTGAAACCCTGTGGCATAAGAGGCATAACCAGGGTGTTGGCTTAAACAACAGGCTGGGCTGTAACAAACTGTATGTTGAGCTTTATGTTTGAAAGCAATTTTAGCCAGTTGAATGCTACTAATGAAAATATTGGCAGAGGCAAAGGGTTACTTATACCTTGGTTCAACTCAGGGACAGTTAATAAGCTGCACATAGTGTAGTGTGTAGGTGTACTAGCATCTCAGCAGCTGCAGGCAGGGTAACATCTGATGAGGAGGTAGACCAGCAGAGATCGTTTGCCCTTCCTAAAACAATATGTTGTTTTAGGCAAGTTCACAAGTTCATTAGAGTCTCATTCTGGTGACCTTGAGATATTTCATCACAAAACATCCTTAGCGTGAGTTAGAGTAAGTTAATGTTGTCAATATTCAGTACCTTACCACCCCACATGATACATAGATAAAGGAGGAAATGAGCATTGTCATCTAGCTTGATATTCTGCATAATGCAGGCTGTAGGACTGTCCTGAATTCTTAACATCTCTATGAATTTTTTATCATGAAAATGCAAAACTCCATCAGGCACCATTTGACCTAATATATTGTTATCTATTTGTGTTAATGTCATATCTGGAAACCATGACTGTGACAAGGTGCCAGGCAGGTGTTCAACAAGTTATGGGTGTAAGTCCTCTCACCTAACTTTGACTATCTATAGTTTAATATCGGGTTTACGATGTAGTCAATGGAACGAGGTAGTATGTGAGACGTATGTCCAGAGAGCAATTCAGGCTCTTCCAGTCTTAGACAAGTGAGATGAATCACCCTCTAAGAGTGCTTCTTTCTCCTTACTAAATAAACAGGGAGCCTGGACAACTGAATGAAATGAGATTCCTAGCTTTTAGAAGGCTAATGTGCAATGAAGCCAGTCCCATCTAATCACCTGAAAAACTTACAGTCTAAATGAGATAGGCTACAGATAGGAAGAAAAGTACTTGTACAGAGATGAGAATTGACTTATCTGGAGTTACACAGTGGTTTCCCCAGATATTTGTCCTAGCAGCCTATTATCTGTTGTCCCACTCTGCCCATTAACTTCAGTGGACTTTGGATCAGACTTTGTGACTCTTCAAAAATCTTATTGTGTTTCTTACTTGAAATTAATCATAAAACTTAGGGGTCTAAAATTTCAAAACTGTTGTCTGGCTCCCTTAAACATATTTAGTCACCAAAATAAAACCACCTTTCAGGAAAAAAAGTTGCATGGGACAGCTCCTCCCAGTAACATCAAACAATACCTTTGCCATACAACACAAATAAATATCTTTGTAAAATGCTAGAGAAACCTGATACTGTTGTATCAAACCAAATTTTCAGGGTTGATAAATACATGATAAAGCATTGAAGAAAGAATGCTGAGAAATAGTGCTACAGACTTCAGAGATCCAAAATAACCTTGTTCACCCACAGAAGTATCTTATCAGTCACAAAGGATGCTCCAGTAAATATCTATGCTGAAGACATAACTCCATTAATAAAAACAAACAACTTTCAAAAATATTACAAATAAAGGTACAGAAATGTTATCAAATGAGTGATAACATTGTATAAATCAATGGTGTGTCCTTGTCTGGAATACTAGGTTCGGCAAAAGAAGATGTAGCAGAAATAGATGGACTTGCGTGGAAGATGAATAAGCAATGTTCCAGAAAACATGGAGTTTGGATACATTAGAATAGAATGGGTGATATGATGAATATATACAAAAAGCTTCACCTAAATACTTATTGAAAAGGAAAATCAGTTTCTGGCTTAAATAAAATAAGAATTTGCTCCAGCTGTACTCATATTGCTTTGATGTTTGTCTTCTGCACATCCTCTAACCAACTAATTCTTGTAAGACTTCTTGTAAGAAATGGAATTTTAATAAATCATAAAAATAGTAAACCAGCAACAAACTATGCAAATATCACAGAATATTAAGGTAGCGAATTTTTACTGGTAATATGGCCTCAATAGGAAGCTTAAGAATTGCCTGCATCATCCATAGTTTGTAGGTTGGGACATCTCATAGTGGCTTTGGAGATAGCGGCGGCTTGGATATCTTCAAGCAGAGAAAAGAAATAAGTCTAGCTGTTTTACATGTCAGGCAAGTGCCCTAACTACTAAGTTAATGTACAATCATTTCCTTTCTCCCAGTCAAAAATAAAGCACTAACATTCTGAGCCTTTTTTTTCCCTACATCTATGTAGGTGTAAGGAGTATTCTGAGGGCATCTATTGGTGGACATTGGAGGACTTCTGAAGAGGAAAGCTTCTATCTGAGTGTCTATAAAAATGCTGGTATGACTTAAGTACCTTTTTGTCCGGCTTTGTCAAAACTGAGGAGCACTTGCAGATCTTCAGAAGCAACTTTTTAAGCATTTGAGGACTGTAGGATAAACAAGAAAATAGTTGCTGGGAATTAGGGCCCCAAGATTAGGAAGCAGCAAAGTGGCCAGCCTTAGGGAGCACAAATTGGGGCTGAGTGCCTGCATCCTGGGAGAATTACATTTCTAAGCAGCCAACCTTTTTTTTTGGAGATCTAGCCCTGAGTGAAAGATTGCTTATTCATTACTAGTACAATGCTGGCTGCACGTGAGAGATCTCTGAGAGCATGCAGTTGGTAAACTCATTAGGAAGTATGAAATCAGATCATTGCAGTGTTGCTTACTCTCATAATCTATCTGGTCTGAGCGTACAAAACAGCACAACAGTTTGCTTGAGCTTACATTGGTGTACCTGTATTGGCTAAATAAATGTCTGGACATGGAAATATTAGCATTCATTGCCTTCATGAGACAACAGTCCAGGAGTTTAGCTGCGAGCATGTCGGCAGCACAGTCTTGCCAGAGGAATTCATTACAGTCCTCTCCAGCGTCCCCTCCCTCAGCAGCTTGTGACTCACAGCTCTTGTTTTATTTCCTTTTTCCCAGCAGCCAACTCCAGAGATAGGCAACCTCTGACCCAAATAAAAGCAACTATTTCTAGCTGTTTAATGGCATTTAGCTACAGTCTTGTGCTGTTTTCCTCAGGCAAGAGGTCTCTCAGCTCTCTAGTAAACACTGGTCCTTGTCTCTTGAGCTCTCCCACTCTTGCATACCTGCCCCGGAGCTATCGGCATGATCACAGGCTTCATCCTCCAGCATCTGATGTTGGCTCACTCCAGGGGAGGGCAGTGACATGGATGCGGGTGCATCAACATGCTTGTGGAGTACAAGGCTGGGTAATTTGGCGGGAGAAGCCAGAAACATCCTCAAACTGCGGGAGGCTGTTAGTGGACATCTCTCTTTCATTGTAAGTCTTGCCTTTCAAATTTTGGGAGGCAGCCACCCACTGAGAGCTGAACTGTAGGAACACAGCATGAGAAAGTACAGCACCGGGCCGACAGCTCTGTGAATTCCAGCATCTGAGCAAGGGATCAATGCAAGAATACGAAATGTATTTGCTGAAGAGCAGGTGATTTATTATATCTCTACATGTGTATGTATATGTATATGCATACATTTATATAAGTGACAAAAACGGCAGAACTGAGCTGTTTTTTAAAAACCACTAAAAAGAGGGTTAGCAGCCCATGCTTGGGTTTTTGTTGGTGGCAGTTTTTTGATTCAATGCTTCACTTAGGCATTTTGAGGGGAAATGAAGTCTTCTAAACTTGTATTTTATTTTAAAAATAAACTACAATGTTTTGGATGAAACAAAACATTAACTCGTCAAAAAAGGCAGGGCAGCCCTCCTTTATTACAGTGTCTGGACCACTGTGGTGTATTTTACGAACCCAGAGGAAAAGCTGGAAGGAAAGCAATTCTCTTGCAAGGACGCACAGCCTATAATGTTTACAATAAACTAGTTAGCTAACTGGGAACTGGGCTTCCCCCTCAGGTAAAAAGAGCTCACAGCCCGCACTGGGTGAAGTAGAGATTTGGACGCTCTTATTGGATCCAGCTGAGCCTAGGGGGAAAAAACGGACTTCTGCAGGATGTGAGATCCAAAGGATGGATAGTCTTTAAGCTGATACCAGCACCGCTGGCTCTGCAGCACACACATTACAGTTTCACCAGTATCCGAAGGCCACTCCGCTATTCGTCTGTGAGCTGGAACGCTGCTTGTTTATTTGGTGTCAGGTTTATTTGCTGTCGGTTTTCTGAGCTGCCAGTCTTCCAAAGCTCCTCAGACGCATATTATGGTCGCTAGTGATGGAAGTGAAAATTGGAAAGTCCTGGTATTAAATCCATTCATTCAGCAGCCCAATTTTTTAATATTGTTCTTGAAAACTGTTGGTATTTATGTTTTATGTCAGGCTATAAGACTTATGGTATTTACCCAAACGCTAGCCCAGTTTTGATCACTCACGGTTGTACCATAGCGACAGAGAAATCCGTTCCCAAAAAAGACCTCATGGAGGAATATGTTTATGTATCTGTAGCAAAGGACAGAACAGGACATAGTATGCTGAAGCCTTACATTTAAATACACAACTGCAACAGAGAGAACAAGGTATTTTTTTACACAGAACCAAGGTGAAGTTATTTTCTAACACTTTTATGAATAGTATTTCAAATACTATTCATCATATTTTATGTTGTTCTTTTTTTAGGTAATTTAAATAAGAAGCCCTGTTGTGTATTTCTTGAAGTCAGCTGGGAACGACTAGCAATTATTTATCAGATTTCAAAATATTAATTAATTTGAACTGTTAAACACTTTTTGATGATCTGAACTGACCTGTATTCTAGCAATGAGTCACCCTGAACAGTGCAGAAAGAAGACTGTACTAGACATAAACACCTTCCTCATTATGCTAGAAATTCATTCTTATTTCAGGTGTTAGTGTTTCATTTCTACAGACTCTAAACATAGTGATTATTCTCCTTTGACTCCCTGATAATGCATTTTGCCGCATAGAGATTTATACAGTAAATATTTAAATGTTCAGGAGAGTATCATTTGCTGGCATTATGCATTCTGTGCAGATTGATCTTATTGTAAAGGAATGGCAGTGTTAAATCTTTTAAACCACATACAGACATGGTTTTTGAAATTTTTACTTCTTTTTTGTTGTTGTTACTTTGGTATCTCCGTTTAATCTAGAGCAAACTCAGAATGACTGAAAGTACATGACAAGCTGTGTAACAACAGTGGTCAGACTTCCAATTTCTGTAATTCTGCTATCTCACCTGAACATACGGATCCCTTCCTCTCTCCCGCTGTCCCACTTAAATGAAAATTTGAGTTAACTCAATTACAGTTAATTTCTGAGGACTGACTACTTGACACATCTTCAAAGCTGTTAATAGATTTAGAACAAAATCTTGCTAGCATATGACAGGAGGGAGGTTGAAAATGAACTTTTCAAAACCAGAAATTCTTTTTTTTCCCCCCTAATAATTACATGAAGCTGAGATTTTAAAAAATGCTATTTTGGCTCAAATGTAAATATTTTCTTCCTCTACTCTTCCACTACTTTCCTCTCTGTTAATGGCAAAATGGGGGGAAGGCTCAGAAAAGGGGAAGAGGCTCAGAAGTAAACTACAGCCATAAAGCTAAACAAAAGCATTTCAAAACACGTTTCCAGAAAGTTCTCTGTGAAATCATCATGAAAAATGAGAAGGAAAGGCTATCTTCATTCACTACTTGCATAAATGAATGAGTGAATTTTCTGAAAAACTTAAATGGATTTTCACCTGTCATTGGGTAAAATTTCTTATTTATTCCCTTTCGGTGTTTAGGATGCTGTGACTGGAAGAGAGCCATCAGCAGATCATCAGTTACTAGGTCTCTCTCCAAAGCAAAAGTAGACAGAAATTTGATCAAATTTTATTTTGAAACAAATTAAGAAAGTGTCTTGATAACCGTGGAGTGTTCCATTTTGGCCTTTACTTAGAGCAGAATGCCAGTATTTTCCATTTGAAATGACTTTACTCCATTTTCTTTTCTTTTTCTTTCAATGTCCTGAGACAGCAACCTCTGCTCTTCATCAGATCTGCCTCTTCTGCATCGTAGGCCAGCCAGCTCTGCTTTAAAGACTCTGTTGAACTGCAAAATGACAAACACCTGCGCTTACTTGTTTTTCATCTGCTAATATCCTTTCATTTACAGGGAGAATAAATTTCTTCTTATATCGTCATCTCATAATTCAGTAACTGTCTTCCTTTGGCCAGTCACATGAGCATTCTGTTGGTTACTTTATTTTGGCAAGGTTTAGAGATAAATGTGAGTAAGAAGGGACTTCTGTCTCTTCATCTGTTTGCCCCACTTTTTTGTAAAATAAAGGCCATCTGGATTTTATTTTGCACTGAAGAATGTACAGCATGTACAGAATTTGTTTTCCATGTGAGAGACAGCACTCAGTTACGACTGCTTGGATTGTAAGCCTGCAAATGTTTGTGGCAAAATACCTGGCTTCAAGTTCCGCTTTCTGAAAGGAAACGTGAGCTAAGCCTGGTCTTGAGAGTAAATGTGGGAGGGAGGAAAGGGAGGAGAAATGCCATATTGGAGAGCCTGAGAGCTGCATATAACCCACACTCAGCCATTAATGTGCTGCCCTGAACTTTGCACGGCCTATCTGAGTAACATGTAGACTCCTATAATCATGCGGCAGTTCTAGTGAGAACAGACCACAACCTCAAATAAGACGTATAATGGCTTCAAGCCACGGGAAGAAAAAACAACGAAAAAGCTAACTTCAGGAAAGTATAAATTAGCTTGTGGTGTAGTATGTACTTAACGCATGCTGTCAGAGAGGGGAGTGGTTTGTTATTGTGAACTTCTCCATCTGCAATAACAGCTCTCCCAGCTATCCCTGCTGTAGCAATCATCACCATCACCAGCATCATCATCACTCAGAAAGAGCATCTGAAATCCACAGGGATTATCACAGAAAATAATACAGATATGATACATCTATGTGTCTGATTTGCTATGTGCATGTATTTAAGAAAACTTCTTCAAAAGGTTGATTAGGGACTATGAGGAAGGTGCTGCCTCTTCCAGGAGCATGGCACGGCCAAGAAGGGAATAAGTGTAGTCACTCTTCTCCCACTTCACCCCCAGCCACCCCTAATCCTGGCAGGCTTTGAGGTACAAGTAGCCTGTTCTAAAAGGGGTTTGTTGACTCTGCTGTCTCTGCATTTCCTAATGTTCTGGGCTAGAAGAGACCTTGTTCATCTACTGAGGCGCAAGTGCAGCTCATTATTCCCAAGATGGGGCAAAATGCTACAGTCCTAAAGCTGAATCTGAAAGCAGCTCAAGAAATGATCCCATACAAGATTAGTGTCTGGAAAAGATAGGGTCTGTGGTTGTCTGGAGACTGTCCACAGTGGAAATTCAGGCAAGTGGCATGCCTAGTTTTCTAAATTCTAAGGAGGGCCCTTTCACAGAGATATTCACAGGATGCAGGACCCACAAAAGACTTACACAGGAAGTTCAGCTACTATTGATTAAGAGATTTCTTTTGCTTTTTCAAGTATATATCACTCAATGGCTTTAAAACATCTTCATTCTCATTTAGCTACCCCCTAACAGTAAATTGCTGGCATGCATGTTTTACACACTGTTCATGCAGCTTCTTTTTCGAACTGGATCACTCATAAAGCATTGGTTAACCTTCCCTCTATCTCAGAAACGAATGGAAACATTTCTCCTGATATAATGCACAGCCATTTCTCCCAGAGGCAATTTAATATATTAATAATGTATTCTTAATGCAATCCACCATGTAATATCTATTTTATCTCTCACACATATAATCATAATTATTATCAGGCTACATATTTTAAAAGATTTATTTGATCTGTCCCTTGTGGTGGGTTTTGCAAAATCCCTGCCAAAAATATTGTGGCAGTTTGTGGGAAGCTACAAAAAGTTCAGTCTGCACAGCCTGCTTCATTAGGTCTAAGATTATATTTTGGTTTTAAACTCAACCAGTGTTCGCTGAAATGCCATCAATCAAGATAACAAATGAATTTTTAAATGCCATATGTGCTCCAAATGGAATTTTAATGAGATATTAAAATGTACTTTATAGCTCATACACAAATATCTTAATGTCAAATATCTTAGTGTCATATGAAATATTTGACCAAGTCAAACATATATATGGGAGTGTATTTTTTTTTATGGAAAATATCTTCTCTGATGGAAGATAAATCTAAATAGATTTATCCTCCTGAATAGAGTGTTTTTGGATTTGAAGCCATCTCCTTTAACAGTAAACATTAACCTGACAATGATTAAGCTAATGAGGATTTCTGCTTATTTCTATGAAGAGTTACATGCATTATATTGTATTTATTTGTTCATTACCTTGTTCTTCACCCTGGTCCACTTTTATCTTATACAGCAGTAGCAGCTTCTGCTTTAGATGTGAGATATTAGAGGAAGGCACTGAGTTTTCTTTATGGCTTAGACTCAACTGACCTGTCGTTTTATGGAATTGCCTTCATTTTCCCATAGTCTACATGCCTAAAAATAATAGTTAATAGCAATTAATTGCTTGTTTCAAAACTGTTGTTATTTACATATCTGAAGCATCTAAAAGCTTTCAAATGTTGAAGTGCCAGCCTTTCGTAGACCTCCATCTCCTGACTTTGTTAGGGCTAACTGCCAGGTCTGCTAGTTGCGTTAGTGCTGCAAGGTGGTGGTCATGCCCCAGCCCATGTCCTGCCTGCAATCACAGGAGGGATTTAATGGGGGACTCCAGCATTCGCTTCAATTGCTAGGGAGAAGATAGCTACAGCCATCTTTTCCCCACTTATTGTAAACTGCAGTAGGCAACTGTGGGAACTGTACAGCATCTTTTTGAATGCAACAGCTTGTCTTACAAACAGCCTGTAGAAATCGTATCCGTCATTGTGCTCAAAGTTGCGTTCCTCTTGAGAAGCTAAGAAAGTAACCATGGGAAAAGTTCCAAAAGTTGAGGGAATTTTCCCCACCAGCAAGTACAGTTTTTTTGTCCTCTTCGTGTAGTAAAAGCTCTCCAAAGTACTTACTAGTAGTTCTTGCCCTAGATTTCTCACACGTTCTTAAAGGGCCCAAACAATGTTGTAAGTAAAGCTAATTAGGAATGTATGTCTGCTTGTGTGTATATGTATATAAATAACTTAGCTAAAATATTATATCTTTTTGGAATCTGTAGTTTCAGTGAGGCTTTGATTGGGAAAACCCACGCTCAGATTCAAGTTGGAATTTCAAGTAGAGAATGAAGGGAGGAGACAAATCAACTGAAACAATATTTACTGAAAGGAAAGATAACTGGGTGCCAGGGCATTTTTTCTAGGTATGAAAAAAAAATGGTTTAGTTCTGTGCCTGAATCAGAGAAAATTTATCTTTCTGCTAGATTTGGGTTAGGTGGTTTTTTTGTTGTTGTTTTTGCATGGTTTAGGGAGGGCAAGGGTTATTGTTCATTTTCTTCCCTGAAAACCTGCAGTTACACAAGGATTTGTCCTAAATCAGAATAGGGGGAAAAAAAAGGCAAAAAAAAAAAAGAAGCCTTAAACTGGAAAGTTTCATGAGAGAGGAAAATGATTTCCTGCCTAGCCCAACTGGTGAGAGCTGGCAAAAACTCCACAGCCTTCCAGAGTGTCTCCCTGGTACTTGGAGCTAAACACATCAGAGAGAAAGGAACGCAACATGAGTAACAAGATGAATATGCATGTCCTGGATGTGGGTCTTGGAGTCAGCAGAAGTGAGCTACTGCCAGATGTGAGGGTTCAACCCAGACGAATGAGACTTTCAAAGAATCCTGCGGAAAACCTACTTTGTTCCTACTAACTGAAAGAGTTCATGTCTGTTCTAGCTGATGACTCAATGAAACGAATTTTGCTTTAAATTTAAAAGGAGAACAGTTGGGTCTACTGTGTGTGTGCAGGCTTGTAGAAGTGAATTAAACCAACAAGAAAGCCCAAGTAAATAGTTTTTTTCACTCTTTGAGCTACTGTGAGGTACCTCAGTGAGCTGGGCTTCATTTTTCCGCTACCGGCACAGCTAGCGCTGCCGGTAAACACTAAGTTCAATACAAGCTTTTTACTCACTTTCTTTAGTGCCTCCTTGTTATTTATCGTTAACCTCAGAGCGCTTTCAGGCGGATCATGACAGAGTCCTTCTGAGCATGGAAACTGCCCCGTGGTTCGCCTCGAGCAGCTGCCACATCAAGACGCGAGCACAAAGGCAGCCCTGAGCGGGGGCATGTGGCAGCAGGGACTGCAGAGCCCACCTCAGCCGGGCCGGGGGGAGCGCTGCCCTCCCCTCTGCCTGCCCCTCTCCACCCCCCTGCAAAGTGTGTGGGCCTGTAAAGTACTGGCAGTCCCTCAGTTCATTGTGCATCTGGGCTATATATTATTTACATTGCAGGAGCTGCAAATGGCTCCAGTCAGCACTAGGTCATTTTTTCTTTTTCTAAACACTGAACAAATAAAAACGGAAAGTCTCGGGTCTGAAGAGATCACAGTCCAAGATAGGCTGTAAGAGTGGCTGTGACTGAAAGAGGCTGGAAAGAAAAGGGGGGTAGATAAAAATACCAGCAGAGACTCCAGAGCAGCAGCCTGCTATTCGAAGTTATTCCCTGCAAAGCATTTGATTTAGGGCTTGTTGTATAATATGTGGGGAGCCATAAACATTTCAAGGCACAGCCTGCCTTCAAACTGCGCACTATCTATAGGTTGTCATCTTCTGAGACAAAAAGTCCCGAATCTCATCATCAGCCTTCCTCATTTGTCTCCATGAGTGAGAGAGAGTGAGATAGAGAGAGAGAGAAAGAGACTGAACATGTGCAAGCTTGTCTTTGACCTCAGACCTCAGACTCCTCATCAGTTTTTTAATCCATTTGGTGAATTTTAGCATGCTAAGCTGATATTTTCTTAGGAAGCTGGAATCAACATCAAATGCTAAAATCGTCTGATGTATGCCATCAGGAAGTAAAAGCAGAATAACAAACTATGCTTCACCTAAAAGTACTGTCGGTAGAGTTACTCTGGTTTTGCTCTGGTACAGCTAACAGAGAAACAAAGTTTGAGTAACTTGCTCTTTAATTTATCAGACATAGAGATCTGGTATAGCTGCTACTACCCCCTGCTATTCATCCACATGAAACTAATGACAAGAAAGAGCCTACATAGATCAAAACTATCTCTAGGGGAAGAGGCAGAAAGCTTGGTCGTTGGACCTGCTCTCATGAATCATCTCAGCTGCAGATACGGGATCAAAAAAGTGCATTCTGAAACTGAATGCATGGCTGAATAGTTGGTATCACTATGAAGACTTTGATTTTCTTGGTACTGTATTCCGTCTGCTATTGGATGACACTGCAGTTCACCTTTGAAAAAGATGAACAGCAACACTGTGTAACCTTATTAGGTCATTTTAGGGTAAAACTGAATGAGACTTCTGAGAAGAGCCCATTGGTCAGTTATTATGACAAGATCAGAAAAGGAACAAGAGAAAGTGTAGTGGTTCAGTCTGCTGGAAACCTTGCATGTGTATATACCACTGCAAGAAGAAACAAAGGAGATGATTAAATTCTTGCAATATGATCAAAAATGTGATTTAACTGGCATAATAAAGACTTAATGGGATAATTTATATGCTGAAAAATTAATAGAAGGAGTACAGATTGTTCATTAAGGACAGAAGGAAAAAGTAAGGAAGGGTTATTTGAAATCATAGAGTAAACCTGATGAAAGCTTCTGGCTAGCAATGCAAAGGGGAAGAAGCATGGGAACTGCAGTGGAGGAGGAGGCAGACCATCAGAAATAGATGATCAAGAGGATGAAGCTTTATGTGAACTGTCCTTCAAAAAAACGGGGTCTACTTGTGAGATTTTAGTCATCAAACTTTTCTTTAGGAAAAGAAAACTGCAAGGCAGGTACATGGGATAATTCTGGGTGTGCTGGACTCAGCAAGAGGGAAGAATTCTGATAGGGAAAGACAAGTTGAGAATAAAATGAAAGGCAGCTTAGGTGAAAATAACCATGAAATGGTAAGAGTCCATGATTTTTGCAAAGGAGAGAAGGAGAATAGCCAAAAACCCAGTGAACTTCAAGAGGCAAACTTCAAAACGTTCAGAAACCGGAAGATAAAGTCTGAAAGGAGACAAGATAATTTGTAAAAAACAAAACATAACAACACCAAAAAAAAAGAGTAAGGAGAACTAGCAATTTATTGAACAATGAACAGTGTGGAGAGAGAATAAAAGGTGTAGAAGGAGACCTCCTGACTAAATCACAAGTTCTTCATTGATCTCGGACCTAAGAATGGCACAATCAGAAAGTGGAAACTAGGTAGAGTAATAAAGATGAGTGTGACAGAAGAGCACGGGCATGCGGGGCAAGAGAAGAAAGGGTACTATACGAAATGAACAAAGGACAGTTATATCCAGTAACAAGAACCATAGTAAGAGGAAGACAAGGTGACAGACGATGTTAAGAAATGTTTAATTCCTGTTTTGTTCCATTCTTCAGTAAGGTCAGTGGCAATCAGTCAGGCAGATTTCATTTTTAACATCACTGACAAAGGGATAAGATCTCAGGTTAGAACAGGGAAAGAAGAGGCTAGAGAGTATTTAAATAAATTAGATTGGTTTAGATCAACAGGTTCTGATGAAATTTGCCCTAGAGAACTTAAACAACTGACTGAAGCAATCCTCTGGGACATTACTTGTTAACTTAGACAATCTGAGGAGAGCAGGTGTGGGTATGGAAGACTAAAAAATGCAAACTTTGAACCAGTTGTAGCCAGAAAATGAAAATAAATTTGACCCTAGTGACCGCAGTCAAACATTGGAACTCTTTCCTTAATGTTTTGGCAGAATCACTATCACTTCAAATCTAAATTAATCTTAGATGCCTTTTTTACAAGAGCTGCTCCAACTCAGACAGAAGTTGTAGGGAAACTTGCGAAAGTGAGTATGTAGAATGGAGAATTTTTGGAAGTGAAGGAATGGAGTTTTGGAAACTCAAATATTTGGGGTGTATCAAAAGAGGGGAAAAAATCAGGGCAGTAAGTCTATTCCATTTCCCTGGAAATGACAGTGTTGAAGTAGTATTCATAAAGCAGAAGGTCCATTCTGAGATATTTATCACTGTCTAATGCAAAGATAACAGCGTCCTGATGGATGATTCATCTGAAATAATGGCAGTGGAGTGATGGAGATGTGTGGGCAGGAAAACACTTCACACTTAGAAGTACCTCCCCCTGTTAGAGTCCCTGTTGACCTTGAAGAGTCAGCAACTCCGCTCGTCTTCATAGTAGCCGTGTCAATGTCAGCAGACCTGGACTAACTTTCCGAAGGAGATAGTAGATCACCAATAAATAATATTCACATTTTTTAAGATCAAGGCGCTTTCTTCATGTGTGCCTAATACTACTGAAATTCCCTAACAAAAATGAAATAGTCTTTAGAATAATCTCTATTCTAGTTTCCTTTAAAAGTCACATTTTTTTCTCTTTCAATTTCCTGAATAAATTTTACTTTAAAGAGTAACATTTTGTTCGTTTTTTTTAATTGAAGAGCGCTCACATTTTGATGTCCTATCTTTTCAGAAATAATTAGCTGTCTACTTGTACTCAGTAGAAAATCAGAACACTGAAATCCCGAAAAATTATTTCTATACCCCAGAAAACAAATAGAAGTGATTTCGGTCTTAAGATGTTATATGCATCTTTTTAATCAGTCACAAGCCAAGAAATTTTGTTCTATGTAACAACTGTGCTTTCTGTTAAAATGCAAAAATCATTTAGATTTCTAAGTTCATCTTGGGAGCTAGCTAGGTGGGAGAAAATATTGTATAGAATGAGTAGTTTTATCATCCACTTTCTGATTGTTCTGTCACTAGCACAAAAAAGGTGCAAACGCCAGGTAGAACTACACTATAAATGACTCCTTCTGAATACAAGAGATATAAGCTTTTAAAATAGCTCCGAATTTTTTTTAAAAAGTAACTGTTTCACACAATTTTCTGCCAGTCAGAAGCATGCAAACTTCATTAATGGTGAAACTCCTAGAAAAAAAGAAAAAAAAAAAAGAAAGATGATGCAAAGTCTAATACAAGAAGATGATTCTGTTATTGAATGTGATTATCTCTTAGTGTACTATAATATTATCATATTTAAAAGGAAAAAAACATTAAGCAGTCAGAATTAAGATCTACATTCTGCTGAAACCATTAGAGCTGCTCATAAATGCGTTATCAAATAACTCTCCAAATGGATAGTTTTCACTGCAGAAAGCTGTTAAACCTAAGTGTATTGGCCATACAACCACATTGCTGTTAAAACTTATTATCATCTAGTTTAAAGAGAGTGTGGCATGGTGAACGTATATGTTCGCATATCAGCACAGCATTTGCTGTTTTCTTTAGCAAGCCCATTTTCTTTATCTGCAATATATGTGACTAATATTCCAATCCTCCTTCCTTTCAAGTACCTTGTCAACCAATTAAATGTTTACTTGCCAATTTAAGTTTGTTGATTCACCATAGTATTGAGTGTCTCAGGATTTTTTGGTTTTGGATTTAATTACTTCCCTTCGTTCCAGACAATGCAAGCTACAGAATGCATAGGAGCTTGCAAAGTTGCTCACATATGTACCTGAAGACACTAAAGCATGTCAAATATATACTCAGGTTGGGGTTTTCTTTAATCTGTTCATAGCAGAATCATTTTAATGAGATTGCCTGATTATATTAGGTATAGCTGAAAGCATTTCCTAAGCAGTGGAAATCTTCTATCCAAATATGCAATCCAATTGAAAGGATGACAGTTGCAACAAAAAGGCTTGATCAAAAGCAGCTTGGTGCAAACCTACAGAAAATTCTTAATCATTATATGATTCACATCCATGACCTCCTGTGCCAAGATCTTCCTGATAACAACATGTATTTCCTTCTAAGGCCTTTGTTCCCTTTTTCTGTTGTATAGAATGTATCATCTTCTTCATACCCTTCCTCACTTTTGCTTTTCACTTCTGTTGGCTGCAATAATGCAATGTATTTGCACTGGGAGATTATTGGGGGCAGGTACATTTTACTTCAATATTTAGTGCTTTGGACAATCCAGAAACTTTGTAGCTGCCCATATCAGCTAATTCAGTACCTGTTAGTCATACTAGGTTTTCTTAGCTCTTTTTGGTTCACGTGTAGTTCATCTGAACTCATTCTTATTGATTAGACTTTTCAGTAAGAATGGAAGAAGAAGACCTGCACACACAGTAGGCCAGCATTCAGCATTTTCTCCTATCCTGTTTATCTCAGCAAAATCAAAGTTAAAAATCCCTTCATTTTATGTACTAAAGCTTTGCCTTAAAATATATGCCATTTCTAAACAAAAATTTAATTGAAAAAAGAATTTTTAAAAGCATTAAAGTATATATTTGTTCTTATCCATAGAATTTGGGAATAATAATAATAATATGAGAATTGACTAAGATTTTTTTTTAAATCCTAGCGTACGTATTTACAGTTCAAAAGACAAGGTTTGCAATAAATGCTAAACAAACCCCAATGCTAATAGCCAACACTGCTTATAAAGTTCCCTTCCACCCTGCCAAAAAAAAAAAAAATGCTGGAAAAATTACTGAGAAATGTGGATAGTGGGGCAACCTTGCTTTTGAAGAGAGCGTAAGCTGTTGCGATATGTCTTGCTTCCTAGCTAGTCAAGTGTATGTGAGTTATTAGGTACAGACTACAACTATAAATGATCTAGACATCTCCCTATTTATATTTAGTTTTTAAAAAATAATATTTCTCAAATGGAGCACATATTATATCCCCAGGACTTCAAATAAGGCTACAGTAATGTGAAAGAGTCATAGCAGTGTGAGCAGGCTTTATGATAGCTATGGTTGGTCAGGAAGCCATGTCTTCCCTTCACGAACATTTCTATTCAAGTGATTTCCCTGCTTTTTCATTACTTTGGGGATCCTAAGGGTTATCAAAAATTTAAAAGAAATATTTATAGTGTTACTCAGAAAGTAGATTCAGAAAGTAGCTGTTTTTCAGAAGAAATAATTTTTTTGATTTTGAATTTTGAATATTCATACCAAAACAATATTGATCTGCAGAATCCCATTTTCCTAATTCCTTTTACACACATATCCATTTTGTACAATGTTTTTATTTTGTCAGAAATACATTTTCTCAAATTAAAGGAAGAACAAATTCTATCAAGTGAATGCAGAACTCTTCTTCCTTTTCATCACTTTGACAGTATCACATTGCTTAAAAAACAGTATCTGCATGTTTGGGATTTTCTGGCTTCTCTCTGCACTGGAAGTCATTGGACTTGGCATTCTTCTGAGGAGTGACTTCTGAAAGCCAGTGCTGTTGTTGTGGTAGAGCAGCATTGACGCACACTACCTGTAAATGCAACTGAGCATATCCCGAAAGTAATTTGAAGCTGTACTGGACCTTCCTCCGGACTTGCAAATTCTCCTGTTTTTAGCCTTCCCTCGTCTGCAAACAGTAGGACAAAATGCCTGACCTGTTTCTCTTTGGAAGAGAAGATATAAGCTTTATAAGCCAGCGACGGTAGCACACTATCCCCGTTCCCTAGCTCCCCTTTGCCCTCTGTGCTCTCTGGCAGTTGCTAGCTATTGTTCAGTCAGGATTTTCAAACGTTCTTATAAAAGCCTGGAAAGTTTCCTTGCTTTCTGAAACTAGTAAATTTAATCATTTTTGAAGCAAAGCTTTCCAAAAATAGCTTCCCACCAGCCAGAATTCTGTTTGTATTCAAGACACGGTTTAAATACGCTGTCCAAATCCAACAAACCTATCAGCATGCATTTTACCTTTCCTTTCCTTTAAGCTACCACCTTTTGTTTCATATAATACTGCTCCATAGCAGAGTTCAGATAAAATATTTTATCTGGCTTAGGTATTTTTCCAAAGCATTCTTCTCAGTATTAAAGCCTCCCTGTTCTGATAAAGACGAACGCAAAAATCTGCATGTTTGTGCATCTCAGACTTCTTATGTGAACTTTCTTTAACTCAGCTGATGCTCATACAGCATTATCTAATGTATGTGAGCCAAAGGGGAAAACTCCATTATGGGAGAACGCCAACAACTGTAGAATGAGATAGCAGTTTCCTTCCAGCAGTTTGCTTTGATTCATGAAAGACAGCTTTAAAGTATACATGCTGATCTTGGGGACATGAGAAATATTTTATTCCCATTCAAGGGATCACTTCACATTCATAGGAAATAATCGTAAAGAAAAAGCTCAAAAAGTGAGTTACAAAACTCCAGTAAAAATCAAATTAGTAACAGAAAGATCTGCTGATCGTCCTTTCCCCCCCAACCATAGGCAACTCGAACAAAAGAATGAAGTTTTCATCCACTTTAACGAAATATATCTGGAAATGTCATGTTCTCAAAAGAGCTCTCACTTCCAGCGTTTTGTCCAAATGAAATAATCTATTTACAATGCCATTGCAGATGCAGGTATCCATGATATCTCACTGTTGCATTCTAGGATGGCTTTAGCCATACAGGAAAGCCTGAGGCTTTTTATAATGCTTAAAGGATAAAAGCTTATTGTGAATTTAATTCTTAATCTTGCCTGACAAGACAACCTGCATCTCTACGCAACTGGCAGGTATTTCATCTCTGGTTCCCTGTCCCCAAACCTCACTTCCACAACTCCAAGTAGATCACGAATATTTGTCGGAGACATTCTTGCTGGTTTCCAGAATTGCTAAACAGTGTTTTTTACAAGTAATACTTTTGAACAGTGTCTGATTGCTTTCATCTGCCCTTCGGGAGCATTCTGCCTCCAATCGACAGAGGTAGGGAAAGTGTCAGCAGAGGTGACATCTAGGAGGGGGATTGAGATTTGTGTACAGCAGCACAGGTCTTGGGCAAATGCTCTGCTGAAGAGGTGGAGAGGGAGAGAGAATATACACATTACTGAGTGGGCTGTCTTTGAAGAAGTGTGCCACCAGAAACTGAGACTTGCAGTAGAAAAGAAAGGCTACAGGATCTCCAGTTGTCACACATGCTCTAGCCTAGTAGACCATTTCACTCAAGAAGATGCTTTGACACCTATCCTTTATGATGTTCTGTTTCTTGGGTGGACTGAGGCAAATATTGTGGACCTGTCCATCAAGCAACAGTTCAGAGACACCACTGCACATGCAGTATCCAGCCAGCTGGCTGCAAGCAGGTCACTGTGTGGGAGCACAGAGCAGGGGTTAGTTTCCCAGGACAGTAGGTGAGTAGCATTCTCTTCAGGACTCTGAATCAGCCTTTGGAGGTGCCTTCACCCTGGACATATCTCTGATGACAGTACAGGATAGCAAGACATCTAAGTTAGGCTGCCACAACCACCTTGGTGAGGTCAGGAACTTATTTCTTAGGCACTGCAGTAACAAAGTGAAGTATCTAAAGCAGTAAGGGAAATCTAGCCCAAAACCCACAGCGGAGGAAAACAGTATTCACACTCTCTTTGTAACCCATCACTCAATGAATTGTCTAATCTTCTGGGATGAGGGAGACTCCAGTGCCTCCCCATGAATTCCTGCATTTTATTCAGGCAGAATTACTCTATGTAGGGTAGACTGACAGAAATCAACCTCTCAAGCCCCTGTATCCCAATAGTTAGGAAGTTCTCCTGGGGTGGAGAACAGTCACCTTCAAATGGTGACTGTGACTCTTCGGATCCTGCTCTAAATCACATTTAGTGATTAGTCATTCACGTAGCCCTTTGCATAGATGTATCTGGGTAGCATGTCACTGCTTAGAATCTGTTTAGACTCAAGTTGCTATTCTTAGATTACACCAGACAGTACATAAAAATTGTTACCAAGTAATGTCATTTGTCTGGCATAGCCACACAAGACATACCATTATGTACAGCTGCTGACAGCTGAAAACAAAATTATTGACAAATAATCAAAATCTAGGAAATTGTGAGAGATTATGATCTATTTGGTAATGGAAAATGGAGATCAGGCTTGTTTACACACAATGAAGCAAAGACCCAGGCTAACCACGACGCTGTATAATTTTAGCTAATCACACACAGAAGAACCCAAACACGCCATTTTATGTGACAATGTCCAAATTTAAATTTTAGATGGAGACACATATATAGTGCAGCTTCTTCTCTTTTACCAACTAGATGAATAAGTGTGTACAAAGTACAAAGCACTATAGCTTTCTGCTTAATGTCTTCCATTACAAACTTAATTTTAAAACAAGTTGATTTATTTACTTTGCTGAAAGGGCTTTGCAGTTCATTTATGAATCTGCTTATATGTATATATTTATATTCCTGTCCATAAAGACACTGCAAGCTCGGTAGTAAAGTGGAACCAATGTTAACAATTCCATGAACACATTTGAGAAGCATGGTTGAGAATTTGGTTTTGTTGTTTTATTTTCAAGTGAATACATTTTAAGTTATTATTTGCATCCTGGTTGCTGAGCCTTGAGGCTGCATTAGAATGATATTTTCATGTTTCTTCACTGTGACTGGGCAAAAATGATATTCTAAAGGAGAAAGGCAAAAGAAAAAAATGAAGAATAAGAAAAGTGGGAAGAATGAGGAGCAGAGGTGACGAGACAGATGTTGACAGATCCCAACAGACCAATGGTCCCAGCTATTCACAAAGGAAACTCCTTTTGGGCCAAAGACCTTGATGTCAGAAGGCAACCTGAGACCTTAGTGCAGTATGGAGCAGGAAGTATGACAATCATAATTGCTTTATCTTCCTTGAGAGTGACATGGAGAACATAGAGTCTTGTAGACCTCCGCTAAATACTTGATGCTTTTGTCAGTCCAGGGAACTGTTCTTCATGTACTCCGCTCTCACCAGGAGGCAGCGTGCTCATCACCTCCCAACATTAGGCTCTCTGAAACGTTCTTGAGACAAGGTAAAGAAGAAAACCCATGCTAGCCTGGGCTTCCTCTCAGTCAAGGAGCTATTTCTTTGCTTGTGTTCCTCATGTGTGCCTCTGCTTCCTACTTCAACATCAGCTTCAGAAGCCGAGAGGTCATCTACTCCCTTCTTTTTCTTTCTTTTCATTTGCCTCCTCAAAGAGATCCCCTGAAGATGGCCCCTTTGCACACCAGTGCAGCTTGAAAATTGCAAGAAATTAAATTTCAATCTGTCACACAATGGCAGGTGCATCCTTTTCTACTCTGCTGGTGGAGGAAGGATAGCAGCTGCCCCATCAGAGCAATAAAACTACTTTCCAGCTCTCTGAGACTGGCTGTCATTGAACAGCCGTGCATAAAAATAATCCATGGACATCCCAGGGGTGGCATTTCTCATCTCTTATCAGCTCTGGTGCACACACCAGAATTCGATAAGACACCTAGAAGGATGATAAAAGCTGCTATCAAACAGTCTAAGTAGAAATAATAACAGCAATAGTAGCAATATCAATAGATTTATGGAAAATTAATGGCTGTATTATTTTGATGCTGTTTTAGTTATTCATTTCTAAAATATTTCTTTCTTCTCCTTAAGCTTACGGCAGCTTAAGCAGTTCTGTATTTTTTTATTAACCGGACAGATTAATGTCCTTTTGTGTGGCTGAATTGAGCTCAAAATATCTTCTAATTAATAAAAAAGGAAAAATGAAATCAAATATGGTCCCTCAAAGCCGTCCCCTGAGCCCTTTTAAGCACCCATATTGCTGTGCACATACACAGCCATATCTCGCCGTTTTCATCCCAAGTGTTTGCAAAGCGGTAGTATATATAATCCTACTAAAATTATTTTCAGACTTATTAACACTGGAGTAGACTGGTGATCTGCCTGGATACATATCCTTTCTCAGGCGACGCTCTATGGCAGATGTTCCAGAGGAAAACATTAAATTCCCTATGGTGTACTTGACAATTGTGTAACACTACTGCTCTAGGGGAAATTTAAAACTTTCCCCAGCTGGTAATCAGCTCACATATATTGAGGTATGAGGACAGATAATTGTTATCCTACCCAGTGTGACTGTAGATGATATTTTTATTCGTGAGCCTTCCTCTCCGAAGCCTACTGATTACCTTCTTCACTGATACCTTGTGACTGTGAGTTCCCAGGGCTAACTTCATATTGCCCTTGCTTTTGTTCTTGTGGGTCTAAAAGTAAGTTTCAGTTCCATTCAATTTCCTCTTATGTGTATTTCTCTTTTTTGTCATAGGTAGTGCAAATAGAAGATTCTAGCTGTCCTTTACAGTCTCTGTAACATGAATCATGTTATATATCTCTATGACATCTCCTTTTACTTCTCTGCTCCCCAAAAGAAAAAGCTCTTGTATTAAACAGCTGTATTCTAAAGTCACTCTGTGCCCTCTTTCCTTTCAAAAGCACCCATAACTCAGACAGATCTAACCCATCTCTTTGAAATCTAAAGGAAAGCACTTTATGAAGACGTGATAGTGACGATAGTGAATAATGATAATAGTTTACCCTTTGTAATTACACCTGACTGTAGCATTCCAGGAGAAGTTTCTCTTAAGTACACACTTTAGCCGTGCTGAATGATACTTTTGCATGTCAAGTAATGCCCTTCAGAGGAACAGTACTATCTGCATTAGCTTCCCATTACAATATTTTCAGAATTGGTCCGACATAGGCAAGCATTACTGAAAAGCACACAAGAAATATGCACTCAGTGAAGCACATCCCTTCCCCACTGAAACCAGTGGTAAAACTTCTGTTGGCAGTTACAGGATCAGCCTCTCTCCTTCGCTGTGCTGCTCAGGGAGTTATCAGCAGAGGCTTTCCTCCCACATGTGTATGAGACTGCAGCTACAGTATCGTGCACGTTGAAGGGGTGTTGGGAGCACTTCCAGCTGAGCCTTTCCATGTCGTAAACGTATAATTGTGGATCTCAAAATTCCACATGCTGAAATCTGTTGACTGGAAGAGGTATTGTTTGAATGGGTTCTTCTGTGGAAAAATGTGTCCTCTGTGGATCAGATCTAGTGAAAGCTTTTTAAGACATGCTTATCCAAATGATTTCCTTTGGTTTAGGAGAAAAATACTATAGTTCTGTTTTTTTCTTATACATATTTGATGGGAAATCAGAAAGCACACAAATTTTCCCTTTCAAAAGGAGAGGAAAAAAAATACGGTCAGCACTGTAGATCTTCTTGATGTATTGGGCAAGGAAGTGCGCATGAAGCTTTTAAGGTAGGAGGCATAATGAAGCACCATAGGGAATAGAAGTCAGTGGGGTGCACGGATGCTTCCTTTCAGAATGATACCAAGGGGGTTTATGTCTGGCCTGGTGATAAAATCCTGGCATCTGTTACAGAAAATACAATGAGCATTGTTGTCATTGAGAGAATGGCTCTGTTTTTCCTGGCATGAGTTACTGTTTGGAAGCTGTTTTAAAATAGAAAAAAAAAAAAAAACCTCACTCTGAAAACTTAAAAATAAAGGGCTTATGCCAGAATTGTGTTCTCGGCTGTATTTCTAGGAAGTGTTGTTGGTTCATTGTTCTAACAACGTTATTTACATACCTTAAATACAATTGCTGCTGAAACATACAGCAAAATGTATGGACTTTGGCACGAACTACTGTATTGAACGTGTATGAGCTCAGAAATACAGTCTAAACAGAGTCTTCCCATAAACAGAGTCTTCCCAAAGGCTGCCTGTAGCCACTGGGCACTATTTGTGCTAAGCTTTCTCTTTAGCCAATGGAGAGCCTGGCAACCCCAGTGCGTGGTTCAGGGCAACTAAATTAAACTCGTCTTCAGACTGTCTCTTTAAAAGCCTCTTTTTTCCTATTGGAGAAAGCTGAAGAGATTAGCCCCCAGCTCAAGTTCCTCTTTGTGGAATACTCTCCCTCAGTATGCCCAGTATTCACATGTGAAATGAGTTTACACCCTGCCTTCCTCATTAACTAAATGCCATTTCTTTATATGAGGCTTGGGTTTTTTTCCCCCCTAAAGATTAAAACATGTAGTTTGTACCTTCTGCTCCTTAAAAATTAAGAATATATGAAAAATATCCTTCTACCGTGACATGGTATCTCAGCTCGTATCTGCCTAGATGCTGCACTCGCTGATTTTTGCTACCAGAGGGAGCGGAAATAGACAGCAGGCTTTCCATTTTCCCCACTAATTGTTCTGTCCATGCTCTGTTGCAGTCTGCTATTTGGTGGCTATTAGCTAAATAAACACAAGCAGGGAGGAAAGGTGAAAACAAACAATTCTGAAACCTTGGTTTTGATGTAGCTGATTCCTCTATTATGAAACTTCAGAACCAATGAAGAAAATAATCAATACAAATAATCTGTCCGTACAGAGCAGAGGAGGTAATGGTATTCCCAGGCTGCATTGCTTGCCTCAGAGCAATGCAAAGGCTCATGCTGAATATGACCATAACTTGTAATGAAAATACTGCTTTCTTTCTTATTTCAGATGATGTTCCTAGTCTGAACCAACCCCAGAAAGCTGTTCACAAGACACAACAAACTAAACTCTGTACATTTGGTCAATAACCCAGCACACAGCAGCCAGTTCAGCCGATGTTCATTTTATTTCCTGGGAGGCAGCAGAGGAGCAGAGGCATAAATGAGATTACGATCAGATTCAGTGGATCAGATTTAGTGTACTATAGCTTCTTAGTGCCAGAGCATATTAGGTGTTGATGCAGCAAAGAGCTGTTGCATAGCCCCATCTTGTGCAATCTCCCCAGCCCCTCACCTCCCCCCCCCCCAGCCAAAAAGTCCCCACACCTCTGGCAAATCTGTGCCTGATTCAGTCAGTTCAGTGGCTCAAACTGGCTACGTCTCAGAAAGCTGAGGAACCTTCCATTACAGAAAGAACATTAGATGGCTTATCTAGCTCCCAAATTACCTCATTCAGAAGCAATACCATGAGCCTGGTGGATTAGTCAAGAAAAGTTCATTGCAACAGTTTGCAGTTGGAAAATGCACTTCTGACTTTCTGTAGTGGTAAAAATGAAATTTCAATTAAATTAATTATTGAGAAAACCCTTGTAAAAAATCTAAACACTACTTTGTATTTCCTACAGCAATTGATTATATGCAGGCAACAAATTTCATTAAGCTGCAATGCATTAGACAGTGCAGATAAGTAACATGATGGCACAAAGCCTGGTTCATATTAGGCCAGTTATTCAAAAATAGCTTTTAAAAGCTAGGAAGCTCAGAAATATGATTAAATATATGAGAAATTTCAAATATCATCTTCTTCATTCATTTTTTTCAATGCACAGAATGCACAAATAACCCAATTACCTCTAGCCTCCATGCTTTTACCAGTGTCAAAAGTAATGCCACAGACAGAGGCACACTTCAGTCCTGTAGCAGAACAGTGCATGGATCCCTAAAAGTTCATTGAATTTTAGATTCATTTCCAGATTTCTACCTCTGAGCACCCCAATTTGCCTCTGGAAATCTGGAATCTATTCCCTCCTACTCCATGCATCCCATAATCTGCTGCAAGAAGAGCTATCCTCGTTTCTAGTAGTAACAGAGAACTGTTAAAAAACCTGAAATTATAGAATTCGCTAGTTTCACAAAATACTGGACGGGGCATCTGGAGCCTTTCCTGGCATGCTATAAAATATCAAAAGTAAAATACAGAAACAATTTGCTTCAGAAATACGAATGGATGAAATTATGCTGTCAACAAATGGAAGAAGCTCAACCAGCCAAGAGCAGCCTCAGTGCATAGTTCTGTTTACCTAACATGAGTCATGAGAAACTGATAGTAGTCTCTCCCCTGTGATACCCCTATCTGACACATCACAGGAGAAAATTTGGACAAGGCCTTTTTGGCAAGGGAATCACCAAGTGAGCACTCACAGACATATTTCAAGTGACTTCATGGCATCTGAGCCACGTGGGTGATCAGAGCAGAGCCGACCCCAGCTGCTGGGTGCAAGTGTCCAAGGCATTACTACAATGTGGTGGAGCTCTCCAGGATGGTGATGTCCAGCAGCCACAGTTAAAGCATTTACTGCAGCCTTTGCTGGAATTGCCAGTGGGCTCATTCAGCTTAGTCTGTGTGACCAGCAGAGCAACTTTGACAGGGTCAAGGTGTCAGAGCACTGTGACTTACACAAGGACTTTTTACCTAATCAAACATCTCCTTTTCCAAAAGCAAGTTCTAATACAGCAGAGCATCACAAAATTAATCTCAGCAGTCAGGGAAAGTTTAGGGCATTATAATAGTTCCATTTTTTGCTGAATAAGATAACTGATCTTATCTATCTACAGCCCTGCTCAGGCTGGCAGTTTAATGCAGATAATGATCAATAAATTAACTAAGCCCCATTGCATGATGAACATTTCAGCCTTCATTCTCACTGCATTCTGGCTCCTCGCATAGACTCAAACAGCAATACCTTTAGTTTGCAGCAAAACCTTTTTAGTGATCAAGCTCCTCAGATAGAGATGATTTTGTTTTCTCACCTGGAACTTAGGAGATAGAGGGAAGCAATTTTATTTCCACCAAATAAAATGGACGCACAGGCACCCAAAAGTCCAATCTATTTGTATATAGTTTTAACTAAAATATTCTCAGTTTCCCTCTACATAAATTTCAGTACTAATCCCCAGAGTGAAAGCACACTTGCTGAGAAGGAAAGGCTAAATGGGTAGGGAAATCAGAAATCTCAGAAAATTCAGTTATTGCACATTTCTAAGTCAAAAAGGCCCTCTAAAAAAATTTACCTTTCTTCTATTCCTGCCTTCTTACAGAAAAGAGTTACAGTCCTCCACAGTACTGCTGGGGTTCCCACAGCTGGGATACTTTTAAACTCTAATTTAAGCTGCAAACTGTGTTGACCCATAGCATTTCTCCAGTTTGGGGAAGAAAAAGCTCCACTTAAACGTTCACTAAAAGAAAGTCACAGGCGTCCTCTCAGAGAGAACCCCACCTCTTTGACATGAGTGTGATTCTAAGCCACCAGTAATACACATCAGCTCTTCCAAATATATTAAGAATTATTACTTTAGGTGTATTATCTATGATTAAGAGTGGAAAAAAGGTGAGAGAAAGGAAGCCTCTGCCTTCCGCAGTGATTTCAAGCTTATGAGTGTTTGTAAGACACATTTAAATGAGCATCTCAGACAAAGTCGATGCACAACATGTGTCTGAGCACAGGCTTAAGACTTCATTCACCAGCCATGCACAAAGCAACTGGTGGGTATAAGGCAGCACAGGCAGAGGCTCCAAGACTGCTCAACACTTGCTCCAAAGCTGATAACTGCAAGGCCTGGAGTTTTCCTTCTGTGACTCCCTGCCAACACAGGGAAAAGTTATTGAGACCCGTGGATCATCACACATGGGTTTCACTTTGTGCAGATGTTTCTGCTCTATAAGAGAAGATGCATTAAACTACCTCTCTCTCTAGCAGCATCTAGTCCATGTATTAGGTCTGCCAGGCCAAAAAGGTGCTTCTCAGCTATGGGAATGCGCATTAACAGCTGCCAAATGCTCTTCTGGGGCTGTGAGCAAGCTCTTAAGCCGGGAAGAAGTTACTAAATGAAAAATACAGCTGCACTCCATATTTACATGCTTATAGTGACTCCTACACACTGGGAACCCCTCCTTTGAACATGAGTTCCCGGACGGGGGTAGCTTTAAATTTGACCTCCAGGGAGGCAACCTGGAAGAAATTATTTAGAAGTGTTTCTTTGTTTGCTGCTATTCTTTTTTCTCTCTCTTTTTTAATGTTCTTCCTTTACTCTTAATAGAAAAGATTTGTGTGACTATGAAGATGACTGAAGGACCATTTTCTCAATATCTTTCCCCAGATCATTTCTTTGATCTGTGTGCTGTCCTTTCTTCCTGTGACTCTTCCCTCTGTGAAAAAAAAAGCACTGCTAATTGCATAGATTAGCTTCAAACCCAGGATCAAAGGTTTAGCATTTCAATTTTCTGCTCTTCAGGCATTTTATTTTCTTTCTCGCATTAAGGGAAATTTGCAAAATTGCTCACTCCAGAATTGAACCGATTTTCTTCTGAAACTTGAGGGAAAAGGCTAACTGGGGAAGGAGAATATTCCAAATTGACTTATCTGGTATTTTGGGAGGTTGATATGTTGTGTTGTTGCATCATTATGGTGCATCATTATGATATGTTGCATCATTAAAAAGTCAGGCTGATGGTTTTCAAGAGTGTTTATGGAACATCTACTGCTAGAAGCCACACTGCTGAAAGAGGAAGTGCTGCCACTGAGTCACATTTTCTCCTTTCAGGAGAGTGATAAAGTTGAACCAACTCTGGATGTATAGTCTGCTTATATGCAGTTTACAGGGTTAAATTAAAAAAAAATATGATGTTTTCCTTAGCTATCAAAAATTTGTATGTGCATTCAGAGTGGACAGCTGGCATTTTGAAAAGCTATTCTGGGCTTTTCAGAAATAATCTTTATACTACAGCTGGCACGAGAAACCTCAATTTCAAACCCTCTGCAAAGGACAGCACTTGTAAGAGCGCACAGTTCCTCAGGGCAGCAAGAAGCCTGAGTTCCCTATGCAATTCTGGAGCAAGTTCAGCTCCAGTTCTCAGCTGTAATCAGATGAAAAAAAAAATAGAGGAAGAGCTTTACTTATCTTTTTCCTTTTAAAATAAATTTCCCTTTGGAGTCAGTTTTGGCAGCCAACTTTTGCAAAATTGGTTCCATGCAATTTGAAGAACCTTTTAACACAATACCTTGACATGCTGGGTTAAAAGCATCCCAGGTGTAATACTGTTGGAATCAACAGAATTACACCAAGAGTCAACTGATGAAGTGAAAACTGTACTGTAGAGGTGAAAGTAGATATTACTAATGCTATGCTTAAAACTATTCAGCCAAAGTACAGAACTTAAGCTTAATGACATGGAGGTGGTAAAGATGAAGTTGGATAAAAGCACAGCTTTCCATAGCACAGCATTGAAGTTATTTTTCTTAGGTACAACTGTGATAGAGCTTTTCTTTCCCTTAGCAGTAGCCAATGAAAAAAATGCAAAAATGGCGGATGACTAAAACATTCTTAACTACAGATAACATACAGTTTGCTTAGTGTCTGCGTTAGGTAATGAAAATAGAAGCTGAAAAAATCAAAAGAGGATCTATTATGGTGTTTGATTTTATGTAAGTTGGCTTCATTTAGGTTTAAGCTTACAGATAAACAGTTCATGATTCAAGAAACTGTCTGCATGTATGGTCTGTTATGTGATATTTTGTTTCTCGAAAGCTTCTCAAGAGGAAAAAAATAATTACCCTTTCTATATCTACAACATTTTATCATCAAAGATAATGGGAGTGCAGAATTACAGCTTACTTGCCCACGCACTGAAGAAAATTGTATGTCATTCCTACATCCCGACTGGCTGATGATTGCAAGGGATGGATACATTTTCTTCCTCCTTTCTTTTTTGTTCTTTGCTTTGAGGAGACTTGAATGCCCTGTTTCCTTTTCTCACTTTTCCAGATACAAACTCTAATGGAAATTTATACCAAATGTGCTTGATCACACTCCCAGACCACAAGAATGATTTTTTATAATTATTTTCATTGTCACAAAGATTTTAAAATTTAAATAACTTTTCCATTTTCGCTTTTTGAGGCAGGGAGTAAAAAGGGCATTGAACAAACATGTAGCATTAAAGTAATAAAATATCAAGTGAATTTGTGCTATCTTTCAAGCTAATTATTTTTCCACTTTGGTCACACACAGCTAAGAAGCATTTAAAGTGATGTAAATTAGAAAAGGCTTAATATGCAACCTATAGCTTCATGTGCCACTCTTCAAGCACAGGATCACTCTTCCCCCACAACCACTGCTTTTAAGTTTTATAGCTTTGTGTAACCATTTTAATTGTTTTTTTTTTTTCTGCAAGGCATGAAGATAAACCACGCATGAATCAATACATGAATGAATCAGCTTCTGGTCTAGCTTACTGATGTACTCATCATTTATATCCTTGCATAATTTACAGAAATTGAAACTGTAGCTGGGCTGTGCATTCACAGCTGAATGTGGCTTGTTTACACAGTCCAATAGGGTCTCATGTTGCAGAAAAGCTAATTCTTTAGGGTTTTTTTTTTAATAGGATAAAAACATCTGAAGCTTTGTGCTAAAATAAATGCAGTTAAGTGCCTCAACGTCCCAGCACTTTAAGTCAAAATTTAGTAAGACTGCCAAGCTCTTGGCTTTGTCACTTATGTTCTCACTTAACTCGAAGGCAGTTTTAGTGAGCTGAAGAATTAGCATTAGGCCATCAGAAAGAGTGGGATTCATCTCAGTGAACTGTATTCACTTAAAAGTCAGCCATCTAGTCGAAATTCTGTGTCCAGGTTCCTCTAACACACTGAGACATCTCTTCTGCACAACCTTTCTCCAGTCCTTCAGGTTGCCTATCCAATAGACAGGACTTAAATTCTGGGACCACCACCCATGTAGGAGGAAGGCTGGACCACCACCTCTTAACTGCCTAATCTAATATCTTATCCCAGGTTGCCCTCTGCCACTAATTTTGAAGAGAATGGGATCTGAGACCACAAAAAAGCAAGTTACAGTAACTATTTCCAGCAGTTTTAGAAAGTTCGCTTTGTTAGCAGAAAGTTCCCTTGCTTTTGTATCCCCTCTTGTCATAAATCACAGGGGCGAGGGCAATGTGAAGGCAACCTCTGCCTTCAGAGAGACCCTCTCCTTGGGGAGTGGTGTCCTTCCTCCACTGTCTCCCGTTCATCACTGACACACCACACAGTTCCTCCAGGCATCAGTGGGAACAAGGGTTTTTTAAAGACTATATGCTTCCACAGTCCCTCCGTAGTTTTGGATTTCTTTGGCTTCCGGTAGGGCAGCACTGTTTCTGTAGATTCTCTTCGCTGCACTCTCCCCGGGGATATATCTTTCATATTCCGAATTTTAAAACATTCCAGGGAAGAATTTGTGCTTCTCAAAAGCCCAGTATCTGTTTGATGTGCTCAGGTTTATCATTTACAGTGACAAAACAGTGGAACTCTACATGCAAGGAAAGACTCTTTGGATTGAAAGGATATTTTCAGTTTGGTTGTAACTGTCAGAGAGGATTTCACAGCCATCCACATCACATCTCACCCATGCAGCTGACATTAGAGCAACCTTTGCTGCTGGAGTGAAAGGAGACTCAGGGAGATGCATCATGTAATTTTGTACAAAAAAGGGAACATAAAATGTATTGTTAGAGCCAGTCTGGAGTTCCAATAACAGCTATATTTAAAGAGAAATGTGGGGTTATGGCCTTAATGAGTTATTATTATTTCCTAGAAGCGCAGATGATGTGTTTGGTTCTGTGCAAGTCAGAAATCTCAAAACAGCCATGTCCCATTAACATGGCACATCAAACACCACAAGCTGATTTTCAGTTCGGTTGAAGCTAAGGATTTACACCATTGACAACAGCCATGCATCTGGTCACATATAGTCAGGAAATGAATAACTCTGCTTGAACCGAGGAGAGTGAGGATGCAATAAAAACATATCCTGAAACAGAGCCTGTGAGGGGAAATGGGAGGAGAGCTCAGATCACACGAGGAGAACAAAGGCTCGTCTCACCCTGGACCCTGCGCACAGCAAAGAAAGGGGCTTGAGCTTCAAAAAATTATCAGAGAGATATTTCCGAGCCAGTAACTCAGCCTGCACGAGGACTGGAAAACAAGAGGCTGAGAAGGCCTCTTAGCCCCCGGCAGCCTGCCCCAGTCTGAGACCGAAGGATGCTGATCGGTGCATTTCACTTGTTAATCACACAAATACCTGTGGTAGCTAATCAGTCCAGGCTGAGTATTGCAAGAAACTTCACATTCTAGTTGGCTACTCCATGTATAATTTTGTTATTTGTTTCTTAAACCACAGGCTGATTTCAGAAGCGAAATTAAACAACAAGCACACCCATAAAGACCGGGAAAGAATGCAAGAATGTGTGCTGTCTTGATATTTCTGATACTCCCAAAGCAAAGCACAAACACAGAAAAATAAGCTGTGAGACTTTTTTAACACATTATAATGAAGTGAGGAGGAGCATGAATCCTGGTTTGTTTTGTTTTGTTTTAGTACATCACCCTCAATGACTTCAGTCCTGCCCACCTCAGGCAGAAGAAAGCCCTACTGATGTAACTAGAGAGTGCATTTCCAAAAGGGAGGCAGAATCAGTCTCCAGATGGGTTAAACACTCTTGCTTGCAACTACTCTTGCTTCAAAATTCAAGAAATTTGCACAGTGACGCTTTGTCAACTTTGGTTGTGTTTGTGACATAGTACCTTTAAGCGATAGCATGAGGATGCCCTTCCTGTTTACACAGAGATCTACGTGTTGTGCAGGCATACAGCTTGTTGACATCTTTGGCCACTCGCTGTCTTGCTTTATCTAATTAATTTTATTGATTTTTCATACAAGCAGCGTATCCATTCACATAGTATTTAAAATCAGAAGTATTCTACTGTGTGGATATCTGCACTATGTTGCGATGCCTTGCCTAGGTAATATGTGTGAACACATTTTATTCATAGGTTTGTGACTGAGAACTAGAATTCTTTTAAAGTAATTAGCTATGACAGACAAATACTAAATCAGATGATAAACAAACACGATAAAAGGTAAAATGGATTATTTCTTCTCTTAAAATGCTGATAAATGGCAAGTAATGTCAGAGCATTTAGCAAACAATGCTCCACTTCCTTTTCTTTAAGTATATGTGAAATTAAAGGTGCTTTTTGTAATAATGTAGGTACTAAAAGCAAATACAGTGTGATCTCGCCTTCATCAAGGAATAAATGAGATCAAAGCTAATCCTGTATTTTCAGAGGAATGTAGATAGATCCGTGAACACACACACTCAGAAGCAACGCTTGGGCCACTTGGGCTAATGGCGCTATTTGTAGACAAGATTCAAAGCGCTCTGAAGTCAATAACCATCTAGTTGGCCATGGTGGACTTCAGATCTTTGGTTCCTTTGATAAAGGTAAGAATCTCTGCAAATTTATCTGAAAACTTTGGTTTGCACTTAAATTACAGTAAAGTAAATGTTTTTCGTTGACAGATGAGGTGAGATATTGTTCCTAGATGCAGGTGAGATTTGTACTTTTTTTTTGAGAGATCAGATGTCAGAGTAGAATTAGATGAATTGAAGTAGAATTAGTAGAACTGAAGGCTCCTGACAGTAAAAGAGGAGATAATAAACACTGCACATTGCAGCAAAACTAGACTTTGCATATTGGAAGCTAGTATTTGTTTTAACTATGCAAGAAGCAATCCTCAAAATAACTTTTCAAGAGGCTCAATCTTATGACTGAATTAATGGCCCACTCTATTCCAGCTTTCTCTAGGACTCTGGATAAATATATTATAGGAGCACTTGCTTTCTATACTTGGACTTAGCCCCTGTTGTGCCCCAGGCTGCACCTGCTGGGTTATCCTACCTGCTGATCCTACCTGTACTCCCAAGGCAAGAGTATCTCTGCAGGCTGACAGCTCAGGAGGGAGACGTCCGGCAACCACCCGGACTGGGTGTTTCCCAGCCCAGAGCTCAGCCTGCAATAGGTCAGGAGAGCTCATCTGACTGGTGAAGCAGGGCACGGAGGAGAGGAGCGGCATCGGAAGAAGGGAGGAAGAAATCTCTCCTCAGAAGAACGCTGCAAGGGGAATGCTCCAGCATGGTGGCAAAAGGAGCCTCCTCAAAGCCTCTGTCTTTGCCCAGCACCAGGGCTCCTGGGCAAGCCCAGGTCCTCCCATATGGTGGTGGGATCCCCACAAACCTGCTTTGATCTCTCTCGGCTGAGGGCCACTCTCCCCCAGCACGTTGGTCTTGGTGCAAAGTCCGACACACGGCAGGTGGGGAGGGGGGAAGGGCTGAACTAACCTCCCCAACTTTGCCCAAGAGTGGGTGCAGAGTAGCCACATGGCAAATGGCACAGGAAAAGTGGTTTAAAACCTGCTGCCAGCTATTTCCCAGCAGGTATTTACTCTCTGCCAGATGACAGGCAGCAACTGGCTACACAAACACTCCCAAGCCTTTTGAGGACTAAGTCAAACAAAAGAAAACCTTCTGCAGCAATGTGATTTTGTGTGACTTTGCTCTGAGGTGTGTGACTTTGCTCAGAGGCACATTAAGAGTGATTATATGGCAAGTGACTGCCTCTTAGCTGGGAGAAGGCAACAAAGAACAGGCAGTTCAAAGAAAAGCTGGAGCCACTTACTCAGTTATGATAATAACTGAGGTACAAATTATAACAGACTTTGAAACAGCATTGCCAATACACTTAACACAAATGGGTAATTGTTCCCAAATCCTTACACAACTGAAAAGTGTGCCTCAGTGATTTCACCTCTGTGCAAAGTGACTGGACTGGGGCTGTCCCACATGGCGAGCCTCGGGTGCTCGTTCGGACAGAAGAGCAGCAAAAACCTCACTGAGCAAACGCTCTGCTGAGCAGGAGCGTCTCACCTCCGCCTTTCCAGTGCCAGCCCTGCTCACATCAACGCTCACAGGCACCAGGCTCCCCACGTTGCTCTTCCTGCTGCACAAGGAGGGGAATGGTGAGCCACAGTGCAAGGCGGGGTGGAAAAGGGATTGCAAAACCTAAAAGTAGAAAAGATGTAGAAAAAGGGAGAAAGCGAGATGAAAGAAATGCGGAAGAGAAAGCCATCAGAGAAGAGCAATAACGGCAACAGTGTGAGGGTAGGCGTTTCCCATCTGCCAGCCTGCGCCCGGCGTGAGACACTGCTGCGAGTGGGAGGCGCGTGGGCGACTGGGAGCATGGACCTTCCCTGCGAGCCGGCGCTGGGGAAGGGGCCGCGCTCCAGCCTGATGGAGGGCTGACTGCACGGTGTGAGATGCTGACGCCCGGATGAAACACAAAGCCAAGGCCCTATCTGCTCTGTCTACTCATCAAAGCCCTTATTGTTTTCACTTCAGAAGAGCAGGATGTGACACCTAGCTTCCTGACCAGATTGTAACCAGGTCATTGACTTATTTTTCCCCTTCAGTGTAAATAGTGTTTTGCCTTGTGGTGCCATTCAGTGCTGCTCTTTGCCCTTCAAATGCTACATGGCTGTCTTCTCTGATAGAAGTCAGAGTTGAGGAAAATAATTCTTTTAGCAAAAACAACTATTTTTCAATAATATTTTGGTTTAAAATCTCCTTCCTCCCTTATAGCTCTATCACCTATGTCCTAGTCTCAATTCTTTAGAAAGACTTCCTGTAATCTCTCCAGTAAAGGTTCAGTAAACACAAATCAAATCAAGAGAAGCTTTTATTGACATGATATACTACTTGGAGAGCATTTCCCAGGCTACATGTCCTGATTATGTGGATTTTGCTCCCAAATTTCCAGCATGATTTAGATTTTCACAGGTATTACTCTGTCGCAAAAATCGTTGCTATGCAAGACCAAACTGCATTATGTTTTCAAAACTGTCACATTGTTAGAATCTGGAATAACAGCATCAGAGTTATTTCATTTGTTGACTATTTCCCGTTGAGGGAGGACGCTTGACTTCTGACCAGCAAAACCTATAGAGAAACCACCCTTCTCTCTGTGAGCATACACGGGAAAGTACATGCATGTATTTATTTGGGGGAGTTTGAACAAGCAGTTCCACATTAAAGCAGCTGTGTACTTCAGTGTCCCTAACTAAATACCTGACATATTATTCTGTATTCATTAACAATCAATTTATAGGCCAAGTCTTTAGCTGCTGTACATTTGATACCTGGTTTTAAACAAGCTGATGTCCTGACCTCCACATAGTTCTGGTTACCTAGCTTTTTCATATTTATTAACAAAGTATTTTAGACAGGCAAGAGCACTCCTTAATGGCCTGGTGGAAAGCAGAACAATATCTTCTTTTGAAATGAATGTATGAGAAGGGCAAGGAGCAAGGGCTGAGGGCAAATAGTAACCATAGAGAAATAATGGTGGTCTATTATCTTGCATCCCTGTAATAACTCACCCAAGAATCTTACAATTTAAACCTTAAAGTACTACTTAGCCCTGACAAAAACACCAGGTTTTACTTGAAAAACATGAGACTGGTTCAGAGTTGCAGAAACACGACCTATTAAAGCCCTTAGGTTCTCCCCCCACACCCCCCCCCGCCAAACTTAACACTTATCTTTGAATACTGAGATTGCCAAATTAGCAGAACATCTCATTGAATCAGATGCTTTTGAACCCAAAGGCCTCAGCCTGCCATCTGAGGTCACCGACAGCCATATCACCCAACGCCCCTGAAACAGAATGAGCCAAGCAGTCACCTCTGACATGAGTCAGAGTCGCACATGACTTTGCTTGTGAGTTAGGTAACTTCCACAAACACATCAGTTACAACCTGTTGGTCCAGTTATTGGTACCCCTTACCTGAACACAGAGCGCCAACCAGAACTCGATGGGCTGACCGACCAGTCACTTGTGTCGTTTGTATGCTGGTGTGCCTCCACTCCTCCACTTGCAGCGCTGGTCATGCACTGGGATAACTGGAGGGGCTGCCAAGGCTCTCTGATTTAAGTCAGAAAGATATTCAGTGGGAATACTAAGCAACGGGCAAGGACTGATTGTGCTCCAAGCGAAAGGGAAGGGAGAAAAATTAAAGCAGCTGTAATTGTTTTGCTTTTTAAATACATGTCATCAAATGCAAATTTTGTTTTTTTTTTTTTCCAGGGTACTCAGCTTTTGAATAGACCACAGTGCTGTCTTCCCTCGCAGTGCTGTCATATGACTTGCCGCAGATAATGCTAGTCACTTTTGTCCATTCATAATCCCTGTGTTGCTCTGTCTGCCATTTCTGGGTGCCCTATTAGCTCATACGGGTGGCATGAAGAAAGGAGCATAACAGTATTTCTGGGCCTTGCACCAGACCAGTGAACTGTTAGTGTTCTAGCAATGCCTATATACGTTGGAATATTCTGTCCGTTCTTTGAAAGAAACCTTCTCATGCTCGAAAGGCTTATAAATTCAATCAATCTGAAAAATAAACCATGGTGTGACGTCTTGTGATCCCACATCAGCTACAAAATCCCTTTGGTCACCACGCAAACGCTGACTTCCTTTACAGGAGAGCACATGCCCCATGAACATAGAGAGTCACCTCCTCGGCTCCTGCTCCCGCTTGCTCTCCGGCTTCGGCGCGGGCGGGGACGTGAATTCCTTCACGTTCGCCCTTGCTGGATGATAAGAGCGCTGGCAGCGGCGGTGGCCGCGGCGGCGGCGACGAGGCGCAGCCATTTATCAGCCCCTTGCCCGACCCCACACAGAGCTCAGCCGCGTGACGCACACAGTGTTGGTGGCCCCTGCCCGCTGAGGAGCCACCTCAGCCCCCCGCACGGACCCTCGGGCACTCTCCAGAGATACAGAGCTCTCCCCGTTTGCTAGGTACATAAATTTCGGTAGCGCGTGGGTCATCGGAGTGCGATTCATGGTGCTGGAAATGCTGAGGCTGTGCCTTCAGTGTCACTGTAGCCCTCTTAAACTCCCTCCTGGTCCTGGCTCTCCTGCGGTGGAAAGTCCACCCTCTTCAGTTAGCTGGCGAGGAAAACTAAGCCCCACGGGCTGCCATTGTTTACTCGTTTTTATGTCTTCCAGAACAAAGGGGCATACACCAAATGCCGCCCTCAGGGATGCGTGGAGTATAAATTAATGTAAAATAAAAAATACAGATGGAGCTACCAGTACCATTTACATGCATGGCTCTGCCTCATTCTTCTCATTATAAGACCCTGCTTTTCAGCTGTTTGTAATTTTGTCAGACTCTAAGGGGGGGCGGGAGGAAGTTTTCCATGCCAGGTGTCTGCCTTCGGCTGAATCTTTTATTTAATTATTTCATAGTTTCAGTAAAATGGTTCAGCCATTTCCAAGAACAAAATTGGGGGCAGGGGAAGGAGAGGAAAATGTTGTCAAGGCAACAGTAATTCCATTATTTTCTAACTTGTGAGTGCCTGAGTAGGCAACCTTTGTCTTCTATTCATGTCATTTTTGTACATAATAATAACGTTGGAGACAATTATTCTCATCAGCTTTAAGAAAAGAGAACGCAGGGATAGTAACGGGATAGTACGGCATACATCTGCAAACAAAACAAACTGGCACCTTCATACTGTTGGCTGCCCGATCTCCTGCTGATGTCTTGGAAATAGGCTTTTGGGGGCCTAACTACTTTGCTAGCAATGTCTCTTTAAATTGCCCTCCATCCGGACAAGATTAAGAAACTCATTTCCCTGACTGGAAGTGCGATTGACAGCCTCCATGCATTCTGGTATTGAAATCACTGAGCATATGTTAGTGTTCAGTAACCATTTCCCTCCAGATTTTATGGCTCATTGTCATTTTTCACACAACAAAATGCTTTAATGAGGAGGAAGGCTCTGCTTTATGTTTTGGGGAAGGTCCCTGGGGAGAATTTTAATTTCTGCATGATGGGGAGAGTTTTAAATCATATTGCATCAGTTAGGATTTGTCAGATAAGATGTCTTCTTAGTATAAACTGAGCCTACAGCACATTTGTAAAGCTTACTACATAAAAGAATAAATGAAAGAAAAATATTGGCCTTTCAGGAGTCTTGCTGGATTTGCATACTTTCCTTTCCCTCCTCTACAGCAAGTGGAGTTGGTCAAAAAAATTCAGATAAATCTTTTCTTCCATTGGAAACATACAGATCTGTCAAAGCTGGCAGAATATATAGGAATATAGATCAGAATTTGTTTTAGGAAGAATAAGCACAATGGAATGTAACAATCAAACCGTGATGCTTTATTTGATCTTTTCACTGAGAAAGCATTTCCAAATTAATTTGTGTTTTTAGATTTTCTATTGTTTGTCTTCAAGTCCTTCCTATTATTTTTGTCCATGCCTTATTTTTATACTACTGCTCTGTATTTTTGCATTTTTACACTCTATAATATGAAGGCAACAATTCTTAGCAAAGAGACCATGGGGCTGCAGCACGAGAAATTTAAATTCCACTCAGGGCTCTGTCACTGCACTTCTGGGCTATATGACAGGCCGTTTTATTTCTGTGTTTCTCTAGCCTACGAAATGAGAATGATATATGATCTCACTGATTAAGTACTGTGATATCCATGATAAAAGGCACTGTGTAGAAGCTGGGTTTCATTACTTGTGTGTTATATATAAAATATGTAGTATAACAAAGTATATATCTAAGTAGAAGAAATCTAAAGAATGTAAAAACAGCTCAGGCGTGTTACAGGAGATGTCAATATTATTGATTTTGCTCTTATTCACTTTGAAAGATCTCCAAAAATCAGACTTTTTTCACAGAAGAGAAGTCTTCCTTGACTTCTGTTCACGCTTTGTCCCAGGCAGGGCCTGCTTCTCTGTGATTTGCCACGGGTGTTACCCTGCCGTGCTACCTCCCATGTCACCCCAGCTTGTCACCTTCCTGCTATAGCAAGCCGAGCTCACGCTTCTTTTTCAAGTCTGTTCTGACAAACCATGCCGCTTTGTACCTAAGCTAATACGTGCGTAGGTACTGAATCCAATCCAGCGCTGTACAACAATTAAGTAAATGCACTTTGAGAACAGTTGTGACATTTAAAAATCCCAGCAAAACCCATTTCAGCAAAACATCGAGCAAAACATTAGCAGCACTACGAAGAATTTCTGAGAATATCAGAGTCAGTAATACCTGTGCCTGCAACAACAAAAATAAACCCAGGGCAGGAACAGGAAAGCACACTTGTTAAGTAGCAGCCAGATCAGCTGCTGTGAAAATCTGATGAGCAGTTCTTGACTGCAAAGGGGTACGTGTACATACACCACATCACTGCCACGGAGGTACAGGATGTTATGAGTATAGTGCGCACCTTTACTCAGCTGTCATTAAACCACAGCCTGTGCTCACTTGCGGGTTGTTTAACTAATTCGAATCCACATTTCATGGAATCAGCTGTTCTGCTGTGTAACTTTCACCAACTCTCACCTGACAGCATGAACTAAGCAACCTCTTGTCTCACCAGAGCTGCGTGTGCTTTCCCCTCCTCTCCCTACCCCCAGCAAAAACAACAATTTGACATAGTGCGTAGACAACCTGGACCCCATTCCTGCAGACGCTTAGACCTGCACTGAATTTTGCTCCTTATCTCCCTCGTTTGGCCTAGTGCAGGGTCTAATCTTGCTTGTGCATAAGCAAGTGGCAAGATTCCCACCGGGATGAAGCTAAATTCTTGTGCATTTGCAGCAACAGGAACATGGTTCCTTGCCCACAGAAGTTCATGTGATTTTTCTCACTTCTCAGGCATTTCTCAAACCCTCTGTTCCGAATAATAAGTACATCAGATCCCAGAGAGGCAGGTGTCATGCTGCAGCAAGAGTAAATGCAGTTCATGCAGTTCCAACATAGGCAAAATAGAGTTTCCTCATCACTAAGTTTGGAAAACAAACATGAATGTTGTTTATCTGTCATTTTAATTACTACTGTAATGCTGGCATGGAGGAGAAATCCCTGGCTGTGAAACAGAAGTTGGCAGCTGTATTTCCTGCAGTACTCACATCTTCAGAGAACAAAGAGGTAAAATATGTGATACTTATTTGGCTCTTCCAGAAATATCTCCCAAGTTATACAGAAAAAGGTATTTTACAAAGAGTAATAAAAACTTTGCCCTTGCCACACAAAGATATGCACACGTACAGTCTCTTTAATTACTGGGAAACTAAGGCGTATGCATAAGAAAAACTTAAGCTTTTCAAAACTAAAACCGCAACCAAACTAGAAATGGGCCTTAGGTGTCCTTATTCAAAGCCTTCCTTTGGACATTAGGATACAGCTCAAACAAGGGACAACAGCAAGCTTAGCGGAGTCAAGCAAGCATCAACGGAGAAGGGGTCTCTGTGAATTTTCAGCGGTTTTGTGTTGTCCAACAGGCGTTTGCACTGTGCTGAAATGCCCTGGTGTTGCTCTCTTCTCACCTCAGCAATGTATCTGACCTTTCATGTCCGCTCTTGTGCAACGTTCGCAGTAGGATAGCTTTTACCAGGCAAGACAAATAAAAGGCAACATACACGACTTCAGTCACATTATCTGTCTTGCCTGCTTTCCCCCAGGGATTTCCACAGCTTCATTTGCTGAATAGCGAATTAATAGCACTTTTGCAGGTTTAACCTTTGCTTTATGTACTTCTCACTTCTCCGAGTCACGGGGATTTATTTTCTGTTCTTTAGCTCACCTGCGAAAAATACAGTTTCCTCCTTCCCCCACAAAACACGCACCCGCAGCTTAGAGACAGAACAAACACTGTTATCGCTTCCCGTGGCAGATTTAAAGAGATCAGGGGTACAGAAAAGCAGCAGTGTCTCTGCCGTGTTTACATTCCTGCCCGGCAGGTACAGACAGGGTGCAAACTCACACATGTCTCCCACAGCACTGCTGCACACACAGAAACTTGGCTGGAAATTGCAGTTCTGCCAAGGGGAACCTCAAGGGTCTTTTCACAGTATCTGAGGTGGGGATTAACACTTGCAATTGTGTGCAGTTTTTAATTTCCTTAGGGCAACAGTTCTCATGCCAGAAAGGCAAAATTCCGTGGTGTTATTTTTTTTTTCCCTCTTGTTACTTAGCACACCTCTCATTAAAAAAAAAGACTGATAGATTATTATCTAATATGCTCTTGCTGTTTTATAGATCACACTTTGCCAATAATGCCTTGCCCGTTCTTAGGAAACTTTAAAAGCACTGGTGCAAAAGGGCTGGTTTCCACATTTTCAAAACATGAATCTCTCCTTCCATCTCATTTTGTTAAATGTCTGATTCGGCCCCTAATGTTCACATAAATCTGAATACCTCCTGTTTTACCTCCTGTCTGACATCAAGATAGATTTTTCAGAGAATGAACGTAAGGACTTTCACAAAGTTAGGCCTCTAAAAGGTTGTTTATATTGGTTATATGCACTTTAATATCCCAAAGCATTAGGCGTTTCAGAAAATCTGAGCAAAGTCTGTACTGTTGCAAGGGAGGCTTTATGATGCTGACCCCTTACATAGAGCAACTTCTTCCCACTGGTAGGACTGTGGAATTGCACATGAAGTAAGTTTCAGAAGACTTCTTCTTTTGTCCCACCTTTTTTGCAGACCTGGGGCAAATCTCTCTACAAGTGTAAATGTATTGAAAGGTATTGAAGAAAAGTATTCCTTCAAATTTGGATGTTTTTATGAATAGTTTCCTAGCCATGAATCCTGCTTCCTTCCCTACACAGAAAAAGAATTTACTTGAGTGAGTAAGATGTTGCTTTATATCATGAGGACTATAAATCTCCTCCTAAATCCACCTTCCTTGGCCCTTCTGTAGATATATCTAGAAAAATTCAGAGTAGTCCAAAACAACAATTAAGTTGTTTATGCAGGCATGATTGATTTGCTCCTAGGGTTACGGCAACACCAGTGTGGCCCATTGCCCCAGATGCTTCTTCCAGTTGCTCATGGTGCCATGGTACCCCGAATGCCTGTCTCCATCCAGTGCACGAATGCAGTCTCCACCAGTCTGCTTTTCCATTTCAAGTCACACAGCCCCGACTGCCTCCTTTTTGCACAATTCATGTAAATCGCTGCTTAGTGCTGACACACAAATTCTCTTGGAGAGGTTTGCAAAGTTTGAATCTGATTAGTCTTGACAAGAAGGGACAGAAATATTATCACTGAATTGTCAGCAGCCCACATTGCAGTGACTGGTTCAAACCTCTAGGGTTTAAGTGGGAGAGAAGCTCAGAAAAAGTCTTCTTGTGTTGCAACAGTTTCCAGTGAAACAAGCAGAGGTTGCACAGAGCCACTGTGCTGCTCAAAGCAGGACTCTGACTTTTGTTATTAACTGCTAGAAATTGCACAGTCCTTACTGAGGACTTTTTTTTCAAATAATAACTTGGGAAACCACAGCATCTTCATTATGACTACTACTGTTAGACATTCAGATCTAAATGGAGTTTAGTGCAGCAAATCCCACTGAAGCTGAAAGCTGCCCACGAGCAGGGAAGTGATGCCTGGATGAGCTGAAGCAACTTCCTAAGGCCATGCATAAAATCTGTGGCTTGATGCAGGAAGCGAACGTGGATCTTTCAAGTCTCAGTCCAGTCATGACTTGTTCTGCCAAATGACAAAAACTAAAGAGGAAAGAGCGCTTCTCATCAGTGGCGAAACCCGAACTCAGAAACCTCAGCACTGTAAAATCTTTCCACAGATGATTTAGAGTGAGCACCTGCGTGTGGTCAGGGTGAAATCCACCCTTGCAAAGATGGTTGTCTCCAAGCCAAAGTGCCCTGGTTACCTCTAACAGCGAGCAAAGCCTCAACACTATCTGTGGGCAGTGACAAAATATCCTTGTCAGTTTTAGCTATGCTGAAGCTAAGTTGCTGTTTCTGCTTCCTTTGCAAAGCAAGAGAGTAAGATTGGGGGTTTATCAGAAGCAGATATGGGCCTCCCCCACCCCACCCTCCTGGCAGCAGCAGGAGCACCAGCCTGGCTCCCCAAAACACCCCCTGTTTCTCCATCCCATGTCCATCCTGTCTCTAGCTATGCTTTCTGGAAGGAGGCAATTCTTGTTTTTTTCTTTTTTTCTTTTTTTTTCTTTTGACCACATTGCTGAGCAGCCTTGCAAAGCCACGCTGAAGTGCCAAAGAAGGGCATAAGTCTGAGGCTTCTGTTAGCTTTGGCTCAGGAACAAATCTCACCTGCCGCATCCAGATGGCCAGTTTCTGCCTTCCTTGGATCCACTGCAGTTCAGGACAGCATGTGCAAAGACAAGGTCCAAAGGTAGGATTTGGCCAAGCAGTAAACAAGAATTCAGTTCATGCACCAGCAGAGATCATATCTCTTCCTTAACTGCCTTTGGGCAACACCAATACCCCTGTTGAAAGCATCCTGAGCCTGGAAAGCAAAGGGCTGCAGCAGCTGCCCCACTTTGATCCACAAATCTGTCTTAGGCCACTGTGACACACTGCTCTAAAGAATCACAGATTTATCTCTTCAGTGTGCCAGCTCTTGGCAGATCTACCAAGTAAATACACAACACATAGTACTATACTCTGACAGCTGCTCTGTCATGGACATACCTTAGAGTCCTGTTATGATTCTGCCTCTCAGCTGTGGCAAAAGTTGCCTTAGGAGGTCTGGAGAATAGTGCCAGTAATATTTGTGGGCACCGGGGGCTGCGTAGGAGTCTCCAAAAGGGCTTCATCTCCCACTACTGATAGAATGACTATTTCTATCAATTTGTCAACATCTAACATATTTGACAAAAAGCAGAATGATAAAATTACTTGGTTAGCAGCAACCGAAACAACAGAAAAGAACAAGCAGGAAGAACAGTCTAGTGGTTTGCAACTTTATTTCAATTTGCAGGTAACCTGGTATTTTCTTCTAGAGGTGTGAATGACATGAGAAATTTCATACATGAAGACAGCTGTCTAGCCCTTATGAAAGTGATTTTTTTTTTTGAGTCACCTTTGGCTCAGAACAGTGAGCTGTTCTCTTCTGAATTTAATTTCTCAAATATTTCTTTACCACATGGACACAGACCACAGAGTACAATTTCTGCACCAATGAACCATGGACTGAAACCCACTGTGTTAGGACATTCACAATTGGGAGCAATGGCATGTGGATTCATAGCTGTGGGTTTCTGACGAAAAAGATAGTTGAATAGTACCTGGCACCAGCCTAGAAATAGGAAGGCATATAATCTAGGGTCTTAGGGAAAAGTCTGAAAAACAATAGCAAACTTCAAGAAATCTGGGTCAGTTGTTTTGGCCGCTCACTGGGTTACCTTCAGCTGTTCTCCGCCAGCAAACCCACGCTATATCTCACCAGAAACGAGCTTTAGTGGCCCACACACACATGCACACACAAACAGCATCCAGTAGGACAACCATAAAATGTACCTAGCAAACCACACAACAACGAGCAGGAGATATCTGGCTACTGCTTGAAAGATTAATGACAAGCCACCAATATAGTTCATGTCCAGCCTCACAAAGTTTTGTTTATTATATATTATTTATAGGACAGCTGAGATAAAATTCTAAGATGATTAACCTTTATTTATCAGGTGACGCAGTGCACACACGGAAAAAAACGGAACTGGCCATGTGCACCTCATGTACCAAAAAAGTTTATAAGCAAACAATTCACGCTCTAGCAGCTATCATGCTGTGGATAGGATTTATGCAAAAAGATAGTGTGAATCTATTTGCCCAGGAACAATCAGTTAGTATGTTTTCAATTCTGACAAGTGTGAAGTGCAAAGATAAAGGTCTAGAAATGCTATCAAAAGATGCATCTGACCAACGAGAATTTTAACAGATACCCACGAGTTGGGCTACTTCACTGTTCAGGTTGCGTTCTTCATCTTATGCCAATGATAGGAAAAACCTTTCACTGAGCTGCTTTGAGAACTGGGGAGATGAGACTGGACAGCTTTTACAATAGATAGCAAATGAAAGGCAAGGACTTGCAGACAGTGTGCTATTAACCTGCTAAGGTTGGGACAGATACATGAAAAGTGGAAGGAGAAGAGGAATGAAAATACTCTGCAAGGGCTTGTCTGCTCACACAGGTTACACGTTTGTCTGGATTTTATGGAGATATATGGTATTGTGACATCTGTTTATAGTTAGATAGTTCATGTGTCACTACTTACAATTTCAAAACAATGGTGAGATAATGGAGAAAAATTAATGTATTGTTAGTAAAAAAATCTGAGCATTTTCAGGAATGTTCTCCTTCTCTAGAGAGAAATATTCCAGATACAATTTCAGTAATCCATCCTGTAACACCGTCAGATTTTTCAGTCTCTGCTCTGAAGAAGATGTGCAGCTAGCAGTAAAATTTTCTTCAGCACAGATACAGGAAACTGTAAGAAGTTTCCTACTGAGTCAAATCACTGGTCCCTGTCACTCAGTATTCCTCCTTCAACACTGGCAAAAGTTGTTGATGCCAATGAGAAGTGTACAGGATCAAGGGCATATTCTGCTGTCCTTTCCCCTGGTTAGGGGTGTTGGAAGGTACCTCCTCGCCTGTTCCCTTTAGTATCTACAGATATGTCTTATGCCTTTCAAATCTGCTGATTCAATCTGTAGCAAGATCCAGAAGTTCACTGTCCACTACAGAAACAAATACTTCCTTTCGTTAACTTTAAATTGATGCTCTACTAATTTCACCAAATAGTGCAAGCCCACAGTGTCACATTCAGCTTATCCACTACCTTCATTTTATCATAAACCTCAACCTTTTCTTTCTCTGAACAGTCCCATATTCTTTAGTCTCCTCTCATAAGGCAGCTTGCTCCACTCCCTGATCGTTTTAGTTGCCCTTTTCTGCACCTTCTCTACCTCCACTAAATCCTTCTTGAGATGCAGAGACCAGCATTGCACACAGTCCTCAAGATGTGAACATATCAAGCTTTAAACAGCATAAAATCATGCCCTCTGTCCTGTTCTCAATATCCTCCCTGATGAGACTCAACAGTTTGATGGCTTTTTTGGCTGTGCTGCACTTTGAGTTGATGATTTTGGCAACAGCAACAACTCTACGATCTCTTTCCTGAGTTGTAATGGCCAGTTTCAAGTTCAGCATCATGTAAGCGTGGTTTAGATTGTTAGATTATTAATGCAAATACAGGATTCAAAACGATTTTGATACCATACATAAAATTATAATGCATAATAGCCCTTTCTCCATCCTTGGAACATAGACCCATTACATCCTCTGACAGCTTTTATGGTGCAAAATCAGAGTAACTGCCTTCAAGGAAAAACAATTACAAAATGGTTTGGAAATCTAAATTTGTAGGCATTTGCATCTCAATTAAAATGGGCTACTATCAAAAGAGGTCTGCTCACATTCCTCAGAACTTTTCAGGACTGAAATTTAAAGTAGACTGAGCTTGGTTAGTTCTCCCAGTTTTATTTTTGTATTGATATCTATAAAATGATTACAAATTAATTATAAATGTAACATTATCAATTCATGGTGAATTGATTGTATTAAGCATTACACCTCTGATAGCTGGGTAGAAATGTCACCACACAGCTTCTAAAGCACTTATATTCCATCAAATTAAATGTTGGATGTTATAGCTAAGGTTTGACAGATAAATTTGAAGGAAAGGCAAAAACAGAAGCAGGTCAGTAGGCGAAATTTCCCAATGTTCAGAAGGCTGATGTCAACCTATAACTATTGGTCCCACTTTTAAACCTCAGCACTGGAGGAAATTCCACCTATTGTGAACTGGAGCTATTATTGCTTTTGCAGATATTTTTACCACCGCATTGGATTCTTATGTATGTGTATGGAAATCAGCTGCCTCAGAGGACTGCCCCTGCTCCAAGTAAACTTGGCTATTTTGCTAAATCTGTTCTTTGTTTTCTACCAGGATGTTTTGGAAGTGGACTAGACAGCAGCCCTGCTGATTGCTACAAAAACAGCATTTACCAGACAGAGGATCTGATGCTTATGGATTTGTGCCAAAAACAATTGATCTGGTTATCCTGAATAGGTAAATATCAGAGTATTGGTTTGTAAAGAGTCTGAGACAGAAGTATATTAATGTCTTGGTTCTAAAATCCTATTCACTGATACTTTTGCCAAAGGGAATGAAAAATAAAAACACAGGATAGCCACTGTAAAAAGCCACTGGATACTTGTTTTACACTGTGTAAACTTCATGCTGTTGGAATATTCTTGGTGCTTTGCCTCTTTGCATGAATTCAGTCCACCGACATCTGTATGAGCTGAAGAAAAGTTACCTTTGTGAAATTGTTGCATAGGCTGGAAAGAAGATTACCCAGTTTAAAGTAACACTCTCAGCTAGTCCTGAAAGGAAGCATCCAATGATTTTATTTTCATTTTTCCTGAGTTTTGAACAATTTCTTACCTCCTTCTGCAGGTAACAACAACTTGCCTCCTACCGGCTCAGCTGAGAGCCCAAGCAAGCCTGAAACACAGATGTGAGGCCTTTGTGGGGAAATGCTCCTGCTTCTGGACACTCTGCTCTGTGATGTGGGCTCTGTGTCATTTCTGAGTTTCAGACCCAAAATTGTGAGTGCTGATCAGTCTACCTTTTAGTTCCCATGCCTGGGAAATAAAACAGTTCTAACAAACATGGGTTTTACAGTCTCACAACTCCCTTTTCCTGTGAAGAGGTGAGAACTCACTTTCTAAAGAGCTACCCAACAGCGGGATAAATTATGAAATGATAATATAATAACATGAAAAAATCATTGCTGCAAGCTAAATTCTTCTTTCACATTGACAGGATGGGCTTCAGCTGTAGTATTTTCCCCTGCAATCGTCTGAGCACCATCATCCACTGCCAAGATGCTGAAATGGGAGCCCCCGATTCCCTTTTTTCCCACCTCCCTTTGCAGGCAAGATGGTCTTCCCCAACAGAGGGGAAGGATAACAGCAAAGAGGTAATATCTGTTGGATTATATTCTTCTTTCAACAAAATGGAAAATCAAGTTTAACCAAGAAAGACGTCAACACAGTTGAGCAAAAAATAAGGCAAAAATCTCAAGCAATGAACACCAGCAAAAATAACAAAATGCATTACCACCACCATCAACAACTTCTCCTCAAGTTAGTGTATTATTCTTGAAACACATAGGGCACTATGAGGGATTTATTACAGTGCATATGCATGCTTCAGCAGCTGGGCTATGGTGAAAGAAAGTGGAAAAATGTTATTTCCCTTATATTCTTGGGCCTGGAATGAAAAATGTTGTGCCTTTGTGCCTCCAAAACTCTGAAAAGTCTGCACCAGTTCTAGATCTGGCATAGATGACCTGCTAGCTCTCCTCCTGAAGGACAACTGCCTCCCAAAGAAGGGTGGTAAGCAGCAAAGATAGGCACTGGGAGTCCATTTCTCCCAATTTGCTTCCTGATACTGCTCTGAGTGAGAAGATCTGTGCTCTGCCTCTCCTCAGGGCTGGGGCAAAGCCACTCCTTTGTTTTCTACTCCATTAATAGTACATGTTTTAGCTTGTGTCGTGTAAAGACAAACAGAGACGCTGTGAGAAAGTCCTGGGGTATGCTCATCTACAAATCCATTTGAAAAATCCTGTATTTGGGGGCAATACAGACCATCCCAATGCCAGAATACTGCCTGCTGAAGGAATATTCTTCTTCTCAAGGATAACTTATCCTGTCTGGAGGAAGAGGGGGAAAAAAAAACATACAGAAAGGGTTGAATTCTGAAATGGTGAGGAGATCATTTTGTTTCCCCATCCCTCTCACCATGGATGGGAAGGTTTCAGTAAGGGTCTCCAGCAGTGATATCCAACACATCAGAGTCCCTGGGGGCACCTTTGTGGATGTGAGAGGAAAGTGCAGCTCTTTTAAGTTAGGATGTGATGCTGCTGGGAATCAAGAAGGTCATTTTCTATAACTGGAAACAAATTTTGAAAGCAGACTGATTCTTCTTTGATGTTTTCAGACATGCCAGCTTAAAGCTAATCAGGCAAAGTAATTTTTTCTAGTCCTCTGAGTTTTGAGCTAATGTGTTTTGCTGGCTAAAGGACTTGATATTAGCCCTACCATAAACAGCCATGAAATCTGAGATTACTTTTGTCTGCTTGTGATTCATGCAGAGACTTGTAGCACTTTAAACCCAGCAATCTATATAGAAAACTGACTTGATCCGGATAAAAAAAGGAGGTTTTACTTGTTAGCTGTAAAAAAAGAGGAGTAAAGGCGAAGAGTTAGGTTTTTAACACACCATACTTCAAGCAAATTAGAATTAGGGGAAAGTCGAAGACAGAACAAAATGTCATTGCCATTCTCGCTCACGTAAGTGGTGGGGGAGGTGTGAATCCCTCCTGTCTTCTGCACCACCACTCAACAAGGGGCGGCCAGCCGCAGATTTTGTGCAGGGCCGCAGCACTCCTCACTGCTCCTTTTGGGACAGCATCACCCCCACTTATTTTGCTGCAAGCAGATCTGAACACACAAATGCTCTGAAACTAGGGGCAGTCCCTTCTCGCTTGACATCCCCCGGCTGTTACCAGGAGAACTTTCACAAGTGAAGTGAAAGAGATTGGGCTCAGTGTTCATACACTTTAAGTAAGCTTTCTTCCCAGATATATAGATACAGAAATATAAACTTCCCTCCCTCTTCCCCAGGAAATTAGAATTTTTTCATTACTTTCAGTGCTCTCTTTCCACATGCTCAGTTTTCAGGAAGGGCTATAATCCAGCTGCAGTCGTAGTTGTCTTCTTTTCACTTCCAGAGCAGTGCAGAGTCTCCTGCCCTCACACCCTTTCTTTGGATTGCACCATCCCAGGACACCTGGATGTTACCGCTATAGCTGACAGCTCACCGGCAGCCTACTGACAGTGAGCTTGTGCTTTCTACCCTACATAACAACAAAGGCAGACCATTTGTGGGAAATAACCCATGGGGATGGATACTGATAGGAAAATAACTATGTAATCATTAAGATAAGGATCTGAATATTTCAAGACTGGGAGGTACTTTTTAACACTCTTTGTGGATGTAGGCAGACATTAGCAAAATGCCGAAGTCATTTATAATTCCATGCTGTAGGCAGACAGGTTGGGCGTGTGATATCTTTATCTTCTGATAGGAACGAGGCTTTCAGTTGAAGAACATCAGGTTTAAAAATGCTCAGCCACAGCTTCTGATTAAGGGCCAAGTCCTGCTCCATCCAAGGAAATTTTGGAAGGGGCTACAAAAGTCACATGTCCCGATGCAGGACAGGGGTAAACATTTCTCCTGCTCATTAAGCAGCTCTTCTAGACAGGGAAGAGCAAATGTTCAGTCTTCTGTTAAAGAGAGAAAGAGGCCGCCAGTTAAAGCAGACTTTCCCTTTCTAGCAATATAATTTTCAGGAAGAGCAGACCTCTTATGTGAAGGTGAGCAGCAGCTGAACTTGTGCAGAGTTAAACAGTAACTACCCTTTTTCAGACCCTCCTTCCCTTTCCTTCTAGCACCGCCGCTACCCTCACCACACGATTGCTAAAACAAACAGCCGTCCCTCACAACTAACAGCTGCTACTGTGGAAAGAAAGAGCATTCATCTTCACACAGCACGACTGTCCCACCACCGAGAACGTAGCACCCCATCTCAAATGAAAATATGCAATGTGAAGACAAGTGTCTAGGGGGCAGACAGGGAAGGCACCTCTTTTTTTCTAAGCTGCTTTTTTCTCAGCAGTCTGATCCCAGCTAGGATTGGTGAGGGGGCCGGTCACCCAGCCTGTGCAAAGAGCTCCAGGATTTCAGGACTCAGGCTTCATGCCACAGCAAGGTGTTAGCAGCGTCTCTCCCTGGCTCGTAGTGAGCTCCTTTGGGGCAAAGGTCCCACTTGTCTGTGTGCAACCGAGGCTGCTCCTTCCAGGAGAAACCAGGAGCTGACGCCTCCCCAAAGGCAGCAGCGTGTGCCACTCACCTTGTCTTTCTCCCTCCCCCCTTTCATACTCTTCCTGGCCACCGCCGGTAGTCCCAGCTCCGGGTAAGATTTTACCCCCGCAGCCTTCTTTGAATAAAAGGTGGTTTCCTGTTGCCGAAAGTCACAGTTCCTCTTCTGCCTCACAGAAGTAAAGCACCTCCTGTTTTTCACCTTCATTTGCAACAAAACAGCTGCGTTATCCTTCGCAGGTATGTTTTGATAACAGAACGACGGACAAAAACACTCCCCTTCCATCAGACTGGTTTTTCTCCCATGCTATGTGAATGGCAGAAGCAAAAGTGTCAAGAAACTCATCAAAACTAAAACAGAGCATGTCTCCCCATTGTCACTGCCTGTGGTACTCCACAGGAAGATGGCAGCTGCTGTGTCGCTGCAGCGGAGAGGGCAAGCCCTGGCTCCATGCAGGGAAAGGCAATAAGCTGTGTCCCCACGAATGCCACCAGAAGGAGAGTCCCGGACGGTTGCTGGCTGGAGGCAGTAACTCTGACACTAACGTCAGAAATCACAGCGCAAAAAAACGGCCTGGTCAGAAGCGTCAGCTTTCTCCTGTGACTCTGAAGACAAGTAATAGCCTTTAAAGCTAGCAAATATGCACTGCTGTGTTATTTATATCCGCATTAGTTTTATTGTATACAAAAGAAAAATCTTATTAAGCACAACTAAGTGCCCCAAAAATGCCCGAAGTTGAACGGCGCCAGATAGTAGAGTTCTGCTCAGCCTGAAGTTGCCCCGAAAGCTTTCTGAGAGCCCCAAAAGAGGATGGCCCTTTTTAAGGTAGCACAGTTCACTGCTCAACCATGACTTGCCTCTGCAGAAAGGCCGACATGAGCAGGTGAGTACCAAGGGCTTTGGTTACAGCAGCTTTACCCTGGTAGAAAGTTGCCCTCAACTGTTCCCCATCTGCAGCCCAAATTCATTCCTTTGGTACTTCCTGAGCAGTGTGAACAGGGCTTATTTTGTTGGAGAAGCCAACGCATAGGCTCTGCCAGGGGTAGCCAACTGCATTTTGGTTATCAGTGTAAGCAAACATGACATATGGAGTGGGGAGAGAGGATGGGGAAAGATGAGACTTGCATAGCAGCGCAATACTGTGGCTATTCAGTTAAAACATGTGCCAGCTTCAGTGGTTTCATTGAGCTGTTTACGAAAAAGGAAGATGAAGCGATAAAAATACGAATGTTATTGATGCCTATTGCAGGGGCATTGTATAAGAAAGGGATTTTTCTGAAGTGACTGTAAAATACTGCGTTATGAAGAATACTGCGCAACAGTAATCTGTCTATACAGATGTCTATGATCTCTTTGCCACACAACGGTACTCTAGAGACAGCAAAGAGATGGCACAGACCAGAGCAAAGGGTGGCCTCCACCTGCATGCATACACACAGCTGTTAGCAAGAGTGTAGGGATACTTCCTTAAAAAAAAAAAAAGAAAGAAAGAAAGAAAGAAAGAAAAAAAGAGCACCCAAACAGAAAACATCACTCCATACCATTAAGGTGTGGAAGTGAAAGGGCTGGGAGCAGAAGTCTGCAGTCCAGGACACTAGGAGGATTCGCTGGCAGACTTCACAGGGCCCTGTGATGAGGTGTTCACTGTGCTCATGAGAAGCATTTGCAGGATTGCTCTAACGTTTGGTTCAGACAAGCTATTCATCCACGTTATTCTGCAGAGCCACTGTTCTATCAATGTTACATGGAAAAGGCATGGAGTAACTTAGCACTGTCATCAAAACATTTGGATGGATGCAGGCATATATTTGGTTTCCAAAAAGAGATACCCTGAATTTTGAAGTAAGCATCTAGGTTAGACAGAATAAGGTGTGTCTATCTTATGTGCACTGTTTTTACAGGGATGCTAAGCAGATAGCTAAAATCAGATATCTCATTTTTAGATGGCTAAAATTTGGTGTGGAGAATCTTTAGGAGATCTTATATCAGTGCCATCATGTTGCTGTATAGACTTACAACACTGTAAACATACCTTTTGTGCAGCCCACATAGCGTGATGGCATGGAGTTTTTCAGCTCATAATATTATTTGGAGTGCCCTTCTCCCCAGCTGTCCACAGCTTTGAAAAGCTCAAATTAAACACTGTCATGAGTCTGGCACAAGACAGGTGATAGTCTCAGGTTAGCTTGTACGGGTTCACAGGATTAGGAGGCCACAAGGCACCCTTCTCCAGCCGTGCTGCAAATTCTGAACACCGAAGTGCTGCAGGCTCCCAGGCACTGCTGCCAGCAGTCCCGCGCTGCGCACTTCACTGACCGCCCAACCACCCCGCGCGGCCCAGCTTTCCTACCCCCCTTGCAAACAGGAGGAGGGCCCACGGCGCGCACAGCAGACAGTGTGCGGTGTCATGCGTGAAATAACATTATTCCCTAAATACTTGACACAGTCACACCAGCGTGTGTCCCACTGCAAGAATCTCACCTAGTTCTTACAGGTCGTAATACTGCCAGCGCTGGACTTCTGCTTATGGTTGCTACGATAAACGGCTAAGGAAGGACTTGTGATAGGCCAGCGGTATTCACCCGCCAGATGTGGGAAGGGGGCATTCTAGCTTTCAACTGTAGCTATTGCTTCACCCTTGTTTACCCTACTCTTTCTTGTCGGTTTGAATAGGAATTTAAAAGCAGAACTGAATATTCTTTTATATAAACATTTGTGGTAAGCACTGAGCCGCAACAGTGTCGCAACCAAAACACAGTTGCTCAACGGCACCTGTTAGTGCAATTACTTTGACATAAAATGTGTTCTTTACTGTTGTCTACAGGGAAAACCAGCAGCAGCCTGTTACTCTTGCAGCTCCAGCTGGCAACAAAATTTGTTACCTTGATCTTGCATAATATTGCAAATGAAAATAACAGAATTCCAGTGATCAAACTTGTTTTTCACTTATTACCAAGTGCAAACTATACCCCACACCAGATAACCTTGAGAAAGAAGACCAAACCAAGCTGCTTATTTACAGATAAATATTTTCATGAATTTATATGTATAAAGGAAAGCATACCTGAGGGCACATTTTCCCTTTATTTTTCTCCATGGTGGAGTTAGTGCTTGAGAGAAGGCAGAGTCTTACCAGCAGTCATTTGCTTCTTTGTGTGTTCTCACGAAACCTTCCACAGTCCTGAGCAGGGGAAACTCCCAAGTAGTGGTTAGAGGCAAAAGGGCAAGCATATAATTAGGATCAGATCAGAAGTTCCACCAACTTTATCCTAATATTACTGTCATTGTAGAGTGGATAGTGCAGGTGTTACCCACAGGTTTAGGGTTAAGGATTTTTATGATTTGTAAAGGCTGTTTCTGAGAGGTCTGAGAAAGATAATTCAGGTGGGCAAGAGAAAGCCCAGGAAGTTCTAGTTCACTACAACAGGGCACTTACTTCTATTGGAAAAAGTATACAGGTTCATAAACATAAAAAAAGTGAAACTGGGTTAGCCAATCTGCAAGGTCAAAGAGACGCATCTTAGCTGGTCTACAGCATGCCTGCTCTAAGCCTCTTGGGGAATGACATGACTGGGAGGTTTCCTGGCAGTGGGCTCTTAGAGGAGATTTTACACATCTGTGGGGAAGAAGCAACACAGGGAAATACCACGGCAAGCATGGTTGTTCCAGTGTCTTCTAGAGGGCTCAGAATTGGCACAGCTCTATACCACGTATGCAGCCCTGCAGAACAAGTATCACCATTTGGCTCTGAATGGTTCTACCCTGTTTTGACACCGTTACAGCAATGTATAATGCCTTAGAGACAGTCTACATGGCCATGCCAAAGCCAACTTCATTGGCATGAGAAGGTAGAAAAAGTGGGGAAGTAAGCAGATAGAAGGATAAAAGATTTCATCTCTCTGTGAAATGAGAGAACGTGAGAGAGGTGCTAAAGGTATCACGAAAAGCTTTCAGCATCAAAATATGACTTCAGGGTGATGGTCAAAACACTGAGAGGAAACCAACACTCAGAATAAACATGAGCTGAGGGCTCTTATCTTCTCACAGAAAATGCTCAATGGCTCACAGGATAAGGGCTCATTGTATGAATTATGATAGAGTGAGTTCTGCAGAGAAGGGGCTCATCCCGTCATTTAATGGAAGTGCTGGGAGCTGGTAAAATTTTGGTTGCACCCAACAGTGCCATATGCAAGGAAAACAGCAGGAAAATGGGCCCATTGTGACAGACATAAAGAACACTCAAAAAGAAGTGAAATTTGAGAAACCTTAAAGTGGACCCACAAATCTATGTTTAGCTTCATTCATAGCAGTGAGAAGCAGACTGGGAAGGGTCTCTGAGCTTGCTGTTTGTTTTTCTTTTTTTTATATATTCATTCTACCTTTAAAATTGGAAAAGAAAGAATATCAAAAGAGCAGAAAGCTCACAAAAGGACACCTGAAGGAAAAAGGTTCTTCTTTATAACTTGCGAAGTTAACATTGTATAACAACAGAAGGAATAAATGTCAAAAAAAACATTGCGTACAGTGCTAGCAAAAGGGCATTACTCATAGCCTGATATAAACAACTAACAACTCCCATCTGGCAACAAAAGTCTTTGAGAAGGGAAATACACTAAAACGCCTGCCGTTGATAACCGAGGCCTGTTATGGGAAATGCCTGCAGGATCCAACTGTGATTGCAGCAGAGGGAGGGGAAATGACATGCTCATATCCAAAATAGCGTACAGTCCAACAATATTTGAGGGGGTTCAAAATAGCACACATTCAGAGCTGAAAAGCAAGCAAAAGCTGACAATGGATCCAGCACAATTCAGACAGCTGAGCCCTGAGATGGCCTCTCACCCCCACCATTTTCATGATGAAAAACTCTGTTACCATCAGCCCGAACCCCCCTGCTTCTAAGCAGGGATGAGCAGAACAAGGCAGTGGTGGTTCAAACTGAAAAATCCAGGTGGAAATCTTCGAAAAGAGTAAAATAGAAACTAAAAAACAAGGAATTTTTGATAATTTCAAGAAAAGAAATTCTCATTCATATAGAGCTTGAGGCAGTGCCCACTGGAGCCAAAAAGAGCCTTGCTGTGAGACTCAGTGGGCTTTGGCTCATGTCCATAGGCTAAACACTTTCTCTGGCAAGTCTGCAGAGTGATTCAGCCCCAAACTGCTCAGCACAGCCAAATTCAAAAGCCCTATTCATATTCTAATTCTAAAAAAGGCAACTGGACATCATTCCGTGGTCCCAGTTGCTCAATTGTCTTCAAACAGGTGGTGGCAACAACAGTCATAGGCAGACAGAAAACCAAAGAGAAAGTCAGGAGTCAGTGCTAGAGCAAGATTTTACATCTAACACTGTTACTGTGCGACCAATTTAACATTTTCCATTGAGACTGCACTCTTTAAAAACACTGGTCAAACTAGCTTCTTTCTGTTTTCACTGCAGAACTAACATATCCATCTCCTCTTACAGGAAATCATATTAGCATATGGAATTGATACAGAATGGAGTAGCAGGGACGGTAAGACTCTTGAAGGGCTTTTCATTATTGCAAGAAAAAAAAAATTAAATTAATATTTTGGCACAAAGGTGAGGAGATTGGAGAAGAGTCTATCTGTCCAAAAAGGAATTTCTGGCGGGAAGAAAGCAGCTATTTTCACAGTTTACCCTGGAAGGATGCAAGGAGGTATAAATAAGGTGGTAAAAGAACCATTATTGGGCCCATCTTTTGTAAATAGAGATTCCTGCAAAAGATGTCGTTTCCAGCTTTTGTAAGACTTACCCGAAACACAAAACTATACTTAAGAGGGCACCCATACTGTGGGGAAGAATGTAGTGAGAATGGAAGGAACCAGTCAGTCAGGCACTCAAACCTCTGTCAGGATCTTTTCTTCCATTCTGAGCAAAAGAAGGTTCAGTCATATGCAGACAGCAGCAGCCCATGATACAGAGGTTAAAATGCAAAAATAAAACCTCACACTTTGTAATCCCCAAGCAAAAGATGCTTCAGTGGCTATTTACTTTTATAGCTGGGCCAAGTATTTGCGATGAATATGTTTCTTTCTCCCCACAACCCCCAGTGAACTTAAGAGAAAATAAGTAATTCAAGCTTTACCTATATGATGGAGGGAGAGACCAAAAAGTAATAAGAAAATAGTAAAATATTGACGTTTTCCTTTTTTAAAAGTAAAGGACTTATTTGGAAGTGCCAAAATGTTTGTTCCAATATTTTTCTAAATAAAATTCTTACTTTTCCTTTCAAAATGGCATTTTTGTTCTAAAATAATCCAATTGACAGGGAAAAAGAGGTTAAAGATCCTACAAATTAAATGAAAGGTTTTGAATTTAGTTTAAAATCTAAACAGTTTCTGTTCTGTTTGACTCAGACTCTTCCCTCCTCACACTCCCCTCTAGCTTTTCAGATTTAGGCCAATGAACAAAAACATCTATTATTCACCCATGTTGTCTGAACAATGACACAGGATGAATCTGCAATGCAATACTGCTCCAAGAGAACAGGCAATATCTTGGCAAGGGAAGAAGAGCTCCTTACGAGAACAACACTGCCTAATTCCCTGTCGTTTTCTGCTTGTTGTAAACACTTTGTTCAGGGTCACCTTCGTTCTCTTAAGGCAATATTCCTTACTCATTTGCTACTGCTGTAAATACCTTCAAGACAATACACCCTAAGGCCCTATAGGTCCACATCAAAAGTAATTGTTGAATGGTGCTGCAGCACAAAGTTGTCCAATAAACACCTAGATGAAAGAAAGCAGAGAGTAAAACTAACTTTCCAAAGGGTTAGAAAGCTACGTTTCTATCTTTGGTGAAGAAATCATGACCATGCATAAGACCATGGAAAAATTCCCAGAGACTTCAGTGAGAACAGGAATTTACAGGAAGTATGCACTAGCCTCCCTATGGACAATTTATTTCCTTTTGTCTTGAGCTTAATTAAGGGTTTGGGTTTTTTTTTTTTTTTTTTTTCTGCTGAGCAAGGACACAAGAAGGAAATCTCCACTCTGTGGTAGTAGGTGCATGTAGGCACTTGTTGAAGAGGAAACAATGGAGTGCATTCCTATCTGCATTTTTGAATTTCTGCAATTTCGCACTTGCTTCTGGCACTAAAAATATAGAAGAACATACAGGTTTTTCCATTTATATATTTTGTCATTTTTCACCGTGAAAAGCTTCTTGAAGATTTTGCCTTACATTTATTGAAAAAGGCCAACATTCATTCTATGATGAACATACATATTTTAACAGAATTTGCTACAACCCTTACCAAAGCAGGAGGAAGAAGGAGAAGAAGAGGAAAAGACAGATAGGGAAACAATCTTGTCACACAGCTATGCACTGAATACTCCCTGCCCAAGTTCTACTTTAGTTTGGTAGAAATGAAAACAACTGGGCAGGTCTGAGAATTGCTTCCTTTTCCCATCCCCCTTCCCTCCTCTCTGGGTGGGAAGAGAACAGACTAACAGAAAAATTTCCTCCGGTGTACTGTAACCTGTGTTTAGTACTCTTGAGGCCAAGTTATACAACTGAATCAACACACTTTGATCTCTTATTATGACTGGTGCATCATTTTCTCTTGCATAACCCTTTAAGCTTTCCTCTCCGCATTTCTCCCATCCCATTATAAACGTACCCATTCGGGATCTGCTGTAACGTTAAGACCTTATCTCTAGGATCCCATCAGCCCAACAGAAAGTGCAGTAACTGTGCCCAAGAAGGGCAACAGCAGGTTGTGCAGATTTGCTTTCCCAGGCAATCCTAGATATACAAGAAATTTGTATCTGAGAAGGTTAAACGTGTTGTAGTACTATAAATAGGCTGGATTTAGTACATAGTAATAAGTCCTGAGAGGAAGACTTGCAAAAACTTTGGCAGAAAATCAAACAATATTGGCTGTCTTTGCTCACCCCACTTCATAAAGTTTTGAGTTTCTTACTGTTAAATTAATTTGCTAGATTGGGGAGGGTGGCAAGAGTGTCTTATCACCATCTATGAATAAATGAAATAACAAGAGTTGAAGGAAAAAGGTGTACTGCAGGGCCTCTCCAGTCATGAGCTAGATCTATAGATAATTAATTCTGACCAGCCATATGTTGCACTGTGCCACATCTCTACTGTATTCTATTCATATATAATTTAAGTGCATTAAAAGTACATTAAAGTTGCAGAGTCCAGCACTCAAAAGGTTGAAAATGTCAAAATGAAAGCTGCCTGAGCAACCTCCATTGAGCCCACTTACATGTATGCACTAAGACATATATTTATATAAGAATATATTTAGAATTATATAATCGTACCTTTCTTCCTCATCCTTTCCCACCCTGCCTCCTTTTCAGTCTGCAAAGTGGACTCAACAAGTAGCTATTTCACATTTTATTTTATACTTGCTGTTTAATTGTTGATTAAACTACACAATAGCAGACATATACACTCTGTCAGTGAGTTTCACAGATGTTTGCTGCCCATAAGGAAAGCACCTTATGCTTCCAATTTCTTTGCACCACCAGCATTTCCAGTTCATTCCTCATGATCTTTGCCTTAGTATGATTCCTTGGCCACCGTGAGGTTTGAGATTTAACCCTTGACCACTCCGCAATTACTCTTGCAGGCCACCTGAGCAGCCATGAGCAGTCTCTTTATTTCCCATGATGGTTCCTGGCACCCAGGTAGCACCCTTCAGGTGTGAAGAGCACTTGGGAAGTCCTCATTCAGGCAAGGCACTCTAGAGCTAGGGTATGCTTGGTAAAGATGTATTTCTTTTTCTTCTTTTCCCTTTTCTTCTTTTTTTCTCTCTCTTTTTCTCATTTCCTGAGTATTTAGTTGCCAAACTGTAACAAGTCTCAGCAGAGAACACATGAAGAGACCTTTCAAAATGTTCAGCTTGGCCAACACTGGCCAACTTGGCCAAAACAAAAGAAAGCAAAAAGATAGTTCCTTAAAAAGGAAAAATCTCAAGATGACATTTCAAAGCTACAGAGGTGTAAGAATTCCCCAGGGAATTCACTGAGGGGCTGAGGGTTTTTTTTTTCTTTTTAATAGGAAAAATAATATCTTTTCTCCTAAAAGTGATTTTCAAAAAAGGTGTTACTATTTTGCCTTTAAAGCTTTTCCAGAAATATTCTAAGGCAGATAGCCATTATGGAAAATTTCATATGGTTATATTTCCTCAGAAAGATCCTTTGGGGACCACAAAATCTGAGACATCCCACCCTCCTCCACCTCACCTCCCAGCCAAGTGTCTTGATTTCTTAATCAAAACAGATTTTTACAATATTTCATTTTGCCCCAAATTCATGTGTTTTATGTATTTTGTCATGCTTGGTAAGATTTTCAGTAGTTTTTGGAGAATGGAAATTTGACTTTTATAAAGTATTTGAGATAAGATATCTCAGATACAATCACGTGTATCCAGCCCACTGATGACAGGCAGGAGCGTCAGCTAAGTCAGCTAAGAGGGAGATGCAATTCAGGAACTCCTCCAGCAAATCTACACACAATAGTTTGGAAAAACTCTCTGGTTTCTCTGCTGCAGTTTAGTTTGGCTGACATGCACTTTGGAAATAAAGTGCACATCTTGATACTGCAAAGATTGACCTACATGCTTAATTTTACCATTTGAATCATTCCACTGACTTTAGTAGGATTAAACATGTGCATAAGTCTTTGAAGGAGTGAGGCCTAACTACCTTCTGATGGTACTACAGGATAATGTGTGTGATCTGAGGTGACATCTTTTTCTCTAGATACTACAAAGGCTAAGTGCAGTCTGCAGTGCTGTAGAGATTAATTACCAACTACGCACTACATTTTTCATTTCTTACCTCCTTTCTTCCTTCTTCAGCTGAGGGGTGTTTTACTTTGTTCTCATTTTGAGAGTGCCTGCATTTTAGTGGTATTAAGTCCTGTCAAAGAATGCTGCTCGGATTTCCTTACAGCACAGAGGGTCTTCCAGTCAATCCTGTTTCTTCTGGAAGCAAGTCCAGAGAGATTCACAGTAACCCACTTTATCGAAGTGGATCACAGTGACTGAGATAGATACCTTTCAAGAGTTCTCCTGGACAGGGCTAGGCTTTTCAGGATTGCTCACAGCTCAGAAGCAATTACTACATATTCCTAGGAGAAACAGTGACCTGGTGGCACAAATGTAAACTACTATACCGGTGAGAAAAGGTGTTTAAGCTGATTTAAATAAAAAGAATTTCACATACATACAAAAAAAAATTCCCTGCTTTTTTAAGCAGATTTATGCTTTTATCACTTTTTCTTTGGAAGTGAACCAGCTGACTGCATTGTCTTTGAAGAAGATTATCAAATGCTTTGTGGACTCCAGCAGATAAGACACTGTAATGCAGTTGTTCATAGATTTGCTGGTGTAAGCAGGCTAAATTTTCCACAGAGGTTGCACTGGGAGAGAGTCTTTGAAGTCAGTCCTACAGTAGATGTTGAATCTTACTCCTGAGAGAGAGAAAATATCAAACGCCATGCACTTCTGACAGAATCAGGCTGGGAAAGAAAAATCATAATGAATACAGAGAACAGCGCCTGATTCACTGAACTGATGCACATCCTAGCAAACTCCCTTTATTTAAGGTATTTGTATTTGGGAAAAAAAAAAAAACAAAAAGAACTAAAGTGGAATTAGCATCAAAAGCACATGAAGGATCAAACAATTCACTATGCTTATAATCCAGTTATTAATATAAACAGCTCTGGTGGTTCAAAGGAAAACCGCAGTACTGGAACCTACAGTGGAACAAAACAGAGCTTGGAAGGAGCTCAAGCTGCAAACCAGAAATGGGAGCAGGTTTCACACAAAGAACCTCCAGAGACCATTGCCACATCATCCTGAAAAGAGAGTGCAAAAATTCTGCGTGTTGCCTCAGCAACCCCAGATGTCAAAAGAATCAATTACTACATTAATAAAGTTAAATATGGAAGGTTGAGAGTACTGATAAAAATGCAAATTGAAATGGCCAAAAATCTGCAAAGGATGAGCAATGGAGACAAACCCAGAAAACCGTTCAGCCAGGAGGTTAGAAAAGAATGAGTCAGGAGAATGATGAATGCTAATGTGCCTTTGAAAAATGTGAGGCAAATACTTATACAGAACTGCACAGAAATTAGGTTAAAAGAGTCAGTGCAGAACTGAGAGAATAACCTAAGTGTTCAACGTAAGAAGAAGGAGCGATGCAAATCCACTGCTGATACTGTAAACATAAAGAAGTGAGGGAAGAAATTATAACCTGGTTTAGCATATCAGGAATGAGATAGCTCAAGAGATGAACACATCTCATTTTCCACAGACATATATGGCCTGTTATGAAACATACCTTAAATAGAAAAACAAAAGTCAATAATCAAGGACCAGCTGGATGGTACATAACCATTCAGCACAGAATGCAAACAAATAGCAGTGGTTAACAAGAAAACTAATTTTTTTTCTTTATCAGCCTCAGCACACATTATGTAGACAAGCAGACATTGGGCATGGGCAAATTCAAAGTTGGCTAGCGTATTACACTGTTATCATTCTTTGCCAAGAGCTATATTTTCAAAATAACTCACTAATTGTGTGTCAGTTAATTTGGGATCCCAAATTTCGGCACTTAAGTTTTTATCATTAGCCGTGTTCTGCCTCTGTCCCCGTTGAAGTCTGCAGTCAAGTTTCTATTCTGAATATCCTGCCTAACCTCCGAAGATCTGAAGCGCTTGCAGAGCCCTTTGGCTTTGGCTGTCATTGTGGCTGTTCAGCTTCTTGCTCAGCCAAGGCCTTGGAGCTTTGAATTTGAGCAACAGAAATATGGTAACCTAAAATCAGGAAAAGAACTTCTGGCGTTTGGTACGAAAGACTGGTCTTCAGGGAGGTAAATAGCTTCATCTGTTGCATATCCCACTCCTCCCTCCTCCCCATTTACCCCTCAGCCCAAAAGAGAAAAAAATACATTTTTGGAAAGAATTAGTAGGAAGAAAGCCCCACATCAGGGATTATTATAAGCAAATTCTAGGAGAGCTGCCTCCCCAGTAAGGACATGGCATCGACCAAGCAATCAGTAGTGAAGTGTAAACAGAGGCAGAAAGCTCCATAGCTGAAAAACGACAAAGCATTGTAAATCGCCCAGATCAAGACATTTAATTAGCAAATCTAAAAAGGATGAAATTACACTTTGTTGTGGATAAAATTCAACAAATCATAGGGCTAAGAACCACAATGCCTTGGAAAGACTTATGTTCATGAAAGACTGGAGACATGCATGTAGTCCCACTGAGTTCCTGGGGTTGCATGACTCACTGAAGCTCTTGCAAAAGTAAGTTCAGACAAATTGTCAGAAAGATCGGAGTAGTTTCACGTGTCCTGATACATCCCATCACTATAGCACATTATATGCATCATTATAGATTCATCTAGACACGCAAAAATACCTGCATGAGATGACTGTAGAAGAATTAAAAGAATTAATCATCTGAACTGTGGGGGAAAGAGTCTATTTTCATACACCTGGAGTTTTGGGAGAGCAATACATGGGAGGTGGTTAATATTTTGCCTAACCCATTGCAAAGAACTAATAAAGGTAAAAGCTGTACAGCTGCCCTGTCTAACCTGAGAACAAATCACAAAGGAAGGCATAAACAAAAGGCAGGTGAGTTCTCAACTGAACAACTGGGAGGAGGAGGAATAGGAAAAAAAAGAAGGTAGAGCAATCCACCCAACCTCTGTGACAGGATTTAATCAGAAAAGCAGTTTAGAAACAGGCAGTAAATCTACTGAAAACAAAGTCTCAAATAACAAACACCAATAAAAGTACAATATAAATAATAGCCTCAAGGCCAAAGTCTAGAGATTAACAGAGCAATCAAAAAGAATCAGAAACAAACAATTGTAAGTCTGTGAAGCAATCTGTCAAACAGTTCTTGAAAGCAGATTTATAAAAGAAGTACTGCGGAAGAAATGGTCTAACGCTGACTGATAGGGACAATATATCCAACCAGGCTGGGACTTCACAGTAAACGTTCTCTAATGAAACAAAAAAGACTTTTCCTAAAAAGCAACTACACATTGCCAGGATAAGGGATCATAAGGAACAGATCAGAAGTTTGGTGCCATAATCTTTGTATTAAATGCAGCTATCCCCACTTGGCACTCAAGATTTTGATGACGTTTACGCATGCTTGCTCCTAGGAAATATTTTAGAGCTGTACTGTTGGATACACTAAGCATTGTCCTAAGCAACTACAATCAGTACGCCTTTGGCATACAGTCAACGAAAATACACGCTGAGACTTAGCAGCCTTGCCTCGAGTATGCATTTGTGTACTTACGTGGGATGAAGTATGCAAAAAGTCCTTTTTTAATTTTCTGGGGCTACCACAGTTCTTAGGCAATCATGGACTCCTAATCTGGGGATACAAGCATCACAACATGACAAGGGTATCCCCTGCCCTTGCCTGCAACTTAGTAACATTCAGGACAGCAACATTTTGGAATAAGCCAGCCTTTGAGACTGGACAGTTGGCAAGTTAAAAGTTTATAATTGTGCATGAATATTCTAGAATTTAACTGTTAAAAATAATCATTTTAAATAAATAATAAAAGCCAGAGTTGATCTCTCTCTTTCCCCAAGCCCTTATCCTAGCAGGTGCCAGTTTAATATTCACCATTTATTCTTTTTATGATAAAGAGACCTCATTTCAACTCTCACAGCCCATCTTCTCTGCAGAAGCACGGCATTGTCTCATTTGCCGGTGGTGAGCCCTAATCCTGCAAATTCTGTGCATGTTCTAATCTTGCTAATGACAAACAATGGCACTGAAGGTAGCAGAACTGATGACGTGCATGAAGCTAAGTGCATGTCTAATTAAGTGTTTGCAGGATCAGCCCTCATTAAGATATTATTAATACAAGATCTTTTAATGGAGGAACAAGAAACCTTTCTGGGTGTTCAAAGAATAAATCCCCTACTGTTTCAAGGCTCCTGAACAAATAGGGTTTTCATATTTGCTTGCGTCCACTGTCTGTTCTGGATCTTTGTCGTTTACCCTGCCCCACATGGCGGCCTGGAGCAGCTGAGAGAAAAGTCTGGATGTATTTATTGTTTTATTTCCCATGGAACCGAGCCATGAACTAGTCCTCACCCAAAGGAAACTAACCATGATTGCACGACTGACGAGACTGCAGTAAAAAAAAGAAATATAGAGATCATTTTAAAGTTTACCCAAGAGCAGTGCCTCTTCAAGCAGCTTGACCCTGCGGCTTCATTTAGTGTTTCTAGGACAAAGTCTAGAAGGTTAATGTGCTAAGATAGTAAAACTTTCTCCTCGCCTTGGGCACATCACTTCTTCTATTCAGTAACGCAAATAATACCCCACCTACAGCAGCCTGCCCAGAAGCCCAAAGGCTGCGCAGCAACAAGACGCCGTTTCTTCCCCGGCTCCTTGTCTCCTTGAGACTGACATTGCCTGGGTGCTGAATAGCCTGGTGGGAAGAGTTCAATGCAGGGTTTGCACTTTCCCAGCCATTAGCCAGCTGCCACCGCATTTCATTATCTTAGGGGGGCTTTTGTACATCAAAGGGAGATCCAAACAGTGTGATGAAGTGGAAGTAACCGAGCTGGGTCCACGTTGTAAGATGCAGTATTATTTATTGTCGTTTTGGGTTTGTTTTTTTTTTTTTTTTGAGCCCATATCATGCCATCTGGCCCACTAACTGTAAAGGCCGGGGATGGAAAAAAAAAGGCTCAACACACCCCTCTCCGTTTCTTGGAGTGAATCCTGCTAAACAGCTAGGCCTTGGAGCAACTGCCTGTTGTTATCGTGCCTCTCTATTGTCTTGCACCAAGAGCCCTCTAAAGAGCACAGGGAAAAAAACAAAGGTAGCGCACAGGATCTCATGTGAAAACAAAGTGAGCAGACCATGAAAAGCAGCACCGAAATGGCTTTTTCTTTGCTTTCTTTCTGACATAGCCAAGAAATAGAGAGTTGGAAAAGGTTTTCTTTCAGTCTTCTAAAGAAGCTGCCTGTGAACAAGCCAAGGTAGCGGGTTTTGCATATGACCGACTCAGATTATTGTTCAGCTGCTTTAACTTACTTCATCTGTTGTCTTACTATGCTTTTCTTTTAATGACAAAAGGCCATATGTTCAGTAATTCATTGCATTTGTCCAAAGAGTTTGAAACCTGGTTTCCATTACCGGAAATCTCTAATTGATACATTCATAAAATCTCAAGAGTTATATTAAAAAGGGGGGAAAAAGTGGACCCTCTCTGAGAGTTATAAACTGCTAGTAAGTGGCTTAAATAGGAGTTGTCACTGCTCAGATTATTAAAATTGCACTCCTGTATTGTGGATTGTTTTACAGACCAGGGAATAAACTACAACACACTTCTACCCTACCTTTCCATCTCTGCTGTGCCTGTTTCCCACCAAAAGGCGCTGCTGCCAGGAAATAAAGCTCAACAAGAAATGCTCATACTTCCATATTTTATGGCGTACATATTTTGGCTAATGATTTATTTTACTGACATGTAGCCATTAACTCAAGGTTTTAGATATATAGAAGTTGGACTGTGAATGAGACAGTAGAAGTGTGCCATGTCAAAGGACTATGGCTTGAGAAATGCACCAGATACACAGATCATCACTTGCAGAAATACTGGTTCTGTTTTCTACAAAACCACAACATTCTTTTGCGTTTTTAATGCTTGCTATAAAAAGGAAATATTTGTTATGGTGAAAACTAATGTATAAGGCCCTGATTCTATAAACTGAGTCATGTAGGTAATAAATCTTTTACTCAAGCAGATTTCAAGGGTATTTGGGCATGAAAATCAGTTTACAGTATCAGGGTCAAATTTTGCAGCCTTTTAATAGGCAAGTCTCCATTGGCTTAACTTGAGATAGGCGTGAATAGGGGCTGAGACAGCACAGAACGTTTAATTTTGTTCTGAAATCCCCTGCTGCTCTGTACTGACTGTAGCTACCTGTAGCTGTGATATATCTTCCTGTAAGCTAACAATTAGATTGCTATCTGAGACTGACTTGGAAATAGTAGTCAGAGAAGTCAAGCTACTGGCAGCTAACATCAAAAACAAAAATCTCTGACCTTGACCATTCTCAGTACAAAAGCTCTTTTCCTGCTGTTTTTGAATGAACGAACAAATGAGAGCCAGCAAATGATATAGCAGACACTTTCTTCTGAAAAGATAAAGCAAATTTGTTTTATTTCTATATACAGTCTGCTGCCCAAACACAAAGGCAGGAAGCAATATTGGGAAATTCTTAAAAATATAACTTATGCTGGATAGAGGCTCTTCCTTCTCCTTTATATCACTTGGTACAAATAGTGAGCCAAGAATTTCCTGAACTTCTGCAATTTGCTTAGAAATTGTGTTCTCCCTTCCTTGCTACGACATAGTGAAGAAAGCATTTTCTTCAAGTAGTAGGTTTTAAATTCCACTTAAAATAAAACTGCATCTATCTTCTGCTCTGTCTCTACTACCTCTGTCTGGACTTTGAGCAGGTGCTGTTACACAGCTCCATTTTCAAACCGCACAGTGATAATCTTCCCCACTTCAGAGCACGGCAGGCGTCTCTTCTTGGGTAAACACCCCAGAGTGCCACCCAAATGGAGGCAACTATCATAAATAAAATTCTTTGCTCATTTACAGAAATATGAGCAAGCTAGATGTATGCAACATATCTCCACCAGACAGATTTGTGAAGTGTCCACAATGAGCTGCCCATAAAACATCTAGGTAGATAGGGCAGCATTATAGGCTCAAGGAATACATATTTTTATGCGGATGAAAGAAGAGAATTGGTCAAGGGCAATATGACAAACGCAAAATAGGCTTTCCATCTACATAAGGCAGTAGGATAGTATCATTCTGCTCTTTAGTCATTTCGATGAGTGTTTATTCCAGCATTACCAAAAACATGTCACAACTTCAGTTCCCTCTGTTCCCCTTACAAGACCAAATCTTCAAACATGTAAAGCAATTTCCCTCAATAGGTTGGAAGGGCAGTGTTTTACCCCAATGGCTCTGCAAGTAGCAACCTCAAGGACAACAAGAGAGACCATGCTGCGTCTTCTGGAGACAGGCTGGCAGGATCCTAGGCAGCCAGGATGACTTCCCACTGCCTGGAGGTGCAGAGGGTGGAAAACGCATCCAGGTGGGATGAAGCTGGAGGGATAAGCAGCCAGCAGAGAGGGGGGAAAGGCTGCAGAAGGGGCTGGTGGGCTCTGGAGAGGACAGCACTTGATCTTGGCGGTATGTTTGTCCAGAGGGAGAGGCAAATTTCATCCTCTGATAAACTGGGTTAGGGAAAAAATCGAGGAGTTTGGTTTCAGGGCTGACTCCTCACCTGATGAAAGCAAGAGAGGCTTTAATCATCTCTGCCAGAGCGCAGTGGCAGCTGAAGGTCTGGCCCCAGGGGCTTGCTGCTTCCGGTGGGCTCCCCTGGCAGGGCTGTTGTTGGACCCACACTGCCAGCAGACGCATGCTGAGGGCCAGATTGCAGCTTACCCAAACGCAGCTACCCAGGGAGAGTGCCATTCCCTCCGGCCCCCGTTTCCACCTTGCCATCCCGCACAGCTCTCATATGGATGTTTTTCTTTGCCAGCTCATTTGCAGCAATCCAAATGGCTATCTAGCACAGCCCTGGCATGGCATGAAGGAGGAACAAGGCTGAATCTGGTATTTCCTTGCTGCTATCAGGAAAAAAGGGAAGACCTAGAATGAGAAAATTCATATAGCACTTATCGAGAGTTACAGGCAGCTCCTTCCTTCCAGGAGGAGGAGGAAGGTGGAAACGCGCTGCAGCACTTCAGATTGTGTGTCAAACCACATTGCACCCCTACTTCAGAGATGGCTCAACCAGTTCCTAAATCTGATGGTCAGAGGGAAAAAGCATTCAAATAATACATCCCGTTCACCAGAACAATGATAAAAGTAGGCTCCCATGTGAAGGTGCATTTCCTCTGCACTACAATATCATTAAATTTCACAATGACAAAGACCAAAGATAATGACAGTTCTCACTTTGTTTCAGGTGCGGTAAACTAAAAGCAGCTTTCTTCAGCTTTGTATTTCATTAGAGGTCACTTTCTTCTAAACTACTTAGCTATTTCCATGCAGTGTCACTGAAAAAGCCTCCTAACTCATCAACAGCTAATGAATAATGACAATAAGTTACGAGGCACAATTCAAGGAAACAAAAACAAAAATGGAAGGATGTGAATTCTATGGAGCATACAAAGAAAAATGGGTGGGATGCTCGTTTCCTCAAATTGTATATCAACTTCATAAGCTAACTGCAAATTATCCCCCATTAAAGAATTAGGTGTCATCTTACATTCCACCCTTGCGCTCTTTTCCCAGCACTCCGCTGCAAAGCCAGATCGCTGTTTTGGCCTATTTGAAGGACTGCATTTTTTATATGTTTTTGAAATATAAAATACAGTTGTTGAAATGATTCAGCACTGGTCTTACAATATAGAAATTCAACAGATGACTTCAGAACAACTGAAAGAAATAAATCACAACATGAAGTTACATTAACTTGTGTTCAAATGATAGCATTTAGAATATCTTCAGCAAGACAAGAATTAAGGAAGAATTATAACATCTTGGAAACAAAACAGATTTTTTGTACAAATCTTAGAGGAGCTTCCTGCCAATGTGTTGCATTTCAGAATGAGATATTCATATTATAATTTATTTACATTTATATACATTTTATAAAGTTTCATTTTTAGTTTCCTGTTACTTCATTCTCTCATTTTTTCTAAATTTTTCTCTTTCATTTCTTGTAACTTTACTGGAGAAGTGCATTTTTTAAAATCCAGATGTTAAGTCTCTGCATTGGGTTATTATTTATGTCTTCTACTTTCAATGAGAAACATACAGTAATTAAAAATCCTGTCGCTTTGATGTATTGTATGCAGTATGCAATATTCAGAATATGTGTTTGTTTTTAATGTTTAGTGGTCTCAATCATCAGCCTAACAGCACTATATTGTTTCATTTTATTTAGGAACAAGGAAAATCTTAAATCTCTCTTAATAATTTCTCCTCTTGTATCAAAATGTTTGGAACATTGGTAAGATCCAAGTTTTCTAGGATACAATGAGAAGGGACTCCTTGTGAGAATATTAATTTATAGACCCACTTTGTACTTCTTTTGATTACAAACACGGTCTTTCAAGACAAAACAAATCTGTTTTATCTATTGTGTTATATTTTCTAGGAAAATATGTGTGTTTTAGAGACACTAAATTTATGTTACTGTAGAATAGATTAATTGACAACTACCTCACTTTTCTCTCAAAAAAACACATATTTGTTCATTTTATTAGATGAAATAAATAGACACTTTTGTCAATATTAAGAAGAACTGCAAATAGGTATAGCAAGCATGGTTTTCTATTGAAAGACATAAGAGTATACGTATAGTATACTATTTCAAGACAAGGCAAAATAAATGAATTTTTTTTCTATTTTAAGAATTTCACAAAATAGATGCAGAGTTAATCAAATCTAAAAACAGATTAAACTAAGAGAAGATGCTCTGTACCACAGTTAATTTAGTTTGACAATGTTAAACAGAAATGGATAACTGGTGTCTACTGGGAATACATACCTTGGCTTCATCTGATTGACCTCATGTCATTGCTATGCCACATAACTACACCTGACAGGTCATCGATTTGGCAGTATGTAAAGTGGATCCTTAAGGAAATAGCTTGGCAGAAAGCAGCTTCCCATGTTTTTCGCATTCCCACAGCAAAATTCAAGTCCCTACTGTAGTATTCATTACATACAGAGAGAAGAAAGAAAAACAATGCTCTTACAAAAGGTTTTATACTTTGAGAGAAAAAATGCTTGCAACAGTTTCACATGCCAGCTAATAGATTTCAGGGCTGTGATCACAAAAATGACAATGTAATACTGATTTCAAATTTCAGAATTGAAAAAATGATACAATTGTTATCTTTTCAGTCCAGCTTTCCCCCCAGAACTCCAATAACCTTAACACTTTCCATGCTTTGTCCTGCCAGATAATTTTTCTAGAAGTATGCAGTACACACATGTGGACAATAACAAAACCAAATTAGAATGCTATTTGTGCTGTTTCCACCAAAGCAATTTTACTCTACTTTGTGCCATCAAATGTACCACAATGTTTTCATTACCAAGTTAAAGAGGGTATGCCTAATGGCTTATACAGTCCTACTGCACAAGAACCCTATTCAAACATTTGCTCAAGTCATGCACGGTTTTAGTCACATGCATAATAGCCTACAGACAAAAGGCACAAGAGACAAGGAGGGCTTTATATAACAAACTGAAAGTAGTATTTCCCTGTGCTAATACTATGTAAACAACAGAAAGCTGCAGGATATCATTTTAACATGATTTTTCGAGAGAAAGAAACACTAATTGATATCTAAAAACTACAGTACCTGTGTCTAGAGAGAACAAGCTAATAAACAAACAAAAAACACGACTGAAAGACAAAATATTGATTTAGATATTAACATGATGAAGAAAGAAAAATTTTACATGTTTAAAATAAACTAAATGATATTACTTTAACACGGCTTAATTGAAAAGCATTTTGTCAGGATATGAAAGAGCCATGCTTTTGTTGTTTTATTAGATGAGGGAGGCACGCTCACAATATCAGGAAGAGCTGTAAATAGGTAAAACAAGACATCACTGTGTATCGGAAGAACATGTCAGCTGATGACATTTACTTAAGTGCTTGATGCCTGCATAAAGCCATTCACATTAATACGGGTTTAGTGCTGTGGAGTCAACGCCACCCATAAGGTGTCACCCTAAGAGACAAGAGTAGGAAGAGGGAAATCATAAGGCAAATCATCAGTTGATGTAAACTGACAGAGCCCACTCATTCACATCAGCTGAAGCTGCACTATGCAGTAGCAAACAAAGACAACTACAAAACTATGAGGGATTACAGAATAATCTGATCATATTCATGCACTGGACGTGTAGATTTTTTATGAATCTGGATGGCAGATCCCAGCCAATAGGCTTACCTCAAACTTAATGCCTATTCATGTCACTGTGATTTGGTAACAATGGACTGCTTTCAGGATAAACCACGCCATTTTCCAAGCAAAAGGCAAAGGACCCCTAGAGGATGCATTATTACGGGTCATGTTCTTGTTTCCAGCAAAAGAAGTCAATATAAGGTACTATCTTCTCTTCTACATGGTTCAATTATTCAACAGTGCCAATAAAATTAAGTGTGTAGAAGAGTCCAGTTGTTGAATTTTGCTGATACAAAATGTTGCCTTGGAACATGCATAAAATAAACACTTAATATACTCATGCAGCATTTCCATCTGCAGATTCTGAAGCATACTATGAATGAGATCAGTACTGGTTTCATCTCAGTTTCAAAGATGACAACACTGGGACAAGGGAAGTAAACTGGCCCCAGTCCCTCAGTCTGAAAATGAAGCCAGAGATTAGACCCAAGCCTCCTGAGCCAAAGTATCCTATCTACCAGAATGCATAATTTCCCTCAACACTGGACTGGGACCCCAGCAGACAAAGACCTCTCTATGGCAAAGAGCTGCATAACTCTAATAAGCAGTGCTAAAAGGAAATTTTCTTCCACATTGTAAAAAATGGCAGTTCATAGAAGCTGAAACTTTCCATGGGAATGACCTACTTCTGATAAAAATGTTAAGAAAGAATTGGTTTCTCAGGTCCAGAATAAAATTTTGATTCAACATGAATGAGAAAGAGAGCGATCCCTAAAATAGCCTCATAGTTCTAATCCTCATGTACACTGTATTTCCCAACGAATATTTCATATTCAGACATTTTTCACAGAACCCTAGAACACAGACTGGTGGCCACAAGGTTAGCAGAAAAAGGGCTTCAGCTTGAGTCTCCTGCATCTCATGTGAATGCCTGATCACCAGCTTATTAACTGTTCTAGTCTATTTATATCTGATGTGTAGTCATCCACAGCTTCAGAAGAGGTGAATTTCTGAGCTGATATATTTCAAATAATTTTCCAACTCTTAATGCTGGATGATCTTGACTTACTTGTTGTGTAGATACAAGAGGTCCGAAGAATCCTTTCAAAAAGAAAAAACCCAAATAAGCAACCAAACAAACAAAAGCACCAAAAGTCCTTGTCCAACAGCAGACTACAGGATGATACACCCTTAGCAGGAAGCAGAGCTGGTGATAAGTCAGCTAGATACTAGCACTGCCCTGTGCTGGGTGTTTTGCAGGGTAGCTATCTGACCGCTGCACACACATATACACCCTATTCTGAGGGGACATCAGCTATTCCTACAGTGCAATTTTGCTTCTTGTGCCTTTAACATGCTATTACAAAACATGAGCCTTGTTTGAGATTATCTCTAATTACCACCTCACTTAGTATGTTTTATTGTCAACACATTTTTCAGAACATCCAGCTGTGTGCACTAGCACTGCCAAAATTAAACCGAAAAGTTAATTATGTATAAGAAGTGGCAATACCTATAGATTAATCGTATCCTCAAGAACACTAGCATTTGAAATAGCAGAAAAGAATCAGCAATATTATCTTTAAGCTACCCCTCCCAGACCACGTTGTGCCACAGCCCAGTCAGTATGGTTCTGTTTGCGTTGGGTTTAAGGCCTCTCCAGAGCCCTGGGCTGAGGCCCAGCAAACCTGCCAGTGCCCCGAGCCTGTCCTGCCCACAGGGTTATTTTTTTTCCTTTTTCCTACTCCCAATGGAGAGCAGTTGACTGGCAATGCCCTGGCCACCTGATACCAAGAACAAATATGAAGCAAAGGAGGAAAACTTCACCAGGACTTCAGATTTCTCCTCTTCCCTCCTGTTCCAGTATAAGCAATGGCTATACCACATAGTGACCTGAGCCTGGACTTGCTTCTCAGCACTCACCCTTGACAATTAGCTTCAGGATATCATTTGCAGGACACTTAAGCCTATATTTAGGGTTTCAACAAGGCAAATTGAAGGGAGCTAAAGCTTGAAACTAAGGTTTTGATCTTGGCTTAACATTCAAGGCAACATACCTAGATACAAGATAACAGGCAGCCCCTTTATCTACTATGGTACAAGGCACACTGGCCTACAAATCTTAAGATAGCTCTCTTAGTACTGATAGAAATAAATCACTTATTATTAATTGAAAATTTCGATTAGCTTTTAAGGCTAAGCTCTGTGGAGCAAAAACACAGTCTCTTTGAATGTCAGTAGCAAAACCGTTGTCGGTTATAAGCACCATAAAGTACCCGAAGAAGTAGTTTTTCATCTTCTTTAGGGATTTAGGGAAAATCATGAGAAGATAGGTAAAAATACAGTCGAAGTTGTGTTGTTGAAATTTTTTTCTTTGTTTGAAGCAAACACCTTAAAAACTTCCTTCAGAGATACCAAAAACTTTGCAAATTTGGATTGAGTGAACAATTTTGACATGTAGAAAGGTAGAAGAAAAGTCAGAAACAGAAATCTTTGCTTCCAACATTTACTACATAAACCATGCAGATTTCTGATTTCAGGATGCTTTCATCTGGAAACTTGCTAAAGCTTTCTAGAAGCAGCAAAAATTTTATTTGCTTTTGGGCAATCTGAACATCTCTTTCCATTGTGTGCTTTGACCTCTAAATATATATAATTTCCCTAATGATAATTCTTTAGATTATTTGTGATGACATAACACTTCTTTAATACTGAGAAATCAGTAAAAGCATGTTTACCATGAACCCAAATGCAGGAGGAGAATATACAAAGCAGATTGCTCTCTCTGGCATGCAAATCACTACAAGGAGAGCATATAAGCTTTCAGGTCCCTGTTGTCCCTCTAATCAAGCCCCCAGAATCTTTCGGTATTGCAATTTAAGCCATTTTTAAAGGGCCAGGTTAGCTATTTTCCACCCTTACAGCTGCAGAACAACAGGCACTGTGTTGGCCTTCAGCCCCCTTCCCCTCAATGTGTTGAAGAAACTAAATCATATTGCCTCTTTCACTAAAAATGATCAAGACCTCTATGGACCTTTTAAGAAAAATAAGTAAAAGGTCATATTCCTGGCAAAATAGTGGGGTCAGTTCTGAGCCACAGAAAGGTCCAAACAAAACCCTGGCATTAAACCCAACAGCTGTAAACTTCCAAAACTAAGTGCTTCCCAATCTCCAGAACAGAACGCAAAGAGAACCATCTCATGTTTATTAATGCAACATCTGCAGGGCTGAACCTAGGAGCGATCACTTGCATGGGTCTGACTGGGTCACAAAGATGCCTGGGTAACAGGAATTTGGATTTGTTTGATAGAGACCGACAAAGCGTGAAAACATGGAGAGCACAGGTAAAACACAAAAGCTGCTCTTTCATTTAGCCTTCTTTGTTTGAGTTTGTGTTTAAGCAAAAAGAAGTCAAGGCAAATCTATCTGAGGTGAGAAAGACACACCCCAGCTAAGGCAGCTGGATAACCTGTGTTCATTTCACACAACTGTATTGTGGTCAACATCTGTAAAATGCTACTTCTTTACAACCACGTCTATTTAGCTTATATACTTCTTACTAGGGGAAATCTTCCCCTCCTTTATCTACAGTGCTTAGCAGCTAGGATCCAATCTTGGTTTTCATTTCTAGTCACTAATGTATTTATAATAATAAAAAATATGCATTTAGCTAAGAAAGGCAAGATCAAACAACCTTCTGTTTTTCAATACTACTATCAGTTCCAAAATACGACGCTAAACACAGAGCGGGCCAAAAGCCACCTGGAATCTGACGCAAGTAACTACTTTGCCTGCTGTGAAGCAGCAACTGATGATCTGTGCTTGTGAGATGCACTTGAGAATCAACTATATAAGTGTACATGCATTGAAGGGGCATTCAGGCATCAGTCACTTGTAGACATTCTGTCATGTTTCTTTATAAACTCTGGGCATGTGTTTGTTTCTTATTTGTATTTATCTTATCCTGCATTCACTAAGCTATGAGCTCAAAATGATAACATAATGTAAGCAAAGAACAGGCATCAAAAACAATGAAAATATTACCTTTGCAAGATAATAATATTAACAGTGTCAAATGAGCAGGAAAAGTACCTTTGCCTTCCCGATCCCTTGGGCACCCTTCTGCCAGTCTTACTATACCAGTTCAGGTGAACATACAAAGTGTTTTGTTTTCACTAGACTTTATGCCACTAACGGTTGTGTGCTACCACATGTCTGCCCAGTGCAGAAATTTTCTAATATTCCTTCACTTCCTTCATAGTAGAGGGACTGACTCCGCAAAAACACAGTAATACTAAGTATTTTAAAAAGGTATAATCTACAAGTTGAAAACAATCCTCCAACTCGTTACAGATCAGACCTGAAAACGCTTTAGCTTTAGCAGTCCTTGAAAACAAAGCGAGTGCCTGTAAGTGTGTATGCATCATTACTTTTAACAGAAGGAGAGTTCTTCCTCTCTAAGAAAATGATGATCCCTTAATAGTCTTATAACCTACTTCTAAAAAATCTGCCTGTCTCTAATGAACTATAGACCCATCTACAAAGAATGACTGCCAAGACACAGCACGGCACCGCCTGTTACCACTCAGGAGGTGCAGGCACAAATGAGAAAATACTCAAAATATGGGAATTTGCATATTTGTAAACTCAGAATTGAAGGACAAATAAAAGGCTTAATGTTCCAGTATTTTATTAGATGGTCTATTGTTTCAACCTGTCATGTATCACAAGCCACCCCACCTCATCTGCTTATCCCCGTACTGAATCTAGCAACTTATGCTTGCATTAAATACATTAACAAAAAGTCACACGGGCTTGATTTGCAGACATCAGGAAATGAGGCGCTTTGCTTCCTTTGGTGGGCTGCTTGAAGGCTTAAACCCTCTCTTTGAAAATTGTGAGATCCACTTCCAGTCTGGCAAATGCCTAGATCCAGGCATTTCCCAGAATACACTTCTTGTTACCTCGTTCTCCACAAGACTACAGAATTCTTCATCACCCTGTATTTCATACTGGGAAGGTCGTTTTAGGCCATAATATGGCTTCTCAGTCATATCTTTTTGATAGACTAACCAGGATGGAGTGTGAAGGTCTAACTTGCCAGAAACTCTCAAACCCTGATGCGGTTTTGGTGACACTGCTCTGCACTCTCCACAGTTTCTGAAATCCTTTCACCAATATTGACATCAACACAGTAAGTCATTTTCTACTACCAGTCATGCCACTGCCATGTTCCAGACTAAAACCACACCTTATCTCCCACTGCTTTTTTTACACACCCAAGTGTCTCACTAAGCCCTTTTTGCCATAACACTGTGCTGTTAGCTGCTACTCTTGCTCATCTGGTGAGATGTAAGTTCTTCTGGAGTCATTGACTTCCAGGATAGTCTCCCATTGCATAGATAGAGGATCTGTGTTTCTTGCTCCTACATGGATAATTCTGAACATATTTCAATAAGGTCGAATGTAACATGAGCGGACTGCTTAGCAAGCAGGGTAGATCACCTAGTATCAGCACTTTATCGTTCTTGTTTCATGCTCCTCTGAACTGTGGCATATACACATTTTAAGAGCAGAGATTTCATATGTATTTTCAAATCATAAATGAAAATGTTTAATAGCATTTGTACAGTACCGGTGCCTGCAGAACTTCGCTAGAAACATTTCCGTTCAACAACGAGTCTCCATTGACAGTCTTTCTGAGAATATGTAGTTATATTCCATTTATTATGTTCTATGGTACATTACAAGGTTCTTAAAACAGCTATTATGGCTAGAAAAAATAAAATAAATGCAAGCTCTGTTTGTCAGAATAACAAGGGCCAAATCCTGTTTTCCCTGAAATTAAGTACCGCTCCAGAATGTCCTTTGATGAGAGCTGGAACTGACCTGATCTAAAAAAATTAAACCACAACTCACTGTTATATTGCCACTAGTACAAAAGAAGTTCATTTGCAATAACCAATAGCATCCTTCCCTCTAATCTGCGGTAGCAACAGTCTGTTCCTCATAATCTGAGTCACAGTAGTCCACTCAGAAAGTTTTTACTGGATTTAACTCAAACGTCCCATTAGAATTCAGAAGTTTAGACAGCAAGCCAAGACTGAAAAGCAGCTTACTCTGAAAAAATCAAAACAAAATAACCCAGAATTATTTATTTCTAAGTGTATTAATTTACAAGTGGGATAAACTCACTGCATGATCATATCTATGTATCACAACCCAAAAAACACTATACTGTGGCGTTTTTTGTGGTGACTGAATATCCAAAGGATCAAATGAAAGGCCATGTTTAACTTTCATTTTGCAACAAAGTGTCAAGTGCACAACCCCACAAGAACAAAAACAAGAAGAACTCCTCCCACCGTTTTTAGGAAACTTAAATAGAAAGTAACTGATGAAAAACAATGCAAGTCCACTATCTCGTACTGAACTTTGAAGAAGATCCTTTTCACCATCGCAGACCTTAAAAAGTTACTGGCTGGACAGATAAACAGCAGTAGGAGGCAGCCTCATTTTACCACACATTAAAAGAAAGATAAGATGGAGTTTGCTGCACCACCTACAAAAGGGACACCTCTAGCAGCCTATCTACTGCTTTCTGCTCTTTCAATGACCCGGCCTACCCTTTGCTGCGATGAGTAAGCATTGCATCCGTCCCACGCGACAGCCTCCTTTCACAAGGTGCCAATCCGGTATGAGCAATCCTCTGGGTTTCAGGGAGCAAAAAAGGAGGAAGGCCCTTTGGAGGAGGGTTAGCGCAAGTAAGAAAACACATGGGCAATCCCTGTCATTTTCAAAATTCATTTCACTAGTTCATAGTGGCAATGTTAGCATTGCCCTGGCTCCCAGCTGCCCCTCTAGATTTTAGTACCCCAACGCCCAGTAGCAACGCGCCCCTTGCGTGCACAAACGGATGTCCAAGAAGTCAGAGGTAACATGAGAATGATTTGCAACTGCCAAGGGTAAAGTCAGTTTTACTGTTTCCTAGTGTGACTCCATTCGGTTAACTGTTGGTATCTTCACCAGTGGGTTACAGGAAGTGAATAGGTATGCGATCTCTAGCTACTGAGGAAAAGTAACGTCACGTAAAGATCTCCCAGGAAGCCAGCGGCAGCGCTAGAAACAATATTCAGATAGCACACACAATCCATGCAAGACTGCAGAGTACGGTGGGCAACATTTATGGCCCAGCCCAGCTCAACTGAGAAGAGCAACCATATTAAAACAACAGAGACTGTCTTCACAAGGCACTTCCCCGGATGCAGGGAGAGGACTTTCCCTGCGTGCTGCTTGCTACTATCAGTCAGTGCTTTTGCGCTCCTGTGGGCCTGCAACACCACCTGAACGAAACAGAGACTGTTTCACCTTGTGATTCCTGAAACTGTTTACCGGCAATCAACTACTCCTCTCCAAACCCCAACAGTGGCGTCAGGGGTGCAATTTGGCCTACAGAGCAACACACCCGCCCATGATAGCCACCAGGCAAGGAAGAGAGTCCAGGTCCATTCCCAGCACAGGGAGCTACGTCTGAGTGCCTGGCAGTTAAAACAAAACCAAACCGCTCCAGTGTGCTTTACAGGCAACCTCAGCGTAGCTAATTCAACCCCATCCAAAAAAAAAAAAAAAAAAAAAAGGAGGCCCCCTACACTGAGGTCCTGTCAGAGTACTCTTTTCTCAAGAGAACTGCACTTAGAATGTCTAACTTTATGCTTTGTGAGTTTAACTTGGTTAGCAGTTAGATGGATGTCAATCCAAAGTGAATTCAGGGACTTCAAATGAGCCATTTTACCTTGACACCAGCAGCTGAACTTGGCCCCTGACGTTTAGCAATAGTTTTACTGACTTTTGAAAACTGAGAGAAGCATGAGTAGAGAACTGAAAGAAGTACTTATTTCCTGTTCTTTACAGCAAGAAAATAATACATACCAATTAGCACTTAGAGCAAAATTTCCTGGAGAAAAGCGTTTAGCTATATTCCTCCTCTCATAAAAGGAGGAATAAGAGGGGTAGAATGGGCAACCCATGGGCACAGAGCATGAGAAGCTGCCATGGGAAGAGCCAAACCCTGCAGCTTCTCAGAAATAAACTTCCACTGTTCCCATTACTCAGGGGCATGTTCCTGAAATTCAGGAAACATATTGCTAATGATTTCCTCTAAGGTACTGCAATTCCACTGAGTTGCAAAATGAGCATGTGACCAGAGTAAGCTCTTCCTTTGAGGCTCTAAGAGTTAATAAAAATAATAATAATTACAGGTGTGAAATCAATATACTTCAAGTTAAAGCACACGATCACAGGAAGAATTTCACTCAGGAGAAGGTGAAACTGCTCTAACTAGATGCAGACAGTGATACCTGAACAAGCTGTTCACTTTCTTTGTATGAAGGAGAGAAACCAGCCCTTATCTTAAAGTGCATCCCTTCTAGCATAGGCCTTGGAAATCATTCTGAGCATTTTCCCATAAAGGGGTCTGTTTCTTTTCACTGATGGTAAGCAGAGCATAGGGATGAGGTCTCAGACTCGGAGATGACTGTAGACAGCTAATGCCGGGAGAGATAAGCCAACTGGCCATGGAGAGGCACTCTCAATTGGATGCAGGGCACCAGTGAAAGAAGTGCCTAGCCTCCCTCATCTTATTTTCCCCACCTGTGGTTCAGTCTGTTACACCTGATAAAAATCAGTCAAAATAATTTCGACTCAAACAGATCTGAGAGCTGTGCCACAGTGAGTATAGAAAAGGACATCCATTCTTGGCTTTAGCTTTTAATAACTTAACTGAAATTTAATGTGCCCTAACTTCAGACTTTCACTTAACTTTCGACAATCAAGTTTCTCTTCTCAGCTGCCACTTCTCCAAAGGGCAGAACTTCAGATAAAAAGTCCAAATCAGAGAATTCTCTCTAAGCTTCCAGGGAGAGGGAAAGAGGGTGCTTTCCAGCCTTTTGTGTCCACCATTTTTCGCATAAATATTATATGATAATAACTGTTTAACAACACCAGGGCATTTACAGACTCTTCTCATACATTTGAAGCCACTCCAGTCTTCCCTTTTACACTAATGAGGTACTTACACTCACTCTTTTTTTTTGTACCCTCACATTTATAGTAATTACGTTCTTGTATATTTGCATGAATTAACCTGTGGGTATTAGCAGCATATAAGCAACTGAACTGTTAAACATTTTAAGTAACCTGAATATTTTTGACAACGTGAAGCACTGCAGATTCTCCACTGGAACAGCCAACCAACCACAATTTCCTCTCCCAGAATAATTTCCACTGAAAGGGATTCTTTCTTTCGAAATCATTAGCCACAAGGTCCCTTCCAGTTTACATTAACCTCCCCTCCCCAACAATTAGAATAGCTACCTTGTAAATCACTGCAGCCCCCTATCCATTTACCGTATGTTATCTGCAGCCTGCGTTGGATCCACACCGTCTCCAGCTACATCTGGACAGCAGGCTGCAGAGAAATTAATCACTTGAGAACCTAATTCCAGCAAATCAGCACTGCCCTTTATCTTGGATTCAAGCAATATATAGTAACAGTGGATGCAGTCAAGCACATACCAAACTCAAGGACCATAAAGATGAAGGATAGGATTATCCACTGAATTGGGAATGTGCAAAATCCGTTTCACAAACTGCCACTGACGTGCTACTTAAGCGTGTAACATGAACACTGCAAAGCGGCACCCCCTGGTCCTGGAGGTTTCTTAAAAGCAGCTATGCTAGGCTTGCAAGATTCCTAGTAAGTAGGCTTAATTCAAAAGCAAAGATTTGCCAGGCTCGCTAGCACGGGAGCCTGGGGCACTGAGATTTAGAGTAAATGGAAACTTTCAAATAAGCACAAGAAGAGGTAAGCTAAAATTAAAACCTTGCTTTTTTTTTTTCCTCTGTAAATTCCCTCATTTGTCCCAAAGGACAGCATATAAATGTGTATATTATAGCCCATGTGATCAGACACTCTCCCAAGAACTATAAACAAGAGGCCTATGAGTCATTACTGGGCTGGGATCACATTCAGTTCTTTCCCACCGAATTGCCATGTGGGTTATTTGTCCGGTCTTTTGCTCTCTCCACTCCCTTCCCTCCCCCACAAATCATACATGAACATTCCTGAAATTTCAGCACAAGTGTGTTGGCTTCAGATATCCCAGCTCTTGGCGTCACGTGACAACAACATTTCCAAGGCTTGTGCACGGGAGTGAACCTCGCAATGTTTCCAGCACCCTCGGGCATCTGCTTTGATCCCTGCCAGAGGCTGCTGTCTCCTCGGCAGATGTGATAGCAGCATTTAACACCCACCATGTCTCGGGCATTGCAGTCTGACATGGCACAAATCTACCATCCCTAACAATTTGAATTAATTTGGACCAAGGAATGTAATAACCAATAGCCAAGGAATGTCCTATGCACACTTTTTCTGCAATCTCACCTACCAGAAAGATAATTTCTGGCAAAACGGTGGAATGAGCAGGTTTGGGCAGTTTCCTCTTAACCCGCTGCTAGATCAGACCTACTAACACATCTGTTGAAGTTTTCATCGTTCATTTAAAAGAAAAAGGTAAAGATAATTTCTAGTCTTCGCAGTTGTAGAAAAAAATGTTGAAGTTGTGACTTCTAAATCTTCAAAGGTAGATTGTAAATAAAAACGCTGACATTTATTACTTTTAAGCAAATCACATACTGGAGTCTGACTCATGAATACTGGAACGAGCAAATACCATGGCAATCATGCTGAAAATGAGATCATGATGCAGTAGGTGTGCAACATTCTTTTTTCAGCCTATTCAGTGTCTCTATTCTACAGTAATAAAGAGGAAAGTTCCTTTTCAGTTAATAATAAAGATTTTAATGTTTCTTCCAGTGCCTATGGAAATAATAAAAAACGCATTTGTGCCTCACTGAAAAGGCTTTTGACACATACTTGATCCCTGAAAATACTGAAGGGCGTATGACATATTCACATGAATAAGTCGAGAGACTTCATGGTACTCATGATGGTGAAAGTAAGAATGTACAAAGGACTGGAATTTTAGATTTAAAGGCTGCAAAACAAATCAGAAAGCCAATTATCCTTCTATTGATTGTAAAATGATTATGAAAGGTTGTTCGTATAGATAGGAGTATGTACCAAAAAGGAGCAAGCAAAAGAAATCAGCATGTTTGTATTGCAAAATTAGTCACGGGTTTGCATTAGTTTGATAATTCAGGAGACCTTTCGCATACATTTCAGCTAGGTTTGGAATTAACTTCATTAACTTCCGCAAGTTCTACTAATAGTGATTTCAGATTTACATGGCACATATTTTCCAACTGAGTATTTGTGGCAACTTTCAGAATTCAGACTTAGTGTTCTGCTATTTGTGATGCAGGTCTTGTCACTTCTGCAAGCGACCAAAGCAGAAGACTTCTTTCAAAGCAACAAGCCTTGAAAATAGTCACAAGAACATTTGTATAAACAATCAAGCACCTATATTTGTTTAGGTGTCCTTCTGAGAAGTACTTACACATTCACAACATTGTTTTCCTCAGTCACATTACAAAAGCCTCACCTGTGTTAAATACATCCAGACAGCAAATATGGCATGATAAATACCTGCAAAATTTACAGTCTAGTACCTTAGTCACACAGAACCAGTTTCTTTATACACATGGCACTAAATTCATCATCTGCTCTAGTGTCATCATGATTCAGACTGATACTGCCATTTCCACTACCTTAGGTTTTTTCCCCAACAATCTGAAGTCTACATGCAGAAGGACCTTACAGATTGCGAAACAGGAGAGTTAGACTATAAGCTGTAAACGGCAAAGGAAGAAAGCAGTTGGGAGTTAGAAAAAAGATAATAATATAACCCAAGAAAAATTAAAGGTGGAATTGCAAAGGTTAGTGAAAATCACTAATACCTTTATAGCCTAAGTGTACCACACTTAGGCAGCTTGATTTTATTTCGCAGTTATGATACAGAAGTCTTTCATACTTATAAACCAAGTTATAAGCTACACATCATAGAGCTTGAACCTTTCTAGGCAGAAGCAACTGCTTTGGTCCACCCATGTAGGGAAGGGTGCCAGGCTCAACTGAAATGGATATCCGTTTTACTGATTTTTCAGACAAAACTGCTCACCAGAAAGTTGAGAGAAATTTTCTATGTTTCAAATTATCAGTATGAATATAAAATAAAATTAAGATTCTAATATCTTCATTTTACTTCAATTTAATTCCAGTACAATATTAAATCGATTAAGTGATTGCAAACATGATGCACTGCTTTACACAATTACAACTTGCATAAGAAAATCTTAAAAATCTGCTCAGCTGACTAACAAATTCAGTCTAGCTTCAAAATCACTTTTTTTTCAGTTATAAAACTGAAAGAGAAAATGGAAAAATTCAAAGAAATGTTCCTGTTAGTTCCAACATAAAAAGTGAGTAAGGAGGATCATTGTTACCCATCCGTGTTCATTTACAAACATCTGGAGTAGAATGTGAATTAATTCACAACAAGCAGGAGCCTAAAGATGACCCACTGAGAAAGGATCTAGTAAATAAACATATATTTATACAACAAATTTGTGTGTGCGCCTTTGTGTATACATACACAAATAAAATTCAGTTTAAGGAGGGTTAAACTCCAACACCTGGAAGGAATGTTGCCTTTCAATATTGTTCTTAAAGTACAACAAACTTGTTAATTGGCCTGTGGCCAGTAAAACTCATAGAAAGAAACCAACCATTGCTTGCTCTTAAGTTTTAAAAATTAATATTTTACAAATTTTACAAGAGCACAGAGCAGCAAGGGCGTGCTGTTTTGAATTTCTCATATGCAACCAGAGTCAGCAAATGATAGTATCAGTACTAGAAATCTGTCTTTAAGGTGATCTGGGAGCTACAAGCAGTACCCAAGTCTCACTTCTATACTACAGCCCCTTAAGTAACTGCTGAGGTCTAGGAACGCAACAGTGAAAGCAAGCCAGCATCCCCAACCCCTACCCTATAGTCTGGCATTTCAGACGTCGCTGCTCTTCGCATATATTCAAGGCAGCTCCACAAACGCTAAAGGTCTCCTCCTTTGTACCCTTTAAATCATAATATATTAAATGTTTGTTGATTATTTGATTCACTTAAATAATAGGCACATAAAACAATCTCACTGGCCTCTAGAATGCTCCAGAGAAACTGCAAAGCTAGAGGCCATTTTCTGACACTAACAGGTAAAAGCATCGAATAAAGCTATACCTCTGAAGGAAATTTTAAAAGGTTGTAACAAGCCACGATGGGACACTGAGTGTGCTGAACACAGGAATCGCAAAGTAAAAACACTTCCCTGTGCACAAACGTAAATGCCCTTGAGATTCCCTCAGCCTACGATTTTTCTCATCCAATAATATTATAGTACTATTTCCCTTCCTTATATGTTGTCATGGGTCACTGTCAGTGGAGAAAACGCCAAAACTTAGAGTTCTTCTTTCCTTTTTTCAATTTAGAGTAATTTTTCCTTGCTAGTTTTGCAGACACAGAATTACAATATTACAAGGGCAAATATTTGCTGTTCCACATACAGCATTACTACTTATGTGGATTTCTTCCCAGCAGCTGGAAGGAAATATTTTTCTTGTCCAGACTGAAATATTCAATGGTTAAGAAATAAAGAGCTAGGAAAAGCTGAACACAAGGCTTTAGAAATACAAGGGCGCAAGACCTAACCCCTAAGAAAATTCCACTGGACATAAAGTTACAATAATTTAGATCTGTTCATTTATGGTAAGTCAGCCATTTTACTGTTGACCTACTTTGTATCAGCAATAATTTGTCACAGTGCATTCTCCAACTGCAACTGAAGGAAAGGTTGAAACCATACATTAAGAGCATAGTGTCAAAGCAACTGATGTTAATTATACCCTGCAGTTCCTATGTTGATGAAATTGTCACTGCTAACCATTAATACAGCATTTACTGTCTAAGCCTGACTTGCTCTACCAACCCTTGAAAGCCACTGAATTAACATCCTGCTTCACAATGTTCACTCTATGCCACACTGGAATGTAAATGTGAAACATGTAAAAATAACCTCTGCTATTACACCAAGAATGTGTAAATATACATTCCTTTTTAGGCGAGCTATTTATCTCCAGTCTATACCATGTTTCACTCTTTAAACTAAAAACACCTTTAATGTTCTTCAGTCAAGTGGCAACTTTTGCCAATATAAACTATTTTTGCTAAAAATTATGGCATCAATTAGAGGAAACTTTGGAAAATGTAGAGTGCTACTTGATATATGGAAATTCAGAAATAGGCTTTACACAGATACACAGAAAAGCAGCAATGTTCTTCATGTGATTCATTGCTAGCCAGTGCAGTAACAAGAGATCATATTCCAGGAGTGCAAGTTAGCAAGGCAAATTAGAAGGACACCTTATGTGGATTTGGTGTCCACATTCAGTGACACCTGCTTAATTTGGTGACAAAAAATGTTTACAAGCATCAGTGCAAACTAAGCACTCTAGAAACGCTATTCTCTGGATTCTTTGTTTTGCACATCAGTAAACTGTTTTGTAAGGTCCTACCACAGTACAGCTCCCTCTGTTTCCAAATTATGGGGTTACTCTCTTTTGCCCATTTAAATTGAAGGCAGTTGAGACTACAGAGGTTTAACAATATTTAGCCTTCGGAACAATCGCCACCAGCTATAACAAGAGACAGCGCAACCTGACCTTCTGATCCAAGAAGAATCTCTTTAGTAATGACGTAAAGAGACACTTTTTATCCTATTGATTCAATAAGAAATCATAAGGATATAACTAAAGCAGAAGCCAGTGATGATGTTTTCATATCAGAACAGCACTTCTCATAGTTTATTTCCCAGTTCTCAGGTAGACTGATAGAACAAAGCAGTTACAAAAAAGTCCTATGGCATGATGAGGACTTTCATATAGATCGCCTAGAAATCCTCCAAGTCAGCAGAAAAATAGAAAACTAAGATCAATAATACTAGTAACTGAACAAAAGCTTTTACATCTCTATTCAGATCCAAGAATGACCTTAAGACCTGCTGGTCTCAGTGACTGCTTAAGCCAGAGTTATGTCTCCGGACTAATCAGGAAAAAGAAAAACAATTACAAAAGACTAGAAGGACAGAGATTCTTACACGATACATATAATACAATTCTCTATAGGAGCATCATTGCCAGACATAAAACACCAAAAGTAATCTCAGGTGTGTAGGATCTCACACAAGCCACAGCAAGGCAACATGCTGTAAGAGCCAGAAACATTTGCTCACCTGGCATAAACTGGAAGGCAATCGTACACTTCATAAAGACATTCACTGAATGGTCAACAAGTTTCAGCAGAGTACAAAATAAATCTAAGAAAAGCTCTAATACTGAAGTTGTGCACAGCCAAGGGCACCCTCAGAACACCCACAGAGCAACAGAATTATTCAGTGCTTCACCAAGAAGGTCAAACTAATTTAACCTGTACCTGGCAAGCAGGTCTTGAATATGCTCCCATTTAATAACTCTGTTAAAATATAAGCCTTGCTGGTGTCATAAAGACACCTTAAACAAACGACAGACATTTAGCTTAGTGCACTGTTTGTTCTACCTGCACCAAAGCAGAGGCTTGGCAACAGGATTCTCTTACAATCTTACCCCGTTTCTCTCAGGAGTTCTCCCTATGCCCTGCTGCCACAGTATGCTAAGTATTTTTAAAATCAGACAAGAGCACATTGTGTACACACTGGGGTATATTTAAAAATCCAGCTGGAAAAAATTCCAACAACTGAGGCTCAGGTTGTACCAATTAGCAGTTACAGCTGCAGTTACAAATTATGTCATGAATGAAAGCACCCTACCGTAAAAGGACTAAAATGTTAACCATCTAAGAGAGCACGCTCACTCCTAGTTCAGCGTCACATGCCAGCCTCACAGATGGAACACGTACTGGCCTGCAAAGCTATGCCCAACTTATCGAAAAGAAAGTGTCTACAGTTGATGCTTTCATAATTTGCATAGTTCATGTCAAAGATCAACTATATAGCTACCCTTTCTGCTGTTCTTACTGTGTAGCAGAAACAACCATAAGCAGCACCATTATACACCAAGCACAGCTTTGTTGGCAGCACAGGCAACAAAAGTGTAATGTAGCTTTACAGGCAGCCAAGCTCAATTTTTTTTTATTATTTCCATTCAGACATACTATATGTTGCTTATGGAGATGTACTGAAGCAATAGAAATACCCCGAAACACTTCTGTTGCATTAACATCTCTTGCTTAAAAATTTAGTTGAAAGCAATGACTTACAGAAAGTGCAATTTTTTTAATATGAAGCTAAACTTTGACTCTGCCAAAGAGTAGCACACAAATAGTTTAAAGCTTGCTCATTCTGAAGCTGTGATAATAAATCTATTATTCTTCGATTCAGATAATGAGCAAGCTCTTTAAAATTCATTGTTTCTGTAACATTTATACAACACCTTACTCCAGAAAGCAATGCTGCTACACAGTATCATGGCAGATGCACTAGCAGTACTTGGGGGGAAAAAAAAGTGCTGAATGTTGAAGTATTTATTTTACCATGATCTGCACATACATTTGCAAAACTGAACTTTCAAAAGAACTGCTGGGGAAGAAATTAGTTAAAAAAAAGGGGGGGGGGAGTTTAGTCTTATGCTCTTATGCTTTGCTTGTAATCAGAAGGCAAAGCTTTGAACTGGAGATACAACACATCACTATCACCACATCTCAAGGCTTATGCTTCAGCAGGACTTGCCACAACGCACAGCAAGCCTTAAGTTTAGTTTTATCCATAGCTAACAAATTTGGTTGGCAAGTAATAATTGCTTTATTTTCTTTTCCTTTAGTATGATAGCATTTGTTCCCATAACAGAAGTGACTGAGTTGGGTTGGCCTTTTATTAAACACTCTCAGTACAAAGTACACAGGAGATAAGGAGCAGAAAGTTAAGTACAGTGCAGCACTTCAAGTGTAAAGAAAGTGGAAAGGAATTTCCCTCAGGTGTGTCTAACCACTGTGCAGTATATAAATGACATTAGTGTGGTGCTTAAGTGAATCACATCTCTGCATCATTCATTAACTTTGAATACACATAAATAATGGGCTTAGTTTAGCTTCAACCAACCTTTTAAATTTGGGAAAAAAGATCTACATACCTTTTGTTGAATCCCATCTTAATGATTTCTAAAGTGAAAGTCTTGCATCTGAAGAAAGCAAAAGGCGAGCAACCCTTCTGTAGAGTGGTTAACCTGCTCTTAAGGCTAAGGGACATTTGTCCCAGAAACTCTTATTGAGCAGGGAATCCATCAGGGAAGAATTGAGAACTTGTGAGAAAGTAGGTCAAAATGGACACTTTAGGTTTGCTATATCCTTCATCAGGAAGCCATGTAAACTTTAATCCTCTGGATTTATTCAAGTCATCTTTGGTGGATGTTATTTCTGTACCTTTTCCTCATATCCTGGAATTACTGGCCCTGGAGTTAATTCCACATGGACTGATTTTAAAAGGTTTTAAAGTGACATGTAAAATATCATGTTTCCCTAAACTTCCCAGGCATTCACATATAACGAGGTCTTCATTAATCCACGTCTGTATCAAGTGTTCCCTAGCACCAGGGTGCCATTGACGTTCTTATCCTTTATAGTACCTACTTTGTATCTACTGTGAGACAAAAATAGTTTAACTGATCCTATGTAATCACGACAAGAGATTAATTAAAATGCCAAGATAGGAAACAATTTATTATAGAGAGAAGAAAAATTTCTCATCCAAAATATAGAAATCTGTACAACTTTTGCCACAATCAATATACATGAACTGTACAAATTTACACCAGTTCATAATTTACCAAATAAAAGATGACTAACAAAGTTCACAAAATAGATGGTGGTTTGTGGAAAAGACTTTTACCCAATTAAGAACAAGGAAATTACAAACCAGACCTCCACTTTCTAAAAATAAGAAGTTTACTCAGTCTTAGAAAACTACAAGCTAGCAAATGTACAGATAGCTGGCTGGTGCTAACACCACAGTTCAGACAGTGTCTTTATACGGTCTTTTTAAAGCCTGTTGCCATGGCAGATTCTGATCACTTGCTACTTTTGAGGCCAATATAAAGATCTGACCACTTCCCCAGGTCATACTTACTAGTTTGTCTTATGTACATTTATACATATTTGTAAGTGCTAGGTAAAAGTCTGAAAGATAAAATTTCCAGTACTATTGTGTTCATAACAGTAAGTCTTGTTACTGAGCTGCCAAAAATGCTAACAATTAATAAATGTAATAGTGCAAATTTACTCTGCAAGACCTATTGCAGAGAATCACTTTATAAATACAGATTGGAGTTGAAAGAATTGGTGTAGAAATTAAGTAAGATGTCTTGGAGAAACTGACCCTTCCTAGATCTTCTTCACTCCCTAGCAAGTTGTAATCGTTTTGACTCACAGGCTATTAAATCACTGAAAGGTACTGTCCAAACTATGGCACTGTCACTTTAAAGTATACCACTCTAATGTGTGCCAGATCTTCACAGCTGTGACATGGTTTAAATTCCATAATCCATCCCCAGAGGTGCCCACCCAAAGTAAAAACCAAATTTATCCATCCATTTTAAGGTGATCCATCCACAGACTATATCTTAACCTGATACAGTCATCATATTGTAGCTTTTGGAAGGGCTAGTTCTGCCCAAGAGAAGTTCCTCCTTACAGCTTATTCTGCTGTCTACCATTTGCATGTTGGTGTTATTTTGGCTACCTCCTGCTGGTGCAGCTTCATACAGCACACAGATTGAGCCATCCTCTCCAATACGATAGGACACTTCATACGGGTCAACCCATAGAGTGAGTTCGCTTGGAAGAAGCTGGAACAGTTCCTGACTGCTCAATCCAATCCGCTGTGCTGCCTGTCCAATGAGAGGATCCATTTTATGGTTGATCCGGATACATCGGTAACCTGATCCCTTGCATGGCTTTTCTGGGAACCAGTGGTGTTTATAATGTTCTATAAAATAAGAAAAAAGATTATCCTCCTTAACTCTGTATTCAAAAAGACGTACAGTGACCTTTGTTCTCTTACCTATTTCACATCTCAAGAGGCTGAGAAACTTATTTTAGTAAGAAGTAACCTGAAATATCATTATGGTCTTTATTTCGGCAGATGCTTTACATAAGTGCAGCGTCCCTTGCAAAGTACTCATGCACAAAGTTATTGTTCCATACCACCATATATAGAGAACAATGTTTGCCATCTGAAACGAGTGAAATAACTTCCTAGCATTCATAAAAAACTACAAAAGTGATTACATATAGAGCAGAAAAGCTTAAGGACTCCAACAATCCACAGATTGAGAAGGAAAAAGCATCTTTTCAGCATCATCTTACCCATGCTTAGTTTCTCACATCCCAAGAATAGCTAGCGACTAGAGAAAGAGCTGGGCAGGCTTTATTTACTTATTCAAACTGCACTTCTCCACTGCTCTTCCCAGTCTGTTTTTCAGGGCTGGTATCAGTGACTTACCTTGCCCTAGAGATTCATCCCACCCAAAAACCCCCATAGGTGTGAGGCTACTTGTAGCACAGGACACTAGGCACCGTCAAACATGCCAGGACATGCTCCTGGGATTTCCAAACCGATAGGGCAGCGCAGGATAACTTTGTATTTGATCCTAACTGGAGCTTTCGGGTGGTTGTTGTTAACAACAGCTACGAGGTGCTTCCAGGAGACAGAGGAGCTGAGATAGCGCTTCAGTGTCTGAATTTTACTTGACCAAAGAAAAAGCCATTCAGAAGCGCTTTTCCCAGGGGAAAGCGAGCGGCTTGATCCCTTGCAGCAGGGCGGCAAGTCCGGGTTGCTGTGCAAGCTCTGCCTGCCGAGCCAGGCGTGTGTGTGTGTGTGTGTGTGTGTGTGTGTGTGTGTGTGTGTCTGCGTGTGCGCGCTTGTGCTTGGGGGGGGGGGGAAAGAGAGGAGGGGGGAGGTGGTGCTGTACGACGGCTTAAACCGCTTTTGTTTACAGCCCGCCGTCTGCCACCCCCACCCGCCTCACCCACCGCCGACAGCGGCCCCCTCAGAGCCGCGGCGCCCCCTCCCCTCCCCTCCCCCCGCGGCCGCTCCCCCTCCAACGGTCGCCCGCGAGGCGCGGCGGCCCGCGGCAAGGCAGCGGCGGGGCGCCGGGGCGGCCGGGCACGGCTCGGCTCGCCGCCCACGGGACGCCCCGCCGCGGGGTCCCCTGCCCCGCCGCGCCGCCCCTCACCTGCCAGCAGCTCCTGCAGGCTCTGGCTGAAGGTCTGCAGCTGCCGCTCGTTCATGAGCCCCTTGGTCCGCAGGAACTTGGAGATGAAGCTCACGGCCGCGGCGATCTCGCGTATCATGCTGGCCCGGGTGTACAGGGCGGGATGCATGGAGGCGGCGGCGGGCGGCAGCCAGCGCTCCGGGGCGGGCGGCGAGCGAGCGGACGGGCGGCACTTGGACGGGACGGGGGTGCGCGGAGCGGGGGCGGCGCGGCTCGGCTCTAACTGGGAGAGGAGCAGGCGGCGGAGCCCAGATCACATCCCGGGGGCGGCAGCCTCCTCCGCCTCCTCTTCCTGCGGCAGGGGGGCGGCGGCGGCAGCTGCGGCGGCCGCGGCAGCGCAGCCAGCATCTCCTGCTGCGAGGGGCGAAGGGAGCTGCCCGCCCCGCGCCGCCTCTTATAGCCGCGGCCGGGCGGACGTGACGTCGCGGCGCTGGGAGGGGGCGCGCCGCCGCCAATCGGGCGATCGCACCATTGTGACGGCCGGCGGCGGGGCGGGGCCCGGGGACGGCGAGGGTGACGTAATCGATTGTAAACAAATAGAGCCGGCGCGCGCGGTGGGGGCGCGCTGCTGCCCCGCGGGGCTCCGCGCCGCGCCGCGCCGCGCGGGGGCCTGCGCGGGCGCGCGCGCCTTGGGGGAGGGGAGGGGAGGGGAGGGGAGGGGAGGGGAGGGGAGAGGGTCCCGGCGCCGGGAGCTGCGCGGGGGGAGCTGCTGGCCCCGCGGAGCGCAGCGGGCTGGAGGGGTGCGCGGACGGTGGCAGTGCCCCCCGCGGGCGCGCAGGGTGCGCGCACCCGCCTGGCTGGGCCTGCCGCTGCGAGGTCGGACTGGAGAGCCGCTTCCAGCCGGCTTTGGGGCTGCGCGTTGTCCGTGGGGAGAGCGGGGGACACGTCAGCTGCGGGCGGAGGGAGGGCGCCGCGCGGGGAAGGGGGAGCGGGAGCGCACAGGCGGCTGCGCGCGCTGTTTTGCCCCCTGCCCGCGCCGTGCCTTGGCGCGGCAGCGGCCTGCGGGTGGTTTGCGCGCCTGCGGGGACGCGCTCGGGCACCTCGGTGAGGCCGCGGTGGCCCCAGGGGCCCCGGCCTAACCTCAGCGCGGGGGTTTCGGGAGCGCCCCCGAAATAAAACTCGCGAAGAGCGGGGCGAGGAAGAGCAGCGAGGTCGGTGGCCGAAGGCTGCCCACCGCCCCGGGGGCGGCGTGGCGGGGATCACGCTGGGCCTGGGCCTGCCTTGGAAACGGGAACGCTGGGCAGCCCGAGGTGGGAGCTGCCCTTGGCCGTGTTGCGCTGCCGAGAGCAGCCTCGGGGCACCTCCGGCTCCGTAGTACAGCCTCCCTTTTGACTTTACGAGTATCCTGACTTCCGTATCACTTGCTCTGAAACGGGATGGGGAAAAACAGGGTGGGCAGGAGGACTGGTGAGTATTCCTCAGCTAGGAACGGCCAAGAGGAGGGTAAAGCCTTAAGCCTGCCTGTGCCCAGTGTCTCCCTTTTTTGCAAAACCAAAGGGGACGTGAAAGAAGTAGCAGAAGTCCTGTTTTTTGTTAAAAGCAGAAAATGTAGTTTCTTTGATGGAAAATGACATTCTTCCCCTAGGCTATATGCCCTACCCCTGTGCAAAGGTGCGAATGACGAGCAGCCATCACTATTGGTATTTACATGTACGGTATTTCCAGACAAAGATCAGAAAGCAGGCCATTAAAGGCACAATTACATCCTCAGATGTTTAATAAAAATATATAATGATTCGAAAATATATAAAAATAGGTATGTATAGAATAAAGAAAATAAACCGTTTCTGCTTGTCTGCACATGTAGGAGATATGTAACGCTTTCAGTCTTTTCTCTGTCCTAGACTCAGCCTCAAGGGACTCTCTTTGACTCTCCGTACGCGAGGGCTATCTGCCAAACGTCTTGAAAAAACTGTCCTGGAAGCTTAAATTCGCAAATGTACTGCATACTGAAAATCTTGGCACAGGTTTTAGGGCACAGCCTCATCTATTTTTTCCCCACTGACCTCTGAATATTCCATTGGTAATCATGACCGGTCCCTCTAAGAGGCAAGGAGGGAGGAGCTGATAACCTTATCCCTCCTCCTGCTTCTAGTATTACCCTCTGCTCTGTAGGTACCAGCTATCCCTTCTCAAATGCTTTTGCAGCATACTTAAGGTATACTCAGAGAAGGCATTTCTGTTTTGTTTGTGGGCTGGAATTTGCTGCCTGTGTTTCAAACCTGAAAGCAGTATTTGCTTCCTTACCCCTGCCTGACCATGACATCCATCAGCCTACTGAAAAATACCACCTCTCTTGTACAAAGTTGGCCTTATTCTCAGAACACCACAAATACAACAAAACTACTGGAAATACTTCAACAAAGAGAGTATAACACTTCCACTTGTGGTTGGACTTGAGCTTTACCCTGGCCAGTTTCTTCCGTCTCCTACTTAGCACGAGGCAGAATGAAATGCTCGTGAGGAATTTTAGGAACTCCAGAGTTAGATAACTGGTCTTACGCAGGTAGTAGCACCCCAAAGCATGAGGATTAACGAGCTCTCAACTTGCTAGCGCTGTCACTGTTACGGATAGCAAAACTGCTCAGATCACATTTTATAATTACCCCCCTTGCATTTTACTTTAAGAATGTAATATGGCAGCATGTACCTCACCACAACTCTGCAAGAGGGGAGACAAATTAAAGGATTTTTTTCTTTTTTTAAAACCTTGGTAGTCTATAAATGTCCCCCAAATCTCCTGCAGGGCAGTTAAGTCAGACCATTTTACCAGTCCAGAAGTTTTGAAATCCCCTATTGCTTTGAAATGGTTATGGCATGTATGAAGTCTTGTCTATGGACAGGATAAACGTGTGTGCGCACATATCCGATACACATTCGAGGAATAAACTGCTTCGGTGCTCTAAATGTGCTGCTCGCAAGCAGTGCAAGTGCATCTCCCAGGCTCCACCAGATGCCAGGCAACAGGACCTCGTCCCTGGCCGTGGGAGAGAAGCACGGTCACAGGAGCTGCTGATGCAGAGAACTTTCTTCTTTCCGCAGCCCAGTCAAGTCCACCGCCACCTCAGTGTTATGGAGGGATAGCAAAGGAGCTGCTGCCACTTCCTGGCTATGAAACAGTCTGAAAGCTCCTTGTCTTTCCTCTGGGATATGCCAGCTCTTAGTGATAGTGAACACTTTGGCATATGTCTCATGGGATCAGGGAAGGTTGACTCTCCTTGCCAGGACTTCAGCGAAGAACATCAGAGAAGCTGGCCTTGCCTTTAGCTCGGCTGCCAGAATGAACCTTAGCTTTCTGCCACTATGCCCGCAGCATTTGATAGATCTGCTACTTTGTTCTGAATTACTTTTTGGGAATATGCAGAGGTTCTTCCTTTCTCTGGCCAGTCCCCAGCTTTCTACTCCTGGCTTGGCAGCTCTGGACACAAAGGAGAAAGCCTGGCCTAGTTAGTACGAGATGCTCACTGATACCTTGATGGCAGGGCACGGAGGAAGATAAATGTAAACATGAAACCTTATTCAGCCCATCTGATACATTAAATGAAGCAGGGGCCCTAGGGAGAGAAAATAGAGAAAAGAGTATGTGATGATGTAATTAAAGGCTGTATCATAATGAATATGCACAGAAGGGTTGAATTAAGGTTGTACTGGCAACCCAGCTTCTGATATTTCCTAACTTTTAAGCAATACCCTGCAACCTTTACAACATTTCTTTCATGTTTTGGCAGAGACTATGTCTCACTATTGGTTTGGAGAGAGCCTAGCACTTTGTGAGTTCTGTCATAATGGCAATAAGTAATAGAAGTTACAACTTCTTTTATCTGTGCCACACACACATATACACACCCTATAACTATTGCAACATGCCCTTTTCCCAGCTTTTTCTGAACAAAGCTAATGACTGTCCTCCATGGTAAGCAGGAAGATGCAAGAGTTCAAAGGAGAGGAATTTCATTTGTTATGGTCCTAGGGTCTGAATTAACACGGATTTGTTTATGAAAATATATACTCTGCATGCACAGCAAAGGTTTTTTTTCCTGTTTTGGAAATCATTCCTGACAGAACAAGGAAATACAAGAAAGTGTGAAAGTGTTACAGGCTTTTTTATGTGGTATCTTATTAAAGTCTTTCAGCATAGAAAACAGCTAGATCTGTTCTCTTCCTATTTCACTGTCAGTTGTAGCTTGATTTTGCAGTGTTTGGCATTGACCTAATAAACAAGTAACAGTTGAAAAATAATTGTTATTTCTTTCTGAAAAGCTGCATGTGTGCCTTAGATTGGCATAAGCTTTCTCTCACCTGTTAGCTGAAAAGTACTGTGTGCAATACACAAGATGCATCAATACTCCCCTCTTTTTATAGAATAAAAATAATTTAATGTAAGTTGATATTAAAATGCCACATTAGTGCTGTCATTTATCCAGCCTGTAGCAAGAGGCTAGATCCTTATTTTTTTGTTTCTGCAGAGAAAAGCTTACACTAGGATGCATAAACATTTACACTAGGATGCATAACATTTATTAATGTTTTAGTTCTCCTTAGACTTTGCTCTGAATACCTAGCTACATCTATAGAGACATTGAGTTGCTAGGCCAGGAGGCAGACGTAACCCAGAGAGGTTGTAACCAGTCCTGCATGTCCGCACTGCTGTCCATAGGACGTCTGTAGGCTGCAGCCTGATTGCAGGTTCCCCTGTTGTTGTGTGAACATTTCAAACAAGCATCCTTCAAGCTACAGTGCTGATACTGCAACCCTTTTAGGAAAGACTTTTAGTCACACGGCTTGTATCAAAGTGCAAAACAGACAGAGAACGGTTTATGTTCCTGAGTGCTGATTGAATGCTCTTAGGTTCCTGTCAAGGTGTATGTTCAGCCTTTTTTTTTAAGCTAAGGCCAATCTTTTGAGTCCAGACTGCAATTCATATAGTGTGGCTACATGGCATGTTTGGACTCAAGCTCGGGCTCAGACCTGAGCTCAGACCTGAACTCAAAAAGGTTTTTTAGACAGAGCCCATTTGTAAAGAACCACTCTGCAGTGAGGTAGAGATAAGGGCTCTTCAGCTCTGATCATAAGCCTGTCTCTCAACCTAGCATTTCAACATTGAAAGCAACCACAATGTCCTTTTAATGTGCCTGTTTTACCCTGAAAAAGTGTGGGGGGTGGAAAAGTCAGTCACTGACTTCTTCCAAATGGAGAAGTCTGGATTTTGCAAACATAAGACAGACCAGTATGAGTCAGAGAAAGGGCAAAAGTCTTGATTTGTGACCACAATGGGAATCTCCCTTTCCCTTCAACACAGACATGCGAACGCACATGCGTGCACGTGCACACGCACACACACACACACACACACACACACACTCTGCATTTCTAGATTGGCAGATTCATCCATTTCTAGACCATCAGGCACTGACTGCTTCAAACCGTTGCTCACAAGCTGTTGCTTTAAGTGAGTGGGACAAGTCACATAAGGCAGAGCCCCGTTCTGTAATGTAGCAATAGTCTAAGAAGCATCTCTCTGTCTACAGAAAGCTTGAGGGAGAATGGATAGCAGCCAGGGGAAGCTATCAGAGTTGGTTATAACTATTGCACATTCTGCAAAACTAATTTCAGGAAAACCAGCTCATGACATGCTAAATGGCAAACTCTGCTGCACTTATTCCGCACAGGAAAAGCTTGCTCTGTGGGTGATAAAGTTTATCTAAAAAGGGGCCACTCATAGAGAAGATATTCCTTGTAATTTGAGTCTCAGGTGGCAGAAACCAGAATCTGGCCAGGACAGATTCAACAGAAGGTTTTTCCTATGCTATGTCTTTGATTTCAGCAAGCAAGGGAATGATGTGATCGTATGCACATACAGCTGATAAAGAGCAGGTTCAGAAAATAGCAGTATTTTGTTTTTATTATAAAAATGTACTTTTCCAGTGGGATAGTAGCAGGTATAGCAGCAAATGGGGCACTTGTATTTAACAAAGAAGCCATAGTTTTATTCCAATAACAACAAAACATTTAAGAAGACAATAGAAGCACATTGTTTGAAAGCTTGTCAATAGAGAGCTCCTCGCAACATACAGTTATACATAACCGTTATTACACATCCATATTTTCATGTATACTCACTTACGAATAAAACAGGATCGACAAATATAGATGAGATAAACAATCGGACATCGCAATCCTGCATGGGAGAGTTATTAAGAATAATATTAAAGTGAAAGTAGCTTTTAAGTTAAAAGAATGGGTTAACTATTCATTGTCATGCTCTGCAATCAAATGATGTCATCTCAGATTTCAGGTCTAAGCTTTTGCCTCTCCTATAGTTTCATATGGTACAATTCCAGTCCTGAATGGGATGGGAGACGAGATAAATAGGTTTGTAGTTTTCTGATTCCCAGCATTTTCTTTTCTGGCCTGCAATATAGCTTTACAAAGCACCTGAAATCACTTCAAAACTTCCAAGTCTGAAGTGGCCACGTACTGGCTTTTGCACTGACTGGTGACAGCCAGAACAGCACATTTGAGCATGCATGGGGCCATCTGTCCTCCCATGGCCAGGGGAGAACTGGCAGGTGGAGGAAGAATGTTCTGCTGCCCCCTTGGACATCCTAGTGATTCTTCGTGATGCTGAAGCAGCTTAAGGAGGCAGAGGGAGGCGTAATGTTTAGTCTCATGTTCAATCCCACACTAAGTTAATTGGTGTTCTTCCAGGGTTGATTTCTATGTTTTAAGCCAGTGGTTCCAAAAGGAGGGTCATCACCCTGAGCAGGGGGCACAGCAATGGCAAGCAGTATCCTGAGCACAACCAACATTTGCTTTCATCTGCTATTTACACTACTATGTGGGGAGGTGTGAAACCAGCAGCAGGTAAGTAAGAATGACAGTTTGACAAAAGTTATCAACTACTGCTCTAAGGGAGGCAAAAATCATTACGAATTATAATGTGATGTTCTGCATAACGTAGCCCACAGAATAAGCATCTAAACATCTAATCCATCTAAACACATCTGAGCATATTTTTTTAAAATATACCATTTCCAAAACAGAGCTCCATGCAATGAGCAATCCATGAGCCTAACTAGATTAGTCAAATAGCATGGATTTCAATGTTATTTTTATAGTACTATTTCCTATCTTTTAGAATTAAAACTTAGAATATCTGCAGATTTTAGGTATAACCTTATTTAAGATAATTACAGATTTTAAGAAACCATGTATCATGGTCCTGCAGCTGTTCTCTTTTTTCCTTAGTATTTGTAGTCTGTGTACTTCACTATATGATATGGCTAAAAAATCTAGACAGCTTTTTAGAAATCCTTTAAAATCTCCAAAAAAAGACTTTCATTTACTTTCCAGTTATGTCATAAAAAATTCTTAAACAGCTTTATTTAGGTTTGTGATTTGGAAACTATAGCTGGATTTTCAAACGGATGGCTCATTTGGACCAGATTTTAAGTACTAGCTACAACCTTCAGCAAATGTGCTTTTCTCAAAAATAACTCAAAACAGGAACACATGGAGACATTGAAATGATAACACCAGAGATTTTAGACTAGGCCTACACAGACCGCAAAGGAGATTGCCCACTATTCACGTATTAAGACAGAAGAGACAGCAAAACAGTGACTGTAATATGTAGGTAGGTATACACACTTACCTCACAAAATCATAACATTTTGTGACATACGTTAAGTAGGAAATAAAGAGCATGATATAAGGGGGAATGAATGGAGCAATATTTCCCCTCTGTCAAAGCTGGAGGTGATTTTTTTTTTGGTTGAAAATCCTGCACATTTCATTCAATGCAGGATCTGGCTTAGAGAACAAATGATTTCTGATTAGCAGCCTTTTTCTTCTTTTATTGTTGTCTGTCATATCTAAATCCTGCATATCAATGCAATGAATAGGCTGCTGTAAAAGCAGACACTTATCAATTTTTTTCGTTTTTCCTAGTCAATACTTACCACAACTTATTCCCTTCCTCATTATCATTTGCAGTCATGGTACTGTTTCCGTTACAGCTTCTCTTTCCTTGCAACAGTTTTAACTCAGGCATTTTAATCAGTCAGACAGAAATTCAGCCTGTGAATTCTCAGGTTAAAATTAATGTAATTGGTTGTTTAAGACAGATTTGGAAGACTAAAGGAACATCATGTTGAGAGTCTGTATGTTACCTTGCTTTGAGTACTTTGAGATTTTCTGGCTATGATCAAGTGTAAAAAAAAAGCTATTTAAAGAGATTCACAGATATCCAGTTGTTATTTGAATGTGTAACTGTGTGTATACTGGCATTCAACTATATTTGGGTGTGAACACTTCAGACATGCTTGTGTGAAATGCAGTCATTCTTCCCTTTAAAGTGATTTTATTACATGTCATCTGCCTGTAATTAATGGTTGTAGGGTCTCCACACAACTAGAGCTCTCTCCCCAGAAGTGCTGAATGTGAGCTGGCTGAACAGACCTGACCACTCAATAATTCACTCACGTGAGTAATCTCGCTGACTTTGATGAGACTATCCGCACAATTGCAAATGGGCAGGATCATGATTGTAGTGCACATAATCCAAGACTTTGCTTGTTGGAGCTCACACTTTGGCTCCTTTCTGAGAGATGTGCCATACCTTCAGGAACCTGCTTGTCCTGTATCATCTTTAAATTGCCTATTCCCACAAAAAAAGAAAAGCCAAAAAGTCCTGATTCCTGGTATAATGGCACTCCTTTTACAGAACACAAGAGCTATCTGACTGTTAACACAAGCATCTTACATGAGCATGCTTGATAACACTGGAAAAGGGGGGAGAGAGTCCTGAATACAAGCAGAAGCAGGAGATTACTTTTATCTCACCAAAAATGAAAGAATTTTTCCTCCATTGTTTTTAGAGAAAGTCAGAAAAACCTAACTAAAACCGAAACAAAAATATTGACAGTAAAAACATACAGCTCTATAAAATTAGGCCATCAGTTCTGATTTCGACTAATCAGCTGTCTCAGACAGGCCTATGACAAAAAACCAGAAAAGCACGGCTTTTTAATAAAAAAAAAAAAGATGCCTAGCATTTATGAATCTAAAAACATAACAGCCTCGTAACTTAAGCCTCCTCATCTCCTGCTTCCAACACCACCTTCAAACAGTCACCATTTTTTCCCCTCTGTTTGTCTCTGATGTGTTTCCAGAGACAGAGGAACAAAAAGCTGCTTGATACCCCTCTCACAATAGAAAGGAGATGTGCCTGGCTGTGTGGGAGGAGCCGCCTGATTCTTCCATGTAGCGCTGGGTACACCCGCTTCGAGCCAGCCGCGTTAAGTGCTCCTCGGAGCAGGGAACAGAGTGTTCCAGCAGCAGCTAACATACAGGCAAAGATAGAAAGCCATTTTCTTCCCAGCTACACAACACATTAATATAAGAGCCAGAGCTAGCAGAGGGTGAACCTACCGTTTCGGCACTTTCTTTCTTTCCTTTTTATTTTTTTAATTTTGCATCTCAGTTCAATATATTTTTTTTTTAAGTTCACGGCTTTGTGAAAGCAGTCAAGGCCAACTTATAAAAAAAAAAAGGTATGAAAGATAGAGCAGTCACACAGAGCATCGTTTAAAGATCTACCTAGTGTCTGCGCAGCAACATTTTCTCTTGGGGCTTCTTGCAAATCTTGGGGCTTCCTGCAAAAAAGCATTCTCCAGGCGGCACTCAGCATTGTGGGAAGAAGTGAAGAAGTAGAAATTCATAGGAGATAAAAGGGGAGAGAAGAAGGGGTAAACCCATGCACATCTACACTGTGCAACAGGAACATGGTGCTGCGCTCTACCATAAGCTGGTGGAGCCCCACCGGCAGCCTCAGCCCCGCGCTGATGCCACATCATCACAGCCAGCTCAGGCCCTGAAACTGCACTATTTCATACTGAGAAACCAACATGTCTAAGGCCAAGGCAAGGAATCGGTGCAGTGCATTCCTTCCCTCCGAGTAGACATGCCTTCATTGTTTCCACTCAGTTTCATTACCCTGGAGCTTTAGGGTATTTCCTGCAGAGTCATCTCCTCCCACCAGCTCGTAGGTTCAGTCTCATCTACCAGGCAGCATGGCTTCAGTAGAGCTATGCCAGAGCTGGTGGTGCCAGCACCCAAACGCTTATGTTTCACATTAAAAAAAAAAAAAAAGAGTTTGCTGTATTTTTTCTCATACGTTTCCAAGAGACTTGTTCAAAGCGACCTCTAAGTTTGGGAGCATACCCCCAGCATTTTCTGTATTGATATCACAGTATAAAAAAATGACAGGGATGTCCAGGAGCGATCATCAGAGAGCTCCTTCAGTTGCTACATTCTTAGAGGAAATGATCCAGGCTTCAGCTATGCAATTTCCTACTTCGTATCAAATGCAAAGTCATTAGTTTATTTAAAGATGACTTAGTGACTCATTTTTTCCTGAATGCTAGTCATACTTTTCTTTTTTAAGGTAGCACAATCCACCATAAGAAATAGTGCTAGAAACCTGGATTTCGCATGTTTCTAATTGCCGAACTAGTGCAGTGATTTCAACACAAAACAAACAGTCTTAGAATGATGAACCAAAGCTTACTTTCTACTTTGCCAATGTAACCTCACTTATTTCAGCCAATGGTCAACAGTATAACAAGGACAAACTTCAGCTGCTTTGAAGAGAAGAGTGGTTATAACCCTCAGAAGAAAACAACAGCTCTGATGGCTCAATACCTCAGAGAGCTTTGGTGGGGTAAAGAATTCCCCATTCTTGGTGTGCAGATGGAAAGCCTGTTGCCTGCTCCTAGGGCATTTGATAACTGTGGATCTTATTTCATTCTGAATCTAATAATTTTGAATTACTTTGACCCTCTATTTCTAACTGCCAGAAACTTACTGTACCTTCTCTGCTCTAGCTATAAATTAGTTGCATTAGCCACAGGAATGCTTATGACATCAGTAGAGGTTTAAGAACAAAGACAATAGCAGTTTTACTATTCCTGATAAAGGTAAACACTCTCTGCTGTGAAGATAAAGACATAAAAGATCACTTACAGTAAATAAAAGGATGAATGGTCACATAAAAATGCAATACTGTTGTTCATTAACTCCAAGGATTGGAGACCAAGCAGGTATTTAATGGAGGGTGGAAGGGAATTTTAAGTGTACTCATTTTTGAAGCAAATGAAACAAAGGCAGTGGAATATTTTTCCTTTTATAACTACCTTAAGCCCTCTCCAAGCATTTTATGGTCATCTTTACTAACTTCTTCACTGATTATATATCAATCACACTAACTCCTTAAGAAAAAAAAATGGATCAGCCAGTTTATCCAAATCTTCCTGTTTTTGAAGCATAATGTCAACTCATTATTGTGCACTAATGTGAGCTGTTTGCCATTGCATACACTTTTCAAATTCGACACGCTTTCTTCTGATGTCAGAAGAGTTGCGCCATGGATTTCTGGCACAGGTTTTACAACATTTTCTACTGTGCTAAATGATTTAGAAATCCTTCCTTTAAAATTGACCAGGCCAGTTTTCTTTTCCTTCTCCTGACCGTTGACCTATTGATTCACTTTCCCTTTCACACTCCTTGTTTTTCTTAGTTTTAACTGAGAAACCGTTGAAATGTTGGGAAATAGATGGTTCCTTCTTGAGCTGTCACCAGTAATGGAGTATGAGATCAGGCATTGTGGAAAGATAGAGTCCCGAGGATGCTCTTCAGGAGCTGTATTTTCTCAGTAACCCTTTAGCGGCTAGCATTTAAGAAGTCCTCGGACTGGAAAACCTTGATCGCGCCATGCATGCCACAAAGAAGTTTAAAAGCCAAAAGTGTTATTAAAATTTCTGAGGCATTACTTCAAAGGAAGTAAGGCCCAAAGGCCCCCAAAAAGATATTATGGAAAGAGCAATTATTGTTATTTCCAGAATGGCTGAATGAACTGTTTCTCACTTGCAAATCAAACAGCATAAACAGCAATGAATAATATCTCTTTTTGCTAATTTAAAGTATTTAAATTCCTCCACCATACTAAAAGAACAAAAACCAATATTCAAATTGATACCAAAATAGTTAAAGTTTTAAACAGCATATTTATTTATAACAGATTAGACGTACCCTTTCCTTCTCTGCAATTTGAGCAGGCTATTCTGTGCCCCCTATTCCTGGCCACTGGCTCTAACTGGCTCCCTGCAGAGGTGACTGCACACTAACCTATTTATGGGGCTGATGGCCAACACTACCTCCCTCACTGTGCCTGGGAGAGCTGTGTTTGGGTAACACCAGCTGCATCCGTAGCCACACGCAGAAGGAAAAGCCAGGACAGAACAGCCTTTTAACTTCTATATGCATCCCATTAACCCCTCACTAACACCCCTTTAGGTGATGAGCCTGTTATAAGTTCCCTCCCCGTGAATTACAACATGTGGCCCTGCCCATGAGGTCACTCTGTAGCGCTGTCTGTGTAAAGGCAGGTGCTGTGACCCAAGAGAAGCAAGTTTACAGAGCGAACCAGTCGGTGCTGAGGACCCAGCATCCATACTGTACAACTGTTGAGGGATTACTTCAGGCTACCTCTAGTTTGGTCCTGTGGGCTCTATGTTCATTAGCAAACGGAGCTCATTATGTGTGCTCCTGGGCTGTGTCTTCCAATTTAGCTTCACGCAGGAGGAATCCGGTTCAAGCGCTCCAAGGCCACTCTGCAAAGTGATCTAACGCACTGTAAATGATGACGGTGAGGAGATTCATTTCAAAAGAGGCCTCTTGCCAAACACTCTCTCTAATGCAGATGCACCCTATGATACACTATAGTCACAGACTGATTGCAATCAGTCCAGCAAAGGTATTAAACGCTTGCAAAAGCCTACTCTGTACTGGGATTCACCTTATAGTCCTAGGAACCACTGGGAATCCGGGCTTCCTGAGAAGGAAAGATCGAGTGTGCCTGGCTCTTCACGCTTTGCGGGCATGGAGAGAGCTGTCACTGCAGAATTACGAGTGTTCACTGAGCGTGGGACCCGTCGTGGAGAGCCCCAGCATCAGGCGGATCAGATGGACGTCGGGATCTTCAGAATATTTTTGCTGCGTGCTTATGACGGCTACACCAGGCAGAGGGCTGGCACAGCGGAGGCTCCTAGCAGCAATCAGGTCCACCTTGCAGCTGATAATGTGACTGTCTAAATATATCAGTGATTAGGGCTACCATGTATAGATTAAAGTCACAGCTCTGTATCACCCATCTGAGGCACAACAGTTGGCCTGGTGACAGGACAAACATGAACTCCGTGACCTGTTTTTCCACTGTTTTTCAAAGCATGCTTTAAATATACTGGGTCACTGTCTATAATAGTGAATCGCAGCAACTGCAATTCCTTCTCCAAGGATGGCTTCCTTAAACTCCATAAATTGCACTAGGGTGGAGCAGGCTGCATGATTAGGAGGTCATCTCTTGTAGTGGTTTAGATGCCTGTAGGTGTGCCACCTTTATTTTTATTAAAGAATTAAAGAACAATACTAAAACTCATGTGTAAAGTTGCAGCAAAGCAAACTGCTCAAATACAAATATTTCGTTTCATCACCACTGCAGCAATGCATAGTGTGCCCTGTTTTGATATAATGCCACCTCTTCTCGTAAAGGTGCGTCAGCTATCTGTCTTACATGTTTCAGGAGGCAGAAACTGATCCTGTGATTCTGAACAAGCCGTTCTAATTGCTTGTCTGTCCGTAGCTGAATTTAAGGCTTTGTTGCCTAGACAAACAGCTCTCCCTTTGCCCTCCCTCAGAAATCCCCAATATAATTATAGAGCATTCTACTTTTCCTAAGTTTTTCCCTAGGCAATGACCTGCTTCACTTGTACGGCAAAATCAACCCTGATTTTATCATCCGGAGGATAACAAGGTTGCCTTATCTTTTTCAAATAAGTACAACTGGGAATTGAAAAAAGGAAAAAAAAACTTATTAATTTAACTGTTCACCGTTTTAGCACAAAAAGTTACACACAGGGGAGCCTTGAAACTTCTTTCATGTTCTTAGGGCCTCTAATTCAATTAAGGCCTTAAGCTAAAGCAAAGAGCTAGCAAGAGTCAGATACTATTGCTACTAATAATGTAGCTGCCGAAAAAATGAATGGCTTATAAACAATTCGAGTAGCTGTTCTGTTATAAGGTTCCCCTTCTGAAGTAGGTTAGTTTGCCTATTAGATGACAACATTACAGATGAGTTCCTGACTCACTTTCTTCAATCTTTGATTTAAAATAGGCCACTGAGGTTCAAATAAGTATTTATATTTTCTAAATGGCCTCTGTGGTCTGAAGAGATCAATGGTATACATATTACTCCTGAATTGCCTCCCTTTGGAGCCTAGGGGGAAAACAAAAACAAAAGCACAAATAATGGATTGATTTAGAGACATTGCAGTCTTTCAGACACATTTTGAGGAATTGTGAGAGGTCATGTAGAGATCCAGCCATATGTGGGCTTTTCTGTACGGTCAAAGTGTTGGCTGCCAAATGTGTGACTTTAAAGAAGAGGGAAGTCAGGCTTAAAATCATTAATGTATTCAAAGGGAAGGATCATGGACCTGATCTTGAGCCCTAAAAAATGAATAACAAAGATGAGGCAGTACTAGAGAAGAAAAGTATTTTACTGAATTAAACAAAACATAGACAGCCACGATGACTACTTTTACACTGACACATTTTCATGTGTTACCAAATGTAGAACTGAGAAACACCTATTTTGACCCGGAGAAGAAAAAAAATACATCACATGCAAAAATACTCAGAAAAATAGTCTAAAAAATTCTCCTCCCCTGAAACCTATAAAAATATGTGAATCTAGACATGGATTTCATGGCCTAGCAAAGACGCTGAAGTACTTGACAAGGTATATTTGAGGAGGTGAGTAGTTCTCAAGCATGTTGTTTAAGGCAGAAGCATTGATGAGACAAAAACAACAGAAAGAGGAACACGGAAAAAGTTGGCTGTAGACATTCGGGATGACTGGTCTGAAAAAGGCATCAAATTCTCACCTCCGAATAGGAGAACATAGCTAGCAGCTCTAGCTGAAGTATCTGCCTACGGATCCTCTCTCACAAGGACAATTTACAACGCAAATAGCTATATCTGCTCTTGCCCGTGGCTCTTGAACCCTGCTTTGGACCAAACTGATTTAAAAGCTCCCAGGGAGCAACTGTGAATGAGCATGAAGACAGTGAGACATTGGCAGGCAGGTTTGCTTATTATCTTCTCCCAGCAACTCTTGAGTCACAAAGTGTCTCGAAATAAGGGTGAGGTGAGCAGGAGGAACTTTCTCCCTACGCAACACACGCAAATGCCCAACACCCATTTGGTAGGGCCTTATTAGCAGACTAGAGGCCTGTGGCCTTGGCTCTGGTCCTGTAGCTTACGCGAGTTTCTCCTACAGGAGCATTTTATGGGAAACAATTCACCTGTAGTGAAAAAAAAGGCTCTTGGAGTTCACTCCTCCTCCTTAGGATGTATACGCTGCCTGACCTCATTACTCTTGTTTTTCATGGTCACTGTACTGTGCTGTTATTCCATTAACATATTGCAGTGCTGCCTGAGGCTGCTTTAATGTCCGCTCTATTCTGTATTTGCCTAATTTACTTAGGCATTTGTAGTGCACTGACCACTGTAGGGTCTCTCTTTCTATGGGCAAATGAAGACAGCATATGGCTTGGAACGGGGAGCTGTTGCTGTGCTCCCAGGGAGCCTTGTACCAGGGCACAGGGACTCAGGCACAGCGGTTCTACATACCAGCGCAATTTCTTTAAAAAGATTTGCAGCAGTTTTCCAGAGAGGTAGCACCTATTCATTTACGTCTGTGCATACTGTGCCCTCGAGAAAGGGAAGAGAGAATGGGCCTACAGCCTCTAATAGATGTCTAAGCCCCGCAACAAATTTGGGAACCAACCTAAAGAATAGATGTTGCAGAGCTCAAAAGCAGCTCTGATCAGGTTTTAGGGCAGTGCAGGGAGCAGCACGCAATCCAGACACCGTACATTCTGGGTTTTGTCATTTTTAAAAGATGCACTAGAATTGGCCAGATTCAGAGAACAAAGGGGAAAATGTGACAAGGGGTTAATATATAGAAGAAGTATAGCTTCTTTTGATGAGATCGTCTCTTCTACGTTTTACATATTTTCACACTTTTTTTTTTGCTTGGAAATAAAGGTCATATTTCTTCTATCATTTTTGCTCACTGCATACATGACTTCTTTCTTTAGGAATGCAAAAAAACGTAAGATGCCAACTGACAGAACCTGACAAGCACAAGAATACTATTCTTTTTGCCACATTCAGGTTTAAAATATATTGGTGCAAGTTGTGAATCAAATATAAATTATTTTGTTTTGCAAGAATGCATAAGTATGCACCTTACTGCTGAAATAATTTTTAATATTAGAGTATTACTTCACATCCAAACCTTATTCACCTTAGCATATTAATTCTAATATTAGCTGTATTTAATTGAACAAAAGTGGAGACAAACCTCATATGTAAATGTTTCATGGCTGTATCATTGATATTTAAATTGTATTCCATGTTTAAAGAATAGTCATGAGAGGGTACAAATACTACCTCTTGAGTTGTTTTCTTTATGTTAAGAAAAATAAGACACTGGATTTTTGACCACATTTTTTGGAAATGACTAGTGATTTTGGGTGCCAAATCTGAGCTCTCTCATATTTAACAGATGTACCAGCGGTTACTCTGAATATAATGCACATACTAAAAATATAGCTTGGAAGTAACATTGAGGATGAGAAACTAAAACACTCTGAATTTAGGAAAATTTCAGATCAAACAGTCTGCCTTTTGTTTAAGCTTTAGAACAGTATGAGTGTTCTGAGCCCACCACCCATTCCTCTCCACAGTAAGCAAGGACTCCACTGCTCAAAATAGGGAAAAGCCAGCCTGAGCTTAAACTAACTACCCAGCGCCCCTCCATCACTGTCATTACATGCACAATTGCTGTAAGCACAGACAAGCCACGATGTTATGTGAGGGAGCAGGAATCAGCTCACAGCCATGCTTCCACCATTTGTCCCTCAGTAATGGCGAGGAACGAGGTAATTGGGAGAAGAGAAGTGAGCGCTACTAAAAAGGCAAGAATGTCCTTAAAGGCTCGAAAGCTTGTTTGAATTGTTTTATGGCAGCAAAGCAGCCTTTGAAATCATTTGAATTACAAACAGTGAAAGTTTATTGCTAAACCAGTTATTGTTTCTGAGCCACAGGGGGCGTGTGAACAGGGAAGGAAGAGTTTGGACAGGATGGAGGAGGAAGGAGTTTCCTACCAGCAGGTACTCTGGGCTGGCTGCCTGCACAGCATCTCCCTCAGCACCAAGAGCAGATGTTCTCTGGGGGAGGGACAGCGGGAGCAGTTACCCACTCGGTACCTGTTTGGTTACCCCCCGCTGTCCGCCTGCCTCCCGGGAAAGCCTACGAGGGGAAAAGAACACTATGGAGATATGAGGCAAGACAAATAGCAACCTTTACCTTCCTCCCCAGATCCGTTTTTATCCACGGCGTCACACATAACCTTCGTTCTCCCATGCGCTGCTGACTTCAGTTCTACGTGGAGCTTCTGGAGGTGAGGAAATCCTGGGAAAGTGTTGAAAGTCAGAAAGCGGTGTTTACAGCGTGCATGTCCTGAGGGAACTGAGTTCATGGCCTCGTAGCTAGTGAGCCCTAGGAAAAGGTTTCATGAGTAGGGGTGTACGCACCATAGTGGCATGTGGGCCTACACCACAGGGTCATAGGGAGGTAATTTTGCTGGAGGACTGATCCTTCCCATTGATTCAGGACAGGAGAGAAGCTATCCTCTCGGTGGGAAGTCCCAGACTGCACAAATAAGGCAAACACTAAGCTCTAGCAGGTAAACTGCGTGGAGACAAAGAAGCTTTAAAACTGCTGCACATTTTAGCTCCCCTAACTTGACTGACTGGGTCTGCAAAGTCAACCAACCAGTGCATAGCCCCATCTATATTCCAGCCTGGGACAGATCCTGGGTCACCAGAGAACCCCAGATATAGCTATTTGTCCTGCTGATGATGAAGTATTCAGTCCCTGACATTTTAACCATCTCCATGCATTCTTGAACCAGATGTATGTATTCACACAGAAAGTGATGTCCAGAAGTAGCAGGAGCACAAGCTGATCCAAGCAAAAAAAACGCTATTCCCAAGTCTGAATAATTGCAATAGGCTTCTGCTGAAGAGACACTCTAGGGATGCACCACTAACAAAATTATATCTTATTTCAGCAAGACCTCCTGCCTCAGAACAGCTGAAAGCACATTATCAGGGCAACAAACAAGAGTCTCAGTTCCAGATAAGATGCGTTTTATAAAGAAACCACCTCTGTGATGAAACACAGGAAAACCTGTATAACTGCATACGTTGCACAAAGTAAATTAACAATTTATAACTTATTCACATAATTCAGTTGCTCGCAGTAGGAAGCAGAGAGCAATACCATATTCACTGAGGCTTCAGGAAGACAATATTTTCACTCTTCTTACCAAAAGCAGCTGCTACCAGAGGTCTAAAGGAAATTGTAGGTGTTAGCTAACCTAAGTGCTGTGGGTTCAATTGTCTGTTTTGTATCATATTGAGGTTGTGCCTGCTTGCATGCACATCTAAATGTCAAACTCCACACATGCACTGCAACTCAACTAGGTCATGCTAACGAGATCTGAAGAAATGTGTCTTTAGGTGTTCCTCCCAGCCAAACCAGATCAATCAAAGAGTCTTTCTTCAGTCTAGTCCTCAGTAACAAAAACACACCTATACTTTCCTCTAACCCTCAGTGTTGTCAGAGCTCTGAATAGATTGTCTTAGATAAAATGTATATGCACATGTTCACATGCAAACAATATGGGCTGTTACTTCATGAATATCAGAGTGCTTATCTTTAGAAATTTGTTTAAGTGCATGAGTTGCTTATTTCCTGTCTAAACTTTGTGGAGGGGTTTCACAGTGCGACTCAGGGTATGTAAGTGATATTGCATGCAACACCTTTACATCCAAAGCACTGAAATATTTTCGAACACCAGCATGCCCAACCCCAAAATATAAGGACTTAAAACTCCCTGTTTACATTTTTTTCTTTTTAAGTGAAGTTAAGCAAAATGGTACAAGAGGAAAAGAGCTGCATGCACAATGGAACTTCATTCAAAATAGAGTTTGACTATTTCTATGACATTCAATTACTTTGCATATGAGTATTCAGGAATTGTATGATGATTATACAGGAATGATTAAACAGGAATTTAGACATTCATACAGTACTTGCTACAATGAACTTCAGGTTCTTTTCTCTTTCTTACAGTCAAAGACTAAAGAAAATCCTTTGTGACCTACATAAACTGCATACAAAAGCACTCTCTCCTGCCTTTTCCAAAGTTTAATCCAACAATCAAAAATGACAACAACATAGATAAGCACAAATGTCAGGAAGCTGCGTACTAGCACAGACATGTTTCACGGACAAGGTGAGAACTGCTCTTCATAACAAAAAGAAGGCTGGTGTACAGTCATGTTTGCTTTCTAGTATATACATTCTTGAAAATTCTTATTGCTAAGTAAGAAAATAAAATAAATTCTGCTAACATGACGACAAGGCTCAAGCACGCCTTCCCTTTTTAGATTGTAGTTTATTTTCTTGAAGTAATGCACATATGCACACACACACACACACACACTCATATACGGAAATAAACTTTTGAGAATTCTAGGAGATTTTCCTGATGCTCGAGTTCTCTTGTTAAAAAGCATGTTCTCTAAGATGGAATTAATATTTCAAGTCAAAGCCAGCCATTTGTTTTAAACGGCTCTGAAACTTTTCCCTTGGCACCCAAGCACAGTGAAAGCATGGAAAGTGAAAAAATATGGACTGCTCTTTGGAGAAGGAGTGGCTGGATTCCAGGGGCACAAAGAAAATACATGTCAGAGCAGCTGCAAATGCTTGAACTGAGATTCAAGCACACCACCACAGTCATCGTGGTGATTATGGAATACGTTAAAGCTCTGTATAAAGATCTATTATTTATAAAGTGCAGTCCTCAGCATTGTACAAGCAAAGAGGGAAGCACCAACCCTGTTCCTTTACTCCAGTCTTAAATTTACAGCTCATGACTGGCTCTGTCAATAGCTTTCAGATCATTCCTAGCACACTGCACTGGAAGATCAGACACCTGGTTACACCAGCTTTCTTCATCAGTGCATTTTAAATGGATTCCTCCTCTGATGCTATACTTTCAAACCAGTTCAGCCATCACCTGACTGCAGGTTAGACGCAACCGTAATCAACATATTACGGCTTGAGAACTGCTGCGCCATGTCACTCCATTAAAAGGAAACAAGTTGTTCCTATGAGGCGTCCGACTGCCTGTTCACACAACGAAGTTAAATACTTAAAAAAAAAAAAAAAAGGCAAGCACTAACCACTTCTTGAACTGTGTAGCCATATGAAGTTAAGCCTTTTCCACCCCTGCATAATGTTGCTTACATTATGCCTCTGAAAACCCGTTCAGGTGTGCTTCCCAGTGTGTGGAGTCACGGGGTTGGTGGAGACAGGATCCTGAAACTGCTGACATTGACTTTCAATACACTCCTTATTTCCAAGTAAATATTCTGCAAGCGCAAGATTTTTTGGCACTACTTTAACTATTGTGGCATTGCCCTGAAGGACAGACTAACCCAGTTTAAAATAAGTGTATTTAATAGTACAGAGCTCTGTAACCTGTCTAGTAGGACTTTAACCATGGCTTTGTAAATGATTTCAAAACCAAGCCCAGTTACAAATCAAAGTGATTTTTTGTTTGACTATTTTTAAAAACAATTTTGAAGTTATTTTGCAGGTTTTTATTTCCAAAAAGTCTATAGCTTTACCTAACTATAGACATATTTGTGAAAGCGTCTAATTTATTTTTTACGTTTGAATCAGAACATAAGTTACTGTTTTAAGACAGATTTTTTACTGAGCTTACTCAAAATATATGCAGGCAAGACAGGGAGACAGACCAGCTGATCCTCCCTCTGTCCTGCACGTACATATGCACACACACACATTATGGTCAAATCTAGCAATTGCTGTTTCAGGGGATTTCGGTTCAACCTCTTTAGTCTGCCTTGCACAGATGTTGTGTTTTATGTCATTGGCCATGCACTACCGGACAAGAGATTCAAATGTTTAATGAAAAGTACTTAGCTGTGAACAAGTCTGATCTATGCACTAATAATGAAACATACTGTTGGTAGGTGCGTTACTCTGTCAGTGTTTTCAATGCAGAAGTAAAAATGATTGTCTTCAGTAAGCAAATATTCCTGAAATTGTTCATCATGCACAAAAATATCATGGACAAACAGAGTCATAAAACTGTCCAAAGGGTTTCACAACAAAACCAAAAACATGCCCAGTTTGGAATTTCTTCCATGATGAATATTTGGTCGAGGTGTCCTGCAAGGTCCAGACATTTTTTCAAGGATCCCATATTTGATTTTAACTGTGCTTCTTGTGAGCAGTTTCATAACTACATGATGGGGAAAAAAAAGTTTTTTTGTAACCTAAGCAAAATCTGGTGATTTTGAAAAATGATGGGGCAAAGACTCTAAAATTTGACCCAGAGCCAGTCTCAAAAAATATAGAGCGTTCAGACACAGCAGACTGCTTATTCCTCGAGCCAAATTCTCCTTCCTTCCTATTCCTAGTGCAGGACAGATAGAAGAGAGTTTGTCAGCTAAATTAAAGCTATCAAATATTGTATTTATCCTGGTAATCAGCTTCTCAGCCATTTTGCTCTGGTGCTGATGTTGCTCTTGCCTTATCCAATCCTCATGGTCATCCAACATTTTTGTTTTCGTATCTTGTGAGGGGACATTGAGGTAACCCTGAATAACACGTGAATATGAATTTAGTGTTTGCACACCGCAGGCTTTTCTGCCCACCAGTACTCTCTAAAATATAAAATGATTTTTCTTTATTAACACATTGATCTACAAAAACAGGAATATAAAAATATTGCCATGATTTGGCTTACATAAAGAATTCAGAACAATATATGAAATTGTGCTATTGTCTTGTGTATGCAAGATATGAGTTAAGTTTTGTTCTTCTTAACTGACTGGCATCCTATGACTTATGCTAGTGAGACTTCTAAGAAATATTGGAAAGTGCCTCAAGGCCTGTATGAACGCAGAATGGAACAGGCCAGTAAATCAAGGGAAAATACAAATTTCCTAGTAATTTTCTGTCAAGTCTCTTGCAGTCTCACCTTTGGTGTAACGATATTAGACTAAATACACCCCTGGCAATTCTAAGTGTTTCTCTTGCCAAGTGATCATGAGTTGCTTTCATCTGCAAAAGCAACAAAGGGGCAATTGTAGTATCAGAGTATCATTGCTTGACACACTCTCAAATACTCGGCTGACTGTTATAGAGTAATACATAAAATCAGAATCTTTTCCTCCAGTACATTTGGATTTTTAAGGCAGAACCATTCCTCAGGAGACAGGTGTCTAGACCAGGGAAACAGCATTAAGTAGCCCACCGTCTGACAAAGCAGATAGCATAACCCCAGACAGGTTAGTCAGACAAAGCTTCACAAAATCCTAATTTTGCCCCATCAGCAAGATATTTGTTTATGTCAGGACACAGACGGTAGAAGGGTGGTACGCCGATGGAAAGTGGATCAATGAAAGGTGAAGGAGGCGCAAGATGGAGAATTTAGCTGCTATCGCTGCTTGAAGATAAGATTATTTGAACTCTCCTGTTTTCGGTTGTTTATAGACACATCTTCTAATTTGGTTCGAATATTTACCAGACCACATCAAATAAGCAAGCAAGTGAGATTTATTATTGTTTCCAAAGCTGATTACAGAGGACAGATATTGCTTGTTAATCTTTTCCCATTACTTGATTATACATTTAGAATATATGCTCCCGCACCTCTCTTCAGAGCACTGGTGCCAAAACCACAGGGCATCATTTTAATTCTCAGGTACTGTCACAGCTATGGATCCAACTGGTTTTATTCCAGGTAAAGTGCAGTCAACCACATTATGCCTACTTGCAAAACCATAATAGGGATAACAATCATCTAAGCAAATAATAATGTTTTAGCTGACCCATGCACAAAATAAATCCCTCTCTTTCAGATATTAAGCTCATAGTCTCTTATCTCACGTGATGGCGGGAAGCAGGGGAGTTCAGGAGTCTGTCCAGGTTGAATAGCCGGACACAAAATATGGGGCTTATCTGACTAGAACGGAGCCAGGCTTTCACCCTAGCTAGCAAGGAAACATTGCCACACGCCACCATTTTAGCTGTAAACCAAGTGGGTTGAAAAAAAAAGGAAAAAAAGAAAAGATAAAAAGAAAAGCTCCTGAATCAGATACACAGATTCAGTCTCTGAGCTATAATATAACCCAAGGGCGCCAAAACAGCCAATTTTATCTAGCAATAGAGAGCAACTCACACGCTCATACAGATAGCAACAGAACGAATGCGAGCGCGTTTGAATCATTTGCTTCAGTTTGGAAAGGCAACCTTAAACACATACTTTTCCAATTCAAGCCTTTAAAGGAAACATTTATGGCTTATGACAAGTGGGTAACACATTTTAAAGTATTTCTTAAAATAACAAAGGGGAAACAATTGTTACATTCGTTATTCATTCGCTAACAGGGCCCTGGAAATATAAGTTCAGTTTTAGTGCAGAACAAATAATTTAAAAATATAAGCTCAACATTTTCAGAACACGATTTCTTGTTTTAAGCTAACAGATTTAAAAAATGACCAATTGTGTTAGAGCATCCCAGATAGAACACTGCAAAATTTGCAGAAACAGATAGAGACAGCACTAAGCACCTGACAACACATCTCAGCCAGCAGCACATGTGAGCACTTTTTATTTACTTTCTGCCCCCACAGGTTTCGTTGCCACATCAGCTGGTAGAAAGGGATAAGAGCAACACGAACGCTTCTGTGAGCATTTATTTTCTGCATAAACGCTGGTCATATGCACATGCACACAGTCAGGTGCATACAAACACACATGCAGAGTAATCAAAATGTTAGGTGAAACTGCGGTGTATGATCTATTTGCCTTGCAGATTGTGGGATAGCCTTGCTATGCCTGCTTTATTGTCATAAACTGGAGATGTGATGTGTATGGTACATCAGAAACTCAGCCCAGGCCACCTTGCCAGTTCGCACCATGCTGGGAGCCACCCGGGAGCAGAGCTGCTCTGTGGCGGCTTCAAGGGCATCAGCCTTGTGCAAATACCGAGTTACAAACATCGCATACTCCGAGCATTAGTCACAGCAAGAAGTGGGCTAGCGTATGTCCACACAGGCAGCATGGAAGTTAACAGTTACATTAAAACTTTGCCCATTGGTTTCAAGTGAACATATGCAAGCAGGAAGATGCAGTTGCCGTAAGAAAGGAAGGGCTCCAGAGCAGCTTCATCTGGCCTCTCCAGAGCTGGCGCTACCTGCCATTGCCAGAGGGTCTATGCTGAAATCAGCATGTAGTCAGCACCTGGAATCTGAGCGTAGAGCCACCTGCACAGAAACCATAAACTTGTTTTCTGGTTTCCTCTCAGTCCCATTAGCATTACTGTATAGCCTTCCCAGTGGAGGCATCCAAACTTGTCCTTCATGGATAATTCCATAGCAAAAAGAAACTTGGATATCTCAAGGGGCTGCTAAAGCCCCCAGCTTTACTCCTTCCTTCACTATAAATCATCCATCCACGAAGATGCTGGAGTGAAGAAAGTGCATGCCCAAAAGATAAATTGCAAGCTTTTATTGTTGCGGAGTGCTTGCTAGCATAGTTTTCTCCTGAAGAATGTGAAAAAAAAAAGGCTAGGCAAGAATATAAGTAAAGTTTACAAAAGTCAATTCAATAAAGCAGTAAGCCTTTCACTAGCCTCCAAGACTAGTTTGTATATTGACTGATAGCACGGCTCATCTGGAAAGAGTCATGTTCAAATATGCGGCAGCTATCACACCCCCAGCTCCAGTGCAGCCAGTTCAATGGCTTTTCTTGTTCCAAGAGGCACTACCCACCTAGACAAGGAGCAAAACAAGTTCCTCCATACTTGCAGCCTTGCCAGACACTGTAAGGTGGATGGATAAAAATTAATCACAAGAATGCCCTTTACAGCTACTTTATGTGACGGCAGAGGGGAGGAGGTGTTAGAGAGGAGAGGTAACAGGGCTCGGTCTGGTGACTGCATTAGGGTAAGACTTTTGTCTTTACACTTCACAGATCATTATGAGACCATTTCACTTAAATTTAGAGGGACATCATCTAATAAACTTAATTCAGTTGTGCAGTCATCTAATTGGTAGTACCAATATCAGAATTGCTGGATCTATGGCCGAAGGGCAGGTGTTTTAGACATATGTCTGATTTTCTGAAGAGACAGCGATACTACCTATTTTATCTCCTTTGATAAAAAGAGAAGACCCTTTATCTGCAGAAACAAGGCTAAAAAGACTGACTTACAGTTGTACCAGCACTGATTTTATATAGCTTTAAAATATTCCTATGTTTTATTTAGGAACAGAACAGAGACATATTTCATATGACTTTTCTAGGTATATTAGTTCAGAGCAGGAGCAGGGAGGAATGACTGTGCACTCAACAGTACCAAATCATATAGCTTCATCAGAACATTAATTAATTTTTCGACCCTCCAGTCTCTCTGACCCAATTCTGAGAAGCTTATTACTGTTGTCAGGTCAGAACTTGTTTCAAGGAACCAAGTGTTACCTTCCACTCACAGATTATGCTGGCAGGATTCAGTCTGTCTGCTTACACAGGATACGTCTTTGTCCTCAACATGCATTTTTTCTATAGTTCTTTTGTGCAGAAGCAAGGAATTAGCCTTCCAACACAATTAACAGATGACATTGATCAGTGGGATAAAAATCCACAGCTGATTAGTTCTGCCTTCTTTAGGAGCTAATAGGAAAATAGCCCTTCCCTGTAATGAGATGAACAACATAAAAATATTATCTGGGAAATAGGTAAGATGCCCTATTGCAAAGATGATGCATATAGAAAATCAGTTACATGCCAGATGACCCATAGAAATGCTAAGGCTCAATAAATAGAACGGATAATCTGTGGCCTGGGGATTGCTCCTGCGTGGCAGCATAAACTTGTTCTCCTCTTCCATAATAATCCTACTCACAAGCCTCTTTTGTTGGAGAATGTTCAAACAGCATTGGAAAGAGTCAAGTAAGCTACTCAGTGCTGGGGCGGGGGGGTGTTGTGGAAATGTAACCTTTAGCTCATAAATGATATTATACAGTTAACATACATTTCTTGATTTGTAGAGCTTACCCCTTAGAGTGGGAGCATCAACTGTTAATACTTGAAGGTGACCCCAAATGGCAAGAAAGATAGCAATGCATACACATATATAGTGTCATGCCAAGCACATATATTTTTAGGGAGCACAATACACTTATGTGCTACACTAGAAAATACTAACAAATTTGGTACCAGTTGAGCCATAGCTTCTCAGAGTAGATGCTCTGCATTTTCAGGAAAATCAAGCTGTCTTGTGAAGTGCCCAGAGACTGAAGCAGCTGAAGTTACAGATGTTATTCAAACACAGACCATGTGTAACTTCATGTATTGTACATGCATTTTCCCCTCTCAAGCCCAATATAATACTGTAGATGTAGTGTCATTAACTGAAATAGCTACAATATAATATTTGAATTGGGAAAGCAAATTGTTTCCTACAAAACAATTTCTTACTATAAATGTAGAAGTCAAAGTTGTAAATGCTACTGAAAAAAGCAGTTGATATTACCCAAATTAGTAAAGGATGAGGTACAGCAAAAAAACTAGCACTGGTCAGTTTTGTTTGTGATTCCATATTTAGATTTATTTATATATATCTGTTGTTTGCATCAAAGCGCAGATGCAAAGTAAAATCTGTTATTCTCTTCCAAAGTGGCAATCTGTCCTGTCACTGCTTTAGCTTTGGCTTCCCTCTGTCCCTTCTTTCTTTTACATTTACTTTTTCATGGTCAGGCTGAAGCACAGTTTCTGCTTAACCTGAGTTCAAAAAGAAAGTTGTACCAAGTCAGCCCTTTCAGCTTTCATAGCTTTGGCCAAAGATATCAGCTTCATTTTATTTACCCGCCAGGGACTGTACATACAATGGGAGACTTGAGGATCTCATTTTCGAGGGTCATCCTTGCAAAGACAGTTGCTGCCTGACACAGCTGTTACAGGACACTGAGGAAATCATGCCATGAAAATATTACTGCCACCTCTGGGTATACAACACGTATATCATCAGCACAGTGTTATGAGGATGATGGAATGGCACATGGGGATAATTTTAAAGTCCACCTAGACTGTAAAAACATGCTCTCTCCAGAATGTAAGGCACACGTGCATCTGTGTGCCTTGTGGCAGGGTAGGAGGGAAAAGGGAGCACTGAAGACAGTAAAACAGGAAAAAACACCCTCTTTAAAAAGAGACTTTACACCCAGTATGGCAGTGAATTATTACACTGCTATCACTGGAGTCACACTCTCTATGTATTTATTCTAAAGTCATCTTACAGTGAGTAGGAGAAGGATTTGATTAGCGAGGTGCAGCATGCTCCATGCTGCGTTACTAATGTTGCAACAATATCAACTGCAAGACACCCCTGGCTGGTAAGAGAGAGTGGAGCTAAAACAGGAAAGGAGAAGAAGGGTCACCAGCACAGGAGTGAGGCAGGAAAGCAAGAAAAGAGACAAATGGTCAAGGAGCAGCAATACCAAGAGAGGAGAGAAATATTAGAAGACAAGAAGGCAGAATGAGCAAAAAAATAGACAAAGAAAACAAAGCTAGCATTACGGCAGAGTGAAGGGCTCATGACATCCCAAAGGGCCCCCAGTTCTTCTGGCACCTTTTTAATGAGAGTAGGACTAACTGCGGTGTCACATCAGTGCTGAACTGTGAATAGTCATCTCACACAGACTTTTAATCACTGACACCCAGAATTCAGAACAGCACAGCACGGGAACAAGAAGAGATCTGGGTGTAATACAATGCCCATACAAGGACTTAATCGTCTTCCTCTTGTGAATATACGAAGCAGCTGCTCCATAAGGCCTCAGTGCTTAAGTATGAATAATGTGTTTTTAGGAATGCTGCTCAGTGTTGAGGAAGATTACCATGCATGTCCTTAGCCATGAACACCGGGAGATGAAAGAGCTGTTCTGCTTGACCTTTAATGTACATGGGAGAGGATTTTTGGAAAGAAAAGTGTGATTGTTCACATGTCCCGTTCTACAGCCGATGCAGTGCTTTTCCAGCTCCTGCAGCTGTGTTTGGCCATAAGAGAGAGGAGCTCTCAGACTTTATGCTAGCACTTTTTATACCTAGGGGAATGCTATATTGGCCTCCCCGATATAAACACATTTCTAAAAAAGAAATTACTAAAGATTGTTTTTCCTTCCTTTTTTCCTGCTAAGTGACTCATTTAGGGAAAATATGATGCAATATATTTATATACACTTTTTTCCCTTTCTGGTTATCATCACTTCGGATCCTGCAGAAGTTAGATATTCTTTTGGCTGCATAGGAAGAGATGACAAATCTTACATGAAAAATCAACCTGAAGCGAAAGAAGCTTCCTCCCACGTGCTCCCTGGGGTTTTGCATTTACCCTGAAAGATGTCTGCACTTTAGGGCTGGAAGAGGAAAGCTTCAGGGCATGGAGATGGTTGCTTTTAGTTGGCTGGAGCAAGAAATAAGAAAGATTTGCCCAAATGTTTATGAGCAGTGAATCCCTATTTTGCTAAGAAAAGAGCAGAAATGAAATGCATTGAGGATTTTTTTCTCTCTTTTTTGCTTTATTGTGTTGCATCCCATGCTGACAAATATTATGTAGGAAAACAAACCAGAAACCTTTTAGTTTTGTGCATAGCAGAAGTCATCCTGGGGCCTCCAGCAAACTGGTTAGACAGACTAAGGGGAGTGAAAAAAATAAACATCCATCCAAAGTTTATCTTGTCATGTCCTTGAGAGCTGGTAGGACCAATACCATCCCAAATTTAAAACCCAGAGATACTACTCTCAGAATACTCTGATAGCTTTAGTAGAGATATTACTAATTGATAATACAGAAACAAGGTCAATGAGACATTCAGAATAGCCGACTAGAATGTGTGTAGGCCATTGTGAACAACATGAGCTTAAATTTCAATAAACCGAAGATTTTGAAAGCCCTGTTTGAGACATCTTAATTCAGCCTAATTTTCAGAAAATCTTGCACACTGTCATCTCTGAAAATGAGTACTTTTGAGCCATTCACAATGCAGGACTCACCTTGAGAATTAAAGTTTTCCTTTTCTGTAATTGCTATGCCTACACTATATAATAGCTTAAAGACCTTCAAATTCTAGATGCAAAGTAACCACTGAATCAAGCCTTGCAGTCTCTTGGTCACAGGTTGTCTCTAATTCCTGAAAGAGATTGAAGGTAATGAAACTATTTGCAGGAAGGTGAGTTGCTGGAGTTTTTAAATTAGAAGAGTTAAAAACATCTTAAAAATTTTTATGCTACGTTAAGCCAGAGAAATTATTGTGTGGTTGTCAAGCTTAGCTTATAGGGAAAGCTTCAACGTATAGCTCACATAATTAAAAAATTATCTGTTTAAAAAAATTGAGACATTTCATGATAAGTCACTGTTCATAATTATCCTAATTAATAAATGTATATTTCACCTCTAAACTGTTATTTTCCATATTGATCTCCAGCACAAGTTAAGCACACAACAGAAACAAAAAAAAATGAAACCGCAAAAGCTCAGTGTGGCTACATTATCCGTCTACAGGTATTGCTAAGGTGAGCTAAGATTTGGTCCCTATTTGTGCATGAAATAAAAAAGGAGTTATACCCACAAACAGGCACGTCTGTATGTTATGGATAAATACTGACAGTTGAATAGGTTCGTACTTGTGACTAAGAATTTGCAGTTTAAGCATCCCAAGATATACCTGAAACACAATCACACAGTGATTGCCATAAGCAGCTTAGAACAAGACCTGTTTGCTGCAAAGAGGAGGAAAGAAGAAAGTGAGATGCCAGAACCTGGTCATATAAATTACACCTCAGAAGAAACTTAGTATCTCAAAATTCACTTTCATAAGAATACTGTAGCTAGCATCTGTGCTCTAAATGAAGATTCCTGGGTCTTTCTAGCATCTCCTGTTGTATGGGTCATCCAAGTGACTTTATCTATAGCACCAGGGCATTCTCTCAAAAGGAAGAGTGATATTGTAATAACTGAGTCATCTACATGATACCTTGGTTCCATGTAGAAACTTCCCTGAAGAATTTCCCTGCCCAAGTGTTAGTTAGAACTGAGCACACATTTCATAAAAGGCTATTGTCCAAGCTAAAATCTTGTCCTATTATCAGTGACATTCATGAAGTGAGTCCCATAATATTTGCTGTCCTTGCTTGCTTGCTTGCTTGTTTGCTTAAAAGGAAAAAAAAAAAAAAGTGGGCTCTTTTACATTGGTGCAGTTGTGTATAGAAGGGTCATGCAAAATATCATCTTTAGCCCATTGAAAATGCAGTCACTCTACATTATAGGTTGAGTCTTTGGCTTTGCCATAGCATCACTGACTTCAATAGAGCTTTGATGAATTATACCATGGAAAATCTAATTTATGTTTATCATAGCCGCAGTAATATATTTTGTACATTATCCATGCATGTACACAAAAAATAACAGGTATTCTTCACATAAAAGAACATAAGAAACTTCACAGGACCTATTTTAGATTCCGTTCAGAAACACTTTTCTCTCCTCTTCTTCAAGGTATATGTGGAAGATATTTTCCCTGTCTCCAGAACGTCTCTAAATATACAGGAGCTGCCTCATCTTACACTCAGACCTGCATGGGTGACAGTCTTACTGTGATTGATTGTGTTAGGGGTCACACTTGAAACGAAAGCAATAGAAGAATTTATTCATATAATGACACAAACCTGCATTCTTTTTTGTCTTCCTGCCCTATAAGTGTTTCCATCATTAGGACACTTTATCTGGGATCACATCTTTCACTTACAAAGTGTAACTGAGAGATATTTTTCCCTTCTAATGTGTTGGATTTTATCCTTTCTACTCTACTGTTACTCAGAGAGTATATAAATAAAAATCACACTTCCCAAATAATACACAACAAAGAAAAATAACAGACTTCTCACTTAGTCATTGAACTATTTGCCTTCTTCAAACTGTCGACAGCTTGTGATTCATTTTTCCCTTGTTGTCATCCCAGAGATTAATTTCCTTCTTCAACTTCACCTTAAAATACAAAGCTCCCTTGCTTGTTTAGAGGGGCTGGTTGGCTGGTTTTGTTTTGCAGATGGTGTCACTTCTAAGTGAGGAGGGTCATGGCTGATTTCAGTGCACACTGGGGTCTGTTCACTGATGCTGAAGCCTGTGCGGGAGAGGATGGCTGGCAGGGGCCCCGAGCACGGAGCAAAGCAGGCACTGCCGTCCAGTCACTTGCTCCCACTGATTTCCCCACCCTCCCAGTCCCTGACTTGGGCCTTGGTACACATGCATCCCTGCACTTGCAGTTGTTATGCCAAGTATTCAAACTGAGAAATCCTTTCTTTTTGCAGATATAAATGTGTGCAACACCATGGGTCTCGGTGGAGCCTTACCCTCTTGTATTTGCTGAAGATTTGAAGATCTGAACTCAACTAATTTTCAGCTGCTTAAGGTACTACCATTTCAAGAACCATCTACTTAGATTAACTGATTAGCACTGAACTATTCGGTGATGACTAGATCTTCACAGATTTTCACATACTGCCATTTGTCTGCAGTTGGCTAGTGTCAGTAACTTTCAGGATAAGTCATTTGCCTATATATATACATATATATGTTTATATTTACGCCTGCCTATATCCAGCTCCTGTGGATAAGTCATTATGCACACATTACAAATCTTTTGAACTGGATAAGTCTGTGTCTGCCCTTGACTATTCATGAGTATCAATCCAGAAATTTCCCTGAAATAAAACTATTATTTCCATGAAATCCGTATGAGAAAGACTCATTGGAGTTTTGTTTTATGAAAGAAGATATGCACAAATCCCCTTAATAAAAAATAGATTTTTCTATTATTGCCTCCTGAACAAAAAAGCACATTTCCTGTAACAAGGGCAAAAATGCAATCTAATTTTCCTAAGTACTGCCTAGTCCCTTGTTGATTTCTTCAATAGGAACGAGCAGAGCAGCAGCACACACCTAACAAAGACTGCTGGAGCACTAGGGTATCTCTCCAAATGCTGCTTTATTGAATCCTCTCTCTCTATGAGGCCTATTATCCATGCATTATACTTCTTGTTTCCTCTTCTTCACCAGCATCTTCCCTACCGCAGGTGGCCACTGCTGGCCCTGAATTGAAATTTTCTTGTGCAATAGACCCTGTAACCTCTCTTTTAAACAGCACAGCCTTCATACCCTTTGCAATATACTAAGAAATACTGTTCTTCCTTTCAATTATTGTGTTTTCAACATTATATTTGGTCATTATTTTTCTCCTTGTTCTCTTTGTTACTTCTTAAAAATCAGAAAATGGTGTCTCTGATCATTACAGGCATGTAACTGGGACAATCAAAGGCCATTCTTGTAGGCTGCAATGATAAATTTGAGAAAGCAGAGCACCTAAATGTAAAAGACTTGGATTAGATAGTTTGAGGCATGTCTAGATAGATACTTCTGAATGTGCATCTTCAAATGATATAGATAGAGATCTCAATAGAGCCTTCAAGACTTGTGTTTTTAACATGAATTCAGAACATGGCAAGACACTAAATATAATACAACTTTATAATGTTAAGCATGGCAGTAAAGTGCTTCGTAATGAAAAAGAGAGAATTTAGGCATATTCAAGGACAACTGTTGCTACATCTTTATTTCACTGGAGCTTGCTGTGTTAAGATACTACATCTAGTCCATACATAGAAAAAGAATGTGTTCAGGCACCTGGGCAGCACTTGACTTCAAATGAAAACTATTTTTCTCTACAAAGCATCTCTGATCCACATTCCATTGCCTAACAAATTGATAAAACTAAATAAGAACATTTTTGCATTCACTAGTTTTCTTAATCTAAATATCTGCTACATTTTGAAATTATAGAGGATACAGTTACTAACTTTCCAGGTACTAAAGAAAGAACATGCAGAACACATGTAACAACACACACACACTGGCTTTTTGTTTCAGTTTGAAAAATGTCTAATCTTTTGTGTGAACTATTAATTCACACCAAAAATAGAGATGTCATATAAAATAAGGATTAGCTCTAAACCATTCTTCACATGGGAAGTCTCAAATTCCATCGAATCAAAACACCAGAATTACAAGATTTTAATTATTTTAATATAGAAAGAAATGAGAAATGCTCAAAATATTTTAATCTGAGACTTTCATTTGCTAAACTCAGACCTGAAAAAAGGTTCAAAGTCTTCACTTCTCCACTTCAGCTGTGGTTGATGGACACAGTGTTAAGCTGACTGCTTTGCAGTGGTCCAACTCTAAGACTTGCAGAGCAAGGCTGGTCTCTAGTTGTACTGATTAACCATAGGAATACTTGGATGGTGTGACAACACTCTAACAGCTTGTTTGTCCTTTTTCCCTACCCTGACCATCAACAAAAAAAGAGGGTGTAATGGAAGTGTCATCTTGGCCCAGCAGACTCCAAAGGTTAGCTGACTACTTTGTGTCAGCACATACACTGTCAATCTTTTCGCCCTAGTTTTGAAAGAACTGCCTTCTCAGCAGTGGTCCTCACAAGGCCCAGAGCATCTCTGAAACTGAGCTGATACAGATGCAAATGCACACAAACTTGGCCCACTGGACTGGAGATAGCAGTTCGCAATCCTCTCTTTGCGAGTCTCCGCAGAAACTCGGTGCTGCAGAAGTCTGAACCCAAAAGAGTCTATTTCCCCATTGTTGTTCTTCCCCCTCCTCCTCCATTTCAGGATTAGCTAATACAATTTCCTCACAACTTCCAAAGTAAAATACTTACCTCTGGACTAAGACCAGACATCAATACTTTCAAATCAGAAAGGGACAACCTGGAAAGTTCCTAGTGCAAAAACGAGAATGTATTCACATAAATTGCTTCAGTATCTTAACTGCTTTTCCATGAACAGTGTTGATCTTATAAACAACTCTGATTAAACTGTCACAAAATCTAGAATTCCAGGTTAAGGGCTGGGATCTCATTGTGCTGGATCTTATATGCTCAGAATAAAGATAATCCTTTTATTCAGAGTTTGCAAATCCCATACTCGCACGCAAATCCGTATATAAAATGTAGTACAAGAAATACTATATATGAAGACAGATTTTGTCAGACTACTGCTTTCTGAGATATATGTAAGATTAATATGTTAGACTGACATTTTAGCATACTGAAGATCATAAGACATGCTTTATGGTGCATTAAAATCTCATAATAACAATTTCAGAGAGTTAGCACAATATCTTATTCAGAGTTAAACACTGCCTTGAATGATAAGGGCTAACATGCCATCAGGCTATAATAAACTACAGCCTTGAAATATCAGTTTTCATTTATCAGTAAGGTCATTTACATAGCTAAAGCAAGAACATAATGATGTATTTTTTTCCTATCTAGGAGAAAAAAAATGCACTTATTTTCCAACATCCAGAAAATATGAAATGTTCAGAAAAAGCCATTATTAAGTCATTTAACCTTTCAGACAAAATAAATTGTCATGGATTTAGTTATAAACCTGAAAGTAAATACATTCTGGTTTTTTTTATATTGAACATAAACAAACTTATTTAAATTCTAGAGGAAATATTGCATTCAGGCACAAATGTATTACTGCAGTGGATTTTTTGACAAATCACATCTATTTATCTGATATTTCTGTAAGTGACACAGAAAAGCCATACAGCACTCCTCTACAACTTTACCCCAAGGAAAAATTCATCAGCATGAGTTACTTAAGAGTTGCACATTGCCCTTAAGCCACATATGAAATGCTGTATTTATAGGCCCTTAAGCTGATAAAAGGGTATGCTCATGAGGTGGAAAAGAGGGCAGCTGAAATAAGAGAAAGTGAAAGGGGCACTAGATCAAAAAACACTTTTATCCTCAAATCTTGTTCAAATTTCCATCCTGATGTGTGTGGAGAGCTGCAGGAGTCACCATTCTTGCACCTTCCGCTTGGGAATGCTTCAGGCTACTGATTTGATGGCTCAAATTTCAGCACTTCTTCCCAAAAAAGCAGGGCCAGCCAAGCCAAGAGGCAGCCTCGAACAAGCCTGGGCTGCCACACTCAGGTGTGCCACAGCCTCCCAGTTTTCCATGTTGCACATGTCTTTCTACTTGGCAAAGAGCTTGTAGCACACAGCACCTTATGCACGCACGAGTCCCTTCTCCACCTTCAGCGGACACAGGGCTGGTGTGCCTGGATCACTGGAAGGGCAAGCTCAGCCCAGGAGCGGCCACGTGGGCTTGCACGCAAGCACTGAAGCAAGCCTTTTGGGCGTGCAGCAGGCCAGAGGATAAGCCTTATACAAGAGGTTTAACCTGGCTTCTCAGAGCATGCCTAGACAGAAGCAGACCACCAGTCCAGCAATGAACTTTGATGTACTGCCCCAGAAAGATCAGAAATTCCTCTCCCCTTGGCTTTTTGGTGCTACAGGCAACTGTCGATACAGACGTGCTGCTAAAATTCTGATATAGAAGATAGGGAGCAAATACTTCCTGCGCACAATGCGTTTGCCCCTTATAATAAGGTGAGTAATGAGGCTTTTTAACCACAGAAACACTTGACCCAGATCGAACCAGTGAATTTGAGCCACTTGTGCCTGGATGTGAATTTGGTCTTCCTAGTGCAAAAGGTTCTTTAACTGCTGTCCTCTGTGACGTCTTCTGCATGAGGACTAAACTGTTATTTACACAGCAATCCTTAATCATAGGAGGAGGCAGATCAGGCGTAAGCAGTGGTTTAAACAGGTTCCAGGACTTTCAGCTTTCAAGCCTGCTCTCAGGACTCACCCATTTGGCAAGTCTCCCTGCAGTGTGCACAGGAAAAAGAGCGTCGTGCCACCCCATTCAGCTCTCCATGCTAGGAATTCAATGTGTGTCACAGACAACGTTGATTTTATAATGTGATTTTTAAAAGCTTTCATCTTACAGGAAGCAGTCTACTGTGTGTGCACAAAGTTCAGTCATTTAAATAAATAGTCCACTCGAGTCATAGAAGAAGTCCAGAATGCAACATACCCTATATCTTGATTTTTTGACCACATGCTAGGTTTAAGGTCTAGAGCAGGCAAAGGTATATTTTGCATCAAGTCTAATTTAATTCTAAAGTCAGAGTAGTCTCTGGCTCGCTGCTCTTCTTTATCCATGATATTCATTGTTATTGCCGAAACGTTTTCTGCAGTGAGGTTTCCTTAGATTTCTTCCTTCTTTGCTCATGAATAGGAGCAGTTCTTAGCTTTTCTCTTTTTTCTTTTCTTTTCTTTTCTTTTCTTTTCTTTTTAGCATTTATGGTAATAAAAGAGAGAGGAAGGGTAGATTTAGTGTTGCAAATAAAAGATAATGCTAGGCTTTTCTTATGTATTTTGTTTCATAGTGTAATTGCAAGTGCCAGTCACTCTGTTCACGTGCCTCTGTGGAGGTGACAAACAGGCCTGCAACAGTAGAGCAAATTTAACTTGGTATTTAAAAGATATTTTCTTGCTGTATCTTTAAACCTTTAAGCTTTCTTACTTTCCCCCGCCTCATCTCCACCATATGCACTAATATTGCTCTTCCATTTTTATTTTTTTGTCACCAGCCTTATTAGCAGTGTAGCAGAATGAGACTGATGGGACTGCACCGCATGAAAGGATGTCATCAGGCTGGTGTCAGGTCAGATTGGACTTTGAAGAAAGAATCAAACAGCCTCTTTTCAAAACGATTGATGCCTTCTCCAGCTTCAGCTTAATCATTTTGTGCATTCTTATCAACAGCTTTTGGTCCACTGCAGTGAAATTTCCAGCACTGCTCTTGTCATTCCTGCTGAAGTGGATTGTCAAAGTTTTCACTGGGCTTAGGCTAGCGCAGGAGACCAAGATTAAAACACCTGTAGTCAACCCCTGCAAATTCCTTTCTGTGTTACCAGCATAAGGTTCAAATATGCTAGGAGTGAATAAAGGTCATATCACTCTGAATTTAGATCTGGGTAAAAACTAGTATCCCTGATTTTAAAATAGAAGTGTCAGATTCAAATCCACGTTTAGTTTAGTGGATGGCCTGATGTTCAACAATACTGAAAATTGCTCAGTGTGCAGCACCCTCAGAGAGAAAAAGAAAAGAAATTAGACACTTAGATGCAGAATTAGGAACCAAATTTCAGCCACCGTAGTCAGGCCAGGGCTCTGCCCAGCCCTGGTCAGCCCTTGGTATGAGCCCCAGAGAACTGACATCGCGCTGTAGGTTTGGATTCAGCCACATTTGTTTTCAGACTCATTTGTCAACAACAAAAGAAGAAAGTTCAAGCAAAATGCAAGGGTGTCATTTCTTACCAATAATGAATAAGACTAAAGACACCTCCTGCAGATTAATGACTGGCTGGAACCAGTTAATCACCTCAAGCCATTAACCCTAACTGTTATTAAGCTCTAGGATCTAAACCAAGTCCTCAATCATAGTGGCCGCTATTCAGCCCTCCTATTTCCAGACCCATCCCCCCCACTGCCCTTCTGACTCACACACCAAAAATCAGGTAAAAATTGCATGTGAGAATTTGTGTTACATATATTTAGAGAGATAGAAACCATCTACACAGATTAGGTCTATTTCTCACCTATCTGAGAGCAATATTTATTTCACATCACATACATGTCAGCACAAGGTATTTGTGGACATTCAAGACCTGACGTGTTGGTCAATCAGGGCTCAGCAGAGTATTTGGTTTATAATATAGCAGGAAGCAAGAGAAAAAGGCAGAGAGAAAGGACCTGCCGGGGGAGGGGGGGAGTGGGGATGAGGCGGAAGAGGAAAAAAAAAGGGGAAAAAAAAGCCTCAGGGAGATAAATCTGACTATTCAGCGTTCTGAAGAGGAACCTATTCATAAAGTTCATTCTTGATGTATTCTGATAGTCTTTCGTTTCGGTTTATTTTATAACCCTATTTTACAGTAGGCAGCCCGTTGTTTGCTCTAATCATCTGTTTCCATGACCTTCACCTTTATTGATTCAGCTTCTTCCTAAGTTTAATGCAGTCTCTGAGATTAAAGCCATTTTTCTCCAGGATGCATTGGTTAACAGTAGATTCACTTTTAAGAAGCAGAAATCATTCTGATTATTAAAAAATCATTTTTAGCACAGAAAATATGTTTTAAGTAAATAAAATCTCTCGACAGAGCTAAACAATAGAAGGGGGATTCTAGCTCATAAACAAAAGCAGTGTATTTTTTTTAAAGTGTGAAAAAGTCAGTGAAATAAATAAAAGTAGCATTGCTTATGGTATATTTATGAGTGCTATCAAATCCTGCAGATTTGAAGAATAAGGTACAGAGGATTTTATTTTCCCCTCCCAGATGTTATTTTAATCAGGTTTATAGTTGCAATGGATAGAGAATCATATTATGAGATGTAATTTTCCCCAACAGATATAGTAATATAACTCAGCGTTTTGCAAGTGTAGCAGGTGAGATTATAAATCAAAGGCAGAATTTACTGAAAGAATATAATAAGCCAGATCCCATTTTCCTCAACAATTTATAGTTCTGATTTGATTATATAGCTTATTTGCTTAGCTTTATCACTGCATTAAACTCTCCCTTTCTTGATGATACTTTGTTCCGTAATATCTACCGTCAACCTCCAGTCACACATTTTGATAAGAAAAGCACCCGGTTGTTTCTTGCACACAATATACTAAACACTGACAATTGCCTTTCCATAGTGACCTATACATGGATTTGATTCTGCAGCCCCTTTACCTCACTTGAAACTGTAATGAATTACCAGAGATAAACAGACTGATCCAAACCCACTGAAGTAAATGGAAAATCGTCTGTTGACCTCACAGGGCTTTGAACCATTCCTCCCTTGACAGCAGACATTCATTTCCTGTTCCCAGACTCTGCCAGAGTAATAATAAATGTATTACCCAACTCAGTTCTAGCACTTGGTAGCAAAATGATCCAGAGAGAACATGCAGTACAAACAAATACACCCAGTTTTTTCTGTACCTTACATAAAATTCAGAAGGGAAAAAAAAAAAAAAGAATTATCATGATCTAAGAAATAATTGAAAAGAAAACTGCAGATAAAATGATTTTTCTCATTCTCCCTCTCAAATATTTTGACTGTTGCCATTATTTTTCCACCACCACAATATCATTTATTTTGAAAAAAAAAAAGACAGACACACCTGTAAATTAATTATACACTTATAAATATTTGAACCACATACTGCTTTCTGTTAAAATGGTACAGAATTACTGGAACAGAAACCAAACAGCAGCTACAGAATCACCACTTCCTGTTGATAACAAAACCTGCGCTCAACATGCTCAGAAATTAGTATCTGTTGTATGGAGTTCCCCCTGCAGTGCTTGAACTGTATTTTCCCTAGGTATCGTTTTGATTTCATCCCTGGGAGTTTTCTAAATTTCTCCGAAACTGAATTATTGAAAAAAATTATTGAATGTTCCTATGGTAACAATAAAAAATTGAAACCATTCTAAGCAGATTGATGACTCAGGGCGCAGCTTCTCATTGGAGACCAAAGCACTGATCATTTGTCCACTAATAGAGCAATTTTGTGGGCCTATGTAAAGGGGTTGAACTCAAGGACTATATTAATACTGTACTTCTATTTAGAGTAGAATATTTTTCTCTTCTAAGCAGCTGTCTGTGTGCAGTCTGCGAGCAGTATGTGTGGCATTAATTAGCATACATATCTTTATATAATATATATCCTCCATAGAAATTATTTTAAGCTAACGCTAAGGTCACACCATTACATGCTTTAAAGTAAAAGATAAAACTAAAAGCGACAACAGAAAATCAATCACAATTTTATGTAGATTTTTTCACTCCCTCACACATAAAATGAAATACTCTTTAATTGTTATCTCAGGTCACACTTCCTCAAGAGTGGAGGGGATTGGTTAAAACCAACCCAAAATTCAAAAAAAAAAAAAGAGGTTTTAAAAAGGTTAACATCATAAGGTTCAATCCTCAGCTATCACAGGCAACCACACTGCGCAAGTCTGGCCATGAATATACCAAATTTCTTCCTAAAACAACTATGCTTTTTTGCAGTTATGACACCCATCAAGAGGCTGTCCCAGATCTTTATTCCCAAGATGTCTCAAAATCTTCCTCCAATTTTCAATGAAGTTTATCTGTTGTGCAATCATTTCTATTTTTTTTCCAGTACAAATGCTGTCCTTTTGCTTAAACAGCTCCTCTCCCTCTTTGGTGTCTCAAATACCCTAACATATTTTTACAGAACAATATTTTCCCTACCTAATCTTTCTTCCAGGAACCTAGACCGTTTGGCTTGCTCACCTTTATTTCTACAGGGGACTCTCCTTTCTTTTGCTAATTCTTGCAGTGCTCTTCACTTGTTCATATGTAATTCATTCTTCCTGACCAGCAAAAAAATCCGGATGTTCTTTTACCTGGGCCTTGTATAATAGTGTTAATGCTTCTTTGCTATCACTGGGGATCGTTCCCCTGATACATCCTGGAATATATCATCATGCTGTCCTTCTCCCAGGCTGTATGACAATGCAGGTGCAGAACAGAACCAATTACAAAGAGGGATATCTGAAAATGTCACGTAAAAGCAGATTATTAGTAGTATTTCATGCTTTCGTAGAAATTAAGATTAAAGGAGACTTCTAAATTAACTAGCTTTCTCCTCTTTCTGTTACAGGCAGTATATTTCATCAGAATATCTCTATCAAGCCCAGTGACCTTTGTGAAGCTGAATGTTTTTTCAGTCCTCAGAAGTCCTTCTTTAACATCAAGTAATTAGCACAAAAGACTTGTTTGATCTTAAAGAGCACTTCAAAATGCAGAGCAACATTTTTGAAAGATAAATAAAAAAGTGATGCTAATTGTTAGACACTTAATTCGCTGCATATTCCCTATGTAATACTCATGACCCTCAGTGATGGATAAGACAGTTATTCACAAGCCCTCCAGCCTGTAGTGAAATATCTTGGTCTGAAAAACACAGGGACTGAGGTAGAATACAAAGATAGGCTGTTTTAAGGGTAAGAGGTCAGCTGAAGTGATAATGACAGTTTTTTTAATAGTTATATCATCTCCACCATCTCACATGCAGAGGAAGCAAGCAAATAAAGCCTTGGGAATAATGGTCTGTAAACAGCTTGGTTTAAAAGTGATTGACATCTTCAACTGCTATGATACTTCAGTCTCAGGGGAAAGAAACTGAAACGCTTGTAGCATAGTCTTGAAAGCCCTTTTTCCTTGTTGACTGCAGGAGACAGTCAAAAGTATTTTTCTCCTGGTGTTGCACATAAGTATATGCAAGTGCATATACAAAAACAAAATAAAACAGTAGGTTTTACCAAGATTATTTTATAGAGTTTTTCACTCAATGAAAGCAAATTCTTTAAATCAAGTGTAGATTTATATTTGTGCAAACAATTTGATTGATATGGAGCTGACAGGGAATTAGTGCAAGAAAGTTGTCAGAATCTGTGCTGATACAGTTCTTTTGGGGTGGTGCAATTTCAGAGTTGTGCAAAAGCTGTAAGGTAAAGTATTGCTGTTCACCACCCTTCAGGTCACAAGCACAGCTCAGTAGCTCAACATCACCTTGAAATAACACAGGGCTACATGGTTTAAGGTGTCCGTTCATTTGCAGTTTAGAGCTCAGGCAAGTGTGAAACTAACAGCATTAGCAAAAGTGAGGCACGGCATCAGCAAGCAAGTTGTAAGCTTTCCTCTCCTCAGTCAGGAGCGAGGCCACCCCTTTTACTGCAGGCCAGGGTAGAGAGCCTGCCAGATGCAGCCCAGCTCCTGGCTGTGACAAGTTTCTGAGGCTGAGCAAAAAACCAAAGATGAGACCAAATTCAGTCTCTTGCTGCCTCAGCTAGGATGTGGGCACAGGTATCTAGCAAGGAAAACCTCAGCAAAAATGGAAAAGCATTTCTTAGCTATAGAAAGTTAGTAAAAGGCTTGATCGAAAGCTCAAAAAAAAATACCAACAACTACTGCACCATTGCTTCCCACAACCATGACCTGATTACTCAAGCATTAGTATACAACATAACACTAGAAATAAATGGAAAGTGCAAATAGCAGTTAGAAGGAGGAGAATAAACCGGGTTCAACACCAAACCAAATAACATGCTGCCGTAAAGAGATGTCAGAAGAGCTGAACTCATTTACCCCAGTAGAAGAGTTAGCACACGAATCACTGCTGTAAGCCACGGCTTACAGCTGACGGTTGGAAAGGTCGAGGAGCCCCTGTGCCAGGCTCACCTATAAAAGCCACTGCGACAACCATGTCATGAAGAACAAGCTAAGTAGTGCTCACCAGGTTAGAAGGACTCCTCCAGGCCCATATACCTCCCTGCCAGCAGATTGTTTTGAGCCACAGAAGAGATGAGGTGTTGATATTCTGTGCAGATTCAGATCGCACTGTGCCAAATAAGAAGGCTCTAAAGATGTATTTTTAAAGGCGCCTTGGGGACTTGGCCACCTTTTTCTGAATTGTAGAGTTTTTTGAGCCCTAACTCTATTAGGCTCCCTCTGCAGCCCACAGTTAAGAAAAAAAAGAAATATTGCCATGATTGGTGTTGACTTCAAGGCATTATTAAGAACTGAACTTCTGAGGCTGAACTACACCACTTTTTCAAAAACTCAAGTTCTCGAATTTGCCACTCAGAATCCAAGACACCTAAAGTGACAAATCACTTCTGGTTATTTAGGTAACGGCAGCTTTCAGCATGCAGAGTTATAAAATTTTTCACATCTACTTAGGGAGACAATTAAGAGAAATCTGACTTGATTATTTTGTTTTCTACTATCACCTATTAGCAAGCCTTGAATTTACTCACAACACTAATAGAATAGTCCTGGGGTAGCATCAATATTATCCTGAAAATGAAAATGAATTCTACCCGCGTTACGTTTGTCATATATTTGTTTGTATTACAATATTTATCACGAGAATAGTATTTTAATGTCAACTCAGACCTGCTTAATCTGTGCCTAGTTTATCCATATGTCTGGCTGGCTGAGAGACTTAAGTGGTAACTAATCTAAACAACATATGTACCACTGATTTAGTCACCTTAATTTTTATGTTAATTCAAGTGAAAAATGACCTTGGCAACTGTGTCAGATGAAGTAGGTCTGATTAGTATTCTGCAAAAGCTAGAAATAAACTATCTTAATTTAAACATTTATCTAATTCATTGGTTCTTCTTATTGTTGTATATTTACAGACTCCATCCAGGGTAGAAAGAGCATATGGACAATCTAAGCACAGAAAGCTGAAAAAGCCAGGTCATATTTATATTCTCCTACTGGGAGATGCAAAAAACACAAATTAAATTACATGAGCAGTATAATTCTGTAACTCCATCACTTGTTTGTGGTGATGCAGAAGGTTTTGCTGAACTTGAAAAAAGAAACCCTAAGTCGATCATAGAATTGTACTTAGCAAGGAAATGCTCTTGATCAGACGTTTGACACACTGAGACTGTTTCCTGCTGTAGCGTGTGCTGTTAAGTACTAATCTATTCCCATGGAGATGAGGATGAAGGGCAAAGCCAATCCTGCCTAGATTTTGACCTATGGCTCTAGGGAGATTAGTCATTTTAAACAGGAAAAGCACCCAAACAATACTACTATTCAGTATCTTTTTGTGTTTCTATGTTTTTTTCCTGAATAAAATCCTTATTCTCCTCTCTACCCCTGAAATATTCCCTCTTTCCTCGCTCCTATTCTTTGTACATACTTCAATTTCCTTTTCCACAGTCTCATCTAGGCTTGATGGAAATCAGGGTTCTGAGAGAGCTGTGTCTGGTCTTCGCAGGGAAATGTTTTTCTCTTTCAAGATTCAAAGAGCATCTTGCTATATAAGTGCAGCATTCAGATTCTATACATACAATTATATTTGATTTGTTTATTATTCCTGTCTTTCAGCTTTTCTATACCTACCCTACACTGTATCAGTCCTATTGCTTGAAATAAAAGTGGGAATAGAGAGGAGGACTCAAATGTTAATCGACTCTTTCAGGTTATACACATCTTACCCTGCATCTGATTTCTATAAAGCATAGACAGGCTGTGTCCTCTCTACCACTTCATACACAGTCCTCTTCCTCCCCATCCAGCCTTTCTTGGCAAAAAACTGGCCTCAGCAACGGAGCTAGGGATGATTTGGGGTCTATTTATTGTGATAATAAAGCAGAGGGCCTAATTAGATTAGATACAATGGGCCTCAGTTTACCTAGATGCAAAAGCCGGGGTACACCATATGTTGGAGCACTGGCCTTAAGTGTGACGCAAAAATAATCACTGCCAAGGTCACTTATTGGCAGTGGTAGGAGCAGCTCAGAAGCCTCTTTTTTCCCTCATGTCCTGTCTTGTTCCAGAGTCAGCTGGGTGCACAAGTGTCCTGCACAACGTCATGTAGGACAGCTGCTCCAGTCGAGACCTGCTGAGACGCGTGCCCAAACAGCAATGACATTATTTGGTGTTCTGAAGGCTCAGGTGAAAGCTTTGGGGAGCTGCCTAGCACAAACTGCCCAAGCCGTGGCACAGCACAGCCCTCTGTGATTGAGAACTTCAGTTGCCCACAATTCCACCCCTCACCCCACCCCCCAAATTCCTGAAGGCCTCCAAAGGCACAAGCTGTTGCTAAGGACCAAGGCAGAAAATAAATGCAAAGCTGTTCCAGGCCAAGCCGTAACAAATTAGGGTGATCTAAGGACGAGAGTTTTCAAGGGGAAAACCTTCATATTTTGAACCCTTCTTTCTTGCAAATGCCTTCTTCATTTTTACCTTAAGCTTTCTGGAAAAGTAGAATCAGACCTGTGAAATTCAGATAGATTTTGCTGGTTAGCTAGAAGTGAAAGATGAGCCAAAATCAGGTATGAAATTGAAAACTATTCCTGTCAATGATAAGGAAATAAGCTAGCAGTGGTCTTGGACGGAATACGTGACCTAGCAGCCTTTCTGCCTCCAATGTCATCGATTAAAGTGATCATTAGCACTTTTCTTAATTGTACATAACATTTCTGATTTTCTGTAGTCCTTGCTTTATCCCCATCAAGTTCTTGTGGACCAATTTCATCTCTGCTTAGCTTGTTGCTGCTTTAATACAAGATATTAAAGAGTTAATCCACTTCACAGCATGTCTATAGAGTACCAGACTCCAAATTTACCTTCAATCCACATAAAATTAACTTTGTAATTAGTTTTACAGGATCTCTAGCTTCATCCCCACCAGTTATTCCATTCAGCTTTTGAAAAGACACGTTAGTAAAAGTAGTGTTATTGGCAAATGCAGAGGGTGAGATGTGAACTGATCCTTCTAAATTTTTCTGAGCTAAGTAGCATGGAGCTCAGCTCTGAAATCAAGAGCAGGAGCCATAGATACTTAAAGTCATTACTCTTCCTACAGACAATAGGTCTCCATCCAGTGCTGTACTACTTTGGTTGCAGTGATCTCTCTAGGTCTCTATTTCTATGATGCAGTCTCTTCAAAAGTTGCAAGGACAGGTAAGATAGAGGGCAGGAAGTAAGGGCAACTAAATTCAACTGTGATGCTATGGGTAAACATTAAGAAGCGGTCTCTTCTACACAAGATAAAACAAATAGCAATACAGGGAAGTTTGCTATGCCCAGGTAATAAATATACATAGGTTTAACAGACTTTGGACCAAGACCATCCTTTGTTAGCCTTTTATTAGTCTAGATAAAGTAACGGGACTTTTGAAAGATCCACCTATTAAGTTAAACTTAAGGCATATTTTAGAACTCAATGTATTTTAGTCCCCAAAATTCCCACAGTCAGTATGCACTTTGGATCCCATGTGCCATACAATAAGGATATTTTCTGTAAGCTGGATGGTAATGTTGAGGCACATTATTTTTATAATTAAATAAGATATAAATTAAATCATTGAGTAGTTATATCCCTACGAAATGGAATATATTAACAACCTTTCTCCTACAATTTAGATTACTGTACCTGAAATCATGAAATCAATGCACGTATCCTAGTACAAACATTATTCTGCTACCTACAGTCTTCCATTTTACCCATAGAGATTTACTGTGTACTTTCAAGGTGGAATCCCATCTTATTATGTATTACTTGTTTTAGCATAGTGAAAAGTGTTAGTGTAAAGATATGAGAAATTTCCTCATACAACTCAAAAGCAACAATAAAATCCCTAGAGAATTTCAGGGTCACTGCCATTTCCCCATCTGTAAGGTTAAAATTCTGCTTGGGCTAGGGTTTCTTGGAAAACAGATATTCAGGAATAAATCTCAGATTATGACTGTCACGTAGGACGTAAATGATTTACAACACATGTTAAAATGTGTTTAGCATTTGGATCTGCATGATCTCCAGTGCCAAACCATTCCACAGCAAAGCCTCCTTCTCCACCCCCTTTCCTTCCCAAACAAATAACTCTTTCTCTCTGGGCTTTGTAATCTCCCCAGCTGTCACAGAAATTTAGTCTTTGATGTAGCTGAGACTTTATGCATTAATTGCTTTGTAAATTAGGACAAGAGCTTTAAACTGGCATCAACAGCTGAGTAGAGTAGCTGGAAGATTTCTCTAAAGATCTGTTGTGTTCACACTGGGCTAAGCCAGGGGGGAAAATGGGATCAGCCTTCTGTCTAACATCTTTCCACTCAACTTCAGTGATTCCCATGAAGAAGGTTGTATTCATGGATGGATACAAAGAGGCCTTAAAAGAGAATGACAGATTTTCCTAGATTTCTGGTCACCCTTAACCTGCTATTTGGAAAACAACATTAGCTGTTCATTCCAATTTCACGAGGAAAAAACAAAGCTCCCCCATCTTTCTGAGACTTTCTCACATGGTGACAGATAATGGATATATGCCTTCCATGAGGAGGCTGAGAAAATATTCAAACTTTTTTTTCAATTCACTGACCAGTTCAGTTTCACTGATCATATCACCCAGTTCGAGTTGACCCAGTTATTTTTCATCCATAAGCTTCCACATTCTCTTAGCCCTTAAGCTAAGCTACTGCATTCCACTGTCTCCTGCACTCCTGGATCCCAAAGACTCTGATCTCCTTGGTTTTGGTCTGAACCTTTTGGTCCATACTTGAGCAACATTGTGGGAGAATCCATGGAACGATCTAACACTACAACAAAGAAAGTGACTTCCTTTTCTATGGTGTTACTTATGCCCCTGTGAATGCTGCTACTGTGCATGCAGTGAAAAAGTAATGACTTGTCCATGGGGCACCATAAGATGCAATGTCAGTCAGCAAACAAGTGGCATGGAATTCAACAGAAAGATTTGAAAGTGTTTCTGAGTAAATATTTTGCTTTTGAAGTGTACCAGATTGCATCAGTTGTCAGGAATTTCAAAATAATTTCTAAGGAAGGTTCTCTTAGTCCCTCTGGTTCTTCACAGATCATCTGAAATAGTAAAACTAGACACTGCATTGTTTCACCAATACCTTAGGTCTAATTTTCGAGAGCAAAGCATAAATCTTCCCAGAAAATCTACTTCTTGAAAGTTTATTTGCAGAGTGGCAGCACCTTGCAGAGCAGACTTGAAAATGAGAAAGATTTTGCTTAACTGAAGAAGTGAAGAAAGATTCCTCTCCCTCCTCTTTTTGCAAGTGTAAGGCCTGTGGGGTGCAGAACACACTAATGACCTTGAACTGCAGAAATGTTTACATATGATGATGAGTGAAGTACCTAAACACTTCAAGATTGGGATCACAGAAGAAGACATTTGAGGGCAACCCTTATTAACTCAATATGTCAGTGTTTTCTGTTCAGTCTACAGTTCTTTGTGCTTTTTTTAAATATCCTCCATCTCTGTTGCTAGTAATGAAGAGAAATGTAACTGATGATAAGAAGAATGGATGCTTGTGCTATAATAAAGACAAAATCAGAAATGTTGCAGGAATGGCAGCTGTAGCAGGGTTTTTTTATGTAATTGCTGTGCTGTAATCGCCTTTTCACCTTTTTTTTCTGCCTGATCTTAAAAAGCACTAAAAAATTCTATCGTTCCTTCATAAAGCAGAAATTAGATATGAGAAAATAAATGAAAATGAAAAAGTAGCTTTCCACTCTTGAGTTAACCTCTCATAGAAATAAATAGGTGCATTTTCAGGTTCAACAAAGAGGAGGATAATGGGCAAGAGAAAAACCATTCTTTTTCATTGTGCTTCTTGGTATGAAAGCCTAAGTTTCTTGTCAGAGAAGAATAAAGATAGAGACTACCTAAGGAGAAAAATGGCAGTATCCCAGCATACTCAATGTGCTTCTAAAATAAAACCCTCCGTACAAGCTACTCTGCACTGGCATATCACTTCTCTCATAAATAGCTGAAGAGACGTGAATCAGTCTAAGACAGTGAAGGGAAGGTGTACAGTTTGCCTTTTGTTGACGAACTGAAACTCAGATGGGGTAAGTCCATGGGAAAGAATAAATCTCCACTTTTTTTAAAGAAAAAAGCCTAGTAACATTGTTATCATTAGCCTATTTCTTATTGCTGCTTGTGGATAGTAATTATCAGAAATCTGTCAAATTCATCATTTATTACATTCAATTTTTTACTTGTATCTGGGTTGCCTCAGTGTTGTCTGCATTTAAAACTCTTTTTATGGTTATTTGCTCCCTGACTAAAGCACATTAATCAACATGGCGGATAAACTTCAGTCTCAAATGGCAGTCTATTTCTGAAACAGCCTTTGCTATGGAGTCATAGAGCAGGTTTAAGAACCAGGCTGAACACTGCTCAGCTCAGTAGCTGTGCAAATCAAACCCCATATTTTAGTCTCATCATAATTGCTTACCCACTGAGCGGCCTTGGGCAACTGATCATCTCCTCTGTGCTTTCCATATGGTGTCCATCCATAGAGGAACTAACAAAGAGCCAAACTTCAAGGTAAACAGGCCAAGCTCTTAAAAAAAAAAAGAACAAGACAAGCAAGCATTAAGCATCACCATGCTGTATTCAAGCCTTTTTAAGCCTCCTTCACAAGAGTGTCCTGATACATACTAGAAAACATTTATCCTCACTATCTACTATGTACCTTCTTAGTAATATCATACCTATGATTTACAGCTATGACTTGTGGAAATGTTGCTGAGGACAATCCTAATCACTCATTAGTGCTAACAGGAAAAGGCTAATTGATTTTCAAGCTTTTATTTAAGCTATCTTTCCACAGAAACTCAAATGCATACTTGCATTTAAGCCTTGCACTCCAATTTCTACACACAAACAATTGTGCACTAGAGGAGGGAAGCTAGGACACTGCATCAGTTTGCTTGCTAAGATGTAAAAATTTCTAGGGACTTCAACTAGGAGAAAATCTATACATGAAAGCCATGAGAGACAGCTAGAGCAATAGCTCCCTGCCTCCCTCATTTTAGCAGCACTGGAGCAGCTCAAATTGAACTGCCCTTGGAGAACTCTGTGTGAACATGTGCTATAAGACTAAGATTATCAGGAAAAAAACTTAACAGAAGCAGAATGCGCTTGGCAGTAAGAGAAATTCGGAGACTGCTCATGAAATGGCTACTTCAGCATGGCACGTGCTTCTCTCTCCTGAATTTAAAGTGGCTTCCTACAAAAAGACATGCTGGGAAATCTGCCAAGTGAGGCTTGGAGAAGACTAAACAGTTATCATGAACGAAAGGAAGAAAAGGGCTATCATGTAGGGATTCAAATTTTACTTGTAGTTAGTTTACTACTTGCATGTTCCAAGTAGATATTGCAAATTACCCTAGAGAGGGAATAATCAAAGTCAATAGGATTTTTTTCAGCTTTTTAGACTGGAACTTTCATATATTAGGCAGACATCAGCTCATATGCTGCTGGCCACGCATAATGTCAGATAATTCAGCACTTTTATTTCTTTTGTCAAGTATTTCGCTCCTGACACTGTTCCTCTGGCACAGGCTGCTCAGTGTGAGCTTTTCCTGCCAGGGATATACACATGCATCATATGCAGGCTGGTCAGGCCTGTTATGGAAGAGGCCGTTCTCCACTAAAGGAAAGGAAACACCGAGACAAGGAAACCTTTCAAGATGTATCAGTCTTCCTATGAACCTATGAAAGTATAATTTAAATAGGTGATGAATCAGAATTTAAACAGGTGATGTACTATAAGGAGTATCATTGATAGTACATGTTGGAAAAACATAGCTATTTACAGTGAGATGCTTGCTTAAGAGTGTTTCTGAATCACAGAGATGCATGGGAGTGGGCCCAAGATTAAATGAAATCATTCCATCTTTTTCTAAACCAGGGGGAAGAAAGAAGATTAGGCAGCTGCCAAACCTGGACTATGCTAAAAGCAAAGCTATATATGTCAGAATAATAAACACCCTGAAGGAGGGTTTGTCTCCCTTTGGCTGCAAGTCCATTGTCCTTCATTGATTGTTTTGGGTTGTTTTTTTTTTTTTTTGGATCTGTTTGAACAAATTGCTAATTTCCTGTATATTAATCTGGGGGAGAAAACTTGTCCTGCAAAGAAACATAAGCCTGATAGGAAGGGCAGGATGCATTATTTAACTTCCTTTTTGTTTCTCCCTGTCACTGTGATCCTTGGTCACACATGTAACCATCAGAGAAGATAACTCACAGGCTTCCCTGTATTCAAGCACTGGGCTGTCAGCCACCCTTTCTCCCAACAGCCAGGCTAACAGCTGTCACTTTTACATCAACGTTATCTTGAGAATGCTTCCCTACTTTTCTCAGACATAGCATCAAAACTATTCTCCATGTTTTTGTAACCTTGCTCCTATTTCATTAGCAATTTCATACCTCCTCACCTTCCTGCTCAGTCCGTCCAAGATGTTGCCTTGACCATGCTTGTCCTCTTTTTCCAGTCTGCTCAGGCTGCCAGCACAAATCTGCAATCTTTTCCTTGGAAATCAGCACCACGGTCTCACTCCTATTGCATCACGTTCAAATCCCTGGCTTTCAAATCTCCACCGGGCACATGTCTCCTCCTGCCATCCCTGCGTTCAAACTCTTAACTCACTCTTTGCTTCCATACTCCCTTCAGACCTGTCTCCCACAGGCATGCCCAACGTGGGACCCCTGTTCTGGGACGAGGCAGCCTCTCCCTTCATGTCCCTCCAAATAATCCTGGCCTTTCATCTCTCTCCTAACTCTCCATTCCTGTGCTATTTCATGTTTATCTCATGAGATATTTACCAGATAAATACATTAAACAGAAGATAGGAGATAAAAATTAGGTTGCTTTTTGGACAAATCAGATTATTGCTTGAGTAAAATTTCTCCAAACTTTCCACATAAATTTCACCATGCTTTGTTCCACATACATGGTAATCTCTTCAGTACAAGGATTGATTCTTTTATATGATTATTATATACCACAAAATCTTCAGCCTCTATATGAGCATGTCATTAGCATTATAAAACATAAATAATCAGCATTAGAAGAAAGAAAAGATGCAGCCTCAGTAATGGTCTAAGATTCAGGGGCTTGCAGTCAATTCAGGTTTTACCAGATCTAAAACCTCTGCATCCCTGGGCAAGTTACTTAATCTTTCCATGACTCCCTGTGAAAGAGCAACGTTGATGTTTCCCTGGGCTGCCTCTTCCGCCATCTCTCTCTTTTGCACGGTAAACTCCTCAGGGCAGAGTCCCCCTCATTGCACATATAATATCTGGCGCAAAGGAACCTCGATCTCACCTGGGCATTGGGTTTTAGCATATTATAAACACTTCATTAAGAGTTTGTTATTAATATAGCAGTTATTGGTAAAGCTGAAAAAAATGCTTTTCTTTCATTATTTTTCTCTCTCTCACAAGCACACAGGCACACACAAACCATACACACAGGCTTTCTTTGGCTGCCATCGCCACCACACACTGACCTTTGAAATATGGAAATAAAAGTGCTCAGAAATAAAGCTGGCAGCAACAGCAGTCTGACTGTCGTCATTTAGACTCTGAAACAAGTGGGGCCATAGTTTGCAAGCTGTCTTCATAACTACTTGAAGCAGTTGTCACTCTGGCTCTAGTTTGTTCATTACACCCCAAACAAACAGCTGATATTTGTTAAAGCACATAAGGCACTTTGTTGAGGCAGGGTTCTTTATTGTGAGGAACCCTGCAGCTGCAAGTCACATGCAGTTCATAGTATTTCCTGATTTCCTTTGCTTTATTTGCTACCCTGCATTCCCTTTACAGCAAGGCCTTTTTACCAGAGAGAGAGAGAGAGAGAAAAAAAAAAAATACAATAAGGTAAACATTAGCTAACATAAAGCTTGATAGGCTTAAGGTTTATGACCCAAATCTGGTTCCCATTAAACAAATACTTTTGCCTCAGTAAAGAATTCTTAGCATTAAGAAAGTCATTGCTGGAATTTGAAGCTGCTGCTGTACGGTGAAGGACTGCCACTTGCGGTGCAGCGCATCCCTCCCGCAGCAGTCCGAAGCAGGAGCGCTTGGACAGGAGCAATCTGCTTCGAGTCAGACAGATTCTGTAAAGGTCCTTTCTTTGCACCCTTAGTCCTAAAAACTGAGGTCCTGGCAAGGACGCTGCATAGGAACTGTCAGCTGGTGGATGGTCGTGATCTTCTCCGACGATAAACTGGGTGGCTGGATGGAAAAAGATCCGCTTTGGTTACCAGGGTGGGCAGGTCTCCCTGGCTGCTGACAGAGATGAAGGAAGGATTGGGGAAGGTGTGCAGAAAGTGGAGCTGCTTTCATCTGGGCTGTACGTGGTCTCAAGAGTGGTGGGGGAAAAATCCTATCCAGTACCCCTTTTTTCAAGCCTGTTCTGGCAACGTGATTTTGAAAGAATAAAGACAATAAATAAGCTCAGTGAGCCCAAGAGCTTGACACAGTCTTGTACAAGACTAAACTATTAAGTAATTTCTGGATGTGTGAAAAGATATCTCAGCCTGCTGAGTCTGAAAGAAATAATATAATTTTTTTTTTAGTAAAGGTACCGGTAGTGTATTTCCTTCTAGTGGAAACCCCTATTCCCTTTCCCATTAGTTGCGGAGAATTTTTATACGTGAAAAAATCCTATCTGGCAGTCTCTCAGATGATATGAAAGATATTATTGGTTGCCCTTGTTGGTGGGAAAGAGTCAGCTGAGGTATTGTTATTGCAGCTCTTTATAATGGACCAGCAAAGAGAGAAAATGTGATTTATTTCTATCTTGTTGACATGTAGCTCCAAGCTCACTGTTGTGGAAACACGAGCCCAGCACATAGTCTTGTCTGACACCTGCATGTCCAGCAAACTTGTACCAGAGATGAGCTATTCAAGACAGTACTTTTATGTACACAGCAATTGAGAAAAGATACACTCTTAGACTACTAGTTGGTCTTCCCATTAAACATGAGACCATGAGAAAGAAAGAAGAAAAGTGAGATGCAGGGAAGGGAGACACTGGGAGGTCTCACAGGTGGTGAGAGTAAGGCCATGTATCATTTAAGAACTTAAGCAAAGTCAGAGAGGGAGATGAAGACACCTGAGTTCTTCCCTCAGGAAAGGGATTGGGAAAGGAAAACTCAGTGGAGTGAGAGTGAGTAGAGGGTGCAACCTGTCAGGTACAGTCCAATTCTTTCCATTCAGTCATTTTTAGTCTTCTACTGAAAATTTATAAAAAGGCAATATGTAGAAGAAGTTAGCCTTTAATTATTTTCCTCATAATTTAGGCCTTTAATTTTTTTTATTCTCTTTTCCTGCATGGCAGCATCTATAGGCTGTTCTTGTTAGATCTAATCTTGTCTTTCTGTGCCTGTCTGTAGCTGGCTTTTAAACTTGGAATGTAAAAGGCAGAGTTAGACCTCTGCTATTTTGCAAAACACAGAGAAGAAGCCAGGAATCCAGAGGAGAAGGGAATGGACACCCCATAATCTCAGCGAGTACTTGCCTCATCTACCTCTTTTTAGGCATGTCATTCCTGGCCAGGGGTACTCCCATTCTCCATGTCTGGGCTCGGGTTACTTCCCAGATGGCAGCTCTTGGCTATGACAGTGCTATGACTGCAATCCGTTGCTCTGCATCGAGGCGAGCACCAGCACATGAAATCTCCCCCTTGCACAACCAGGCTTTCTGAGGAAGGAATGAGAGAAACGAGGCAAGAAGCAGAGCTGCTTGGACATTACTGAGCTGATGCTGCTGCAGATTCGCTGCCAGTGTCGTCAAGGGCAAACCGCTTCCTGCACCAAGGGCAGGGTGCTCTGATTCTACCTCAGCTGAAACAGATTTCCATTTTTACATGTGAAGGTAAGCTATGCCCAGCAGTAACCCCACTATAAGGATGCAGATCCAACAATAGCATCATGGAGCAAACTTGCAAAACTATTTTATTTCTTTGCTGCTTCCCTCCCAAACGAAAATGAATCATTTGTGGGAAGGATGGGGTACCAACATGGTGCTTCAGAGTATAACTTAAACTTGGTCATTTATACAGGGCATATGCATCCACTTGCATCCAGCCTGTGCTTCCTGGTTTAGCGATATGCATATATAAATTAAGTTTCGTTAGAGCTTTGGCAAACCTGGCTTTTTCAGACAAAGCTTTTCATACTACTTTCCCTGGCACACTTGCCAGTGAGCGCACCTGCTGAAATGATAACAAGAAGATTATAAGGAAAGGATGACCGAGTCGTAGTCTCATAATATACTCCTCCGAAAGTGCCCTCCTGAGAGCAGAAAAATTTTTCACTGGGAAATTTGAAAAGAAGAGACTGCAGCTGTCAAAAGTCAGAGAGGCCATGCCTGGAGTATAAAGGACTGCCAATTCACAGGACTGATCTGGGCACCGAATGGATGACCAGGCTGAATCTTCTATAGACAGTTTAAGATTTATTGATAAAAATCTCTGAGGGAATACTATGATAGTGTAGAAAGACGTATTAAAAGGTATAGCACAGCACTGTAAAAGGCTTATATATCTGGACTGGGAAGTCATCTTTCTAGTAAAGGCTGGCAAATATCTTTCCTTTCAGTAGACGTTTTCTTTATCTCACTTAGTAAACAGAAATGTCTTGGCCATACTGAGTCAAGTGCCACCAAGCCTGTTGCAACTGCTAGATAGACTGAGGTTAGTCATATATGAAAACTCAAAGTGCAAAGCTTCTTAATAAAACAATAATGCAACCACTATCTATTGAACTCTTAGTATCTGGTTTGCCATACCACAAATTACACTGTAGGAGACCAAGTTTGAGAAGCAAATATCTAACAAGGGAATTTTTGTTTTCCTCCTTTCCTCCTTTCCTTCTATTTCCTGAATGTATTCCATTATTTAAATATTCTACAAGATGGGCAGCATTCTCCCTCAATTTAAGCCCTAGTAAAACAGCATTAAAACAAGTGACAAGACTATCATTCAAAGGAGAGGGGTTACACTAGTGGCTTGTTACTTCATTTTAATGACAAAGATTGCATCTGACATTTAATACCTAACATCTTTCAAGAAATATAGTGAAGCGCTCCACCATTTTGACCTTTTCTTGGCTCTTTATTTCTGACTGGCCCATCCATTCCACTCTTTCCTAGGCATTATAGCCCTATCAATCAATGAAATAGAGATTACAGTCCACGGTGAAACAATACACATTTAAAGGAGGCAACATTAAGGTTTTTAGGCTACACATCTTCTATAGCCTAGAACAGTTACAAATGGATCATTAGAACCAAATTTTCTCCTTTTTTATTCTTCTCTAGCCTCTTAAAATAAATTTAAAAAATAATGAAAAGTCTTCAGGATTGTCAAAGATACTATGGTGGCAGTATCTAACAGTGTCCCTAGGTGACAGGTTTGCATTATCAGTAGATTTGGCATGACAAACCAAGGATATGCGTGGAATGGAGAGGCAGAGATTTTTGCTCATTTCTAGATCAACCCTTGTGCAGCAGTAGCTTTGTTTCTGTCTCTGTCTTTCTCTCTCTCTCTCTCTCTCTCCACCCTTTCTGTGTATATTTTGGGGGAAGAGCAGGTGAAATCTAAGTAACACTTTAAAAACTTCCACCTATAAAAAACAATGATCAGATAACACTTAGATCTTTAGTAGCACTTTTCAAATGCAGACCTTAAAACACTTCCAAAAAGTTGGAAGAGGTATTTTTAGATGTGTCCCATGTTCATCCCAGAGGTCACTGTAGACTCAGGAATAGAATCAAAGATTCCTAACGCCCAACTTTGTAGGCCTCATAGCAGAAAAAAAAAAAAACCTAAGTAGAAGTGCAGAGGTAAAGAAACACTTTTGAGCCTCTTGGAGGGTAACAGTAAGAAAATGGGGAACACTATAAAGCACTATCTGCATTCCTTTTATTCACTGTAGCTATAGTGTCTCACAAATGAAATAGTGATTTATATACTGCCATTGACAGCAATGATAAACAGATCAAGGAGTTTATGGCCACTAGTGACTGACATCAGCTCTGAATTATGCCCTGCAGTGACCCAAACTCTTAGTCATGTTATCAAAGCTATAGGGAAGTAACCCTTGAAGTTGCCATGTAGTTAACGCAATAGAAGCTCGTGTGCTGTTTAAGCAGCTCAGCAAACACAGTATATCACATTTGTACCAAGGAAAAGATAAAGAAGATATAAAAAGGGCAAACAGGAACTTGAAGGAGGGTGTTTTAAAGAACACGGAGAGAGAAAGAGAGAGATTGTGATTGAATGGAACTTGAAATCCCAAAGGCAAGACTGTCTCTGTAGCACTAATGCCACCATTTGAGCAATCTCACACCATTGCTTTCTAAAGAGCTGAGCAAGCATCACACGCCTTAATAAAAATTCCCACAAAAAGAAGCACACAAGTAATTTGCCACGTCTCTGTCATATAACGCATGAAAAGCCCGAACCAAAAAACTTCAATCTGAAATGAAAAAAAAAGAAACCCTACTCTTTTCATCATTGATGTACATGCCATGGGTACAGTTTTGCAGTGAAGGCTTTGGGAAGTATAAAATAATGCACATTCACTTTGAAAGGGCCCTTCTTTTATTTGCTTTGAAGTGTGATCATCTATTACATGTTGGGCTCAAATATCATCTGGGATTTAAGGAAGCAGAGTAAATCATATGGGCAGACACATTGCTCAGCTCTTTGCATTGCATGAGGGCTGGATGCAGTTATGATGAGGGGAGAGGAAAGGTGATCCTCTATTATTTACCATGGAGAGTTGAGGAAGGGGAAAGGGTTATTGCTTCTTAGCTCTCCCCATGCCAGTGAGTCTTTGCTGGTCTGATAGCACACTAGTCACAAGCCCTTCCAGCAAATGCCCATGCTGCTTACTTGTGGCTATCTCCCTTCTGGGCTAGGGACAGGGCTTGCTAAGATTTCTTTTTTTTTTAATTATAGTCTATCAAAAACATCTAGTTCTTCAAAATTGATCTGCTCATAGAAACTTGTTGGTTTGGATGAAATTTGCAGCAGGAAAAAATTATGGAGTTCAAGCTTGCATTTCTGATTAAAACCAAAAAGCTTTAGGTGGATCTCAATAGCCACAGATACTGGGCACTCAGCTAGGATCTTGGAGGCGTTAGCTCAAATACCGGCTCCAAAAACAGTCTTGAACACAAAGAACCAGAATACAAGCTAATCCTTGGTGGGGTGTTCTCTTTCCCTTATAATTCTCCACCAAATCAAACAAACAAAAAAAATATACAAAAGAAAACAAAAATAATTGGACAAAACCTTTTTTTATCCCAGTGAGGAATGGAAGAAAAAATCATGTTTGCGAAAAAGGTCGCAGGAGGAGAATTCCCAGCCCCATTTTAGAAAGTAAGAAATAGAAGCAGGTGGGAAAGCAGCTTTCCCAGAGCCTCACTGCAAGTTCGTGACAGATGCAGAGTCAGAAACTAGGAGCTTTTGCTAGTAATCACACCACAGGGCTCATTTGCCTGAGGAATATATTTACTGTTAGTCAACCCAGCATCTGCACCAAATCCACCCTTACAGAGCACTTACAACTTTCTTCAAGCTCTGTGCAGTGGCAGTACCAAATGTGGTTGCACTGCAGCTGGGAAAGCGATGGGGAAAGGGCTGCACCATGGTCATGCGGTTGCCATGTCAGGACTCATTCGCACCCTGGACTGATGCTGCTGAGGACGGTTTTGAAGGCTGCTGAGGTCCTCCTGCACCCTCATGCTTTCTGTCGCTGTTGTAACTAACTATTCCCCCTTCTGACGTCCCACAGGTCTTTTCAAATCTTACAGTGCCCATTTTGTTATTCCAGAAAATACTTATTTCTGGAAATTTGTCTCTTCCCATCTACCAGCTGGAAAACTGTTCATATGCCAATATTGGCTCCTGCACTTTTCCCCAGTTTGTCACTGGAGCTAAGAGTCTCTGATTTTAATGTTAGCTCTATACTGTATTTTATCTTTCTCTACATCTCTTTGTTTCCCACTCTTCTTTTTCCCTCTCTGGCATCTGCAGTTTTCCTTTCCCTTTCCTGCTTTGACTTGCGGTACTGACGGCTTAAACCTGAGGTGATCTTGTCCTGACTGAAAGGCACCCACCTCTCTGAAATTCATGTAACCCAGGAAGAACTGAGACATTCAGAAAAGTGTTAAAATTGAGCGACATTCTTTCTCTGATCTGAACTGAATTCTGAAGCTTTAAAAAGCATCAGTTATTAGAGAGAACAACGTACTGGCAAACCAGTATCTGATTTGAATTGATGGTGTCAGGAAAATCTGCAGATTCGAGGATTTGTTAAGAGCTATAGGTTATTCGTATTAACTTTGGATGAGCATTTTGGCAAATGTAGACAGTTTAGCAGTGCTCAATTTGTTCAATATCAGAAACAAAAAGATACTTAAACTGTACTTGATGAGAATTTTGAAAGTTGTTTGGGCAAAGGTATTTGATTATGATGAGATTCTGATATATTCGGCATGCCAGAATAGCACCTTATTCTTCTTTCCTTTCAGCACTACTCGTTGCTGTTGCTATCTGATTTCGGTGGCTGTTATGTGGCCTACTTGTGCACATTCTCACTAACGTGCTGGGTGCTTACTCACTCCTCAAGGTGAGGGCAAACTTCTTCTGAAGTTCCAGAAAACACCATCTGCCTTCAACTCCCAACCTTTTCTGACTTACTTCTCTCTTGCTCCTTGACCTCCAGGGCTATCTTTTCTTTTTTCTTTTTAATTGCTTGCTATTCCCCAGGATAATAATCTTAGTCCCTTCCATGCAATATTAAAGCTTCTCCTGACCTTTAGAGAGGTTCTGTTGTTTTCTTTTTCAATTAAAACTCTGCCCAAACAATGCTTTAACTTTGTTTTGTGAGGGATTTTTAATTGTTCGTGGTTGCTTTTGTATTTTTCTTGTTTTTCTGGTTTGTTTGGTTGAGTTGTTTGCTGTAGGTGTTTTTCAGAGTGGCACTTGGGTAAACAAAGCAATAGATGTTAGTGACATTCTTGTCATGAAAAATTTTTCTCAGAGGAAGGTTGATGTGATCTTCACTAAAGATGATAGGATTTAGTTTAAGTGTGAGGCACAAGCTAGCCTCAGCCTTCGATTAGAGATTCAGCTGATCTCCATGGGAATTTACGTGGTAATTGGATCTCCTGAGTCAAACACGTTTGGTCCCAGCTCTCACCTGTTTCACTCTGAGCTTCATGAACCACAAATATTGTGAATTTAAATATCCTCCACCTTTTTATGCCTCATATTCCCTGCATCTCAGGTACTTCAGCTCTGGGAGAAGCTTCCTGGGTGAGGGAGAGTCTCAGTGCTCAGGGAAAGGCAGCACACCTACCCTCATCCGAAGCAGGGATGGTAGGGAGCTTTCCCCAAAACGCCACATGGGAACGGATGCTGACCCTCCTCTGATCACTCCGACCACCACCACTAAGCAGACACGTCCCAAGGCAGGAGGCTGTCTCAGCTTTTGGGTGCTCATCTCTGCAGACCTCAAAATCTTGTAGCCTATAGACATTTTTATTTTTATTTTTTTTAAGCATAATGCATGTGAAACACTCCAAGGCTTGACAACACTCAGCCTTCAGGATCATGCCTGAGAATGCACCTAAGCATAAATTATTGCACAAGAATTCAAGCCCTATCTGGTCTTCTTGCTTAATAAAATTAACATTGTGATGTGAACCAATATGTCTTGAAGTAAAATTACACTTTTTTCAAGAGTTCAATTGAAAGGAAAAAAAAATAAACCCAGGTTTTTATGATAGAGGCAAAATATAACGCTCTTTCATCTCAAGACTTTTTCTTTTTTACAAGCCAGCAACTTAGTTGCTTTTGATTCTGTAAGTAATGTGAGAAGGCTTTTTATACATACTCTGAGTCATTTCACCATTCAGAAGGAAAGCAAAACCAGAAAGCTGCATGTGTTCCCGAATTTTATTTTTAATGAAAAATACCTTTTTCTCCAGTTTCTTGGAATGTCAGCACTGAAAGGAATAGTGCAATGCTCTGAAGAAAGTACGTAGAAAGAAACTTTTCTGTCACCCTCTCCTTCAGAGTTCCTGAAATAAAAGAGTAAGGAGTTTTTCAGTGCTGTCTTGGTGACAAACCTGCTCATCTTCTTTCAAAATATGTACAAATACACATCAGCACATAAAGCAAACCCCAAGCCTAAGATCATAATGATAAGGAGTATGAGGAAGACTGTACTAAGATTTACAGCCATGCAACATCATTCAGACTGATACGAAGGCCTGAGGGTTAAAGGTGGTAAAGCACTTGTAGTAGTCAGCTTATTTACTCTTTTATGCCTGTAGGTATGTGGAGAAGCTGGCCTCTTACTGGAGAGGTCAGCCTGTCACAAAGTCCAAGCATTCAGCCTTCTGCAGCTCAAGAGGTTGCATCAGCTACACAGAAACAAGCCACAGATCAAGAAAATACTTTTCCATAGGTGCAACTTATAACTAACGTTATAGAACTTAAATCCTTTATAAATTAAAGCTGGTTTTAAGTATTCAGCTATGCTATGGAATGGATGCAATTTATTCCTAGTCTAAAATTCCAAATGCATATACGTAGTCTATTTTCTTTAATTCATCAGTTAAGTGATGCTCTCTATCCCTCAGAAAAACAGTGATTACACTGTTCATACAAATTCTTGTCAAGACAGTAAGACTACTTAAAGGGGTCTGTGTGATGGTTAATACACTAAGCCCATGAATGGTGTCATGGAGATTATTTTGCGAGTGTGCAAAACCTCCCTGCCATACAAGAAAAAGTTTGAATCTAAATGCAGATATTTATCATGGAAGCCCCAAGGAGCCACAGTATAATAACTGTTGGGAAACACAGAATGAAAAGAAGTAGAGGCCTAAAAGTCTAAAAGTGCAACTGAAAGAAGTAAAAAAAAAAAAAAAGCAAGGGTAGCCTTTTGTCAACCTCATATGTACGAGAATAAAAAAGCAGATTTGAATCAAAATCAAAGACAGAGAAACTCCTGGATCTGCTCTCTACATGCCTTTGAACTGGCCTAAGCATGCCTCAGTCTAGTCTGGGAAACGTGCATGCACTAGTTTGAGGATTTCACAATTATGACAACTAAGCAGCCTTTAGTTTGTGTATTTTGCTTAGTTAAATGTAGCACCCCACACACACCTTGTCAAAAAGGTTTTGATCGAGTCCTTATGTACTTTCAAAAGGCGAGTAGACAGGCAGAGAGACACTGACTGTTTTAGCTCTCCAACCAACACACTGGGAGAGCAAACTTACTTTCTTCAGGATGCTGCTTGTTAATTAGATTCTTTCCAGTGTGAACTATACAAGAGGATCTTCACGCGGGCTTTGCGCAAGGGCAGGAACCCCCTTAGGCAGGCCCAGTGAAAGGTCTTGGGCAACGTTCACAAAAGAGGCCAAGGTTGTTATCTTCCGTACTTTCTCTTTTCCGCATACACAGCATCCACCCTTGGGGCTGGGGGCAGAAGAGCAACAGGGCAATGCAGCTATCCCAGATTGCTAAAACAAAATGGAAATAAATGGCCAAAGTTCCACAATGGGGAAGAGTATGGTGGGAATAACTTGGAAAAAGTCAAAAACCTCGGACAGAGTAAAGAAAAGAATTAGGTCACTGACTCTAAGCCAGGAAAAAATACACACAAGAGGAAATTAGAACAGCAGAAGTATTTCATATTAGCTCATCCAAAGATTTAACGTGCACGGGCAGCGGTATGTTCTGTCTTCTGGAAAACTATTGTGGGCAGGAAAGATTTTTAGGAATTCTATGCCATCTCCACAATCTAACCAGTACTACCCAACAAATTACATATGTGGCTGTATACATATGACATGAGATATCCTTTAAGCCTGAAAACCAAATGCTGGAGTCACTCTAATAAGAAACAGCACAAAGCATGTTTGTTAACCCTTTGTATACTGTACATTTCACACACATTATCAGAACATCATCAAGGCTACAAAGAAGCACCCAACATTATTTTTCTCCCCAGTGCGGATGTGTGTATTTAAACAAATTGTTTACATTTTCCCTTATTAAAGTCCCTACCTCAGCAGCTAGAATGGAGTTGTAAGGCTTCATTTTTTGCAGAAGTTGGATCCAGGTGCATGAAGGATAATAAATGATTTAGGATAGTCATCACAGAATTATGAAAGGCAAACCGCATTTGTCCAACCTCATTGCCTCCTATGATGAAAGATTGACTTTGTGAATGAAGGGAGAGCAGTAAATATCATTTACCTTGATTTCAGCAAGGCTTTTGACACAGTCTTCGGTATTATCCTTATAGCCAAGCTGAAGACATATGAACTAGATATCTGGAAAACAAGGAGGGTGAAAAAACTGGCTGGGCTATTGGGCTCAAAGGGTTGCAGTCAGTGGTTTGAAGTATAGCAGGTGGCCAGTTATGAGTGTGTTCCTCCAGTTAATACTTTCATCAATAATCTGGGAGATGTGACAGAAGGCACCCTGAGCAGCCTCATGGATGACATCAAACTAGGGGACAGCAATTGACTTTAGAGAGCAAGGCTGACATTCAGAGAGACCCAGATAATCTGGAGAAATGGACTGCAGGAAGCCGAACAAAGGCAAACACAAAGTCCTGCACCTGGGATGAAATAACCTCAGGCAACAGCAGGTCTGGGAACTGACTGGCTGGATAGCAGCTCTGGAAAAAACATTTGGAGGGTCATCACGGACGACCTGTTGAACATGAATGAGCAGGTTGTTATTGCATCAATGAATGCTAACTATGTATAGCAAGAAGATAACCAGCAGGTCAAAAGCAGTGATTGCTTTCCTCCTGATGAGGCCTTATCTGCCACATTCTGCATAGTTTTGGGCCCCTCCATACAAGACAAACTGGAGACAGTCCTGTAGAGGGCCAGTAAGAGCATTATGGATCTAAAACATACAACAGGAAAGGCTAAAGGAATTGCATTTATTTAGCTAGAGAAAAGAGGACTAAGGCGACTGTCTTTTACCACCTAAAAGGATTCACAAAGATGGAGTCAGACATTTCTCAGAGGTGAAAGGACAAAAGGCAAAAAAAAAAAAAACTGGGGGGAGAGGCTAACACACCAGAAGACTGTGCTGCCATTCAGAGGGACCTGGACAGGCTGGAGAGCTGGGCGGAGAGGAACCTCATGAAGTTCAACAAAGGCAAGTGCAAGGTCCTGCACCTAGGCAGGAATAATCCCATGCACCAGTACAGGCTGGGGGTTGACCTGCTGGAAAGTAGCTCTGCCGAGAAGGACCTGGGAGTGCTGGTGGACAAGTTAAACATGAGCCAGCAGTGTGCCCTTGTGGCCAAGAAGGCCAATGGGATCCTGGGGTGCATTAGGCAGAGTGTTGCCAGCAGGTTGAGGGAGGTGATCCTGCCCCTCTACTCAGCCCCGAGGAGGCCTCACCTGGACTACTGTGTCCAGTTCTGGGCTCCCCAGGACAAGAGAGACATGGCGCTACTGGAGAGAGTCCAGCGGAGGGCTACCAAGATGATTAGAGGGCTGGAGCACCTCTCCTATGAAGAAAGGCTGCAAGAGCTGGGCCTGTTCAGCCTGGAGAAGAGAAGATTGAGAGGGGATCTCATCAACATGTACAAGTATCTGAAGGGGGAGTGTCATGGGGCCAGACTCTTCTCCGTGGTGCCCAGCAACAAGACAAGAGGCAACGGACAGAAACTGAAACACAGGCAGTTCCATCTGAACATGAGGAAAAACTTCTTCACTGTGAGGGTGACAGAGCATTGGAACAGGTTGCCCAGAGAGGTAGTGGAGTCTCCTTCGCTGGAGATATTCAAAAGCCGTCTGGATGTGATCCTGGGCAATATGCTCTAGAGGTCCCTGCTTGAGCAGGGAGGTTGGACTAGATGAGGTCCCTCCAGAGGTCCCTTCCAACCTAAACGATTCTGTGATTCTGTGATTCTGTGACAGTCACACTTTTCAGAAAGGGATATTTCAGTAGGAACTAAGAAAAAAAAGTTCTTCACCGTGAAAGCAAAGAAACACTGTAAGAGGGGCTCAGAGAAGTAGTAGGATCTCCATCCTTGGAGATTCAAAGAACCCACCTGGATGAAACCCTGAGCAACTTGACTTGACTTACGAAGTTAGCCCTGCTCTGAGTGGAAAGTTGATGAGTCCCAGAGGTCCCTTCTAATCTAAAATTTTCTATAGCTCTATGATTCAAAATAGCATGTACATGAAGAGCCTAAAGCCTTTATGGCACATGAACTCAGCCTCTCTGTCCTGACTATTGTACAGTCTAGGCACACTCTGCCAAAACTTAGTATGTAGTGGTGGTGGGAATGTCCATGCTTTGGAAAAAAAAAAAAAAAAGCACCTACCAAATGGCTGTGACACTTCAAAAGCACTTCAAATCCACAACTCCTACCTTCCAGGAAATGTTCTAATCCCTGAACAATTCATCCCAGTTCACAAGAGAGTTGCGGTGCAATTTTTTTTCTGAAGCCTCTTTTGTAGCAAGCCAACATACACAAAGAAAAATAAGAATTATATTGCCGAAAGGAGAACAAGCAAGTAGGGACTGAGTCCATAGCCAATTGATTAAGGCATTACAGTAGGTAAAAAAGAACTGGCAACCACCAGAGAAGGGAAAGTCCAGAAGGTCTGTGCTCTCCAGCTCATTCACACGCTTTACATATGAGAATCATCAGCTAAGTGGTTCAGGGAGAACCAAAAAGACCAAGGTCTTCTCTTCCAGTTGAGATTATTTTTGCATCTGCTCTGCAATGATTAAGGCAAGAAATAATAAGGGAAAGAAACTGAGAACTTATGCTGAAGAGACTGGAGAACTGAACACTATCCCTTTTTCCACCACAGATTGTCCATGTGATGCAATGTGAATCGCTCAAACCAACATTTCACAGGCAGTGAGCCATAAGCTGAGTCCCTTGCTTGACACCCTGAGATCTAATGCAGAGAACACTGGTACACTTCCAAATGTAAGTGGAGCCAGTGCAAACTGTGTTTTGAATATACAGGGTACAGCTATTTAATCTTCCCAGGCCCATTCACTGCTCCAGGGACCAACTGTGTCCATACCATTGGAATGCTTCTGTCCATACCATTAAAACCAACCTCTGAAAGACCATAAAGTTCTCCGCAGTGTCTATCGAAAATAGTTCCTGGCCTGGATTGGCTCCTCAACTGTACTCAGGAATTGCCGGTGAGGAATTGGCACGAGCCAAAACCATATCAGGAAATTTTTTAACAATTCAGAGCAGGGTTTGAATGATTGCCAGTGCATAAAGCTTAGAGCTACATGTGGAACAATGAGAGAAAGTAAGATATTGATTATGACGTAAATGCTGTTCTCCTAGCTTAGTAAGCATAGCTTTCCTGTGCTACTCTCTCAAATTAGTCCTTCAGATCTTTCCTCCTTCCTTTCTTTCCTGAGCTGTTGAGTAGGATATACAAGATATACAATATATACAAGATAGGATCTTGGTGCACTGTTGATGATCAAAATGAATGAGATTGCCACCGTTTCCATTAACCCTGCTGCCTGTGTTCTTTATCTTTTGTGGCATTTTAAACTTATATTCCAAACTCTGTGTAAGGATTCACTTGATCTTGTATTTTATTGCATGAGATCCAGTAGGGGCGCAACCCAGGCTGTAACTGCTTTGTACACTGGTAATAAAGATTGAAAAAAGTGATAACAATGTTTTTGAATGAGCACGTTTGTTTTTAAGACAATTTCATTGCTTTAAATTATTCATTTCCTAAATTTAAACTTGGCTTTGTCTGTCAGTTCAGGAAGTCTGACTTGAAAATATTCAATGCTGATTTAGATCATCAGATAGGAAACATCTTGCAATTCCCCTTTTTCAGGGCTATAGTTCTGAATAGTGATTAGGGCATCTCTACAATGTCTCTAATTTGTACCATTTAAGTAAAAACTCCTTGAGGTAAAAGGAGAGGTCCAGACACACCAGCTTATGAATGTCAGGCTAACAGTTCACAAGTCTTTATACTATGTCTAGTTTTTCCCAGAAAATATTCTTGGAGCTGGTACAGGCCCTGCTACAACAGAGTAACTTAAGACTGCCTTATGTCAGCTTTTGCTAACCTGCAATGAGTAAGCTGGCAGGCCAAATATATGTTGAATAAAAGGGAGCCATTTCTCAAAAAAAGTTGTTTTGACTGTAACTGTAGATCTGTCAAAACTTAGGCATTGAGCACCCCTGCTCCAGCTCCACAGTTTTACATACCAGCAGGGAGGCCTGAGCAAAGACCAAACACACAGATCCCCAATGCCTGATGTGCCAGAGGGGGAGAGAAACCATAGAAGCTTCACCCAGCCAGAAATGCCCCATTCTGACAGAGGAACCTTTCATGTAGATAGAATAATGGAATATCCTCTTGTGGTGGAAAAAGTGTCAACTATTTTTGCAAAAAGGAATTTCAAAAAAAGGTTTCAAGAAAATGGAAGTAAATATTTACAAAATCTTAGTCATTCAGGCTGCCAGCTGCAGGGGAGCCAGACAGGTTGTGAGGCAAGTAGCTGTGGAGCCATCAGTTCAGACAAATTAGGACTGTGTCAGCCTCAGAAGCTGGACATACCAGGGAGCCCTTAAGCAAGACAAGCCAGGCAGCTCAGCTGGCCTAGCTGGCAGAAAGCATTTGGCTTCCCTAACGTCAACATGTTTTCAATAGAAAAATGTCTCTCAGAACATTTTCAACAGGCTTTCATTCTCAGAAACACCAACAACGGCACTGCAAAGTCACCCTAACTCTAACAGATATAAGCTTTAGTGGGAGGATGGAGTTGAACTTCAGAAAGGAAGGGGCAGCAGAAGGCTGGAGGAACTCCTTCATTTCTAAGATGACAAGATACTTCCAATAGATCCCAAATGCTCTTTGCTAGTTATACCATAGTGCAGAAAGAGTTGCTGAGTAGGAGATAATTCTTTAACAGAGAATAAAAAGATAATGATAGAACAGAAGATGCCCTATCCCTGCTCTGTTCAGCAGCCCAGACTAAAGAGCTCCCTTCCAGAGGGATTAAGCTGACACCTCCTACAAGGTCAGAGGCAGTTTGCAGATCATGCTGCACTGACCTACGAGGGGGCTTCACTGCATGTTTTTTTGGGCATGCACAGCTCAGGGTAGAGTTGAATGAACTGAAGCAGAATGGCTGAGTACATTTAGCTTTATTCAGATTATATCCTATTGTCACATTCATGAATTTCTTTGTCATTCTTTCCTTCATATAAATTCCCTTGCTTTGTATGTTGACTCAGAACTGTAACAAGGGTGAAGCATTCTTAAGGCTTATGGGCAATATGATAAGAGCAACTGCAGGAGGAAATTTCTTTTCTTAGCCTAGGATGGAGGCCTAACCAGTTTTACTGGAATCCAAGACCCATTGAGCCCAAACTTTGTTGTTATCCCAAACTGCCAAGAAGAAAGATTACCCATGACATTGATTTGGTAGGACAGGACACACTTATATGTCCACAACGTGAGCAAGTCCTTCATGGCTTGCCCTGACCTTCCTTCCTTCCATTTGATCCTTAATCTAGCTTTCTTCTTTCCCACTGGCCCACAATTTTCTCCACACATCATCTTCTCCCCCAAGGACCCTCATCTCCATCTCACACTCTGTCTCTGCTCTCTCTCTGATTGCAATCTCTTTGAATTCACATTCCCTTCACCACTACCCCTCCCATTTTGGGCTAAGGGAAGACCTTAAGCTCAAAAATCAATAGGGAAGTGTAGGAAAAGTAGCACAGTCCAGACCTACCCACAGGCAGCTCCTTTTATCTTCTTGAGATGAAATGTCATTTCTGTCGCAAATGCCCTTTCATTTGGAATCCATCTTTTCTACAATAAAATAACATTTCTGAAAGCACCACATCAGAGAGGATGATTCTTTAGGGATACAGTGCTAATAAGCATAGCGAGTGACGGAGGATAATCTCAGCAAGCATTTAGTAAGGTAGGAAGCAAGACCTATTCAGTCTTTGATTTGGCAGAAAACTTCAAACTGGGATTAAGCCAAATCTTCAGCATCCCTGACATCTCTAAAGAGGCAGCCAGCTGTTGGGTCACACAAAGAGCTACTATCAGAAATTCATAGATTCCAAAGGGCTTTGGGCATTCTTACTCCGTAAAAACTTATCCTGGACAAAATATTAGTATGAAATTAATTTTAATTATTTTCTGCACTGTTGGTAGCTTCCCATTTCCAAACCCAAAGCAAAAAAATCTCTATTCCTTGAATGGTTCTATTGGATTTCACTCTTGGCCTTTCATCTTTCTGAAAGATCCCATGACACTACTGCTGTCCACAGTCTTTTGAATTCTTTGAATTCAAGTGGCTTTACCTGAAAGAGAATATGATCCTACAGTTGTCATTAAGGTGATGAATAATAATGAGGACCTAAAATTTTGGAAAACCAAAATTACACACTTTTTTCCCCTGCCCTAAACTAATAGGAGGAACACAGCTTGAAAAAAAGCAATTAAAAAAATGTATTACGGTAAATGAGCAGTTCTGCCTCAGCTACCATCAAGCATTATGTTACATTGCCAGAGTCATGTAGCACACCTGGGTGACTTATGTTTCCTTTTAATTTGTGCAATTCCTGGAAATAAAATGCCTCATTATGTTCTGCAGTAACAGTAGCATTTCTGGAAGGTGCCCCACAGTATCTAATCATCACAATACTTTCATTTTATTTCACTAAAATGAACAGACGGGCACAGAGGATATCTAGCTCTTGGCTTTTAAAGGAACACTTGGCATTCCCAGTTTAAAGTATTTCTATTATTGCAGCTCGGATGATTAATAAAAAACAACTGTTGTCTGGCAGATTGTATTTAAAAATGTACTATTGAACATATCCCAGTGTGCTATGGAACAAGGCATGTGCAAGGAATACATCATTAAATACATTTCAGGAGGGGAAACATCCCCTAAAATTTAAAATAGGTAATTGTGTAAAGTTCAAATAGCACTGGTAGAAAATCAGCCCATTTGCTAGATCTGTCAATGTGAAAGTAGACAGGTTCTTCTCTCGCAGTAGAATAGATCTAAAAATAGAATAAAAAATGTAGTTAGTCCTCCTTGATGTCCCTTAGAAAAAGGGTATGCTTTGAGATAAGTTTGGAAACCAACAGGAAAAAAGCTTAAAGCTGTTTAAATAGTGGTTTAACCATCAGAAGGAGTATTTAAAGATTTAAATGTGATTGTATCCTGGGGTTTTTTGCACTTATAGCTTTTTCTACTATGAATCCATTTTACACCAAAACACAATTTAGGCACAAGTTAAGCCTTTATTTAAAATCAGGCCCTTCGGTGCCACAGGCTCATCAGCTGCCCCCACAGGGGAAAGGAGGATGCTATGAATGCAGGACAGAGCCAGGAGATTCACAAAGCGAAGGTGTTCAGTGCTGCCTTAACCTCTCTGACTTTGCCCAGAGTTGTGTAGCATACTTTCTTTTTGCCCCTGCTTTGCCCCCTCTAGACCTCCTTCTCACAATGCATGGAAGCAAGCGTGAATGTAAGGCAAGCGTGCTGTCGCTGCTCCCACTGGGAAAAGGGATGGCTGGCTCGGGGCACGTACTGCGCTGTGTGCATCCCGCAGCACCTAGGGAAAAACAGCATCATGGAGGCATGTTGTGGGGCTGTGCTGTGCATTGTTATGTAAGAGAAGCCTTCGGCTTCAAACACACAGCAGTTGTCATGAATTTAAATAAGACACTGAAGAGCATTAGCTGCAGAAAATTAATGCCAGATGAGCCTACTCTAAATACAATGTGCCCAAACCCCTTTTCCGGAAAAGAATAAAGCAAAGAGTGGATATTCATTACATTAAATTACATGCATACATGCATGGTCTGCATGTAACACATGAAAACTATCTCCAGACACATGTGCATGCATAAACACACACACACACACACACACACACACACACACACACACACACACACACACACACACACACACACACACATGTACCATGTGACTCAAATGCACACATAAAAAACATTATGTGTACTTTTCCCTCATCACATATGTCTAAATAATAACAGCACTCGCATGAGAATACACTTGAGCAGCTGTGAGTGCCAGATATAGGACAAGCATATGCGTGTGATGATGAGGCGCAAGCCTGGATTACCATAAAACCAAACAAAAATGCAAAGAAATTGCATTTAGGATTTCAGAATTTATCATTCAGCAGCCCAGCTCCATAATCTCATTCTTCTTTTTATTTGGTTAGAGAACTTTCTATATACTCAACAATTATATTTTATTGCTATTCTTCTCAATATTAATATCAATATCAATTTAGAGTGTTACTTCTTTAACAAGAAAGGTAATGTTTGCCACCACTAGTATTAGTAAGGTATTCTGTAAAAGCAATCTAATTGCCTACACATTAAGCAGAACTTCTAAGTGATAAGTTTCTGTTGTAGTATTGTAATTAAGCTGAAAAATAATGCAGTAATAACCTGAATCACTAGATCTGGATTTTAAGTGGCAAGATATGGTAAGAAAAGTTGTTGTTTGAGTAGGTTTATAAGGAATTTAAGAACTGGAATTGCAATCCAGAAAATGGATATTCTTAATTGTGATTACTTGCCACACTTAAGTAGCCTCACAAGTAGTGCTAAGACCAGTAGAAGTGGCAAAGAAATATTTGCCATATTCAAAATGAGTTGGATTTTGTTAAAGTTTGTTTCTATTCAGCATTTGTGAGCACATCTTAGCTACTCAGTGTTCAAATATATTGGAAGAATATCATAGGAGCACAAAGGGCAGATGCTATGGTTTGTTAACAAAGTATCAAAAGCATATAAGTAGATTTCAAGTTTTGAAATCATTCAAGAATTTTGGTGGATAGAATTCATGCATATATGCATACGTCTTAATGTTAAAGATCAGTACTGTCATTAGCCAGACGTACTGTGTGTGGAATACATGCTTAGATCAAATTGTCTAGACAAGGTCAGGTTTTTTTTGAATTCATCATACTAAAAGATAAATATGTCCAAATAAAATAAAGCTCTAGAATGTAAAAACAGTCATTTAATTTCAAGCTTTTCATCATTTTGGCAGAGGACAGAAGAGTGGGTGAGATAGCATTTGGTGACAGAATTATTGTCAGATCTACAAGGTTAAGCTACGTAAATAATTCATCTCCACACCAGATATGTCTTTCTGAAAATCTACTGCATGTCTTTCCTCTGTGATGAACATGTTACACACCATTATTTCAATGTTAATTGTGGTGGGAGCTAGATAGAGGAGCTCAGAGTGCCTACTGTGCAAATGAAAATTGTTTGCCCTATTTAAAATCAGTAGTGCTTGACATGGTAAAGGTTAATACCGTGAAGAACAGTGAATGGCTTTCAGTCTTTAGTGCTGATAAACAAGTTTATTGTTTCTTTTGTTTATTTTCAGCATTAAAGTTAACCTATCCCTGTTAAACCAAGATATAGGTCAATCAGTTACCATATGTAAAGGAAGAAACTATGTCAGTTAGACTCGCAGGAGAAAAAGATCAAGCAATATTTAGTCCATTTGGCCCTGAAAAGAAGTTGTTCAATGGATAGGAAAATTACAGAGTAAGCGTAAGGAGCATATATGCCTATTGTTTGTGATTTTTCCTCTGAGTCAAAGAGGAGATTTTGAAATTATTTGTTACACTAGAGATTTGGTTGGGATTGCTGAGAGCAAAGTGCTAAGGAAGCTCTGGAGAAGCAGACCTTCTTTCATCTGGGTACAGACTAGACCTGAAGAGTAGTGCTTCATGCTTGTTCTCAGCTGTAAAAAAACATTAAACCAGATACACAGGTAGTCTGAAATGGAAAGCCACAGTCTTTGTTTGCCACAACCCAAGGCTGGAGTCCAGAATTTAACATGGCACCCACAGCAAAGGAGAGTAATAGTCAGAGGCCTCCACCTTTATGAAGGAAATTCAATACTGTATTGCTTAAGAGGTAAACAAGAAAAAATGTTTTTAGGATCTTAGCCTGTTAGTTGAAGTCCAATTATAAAAGTCAATGGGCATCATATTTGCATGACTCTTTAGGTAACTATGAAAGACACAAGACACATTTAAGAGGTATAAAACTAGCTGAATTCACCTCTTGAGGTTCAGGACTGCACTTCAGAGAAAACACTCATTTTTAATCAGACCTCCTTTGCTCCTATAGCTGTGTCCCTGCCTCAGCTTCCCTGCTGCTCTTGAGCTAGGCCAGCACTCTCTTCCTGGGGTTTTCCTCTGTCCTTGCCCTTTTGCTCCTGGCTCCCCTTCCGAAATACAGAGGTCAACATACATAAAATGCCATTTTCCTTTGGCCAAATACTGTTTTCTAAAAATTTTGTCTTTCCAGTTGCCCTAATAGACTACTAAACACCCTTCTTTCTCCCCTCAACGTTTCCAATCTGTCTTACTATGTGCCACTCTAATGAGCACTATCATGTGATCAAAGTATTTTGCCCATACCCCATAGCCCATCACTGTTGGGGGTGCTGGCTTGTCATCTAGGTCACTGTCTCCCTGTAGGCAGGGGCTTCCATGTGAGCCGGTGATCATCTCTGTGTTTAGCTAAGCAGGGTTGCCCCTTTCAATTTCTGTGCTGTTTTGAGGCGGAGGACCAGCGAAGGCAGGTTGCGGCTTGTAGACATAGGAGAGGTCTGAATATCAAGTGGGAATGACAGAAATAATCATCATTTCATCTCATTATTACAGTACATTGACAGGGAGAGATTCGATCTGGGATATGTTAACAGAGGGTGAATAGCGCTGTTGCAGCCATATGATACACATGGTTGCTAGCTCAGCTTTGCTGTGAAAATATCCTGAAGCCTTTGAAGCCCCTGTGAGGGATGGGCTGACTATTTCAATGCAAAGAGAAGAATTAACCAATCTCTTAAGGTTCTTGCTAGGGTTATCCTCCTCACAAAAATATACCAGAGGTGGCACTGGTGGCACTTTTAATAATAAAAGTTATTTTGCACTTTCCACACCACATGCTACAAATCCAGTGAAACAACCAACCAGCCTAGCTGCAGCCAGAACATAAAATCTGGATTTCTGAGCATTTGAAACTTGAAGTTCTGAAACCCCAGGAAAATCTAAATTCTTGGCAAGTCCCTTTTTATTTTTAGGTATGGGGATTTCACAACGGTGGCAAAGAATCACCATTTCTGTTACTTATGTGTTTGGTTCCCCACTTTGACCTAGGATGGGTGCTTTTTTTGAGCCTTCATCCATCTACTGGGTTTCAGATTAAAACTGAGGGATTTTTTCCTGAATTGCCGCCAGTATGCTATGTGTATTCAGAAGTGACTCCCATAAAGTCACTGCTTTTCTTTTAACTTGCATACTGTGTTGAAGATTGTAATCAGAGACTCTTACTTCTACTATTTCTATCTTATAGGTCATTAGCAAGCTCTTTCAAGCTCTGCCCATACACTAGATTCTTATATTTCCTTTCCATTTACACACTTCATTTCAAATTCTATGGGAAACCTTTAGAGGACATTTGTTTTCAACCTTTATTTTCCAACTGGAGAGCATTTTCAACAGAATGGTTTGCAATTTTATTTTCAGTTTACACATATCGAGACATCGTGACAGATCTGCACTTCATAGATCTCAGCAAATGTTTTAATACACAAAGTCCTACAAGTGAAAGCCCTGAGGAAATGAGACAACAAAGGCCAACCATGTCCTAGATTAAAAGGTCTCAGGAGAAAATTCTTTTTGCAGCCTACCCACAGCAGCCTTAACAGAACCCTTAACAACCTCTGTGCAACCTCCAACTAGACCCCAGGGGTTTGTCTCTGCTACCCCAGCCCACACTTACCCTAACCATAGCTGTGCGCCTTGTGAAAGGATCCCCAGTCATAGTCAAGACAAACAGCTTGTCAAGGGAAAACTATTTTCATTGCCCAAACCTTCTCTTGGTAGCCTCTTTGCAGACCTTCTCTAACCGGACCTATATGCTTTGTTACGTTTCTAAGCCTAATCCTGTAAGTGGCTGCAATCTTTACCCCAGGCAAACCTTGCCATGGTCAAAATGAAAAATTCTTAGGGGGGAATACATTTGGTTGCCCAAATCTTCCATAGGCAGGTCCTTTGCAGTCACACTCCAAAAGCCCCTTTGCCCTAAGCCTAGCCCTAAGCGATGGCTGAGCATTACCCCAAGATCCCAAGTGATAGCCCAGATAGGAAAATCTCTTGGAGAAGAGCAATTTGTTTGGCTCAAACCTTCCCTTGGCAGCCTCTTTGCTAGCCCACCTCTAATATATCAAAAAGTTTTATCTTTTTCCTAACTCTAATCCTAAAAGCAGTCAGAGCCTTTACCCCGGCCATGGCCAAAGTGAGGAAGTTCCAGGCTATTGTATGGGGTCTGGGCTCTGTCTCCACCAATAGCTAGGTTTGGCTTTTATAATACATATTTAAAAGTGTGCAAATTAAAAAAAAATTAACAAATAACTTGATAGGTCTTAAAACAAATAAATAAAGTTAACTATCCATCTTCTTCAAGAGAAATATAAACCATAGAGCAATTTTCCTGTGGCTATAAAACAAAAGTTACTTTTAAGATATATATGCTATATTTAGAGCTGGTGGTGCACTTTAGGATAGTTTCACTAACTGAGGAAGGATCAGGACCATGCAAGGGTTTGTTTGAAGACCTATTTTATATGAAGCTCTCACTGAGGAAACGAACATAGGGAGAACTTCAGCCTCAGATAACTTTGCTCCACAGAGGCTGGAACTCTCAACATTTTCACTCAGGATGTGGTCAGACGGGGCAGGCCACGGGACTCTGCAAAGCTCACTACCGCTGAACAGGGATGGGTCCCAGCCCTTTCTCCTCCTCTTCTCCAGATGGCTTGCACCTACTGCTCTCCAGTACTCACTCCACTGCTTGTCTGATCCTCCACTGAACCAAAACAACTCACTAACCCCAGCAGAAATCTAACTCGGCAAAAAAAAAAAGTGCGTAGTTTTCTGCCAGGTTAGTGAGTTGAACTATCTCAAACAGAGTTAGCAAGAGCTAAACCTGAGGAGCAGGGAGGAGATTTGTTGACACAGCCCTGGCAGCAGGGCGAGGACAAGAGGAAAGAGAGAAGTAGGAAGCAGAGGAGGAGGGGGGCAAGGAGGAGCAGGGCTGTCCCTTCAGGATGCAGCGAACGATTTCAGCCATCACATCCAACTGCACGTTAGAGGTGGTTTATGCCAATCTAACAACAGCCTGCTCTCCTCTCCTAGCCTTCCCACACTTCTGGCACTTGTCTTACCTTGCACCGAGCCATTACACAGCCTGCTAATCCAACAAAAGTGACTTATTTTCTGTATGTTAGAGTGAGATAATGTAGTGGAAGGCTGGATTAAAACCAGAATGTCTCAAGGAAGAGGGCACCATGGTAAGGCCTGGGATGCAGGACGATGGCCTTCATCAGTCAGCTCAGCAAAAGCCACTGCACGATGTCAGGCCAGAGGTCCTGACCCAGGGACTCTCACAGCAGCCTGTCTACTACTTGCTCATTTTTTCATTCTCCAAGCTGTCAGCTGGAGAGATTACTACATTGCTGGATCTTTTTCCAGTCCTCTAGCACAGCTGAGCTCTTCTTGGGCTGCATAGCAACTTCATAAGCCTCCAGGATATCACCTGATAAAAGACCCCAGAGCCTCAGCCAGAAGCAGTTATAGCTAGGGCTGGAAAGAAGCTGACTGGAAAATGTGATTTCTATCTCTTGAAAATATCATGTTTGAGGAAAAAGGATCATCCAAGCAAGGGACACAAAGTAAAAAGAAAATTATGTCATGAGGAAAGAATTCTGAAAAAAGATCTGTTTGGGTTTTGGAGTTTTTCACCTTGCTGAGAGGGGTCTTTGCATGTTCATTTTCTCCTTCTTGAAAAGATTTTTTTCAGACCAGTTACAGGGATCTTTCTGCCATCTCTATTCTCCTGACGGAAAATGAGGTTTGCTTGCCCCTTTGGAAAAGTCAGATTTTCAGCTTTGTAAAAAGGACTTTTTTGTGGAACAACTGTTTCCGGGAACAGCCATGCTTTTCTCCCCTTAAAGGGAACCACTCTGGCACGCAGCAGCAATGCTTTGCCTGCAGAAAGCTTCTTAATGGCGCTATCCCTGCTCTTCAGCCCCAACCTGGCCCTCGTTTCCCTTCCACGGAGAAGAGATGATGTAGGGGAGAGAGTAGAGAAGAGAAGGATGAGGAAAAGGAAGAATAAGAAAGCATATATGCCTAAATTTCAGCCTGATATGTAGTTGTACTGGGACCTAGGAGCTAGTAATACAGACCTGGACAGAAAGTATCAACTATTTTGATAGAGAGGATCCCACATGAATATACTAGCTGCCTCATGAATCACACCTTGCCTCTCTCCACAGCTTTTACCACCTAATGACGATGGCTGGCACCACTTTTGCATTTGCAATTGTTGACAAGGAGAAATTATATTAGGACAGTATTTATATACCTTAGCTTCTTGTAGAGTACTTCAGCAGTCAGCAATAAGGGGTCACAACATGTGGTCAATGAACCCACAATAAATATCCTGTGAACAACTGTTAAAAACCTCTGCCCTATCTAATAAAAAAAACATTAAAGGTGATTTAAATAGCTCGCTCTTCAGTGGAACATCTGGGGTTGTAGTCATTCATCACATAAACTATGACTAGGGCCAAAATGAACTAAAGCCCTTCTGTTTTCCTTTTCCTTTATATATAGCTTTTTCCACTGGAAGAATACACTGTAAGTTCTTAATCACTTCTGCAGTATCACAGAATGTCAGTTTTATTTAGCAAAGCAATACTTATTTCAGCAACAAGTGTATGTGGACACATTTACATTTTATTTTTCTGTTTAACTAGTCTTTTTTTTCAATCCCCAGGGTTTCTTGAAGACTTTTTATTTGGAAACTACTACTGATTTTTTGGGTAGTGACCAGCTAGCTCTGCTGAAATGCATTATTAACCTTACCTCTTTTTATAGAAGTTATTCTTGTTTGCTAACAATTGCTTATGTGTTATAGTGATTATTTTGTGTCCTGAATCCTATGGAAAAAGAGCACACTGCTGTGTACCTCAAAGTTGTGTCATAAGACATATGTGCAAGGGGTTGATGACAGCTTCAGGGGAAGCAAATGTTTTGACATTTCCTAGCTTCTCACTTCCTCTGTTTGCAATCTGAATAAAATTTCTGTTGACAAAGAGGTTTTTAATATAATTTCCTAATTTTTTTTGTTGTTGTTCAATTAAAAGATAGAATGAACTGTACCACATGCAGTGATCTCTTCTTCCCAACATACTTTGCCATAAGAGATGCAATCCTGGTTTTTCAGTTCTGCAGCACCAACCTCCATCACTTCATATACAGGACTAAGGATGCCACCTGGTATCCTGGCTTCAGGGCAAACTGTGTCCTTCCTTTCCTTTTGCGTGCACCTTTGAAATGTGATAGGCTGAGTTTCCGTTACTTTAAGTGCAGCAAACAGCACTTTAGACTGGATCTCTGGATGAAGATGTTACAATCTGTGATTAAACCCTCCTTTTTCTCCAGCTATCTGATGTGGCAGGGCCGGCTATATTTGCCACATACAAGAAAATTTCCTCTTGCCCTCCCAGAGCAGCGGCAGCCTAGCATATGGAGAAAAATCTGAGAATTAGAGTCCCTCGTCCAGCACCCAACTCTGGAGACCTCCCCAGACTCTCAGCTGCCCTTCCCGGGCCTCCACCCATGCGGGTGAGTGGCAAGACGACCTGTACAATCCCTCACCTGGCTCAGCCATCTGGGAATCCCCCACTCTCTCTGGAAATGAGCCCAGGATCCCAACTTAACCAGCACCTCCTTTCACAAGTGACCCAGACAGTGCCAGGCTATTGCATCTCCCTATGCCGAGGGATACTTGCTCCCTTTCAGAAAACACTGCCTATAGAGGAGACGGCAGGTTGATGATTTAAACAACTCAGCTTCCTACAAAGGAATTCATCAGTAATTCTTCCAGAGGCACATGGTGAGCAGGAACAAAAAGCCATACGAGCTTGGTTCTCATGCTCAGCTTACTATTCCTCACACCCCTTGGGGCAGCCTAGCCGTCAGTCCAGTCCCTGAGACCTATGCTCAGTCATCTCTGCTTAACAAACCTGCCTCCCTCCCAAGCTTTCCTTCTCCCTTGCCCCTCATCAGCCCTTCCAAAGTGAAAGTTTTAATTTTTAAATGTTTAGTTTTGATCCTCAGCCCTACCAAGAAGCCTATGCAGTACTGCTTGGTACTTAGAATTACCTTTTCCCCAGGCAATTGCTCAGCCATTGTTCCCTTTACCTTTCTGATATCATTTACCCAAAGATGCCTTATCTCATTGCCATTGTTTCACTTCTTACTTGACATTACTTATAGTTCCTTTTGATTCAACTCCATCTTGGCAGACAGAATAGTATCCCAAAAGTGAAATGAGGCATGTGTCTCCATCTGGCTGCCTAGCCCTCTTCTGAAGAGGGGCAGCTAAAAGTTCAGAGAAGGAGGTGTCACTTACCCCTTACCAAACAGACCAGTGTAGAGCAGTCACTCAGGAAGGGGGAAGCCTTTTGTCTGGCTTCTGCTCTGCTGGGAGGTGATCGCCCATGCCTGAAGGCAGTATCTTCCTAATCAGTTGTTGCAGGCATCCTGTGTAGGAACATTTTCACCTCTTCTCTACAAGTCCAGCTGCCATGAAAGCAGACATGTAAAAGTCCTGCAGTGAGCTGGAAAACATACAAAAGTGATCTTAATTTTATACTAGTAGCCAGGACACTGTTAGAATTGATATTGATAAAATTCTCCCTTGACAAAATAGGGGCTAAATCCCATAGTCTCAGATTTCCTCTCTAAATGCTCAGAGCAGTAGGTTTGACCATTTTACAAACAACCGGACAGCAATCACTTCCTCAAGTGAGATTTGTTATACTGCTGACCATATTTCATGTCTTGTATTTCAGGCTTTCTCTGCGGTCATAGGAAGACTGTACGCCTGCCTATGCTTACACCTAGATCACAACAGAGAATGAGGAGGAAGGTTGACTTCCATCACTGTAGGGTGCAGTTCAGAGCACATATCAACAGACACAATTAAGCGCCACGGGAGTTGTCTCAGGAAAGAGGAGGGTACCTGATAAATTTAGGTGCCTGCAAGGTTAGGCAGTCCTTTGAACCAGGCAGACTGGATTACTGTCTAAAGCTCAGTTGGGTTGTAGGTCACCATGAATGCAAATTCAAGCAAGCAGGATCATACCCGTGTTATCCACGAAATATTGCAGATTATCTTCATTGTCCTACATATTTGGCAACAAAGGAAATTTATTACCCCAATGGAAGGAAACGAACTGCTAGGACCAATGCTGAATCCTTTAGTTGGTCTTCTGAGGGGCAGAAAAAGATTTTGCTGAGCTGGTCTGTTTCTAGTTATCTTCCTGAGGCTGTCTGCCTGTGGTTTCCAGGCTGCTGCTGCTGTTTTTCCTTTGGTGGTATTTCTGAACCTCAGCTATTCAAAATGTTTATGTGCACTTATGTGCAGGCTCTCAACATTTATCTGAAGTACATAAGTATGAGGCAGGAAATGGTGATTTCTAGCAGCTTATATCTCTGCTAAACTTCTTTAGAATTTCATGGGAGCAAGAGAAGACACATCTCTAGCCCAAAGGCCCTCTCCCCCTGAACTTCAAAGCCTGTCATAAACAGTAAGGACATTAAGACTTTTTTTAAGGAAAAGGTGCATGAAAGTTTTATAATCGAGAGGTTAAGGCAATATATATTTAGCACATATATACATGTTATCAGTTTCTCTTGTAAAGCTCCGGATTTCTAATCTTTATCAAGTAAGTCAGTTCAGCAAGTTTAGCAGAAAAGCAATGAGGTATTAGTCGGTCAGGCAGTTTTCTTTTAAGAGAGAAATAGTTTTCCAACCCCTTTAAAAAGCCGGAGATCACTACAGTGGTGCAAGCAGAACTAAAACAAACCATTAGGTCACAAACACAAAAATGCTAAGAGCCAATAGCCCAAGGTAGGCAGTGAGATGCAGAACACCAACTATAGTACACGAAACACTAATAGCTGCAGAGAAGCTGTCCAATAAAATAGACTAGGGGATCAGGGTCCGGGAGATTCAATCTGATACCATTCCAGGAGTATCAGCATATGACTTCAAACACTGCATTAAGAGGTAGAAAGCTTAATAGCTGCTTTCTGATTTGGTACAATGTCTACTGACAAAACTCCTGAATTTAGAACGCATTAAATATCTGCTGCCTCCAGCAGCAATATCTCAGTACTTTGCTGAGATCAAATCCTTTAGTGAAGTGTATCAAATAGGTCAGAGGCAGATGACAGTACATGAGAAGGGCCACTGCCTCCTTGAAAGCCTTTATAAGCAAAAGAATATATGAGGCCAGAAGAGATGTATGAGAACTCAGATATTCATGACTCAAAGACATTTTCAAGCTTCTTATTCTCCAATGATGCATTCTATCCACCTAAGCAGCAAACTGCCAAAGGTATAATTTTTATATCCAACATTACCAGAAATGAAAGTGAAAATCAAACTTTCAAAGATGGGCAGATGAGCAAAACTCAGTTAACCTGCCAAGGATGTAGAAAAAAATGAGTTGCCACTGTTTTGAATGAACTGCCTTAGCTTGGTAAGGAGGTCAGAGAGGAGAGAGGGGCATAGTTATAAGCTCCTCGAGGCTAGCTCTTTGGACCTGGGCAATTTCTTAGTAGGGTAATAGAGCTGATTTCACTTCCTGATCTTTCTTCCTTCAGGTGATGGTCCTATGCAGTAGATAACAAGCAGTAACAATGCTCCATTATTTTGGACACCAAACCTATACCTGAAAGAAAAGGGAGACTGTTACCCTTTGGAGCCTGAGCGCCAGCTGGAAGGTACTTTTCTGTTTCATTATACTTTACTGCCAAGTGCCAGCTAGAAGGTATTTTTTTGTTTCATTATACTTTACTGCCAATCTTTGTTTGAAAATTACTTAGGAGTTGAATATTTACAGAAATAATGGCTTTTGAAGTTGGTCCTTACAGGCATTAAGTTAGAAAAAATGGTTACCTTGAAAAAATGAGAACAATGGACCTTACTTATTCATTCTGTATGTTCAGTTTAATAACTCAGGGCTAAACCTCATCCAGCTGTGTTTGGCTGAGGTCAAATGCAATAAAAGACTGATAATAAATACGGAGTCGCTGTAGGGGGACCCTTGCTGATGGCCTTCCTGCATGACTAAACTGAAATCAAGTGTATACTTTGCACTAAGCTAGCAGAATTTGGAAGCAAAAGGTTGAGAGCTCTGTGGACACGAATCTGTTATAACACAACAGTCTTTCATATTTTTAAACAAGACTCTGCAAAACAAGGTCACAAAGGGCATTTCTCATTGTATTCATTAAAGCCACTATTTCCTTGTATATGTACTGGCAGGGTGGAGTACAATTACTTTCTGCAAATCAAATGAGAAAGCTATTAGAATATAATAAAATTCAAATGTGTATTCTTATCAGATCCTTCCCTAAGAGCTAAATATTTGCATTTTAACTGCATTAGGCTAGGTAATTTAATTCTAAGGACAAAATTCTACTCCTTAGTATTCACAATGGATCTTGACTCCAAGTAGTTTGCTCTTCTGTCATCCTCATGTTATTATCCAAATTTTGGGATACACTAACTGTTTTTTGCTACTCCATAAACTACACTTGAATTATGCTAGGTTTACAGTTTTGCATTGCCAGAGTAGGATACAACAGTGAAAGCTGGGACTAGCTTTAGGCCAAAGCAAAACAGGAAGTTGCCTAGGGTGCATCCTTGCTGCTCCAGCCACGACAGCACCTGGTTTGCCAGGGCAGCACCTGCTTGCTCTGGGAACATGAGCTGGAGAAACCAGTTTCTGACTCCCACCCGCATGGCCCAACCAGCTGCTCCTGAGGGACAGGTAGGAAGAACAGGCAGAAGCAGTAAACCCTTATCCTGGACCTCCAATTGCCTTTTCCTCCCTGTGCACATCCCAAATCCAGACTCCTGGAAAACTCATAGACCCTTTCAAGGCTTTTTTTCACATGCTCTCACTTCGCTGTAACCTTCCTGACTCCTCTCTTCCCTAGACCAACTCCCCCTTGAACTCCACTGATTTTCCCAGCTCTTGCTTCACTACTTCCTAAGCCTACTTTGCCCGAGACGGTCACCCCAGGTATGAGGACAAAAGGAGAGAGAAAAACTCAGTCTGTCTAAACTTCTGGTTAGCCTTAAGATAGCCTTTGCTGTAGAGCTGTCTTCACGTATGTTTAGCCAGTTGCCACGCTGTGAGTGATGGAGGCATAGAAAATGCAATCAGTAGGTCTCCATGCCTGTTATGAGATGTGTGGTCCAGAGCACGTGATTTCAGTGAGTCATGGAGGGAGTTGTGATTTACTTGAAAGAACATATTAAAACTAATGATGAGACTTCATGAAATTTCCAAGAACCAACGTAATCTTCTTCTTAAATTGCCTTTATTAAAAGGTTAGAGAGGGAAAGATTTGAAAGTTATTCAAGCCCTTCATCTAAAGTACTTCCTACAGTTTATTATTCAGTAACTTGTCTTGTTTCATTGCACGTCTTAGGCAATGAAGTTGCTACCGCATCCCTTAGAGAAATATTCCATAACTTGCTGTTTCTCACTCGTCAGGAAATTTTCTCACACCAGCTTGCATGTTTTCTTTACTACTTTCTTCCAGTTGTGCCAGCAGTATCCTCATTTACTACTTTTAGCGAGAACAGTAATGAGTGTTGTTGCTGTTACTATTCTTATGCTATTCCAGCAGCTATGAGAGGTCCCCATGTAGTAGGTGCTATATAACAAAGGTTCCTGCTCCAGTGTTAAAAATCTAAGAACTTCTTCTTTCAGAAAATAGTTCACATTTTGGCAATCCCATGAGACGTCTTTTTGCATGAAACTTGTCCTTCTGTTTTTTGGTGAAAAATAGACCTAGTTTTTTTTTTATACTTTGAAATGCAAAAATAAAATATCTCTTATTTTTAAGCCATAGATGTACTTGGGCTTCCTGAAAGCTATTAGAGTGAGCTGTCTGGGTGCGCTCTGTTTATCTGCAAGGAAAATACAGCCAGCATCAGCTTATCCTCCATTATGAAGTACTCTTTCTCCACCCTAAAATGGAAGCATCATTTCTCAGGTCAAGAAAGAAGGCCAGCTTCCCTGCTGGTTAGTCCTTGGGCACCGTGGTGAGTCTATCACTTCATATGAAGTATGGAAACTCAGCTGAGAAAATCACAGTTTACCAAGCCACAAATTTACCACAAGTAGTAAAGCTGACAGCTGAAGCTGAAGTTTAGTGAATATGCTATGAGCCATGAAAGACGTACTATTGCAAATGATCAAAACTGAGCAGTATAATTCCACAGAGAATACTGATTTCTTAACAACATATTTCAGTTCTGAACTGAAAAAAGAAGAAAATTCTGAATTTTCCTTTGAACAAATATTATGAAAAAATTGTCACATTTAGTCTCTTTCCTTCTTGATGTAATGCTGTGATCTATAATATTGTGTAATCTTTTTCACATTTTATTTAAATTTCAAAATAAAAATCTATATTGCTCTGTATTTTCATGTAGTTCATTTAACTATTGACACATCTCAATTCAAAGTTTCACTTTCAGTGTAACAGCATTTCCCAGTAGGAACATATTCACTGGAAAAATTTCAATCAGCTTTTTAATGTATAAGCCATTCTCTTTCCTTATAAACTTAACTCAACATTCAAGATTAACAGCAATAGAGCTGGTTTTCAAATACCCAGTTGTTTACCTGCAGTAGAAATTTTACTTAAATTGTCCGTTATTCAAGTGAGTGATTCAGTGCCTAAGACTACAAATAACCTGGGTGATCTGTTTGCATAATTTGAAAAGTTTGCCAATAACTTGGGTGTGAACTATTAAAGAAATCCATTCAAACTCTAAGTGCTAGAGTCATTATTCCTGATGAGTGTGTTCTCTCTTTATTCTTTCCAAATATATGCAATGAAAAATCATGAATCCCTGAGCAATATTTTTCAGGTAGTTTATTCTGACCACTCTTCCCTTTATGTACTTCAATCTTAAAAGTTTGTAACATGTGATGTGATTCAGAAATAAGCAAAATGTTTAATGGTGTTTCTTTATCTACCATTGCTAGCGGTTCAAAGCATAATCCATAAGCTAAATGCAGAAATGTAGTGGCCAGTTTCTGTATATGAAAATCATCAGTCTGACTTGATTGAGGATCCTGACTGTAGTTTTGCCTTCAGACTTTTACAAGTTCAGGGAAGTTGTAAACCAAGCTTATACTAAAAGTCTAATCTATCTAATTTCTTTGGTTTTTCAGATGTGTATGACACTTTAAAAAAGGGCTGTGGAATTACACCAAAGAGCAAGCACCTCTCTAATCTGCATTCCTCTAGAGGAATGGCAGAAATAGCAAATTTTGAAGTAGAACCATTAAGACAGAAAAAAGGGAAGTGATTGTTAAAATGACTGAGATATTAACCTAAAATGATAAACTGCCAGTCACGAGGAAAAAATCTAGCCAGGTCAGTCTGGCTTTGATCACTACAGAGGGCCCACCCCAGCACTACATGCACAGCGCAAGTCAGACTGCAGTCATTCAAATAGATCCTTATGTAGGATGGGGCTTCACTGCTGGGATGCCATCACCTTCTGAATAACCTTATCCTCAGAGCATTCATTTGAAATAATATGATTTCAAAAACAGTTACCCCAAGAATACTAGGTTTCTTAAGGGCAGATTTTTAAGATGAAACTGTAAAATAGCAAAAGGATGTAAAGTAATAAAACATCATGGAAATCTGCACTGTCAAAAAATAAGTCAGTTTCAAAACACCGTGTTAGCTTTTTATGCATAAAGACTTAACAGATATGAGTTCTTTTCTAGACCTCTTTGTCTGGGTAGCACATGCTTTGTAACCTTTCAGCTGGACTGGATGAATCTGAATGGAAATGGAGGGCAAACTCCTCTCTCTGATTCAGCAGAATGTTCACTTATGTTTAATCCCAAACACCTGATTCCTTCTAATTTAAACCTTAAATCATGAAGGATCAGCTAGTTCCTTAATGCCTGACTCTGACTAGTAATACCACAAAACAGGCAGCTTCCTATACATGCAGGTACTCTGAAGTATTCCAGTGGCTTTTAAGTGAAGAATTTCCTTTTTTTTTTCCATGCCCTTTTACCTCAGAAAACTAATCACAGCACTCAGAAAAAAAAAGGTGGGAGTATGATGCATGGCAACACTGAGCACCCACCTGGAATGTGCTTAGGAGTGGCACTGCAATGTTAAATAGATGTCAGGATGTTTATAGCCAAAACTGATAATGAAAGGAGAGAATGTTTGAAATTGCAAATAATGTGGAATGCACAAATCAGTAACAGTGATGGAAGAAAAAAGGAGAAGATGAAGGGAAATACAGTTGAAAACCAAAACCACAGGCAAGGAGGTCAGAGAAAATAACTAAATCTTATGTGAATGACCTTTTATCCAGCATGCGCTGGAAAAAGTGTCAGGCCGAATAAAATTTGAGGTGCTGGAGAACTTATTGAGCTAAGACCGAAATTTGAAAAGTTCATGGGAAACGAGGCTTGTACCAAAGGCTTGAAAAGGAAAACTGGCAACAGTGGTAAAAAATAATGTGAGAAAATAAGTGTAATAGTAAGAACTGGAGGAGATAACACTCAAGGGTTAGAAGGGATGAGGTGCTACAAATATGACCTGTAAGAAGGACAATAGTTGGAAAGCCAAAGAATTCACTTATTACCCCAAAACCACTGAGGCTGTTATGGTCCTTTCTAGCCATACAAAACAGAGCCAGAGAGGACTGCTGACATACCCCACTCACAGAGCATAGAGTAACTGCTGAGGAGGACTTCATCTCAGTGGAGAAGTCTATCTTTAAGGCTAAATTTCTTCTTAGTTCTCTCCAGAAAAAGACAAGAATGTTTCATTCTCAGTCTTCCCTTCACTATGTACAAATCCAGAATAATATCAGAAGTGGTGGCTGCACCAGGGGAGCTCTCATTTTGGTGTACTGTGCTAATTTTAAGCAGCCTGTGCTTTATCCTGTGATCAGATCACGAGAAAGTGACATCTTATTTCCAGCAATTTTATTATTGGGTAAATTTTGGCTGTGTGGCTGCAACATATACAGCTTCATAGGTTGAAATTCTCCCATCCGCATTAGGATGCCTAAAATGCACAGGTTTGCCTCTAAACTGGTAACATAGACTCCTCTTTGTCCAGGGAGGGAAATAAGCAATTCTAAAGAATTGTTCATTTCATTCATTTCAGACATCTTGAGTAGAGACAAAGTGTACCCCAGGTGTGCTAGCGATGCTGCATTAACTACAAACAGGGGTGTCGCTTGCTAACTAGCTCAGAGGAAGGCCGCCACATTGCCGGTGCCTCTCATTTTGGATGGAAGTAGCTTAGATCTCAGAACAGTGCTAGCAGTAGGTGATTTAAGTGAGTTCTCCTTCTTCACCTCATCATTAAAAATGTGAACTGTTTGCAAGTAACCTAGAGGGCAATCAGATTTCATCCCCAACACCAAATAATTGGAAAGAGAAGTTCAACTTAGTTGAATTCATTGTCTAATGGAGAGTTGGAAAAGTCTCTGCTGGTAAGACTGCTGGTAAAGGACCACTTACCAAGCTGATATCAAGTATGACCAGGTTATTCTTCACGTTTGACCACTGTTTTATACAAAGCAGAGATCTGAAACAATTCAAATGGCAAAGAGGAGGGGAAACCGGCAACACAGAAATCCTAGTCTAAGCAGTGCAGCACTGACACAGGAAGGTACACAGCCCAAGCCAGTAGGGTGATGAAGGGCCTCCCTCAGCCGGGATCTCCCCAGTGTCCACTGTAAGTATCATAACATTTCCAATGTAGTTTTCAGTTCGTGTTGACCTGCGTGTGATCTTGAAGTTATTTCACTCCCTGTATTCCTTCTTTGCACTTGCCTGTCCCCATGGTTCAGACAAGGAACCATGGAGGACAAAGTATGATGACCATCAAAGAGCTCCTCCGCTGGTTATTGCTTCTGCAGCTACTACTATATTTATCAAACCAGCAGTCAGATTGCCTGAGTGCCTAACTAACAGCATAACTTCAAGAAACCTTCTGAGTCCCACAGCAGGCAGTGGTATCTAACAACAAGGCAATTTCTAACCCAAATGGCCACAACTGCACAATATGCTGCATGCTTAAAAGAAGTTTGGGAAGTAGTACCATATTTTATATGATCACATATTGCAGCAAGTGAGGTCCATGTTTTAATCCTCTCCCCCTTCTTTCCTCTCTCCTGTTAAAAGGAAAAGAAAAAAGAGAGAGAGAAGAAGAGGGAGAGAGAAAAAAAAAAGACTTAATGCCAGAAAGTCTTTTTGAAGTATTTATTCACTTGATTAAGAGTTCTCAGTTTGGCAAGACCTAAATCAAGATACATCAAAGAGGTTTCAAAATAAAGAGCAGCTGAATGAAAATGTAAAAGATGACAGAAGGAATAAACAATAATAACCGTGCATATGTTTAAGTCATCTGAAAGTGATTGCAGCAATGTGTAAAATATCCAGAAATAGACATTAAGATGGCATCTTAATTCCCTAAGGAAAAAAAAATCTGCTTAAATCTTAAATAAATCCTGTTTAGCCTAAACTGCATCCACTCTCCCCTTTCCTTTGTCACTTTAGGAACTTTCCCATCCTTTCAGTTTGGTTATGTATAACACAGAAACCATAACTGTTACTGCTCAGATTTTCTGTCATGATAGAGGATTTCTAGGGGTGAATACACTGGCAACATAGCCAAAATAAGGACCTCCTCACCAGCTAAACCTCATATGGTGGGGATGAATAAGTCATGGCTCATACGTGTCTTCTCTTTCCTGGCATATATTTCCCCTCAGCTAAAAAGGTTTTTCAGTAGTGAAGAGTGTGATTGAAGGTATAAGGGAAATGAATCACATTTCACTCCATGATGACTTGAGAGCTGAACAAAACTTAATGGTGATCCTGGGGAGGCATTTCTGGTTGATCATTCCCAGAAGAATATAATAAACAAAAGAGTAGCTAAAGACTACAGAAACAGATGAGAAGGGAAATAAAGGACAGAACTCAAGAAGATAATAGACAGGAGAAGATAGCACTAGGTTAATAACATGACAATGTCAGTTTTAGTTTCTGATTTTCAAACACTCTTCATTCTTTGTTACCTGTATAAATACCATAAAACAATCTAACAATGAGGCACCTCTAACAAAATTCCCACAGATTTTAACTCAGGATAATATCTCAACTTTAAAATAGCCCTGTATCTTTTATTCTGTTTATTTGCTTTCAGCTGAAACCCTTGAAAATTAATTTGAAAGACTATAATTCTTCACAAAACTATTCCCAATGGATGCTATTAAAGGTAGGATAGCTCTCTGCAGTACTGTGTCTTTGTACTGCCTGTATTTCCATTGTGACATTGTAAACACTTTTGGACAGCACCACCATAGTCACATTTTAACAAGGTGACAAAATAATGGCCTTTTCTCTGTTGAATTTTTTCAAGCATTCAAACTTTAGCAAGCGTTGCAGTAAATAGTTTTTAGCTAACAAGTAGAGATTAATTTTTGGCTCCAGTATTATCTGACAGGCTATCATTATCAGTCACTAATGTCTTTCATGGAATGGATAAAAGGTCCAGGATATCACTCATATGGCTGCTTTAAAATGCCCTGAGGTTTTCTGTTTTGGTTTGGTTTTGTTTTATCTCCATCTGAGTGTGACAAAATGTGGCAGACAGGAGGGCACCACAGAATACTTCTGAATCATTTCACATATGTTGAACACAAGGTGTTTAAAGATAAGGCTGTGGAAATTAAAGTATATATAGCTGCTTTTGTCTTACCCTCTGCCAAAAAATGTGGCATCCTTACTGTATACTGCCGTTGTACAGGAGCAGCCAAGTACAGATTATTTATTCCTGTATTTACATTGTTGTACTTTACAAGCACCCTGGGTATATTTGAAAATATAAGATGAGGATTGATATTATGACCGGTTCTGCTTTCTGTACTCAAACAAACAAGAGGGAGTTACAAGTAAATGTAGCATGTAGCACTATACTGCTTTAAGATGCTTGGTAATGTACCAGTTGCCTCCCACCTCAGACTCTCATTATCGCTGCATTCAGTCTCAAACAATCAGAAGGCCATAAAGTGATGGATGGGGGTTGGCATTTGCCATCTCCATGCACCTTCTCACCCCGTGATAGGCTAACAGAAATTATCTATCTCCTGTTTTCTCTCCTTTTACTCTCATATACTTCTAACCTAGCCACCCATAGAAAATGGAGATGGAATTATGCATCTGTTGCCTCCAGTCCAACTATAAACCATCTCTTATTGCTTACCATACATTGTTAGATCAAACGCTCCTCTTCAATCTCTCTCCTCTGTGTTGCTCTAGAGGCAGAGAACTCATTAGCAAATTATTCCACTTTCCAAAACTATCATCAGCTCATATACAGTCAAAGTACCTGAATTAAATGAAAACCCCACCTAGTCAGAGTGCAGAAATCATGCCAGTGACAGGAAGACAGTAGGCTGCCACCCCACAGATTTGTCATCCTAGTAGGGAACTTTACTAAGATCTTTTCCAGCCTTTAGTCATCTCCAGTCCAAGGTTAAAGAAAGAACGGTTGGCCTGAGATGACGAAGTGAAGAGTCCTAATTAGATAGCTAATAAAGCCCTTTTCTCTTCTTTCTGCATGTCCGCTGCAGGTAAATTGAACAATCAGCTGTAGGATAATGTGGTCTGCTGTTGTTTGTCTTCTACTGCTAGTATACTAGGTTAACTAGTTTAGTATGAAGCCACTGAACAACGAGTTATAGCAAGCATCCTTCATACTTGCCAATCTGCAAGGCAAAATCTATAGATTCTAGGGTAAAAGATCCATGTTTTTCCTTGTTTCCTGTAACACAGCTCTGAAGCCAGCCAAGCTTAGTCATGTGCTGTCTGAAACAGGGATGTGGGTTTTTCTTCACAAGCCATTTGTTTTTAATCAAATTTTTGTTGGCCTTTTGCTAAATATGGTGGAATTAGTGTATAATTTGAAAGTGCAATTATTTCAGCCACACATTTCTGTACTGTGCTGAAGCCTTAGAGTAGCACCAGTGTGCCACCTGTCTCCTCCTGGAAGAGACAGGGCAGAAGGTGCTCCAGGTGGAAGGTGCTGTAGATGTCATGCAAGTGGACCCCAACTGACCAGAAATGCCAGCTAATGAAGAAGCATCTTCCTAGAGCTGGCAAGAAATTTAATGGCCCAAGCAGTTGCAACTCAGTTAAAGCAGTACTGGCTCCTGTTTGTGAGTTTACCACAGGGTAAGGGCTTCTTCTCAGTTTTAGGTGCTTGCCTAGTCCATCACCTTCCTGAGACAATCACATGCATGTCCCCAGTCAGGTTCAGTGACTGGAACACTTTGACACTCATTTTCTACTGCCTTTTTCTTAATCTGCCATTCATCTGCAAGTTCTGCTAAGTCCAGCTTCTACTAGCCATGCTCACAAATATGTTCTTCACCCTTCTGAGCTTTGCAAAGCTCCTTTTCCAGCTCCTCTTCCTTTCAGCCTTCCTTTTGTTCCTCTCCTACAATGCAGCTAGGGCCTCCCAGAAGTGTCCCACCACTTCCTGGGTCAGTGTTTTTTCAGAGTCTCTGACCCCTGCTTGTACTGCCCAACAGTGAGGATGTGTCTGTCTGTGCCTGGACTACCAGATCAAAACTCATCTGCAAGAAGATAGTTGGAAAAAGCAGTTTCTTTCTTAAAAGTTTCATCACAATACTTCGGAAAATAGGCTCATTACCCTCATTTCCAAAGCAGCTCAGAGAGTACCTACTGCCTTGAAACTGCAGCTGTCTAACTGTACACCAATTAGATGTTTGCCCTAAACGTGTTTCACTCACAGCTGTGGTCTCCTCACCTCAAGTCCATCATCATCTGTCTTTCTCACTTGCTTCTCCACTGCCCTCTTCAGCCTTCTTATTGCCCTCAAAATCTCCCTCTCATTAGTTTTCCCTCTCATTCCTAACCAAGACTAACCCTCTCCAATACAATACCAAACCAAAACTGAAAAACTCTCAAATCCAGTTGCTGCACAGGTATCCCATATTCCATTTGTGACATTTCAGGTGCTATATTCCTTCTGACTCCATCTGCCTACTTTGTCAATGTGGGGCACAACTACGGAGGTGAACTGCTTTGAGAGAGGATTTTCACATGCACAGTTATTCTACTATAACTGCAGCAGCACAATCAAGCTACGTAGTTGTGCCAAGAATTTTACCAGCTTCAGCAAGCTTTTTGTTGGTAAGATCTTCAGGGCATTGACTGCCTACTTTGTTTGTACAGCATCTAGCACAGAAAGGCCCTTAGAATGACATTACAGGACCAAAAGTAATTAAGAGTAATTCCTTTTGATATATCAGCCATAGGGCATTAAAAACACCTTTCTAGGGCTCTAAAAGTCTAGAGGGAGACAATTACATAACAAAAGGACTTCCCTTCTGGTTTAGCCATTAAATAACATAAATTCCATGATATCCTGTTAAAGCATAAGCATCTTGTTTTTGCAAGATGTGCGTATATGCTTAAGAATATGAGTAGTTCCTTTGCCTTCTGTGGGAATAGTCATATCCATAAAGCTAAACATGGGTGACTGTCTCTTTAGCATCAGTATCCATGTCCTTTAACGTACATTTAGTGACTGTATTAATAGTCCCAGCACTGCAGGCAGATGTTAAGGCCCACATGTTTATGCTAAATCTTTATTTTTATTAGCTGAACTTTAATGAATGAATTCAAAGATTATGAGAGAACTGCATATTTTCTTTGGAAACTAGAAAAGTATTGTTTTGGAAACATTTTCATACCATTATAATAGCCCCAAAATGTGTCTGGTAGAATTCCAAGATATCAACAGTGTTACTGAATATAAAATAATCATGAAGAGGGTTATGCTTGTATAGCTGGGAATGCTTTTGGAAGATAAATGTGAACTTTCAAGTTTGTATTCTGTCAGAAGGCAATATTTTTCCAAAAGAATGTCATCCTGAGTATCAAGAGACCAGCGTTATGTGAAAAGAGGAGTACAGTGGAGTACATCAAGTACGGTGGAGGCAGCTGTGAATACTACTGCTGGAAGAATAACTGTACACATAGCTAGCAAGTCTTGCTGGGCTTATCATGATTTTCCCAGTGTTCCCTATTTGTAATAGTAAAACAAATTCTTTGTCCAAACAGAGTCATCACTTACCACTAAATGGAGTCATATGAATGTTCCTTAGCCACATGGTGTTGACTTCTGTTCACTAAAGGGCTGACCTACATTCAGGAGACATGCCTGAGAAAATCACTGCTCTTCAAATTCCACAATGAAAATCAAAGAGGAAGCATTTTAAGAAGAGAGTGGGTGACAGTGAGCTTATTCATGAAGAACTGTAAGACATTTGAGATAATTTTTGCCACCTTCTACATTAAAAGAAAAGTGCCATGCATTTGGTGGCTGTAGACATCAATTTTTTACACTATCGGCTTCCTCTTGGAAGCATTTAGAGAAATATAGGGAGAGATTTATCAGTTCCCAAACATTTTACATCCAGTTTTTTCTTACTACATTAGGCAAATCACGAGATCTCCTTTTCTTAGACTTTTATGGTCTCCTTTTCCTCCCCTTTCTAACAACCACCTGACCTGTGGGAGAGGTGTTTCCCTTCCCCAGGAGCAACTTCCTGATAGTAGACTTACATTTCGCAAGAGCATCTTCACCTCCACAACTCTCTGCAGAAGCTGTCAGAGTGCGATGGTAACCAGGCAGTATTTTCACTGCAAATACATCTGAAGATTTTGGGGCCTGGAGTATGCTTAAAGCATATCCTACTTAAAAGCAATATTGTTATTGACACACACTTTCCTTTATGCCCATGCAGTTTCTTTGAGGCTGGCTCATGCTTCCTGAAAGCAGACCAAAATGACCACTCAATAGCACGCAGCAATACGTTGCTGTGACATACTTCACCTGACACAGATTTTTAGCTGTTACACTGCTGATGATCTAAAGATGCATACCTTCATATCCACTTGCCCGTCCCCTGAGTCAGTCAGGCTACTGGAAGCATCAGCCCTCCACACTTCCATTCAGCTCACCAGTCCTGCAGAGGCAGCACTTGCTTAACCAGAGTGTCTTCTGCTGACTTAGCAGATTTTGTTCTCAGAGGTTTTACTTTAGCACATTAGAAATAGATAAATCAAGGGTAGGGGACACACTTTCAAAACAGACCAAAAAGCTTTGTTTTTCTACATAATAAGCTATTAAGAATAAAATGCATCTATAATCTCTCAATTCTGAGAACTTTCATCTCTATTAAATCTGACAAGTTAATTAGATTAATATGAAACTATTATTTTACTTTAAAATACCAGTGACTAGATAAGGATAATAGATGTGTTCATTTGATATTCTGTGAAGTAAAGGGGTTTGAGGTAAGTTGCAATACCAATGCAAAACTGAAGTCCGAAACCTAGAATACCAGTTAAAGTGTAATTCAAAGTGTGTAGCTGTTCTGGCACAGACCACCAGCTGCCAAAGCTCAGTGCCATGCTGCCAGGACGGATACCTACCCATTAAATACACAGACAAAGTAAATTCTATGTGTGGAAATTGTATATGTTGAAAGAGGAATATCCATTTTATGACCAAAATCTTCTACTGGAATCTGACATTTTCATTCTTAGCATATGCAAGTTGAACACACAAGAATTTAACAAGTAATGTGCTAACCCACACGTAGGGAAACAATTTGCAGTACTGTAAGACTGATAGTTTTCTCCCTAAATACAAAAGGTCTCTGAAGTTGGTAAGGAAGGAAGAAAACAGGGACTGTTTCAGGACAATACACAAATAGTGATGCTAAATTTGAAAAAAAACTCTAGATATTTACCAGTGGCTGATGTGCAGGCAGCCATGTAGAAAATACCAACTTGAAGCACCAGGCAGCGGAGACACATTTTGCTGCATTCCTGTAGAGTACTGTAAACTGCAAGTCTATTCTACTGTTTCCAGAATAAATGCTCAAAGTGTCATGACGTATGTTCATTGAAATAACTATAACAATACATAGCACAGCAGCTCAGAAAACCAGTAGAGCTATAGTGACTGGCAATATGCAGTGCTCTCTTAAAAATCTGTCATTTGGTATTTGTCATTGTATGCAATAGCCTTCGCCATCTAATCGGGCAGTACTCCCTCTGTTGTTGACTCCCACTCTGTCTGATTCATATAGTTCTTTACTTCCTGGAAGAGATCTCTTTTTTGAACTGCTGAACTTCCTTTTCAGTCAGAATACCTGCTGCATCTTCTCCCCAGCTCTGGCATCATACAGGTGCCCCTTGAAAGACTCTGCTTGGATAACCTGTTCCTTCTTCCACCGAGGGGCTTCCGCTGTTCTTGAAACAGCCACCAAAGCGATGTCTTGCAGAAAGAAACCCTCCCCATGAGATGTCAAAGCCATTGTAAATATATCCAAATATAATGCAGATTGTTTGTTTTAAGGTCTATGTTCAAACTAAGAAAACTAAAAAAAAAAAAAAATCCCACCAACTTGTAGCAGTGTGTAAGCACAGTTTGTTTCTCAGAAGTGGCTGGACTGCTTGAACCTTCCCTCTCCTCCACCTCTGTTTGTTAATCCCAGGCTGTGTCCCAATTGTGTCACTTTCTTAACACAGGAAGCATTGCTTGAATTGAAATTCAAGTTGCTCGCTTTTATAAATATTTGTACAGTGCATTGCTATATTCCTGTGTATTACAGGTAGAATGAGAAGCAAACTTAAGAAGGTTAAATAAAGCTGCTTCCATCTGGGCTCCAATAGTCCTAGAAAGTACTGATCACAGGACTGTAAATTCCATATACATTCTTGTTTCCATATCTTAAAGAACACTATAATCTTCTCCTACCCCTTTCAAAAGCTTTCTTTTGCTAGGGGATTTCCTCAGTGGCATGATGAGTTTCAATGAACTTCTGTAAAAAATATCTCTGGGTATTTCCACAGGGTAAATGAATTAAAATGTATTATTTAGTTATAAAATTATTTATTTATTTTTAATTTAATTGATTTATGATATATCAATTTATTTAATTTAATCTCAAATATAAATTAATTTTCGTTATTAAAATAGCCAAAGGAAGTTAAGTCCTATTTCAGGGAAGTGTTTCAGTCGATACTTTGTTGGTCAGTTTATACTACAAGATGTTACAAGTTTAGGACCTGACATAATCAGTTTTGAATCAACTTCTCATATATGCTAATTTGTATTATCTTTAAGACACATTTTAAAATGTCTCTATTATACATACAGATTAGATACTTTTGTATATTTTAAATTTAGACATAGTAGTAAATGAAGCTGCAGTAATGCTGGCAGTCAGGACTTCAGAGTCCACTGAAGTCAGTGAGAAGTTTTGCCATTTGTCTCACTAATCCACCCCTCCCCAGCCTGACACACATAAATGTATAAATGTATAAATGCACACACACATATACATATCTCTATATATGAATGATATGTATACGTGTGTTTGTGTGCTTGTATATATATTAAAAGTTTATACAGATATACAAGCACACAAATACGTGTATTCACAAACACTGTAAACTGCGTTGTGTATTTTATTCAAAACAACTTCCATCTAGAATACTAGCCAGAAACATGCTGTTCTGGACGTAAACCCACAAAGAGCGTATTTCTTGCAGTTTCATTTTCTTGAAATTCTATAGGAATAAAACAGAAAAAAACATGATAATGGAAAATGAAAGTTACCACTGAGTTTTACTGGAAGGTAGTTCCTATCATAAACAAATTTTTTAACCTTAAGTACTACTGAAACATGTAAATAACGTTTAATGGAGACCGCATACTGTATAAAGGCCTGTATAAAGGCTATATGTACATGAATAATTTACTTGTTAACTATGTATTATAACACTGATGAAACCCAGTCATACATTCACCCATTTTCTGACAACTGGCAGCTCTTATCTGACAAACTCCATTTCCTACACATGCTTTCTCTCAGTGATAGTAAGAGAAAAATTTGCTGAAGGCAGGACTATTTTTGGCCCAGTAACACTTATGTTGCTATGTGATCTCAGATAACTGGGTAGATAGGTAGACAATGAAGTCAAACAGCTGATCTGCAAAACTGAGAACACTGTGCGGTTTCCTTTGCTGGTGCTTGTTTGTGTATAAATACGCACATGTGCACAAACTATGGGTAATCAAAGCTTTTTTTTTTCTAGATATGTTCATCCAAGAAAGAGGCCACATCCTATAGCCTGTTAAAACCCTCTGCTAAAATGCAGCCTGAACCCTGTAGCCAGCTCTGAGAAGTAGCTCCATAACGTGGTACTCATGACATTTGTACAGGCTGTTTCACTGCAAAATTCACAGCTGATCTTAGTTAAGATAGAACAACCATACGTCAGTGCTGCTGCAAACATTGCCTCTTCCAGTTGGCTGATAATGGCAACTTTGATCATTGAGCCATCATGGCAAAATTGTCAAATGCCTGCAAATACAGCAAATATCACTTTCAGTTCAAGTCAGACGGGGTATCCCTCCAAGACTATTAGTAAAATCTACACTAGAGCAGCTGTCTTTTGTACAAAGGTGGACTGAGTGCACCTCACCTCTTCTTCCTTTCTCCTCGTCCATTGTATTGGGTGCCTGGTGACCTAAAAGCCGGTTGTCTCTACACAGTAGTTATAAGAAGTACCAAACTTGAGCCCATGTTTTTTTTTTCATGAATGCAATATCCCCTTAGGCAATGAAACTCATCAATAAGCGTGATGAGCTCTTAAAAGGAGACTGTGATACACAGGTGCATTGGCCAATACTGTAGACATTTAGATCTGCCACTTTTATCATAGTATCCAGTATAAGAATCTCCATAAACAGTATACACAGAAGTAGCAAGATACGCTGTATCAGACACTGGAGAATTAGCTTTCTCAACCACGTGTCTGAATTATGATTAATTGACGGCTTTAGTTATACACCATCTATGTGGACAGAAGTTCTACTTTCTGCCTCAGAGCCAGTTACAGAAATAAATCTCTTTCTCTGTATTTTCTCCTAACACAAGGATCCTATGGGAGCAGGTGCATCTGGCGTCCTTGCTGCACTCACCAGACCCACTTCTGCAGAGGGAGCAGGAAAACCATGTGAATTGTGGTGGAAACACACAGCCTGCAGTGTTCGCACACGAGCCAAGCTGACAAGAGGCAGTCCTCTCTGGCTTCCCCTGTCTGCACTTTCCTGTTCAGCTGGAATATTTGGGACAGGATAGAGCACCTATACCATTGCTTTGCGTTCTACCAGAGGTATCTGCTTACAGGGTGCGGGTGAGGGCAAGGTGTATGGAGACATGTCAAGAGAGCATTCAGGGTACATATGGCTCTGAAGTAAGCCAAGGTGTGTCCCGCTACATGTGACCCGTTAGCGCCCACCTTTCTTCCCTCCTTCTGAAGGAAATCAGTGGGCACTCACGCAGTAGGAGCCCTACCGGGCACCAGCCAGCAGTGCAAACGAGCAATAGTCACGCTATCGTGTCGGCTGACACCACATCCACCATGTTGTGTGCTAACATGACAATAGAGATGTCCTCTCCATGCAGGGCTGAGGAGGAGTAGAAACCCGCACTGCTTCTCCAGAGGATGACAGACACTTCAGTCCAGTACATTGGCCACTCTCCAAAAACCCGCTAGAGAGATGGATCTAACTACGATCCCACTTCCTACATAACTCCTGTGGGAATTAATAGTTTGCCCATGTACACCTTCCTCTTCTGAATTAGACCATCCTAATTTGTAATTATTCGAATTTGCTTTGAACTTTATGATAGAATTTTATGACTTTCTTTTTATTCCAGAGATCTTCCTTCCAAATGAATATATAGTGACAAACTTTTGACAATGCTGCAACACAGTGCTTCACTTCCTTCAGACTAATGAGCTTAAATGAAGATAGGAAAAGAACACAAGTTTCAGGTTCTTTCTTCCAGTGAATCCAATCTCATCAATTCATCAATAAAAAATGACTTAAGTCAGTGAAGCCCTTTAAGTTACAATTAGACTTTCTTTGACAGGGTCCATCCTTTACTGAGGAAGAGGAAGGATGCTTCTAATGGAAGAACAGACTAGTGTTCATTTCAGAGGAATACACCTTCAGTTTTGGTAGTGCTGGAATCTATCAGTTCCCCACATGGGACATACTTCATATACTATCTAAAACTGAAAATGGTATGATTTTATAGAGGGTAGGAAAAGGGAAAATCCTGGCTTTGAAAACCCTTATTACTCAAAGATATTTCTTGGGCAAAAAAAAAGTCTCAGTTCATACTTGAAAGAGGAGGGGAAATCACTAAGAAAGAAAAAGAGAACCTGACATTTACTTAGGATTCTACAACTGAGCTAATTCTCAGGAAAATGATATTCAGTTTAAAGAGTCATAGGGTTCAACTTTAGTTACAGAAGATTATAGTGGCAGCTACATGGCCTGTATCTGTCTGTAAGTCCCTAGCCTTTGTTAGTGAAATTTGTTAGTAAACCCTTGTAGCTTCCCTTTTTTCCTTTTTTTCCATTTTTAAATTTGTGAATCTTCTTCATCACAGTTCATAGGAGCCAAAAATTGAAGACAACAGTTCCAGCCTATGGAAATCATCTTTCCTTTTTTCATACTGTTAAACAAGCCCAGTGGGAAAATGCAATTAGCAGGGACATGCTATTCCAGTAAGAAAATGTCAATGGCAAAAAATGGAAATATTACTTGGGGAGAAAATTGATCATCAAGAGCAGGTGAGCATAAGGGCGAAAAAAACACTTTGATCAAGTGTGCTCTTTAATGTCTGCTATATCCAAGTGTGAAGGAAAAGTGAGATTTCTGACCAACTTTTTGGTACGTTTGAATTAAAGATATGGGAGTAAGAGCCTACTTAGGTATGAGCTAAATAAAAGCAACATTTGGACTAAAAACCTGAAAATCACAAAGACAACAGATACATACATTTTATTCTACCTTTTGCGTAGATTTTTTCACTGGCTGATCTCAGCAGAGAAAATAGTAACAGGCCAGCAAATTTATCTGACAACACAAAGCTGAGAGGTGTTGGAAACATGGAAGAATTTTGATGTTATACAAGAAAATCTGAGTGACCTTGAGGAATGAAGTAACAGAAATGGAATGAAATCCAGCATTAGAAGTTGCGATGTCTCTGTAAGGAGTGATCGCCAGTTGTTCAAATACCTCCATTGTCATTTTGCTTCAAAAAGACAAATGTAGGAAGTGTCAGACAAAATGATTTTGGTTGAAACATTGCAGTTATCACAGCTGTGCAGGGCTCTGATGAAACTGCCGCTGGAGTGCATCATTCCTGTCACACAGGCTGGAAAAAGGTGAATTCAGGCAGTGAAGAAGAGTATCAGAAAGACAGAGAAGTAGAAAGCTTTGTTGCACAAGAAAAGGCTTGTTTAGGCTAGGAAAAGGAATGCTGCAGGCGGATCTGAGGGTTTAACTCCATGAGTTAAACATGATCTTCTCCAAGGAGATGACCTGTTTAAATTAAAGGATGATGAGGTATAACAGCTAATTGCAAAGTGTGGCCACAAATACATTTTGACTAGAAATGAGAAGTTTTACAGCCATTCACTTCAGAGGACTGAAATTCCTGAGTAACCTTCTAACAGGAGAAGTGGGGGCAAGCAACCTACCTGGCTTTAAGAAAGAATTTGATCGTTGTATGAAAGGGATTACATGATATAGTTGCCTGTAATAGCAGGGGCTTGTATCCCAGGAAGCCTGGATATGTTTGTGGAAATCAAAGAAAAAGTAAGATCAAGAAGACAAGTGCTACTTAAGTCATTCGTAATACACCTTGCAGCAATACGTGAATTATTACGTTGCTGTAGCCTGAAAACTATTATTTGTTTGGCTTCTCCATGAAATCAGAAAATAAGGACTCGGAGAGTCTTCCTTTTTATCTGTACACAGCAGCTTTGCTTCATTTTCTGAAATCACTGAGAAGCTTTACCAGGAATGAATTAGAGGTTTAGAAATAGCAAAAAAGGTATTTGCCTGCTTTGCTGATAACTGCATAAAGTCTGAAGCAAGAAAGGATACTTGTGAGATAGGGTGCTAAAAGGATCACCAAAAGGAATGAAACTACCTCAGAACGATGGCCACTAGCAAGACACATAGATCTCGTTTACCATGGGGCTATATATTTCCAAGCATGATTTGGTGAGAAGTTAATGTTGCCACAGTGGGTACATGCATGGCATCTGCTGCAGAGGCTGACTGGGTGGCTGTACCACTCTCTAGAGAAAGGGCTGCCTGGCAATATACAGTCAGACACTGTGACATATATCCTCAAAAGGAATATACCAATTACCTTAATGGAAAGAAAACCGTTTGCATGCATGATTGACCTTTCATGCTATCTGTACAAAGGGCCTGGGGAGTGTGAAATGACTCATGGGTGGCTTCATTTTGAGAAGATTGCTGAATAAGTTATTAGACAGACAGCTACCCTCAGGCCAATACTAGGCTGAGGGAGTAGGTAAACATAGAAAGAAAGAAGGAACTAAAGTGAATGGGAGAGCAAGCGGTTGGTCACACATTAGTGTCCTGCTTCCAGACAAGTACACTTTCTAGCAACTTAAGATTCTTCCTGTAGTAAAAGACCAAGAGCCATACTGAACTTTTAAGGCCTTCACTAGTTGCTAAGTTATGCTGAGCCCAACGACAGTACAACTATTCAATAAGGATATTTATTTTATTACTATACTGTTAAGCATCTCAGTATCAGAAAGAAATAAAGAGCCCCGAAGACCAAGCACAAATTAGATCTTCTAATCTTTAAAGATAGCTGCTCTTTTTTGAATATTTTGGGACATACTTCTTTCTCTCTGATATTAGTAGAGATTAGTGATTAGTGTCTGACTGTTTTCTTTATATGAGTATATTTTCATAACTATATCAAGCACTTCAGTCACATGGAATTAGCTGGCATTTGTTCATTCTTGAGGATTTGCCTCTCCTAGCAAAGACATTCCTGCCCAAAGCTACTGACGTAGCCAGCTATGCAGTCATTCAACAGTATGCAAGAGTTTGCATCTTGAAAGGGGAGATGTTGGTGCACTGAAGTGCCTGCAGGCAGATGAGAAGTTGCATCTATTGAAAAAGACAATGATTACAGCAAAAAGAGATCTCTTCTTCAGGAGTTGGATTCAAGCCACAAAATAGAATGGGACACTCACTGATTTATTTTGAACTAAATGGTATGACTCATGCTTGCACCCTATTTTGGTTTAAATGTAATCTCTCCCCCAATCCATGTATGACTATTCCAGGAAAAGCAGCAACAGCACATGTGAAATTATTTTCTCCCTTCTGACATTTTCTATCAGTCTCAGTCGACACGAAAACAAAGCTATCATACAGCATCAGAAAGGTAATATGAAAATAGAGTGACTGAAAGAGGATTGACCAATAGTTAATAGCTGTCTGACAGAGAAAGATATAGATTTTGCTCTCTCTCCCTCCAAAGCTCTTCCTTCCAATATTTGTTTTACTGAAATCTCATCAAAATTATAAATTCCAGCTCAGAGTTCTCCTCAACTAGTGCTTAAGAACATGACTGTGGTGGATCTGCAAATGTTAGATTTATTTGAGGGTTTTTTTTTTTCAAGTTTAGTTCTGGTATGACTGAATTTCACTGTGAGAATGAAATGGAAATGCCATTCCAAAAAAAAAGATGCTTCATTCAATTCCCTATGCATGGTACATGTCTGATCACTCTAACAGGGGATATAGCCATGTAACTATTTGCCTGAGTAGACTCTAACTAAATATATGTATCTACTAACCTCATAATCAGAGGTTTTTGTTCCACAGCTGAGTGCACTGGTCTTCACCTCACTTTTTGAGGTGAAATGAGAATCAAGTTACCCTAAAAGGAAAGTAACAGAGACTGGAACACAATATGAAGCGATGAAATATGATCTATGTCAGTAATAAAAATCTATTCATAACAATTATATTCAGAAGTAATTTCTCTCAGGAAAGAGAAATTTCAAGAGCTTGGTCTCCAGAGTGACACCTGACAGGCAGGCTGCTATATCAGGTTAAGTATCCCACAAGAAGAAACTGTTCAACAAATAACACACTAGAAATTTGTCGAAGATTACTAGTGAAATTCAGTTCAGCTGTGTACCCAACTGTGCCTAATCAAGACTTCTACTCATTACATTTCATTTATTCTTGTTATTCATTTTCCAATAGCTGTGTTAGAAATCCGGATAAAGTCAGAATGAGCTCAAGAGGTTAGATGACAAAAGAAAGAGCAAGAATATATTTTATTCAGTATCTCAGTCTAAACCCCACTTCTAATGGAACTTATTTTTCTTTATTCAAGCTTCATAACTTATTTCCTTATTGTGCTTTTTGCATCTCTGCTTTTTGCTCAAATGTCTTACTAGAAAGGCTACTGCTGCAGAATTTTCTTCTGAGATCGTATTAGGAAGTAATGGGAGTGTCACAGAGAAACATATTCTCATATTTCTAGTCTCACCTTTCTCCTTTTAATTTTCTCTTTCTTTGTATAGAAAGGAGAGTCAAGAAACAGGCGTCTAAAAGACTTACTAGATTATCTTCTCCTCAGTCTCTGCTAATACAAGATGCTTCCCTGCATGACATCAGCTAGCGTTTGCCAAGTTATCAAAGTCCCAAATAGATAAACATTCTTCCCAGGAAGACTCATGCCTCACTCTTGCAAAGGCTTGTTTCATCCTTAGCCAAGACAGTCTTTTTAAATGTCTTCCATATAGAGCTATCAACAAGTAACACCTAAACCAGCTATTTTCCTTCCCTGGAATTTAACAGCCTTCCATTATGGACAGATTTTTGTGAGAAGACAGTTTATTCTGTTAGCATCATGGGCAAGTGCTACATTATATGGTTAATCCAGAAGCGTGGTAAATTTCAGCCCCAAAACTGCACAGTTCTTGAGGACAACTGAAAAAGCCCCAAAGAGGAGAACTGCGCAGGCAACCTTAGCTATTGATTTTGTTACAAACCTCAGCTAGAATACTTATCAGCTTCACAGAGGTGAAGGGTTGCGAGAGCTTGAATCTGTACAGAGCTTTGAAGATAAAAGGATTGAATGTTGCTTTCTATATACATGTGTGTGTGATGGGTAAGTAGATGAACAGTTGGCAAGAGTCTCTAGGGCTGACAAGCCACTATCTGAACTTTTAATGTGATAGCTGTTCATTACACAAGACAGGATTTCAGGGATAGCCACTGGGAATTCGCTTTTTGCAAGTGCTTCCAGTTTAGTGTATATATAGCATGTATAAATACGCACACACACACATAGATATGCATGTACAGGCACTTCCTACTGTTCATCTCCAAATCTATATTTCCAACCAAAAGCCAGACTGGAATGGAGTTAATATCAGGAGCCCATACGATTTAGTAATTTAGGCTAAACGATATTCTAAGTATTCTCTAATTAAATTCAACCATTTCTTATTAAATCAATAAATTCAATTTCAGAGTAAAACATGACAGAACATGGAAATATGCAATTACAACACAAAACACAAAACAGCACATGTTGCCTAAACATAGTCTTTCTCGTATGGCAGGGCGGGGGGGGGGGGGGGGGGGAGTGTTAAGAAATTTAAAAATAAGGATAGTTAAATTTACAACTACAAAGAGCGAATTCTTCCATCATTACCATGATAATAATAAGTCCTTGATATCTTTGGAACCTAAAGCATTGCACAAAGCAAGGTGTTAACATTATTCCAACCTTGTAAATGAGAAATAAACACAGAATTTAAATGATATACCAGTGGAGTCGTAACGAAATAAAATTCCTCTTCTGTGTTCTCTTAATCTTATCTTGGACAGCTCGTAGTTTTTGTCTGGGGGCTTTTTATTCCAGGAGAGTTTTTGGTACAACTGGAAAAATTGATTCTTATTACTCGCTTGCTTTCTAGTGACTTACCTAGATAAATGCTTGATGTAAAAAATGATTCTAAACTAACTCTGCAGGTCTTTCTTTCAGAGTTCGGTCACTATAATTTCTTTTATTATAGTATTTAGAGTCAGTTCCTCTTAGAAAGGGTCAGTGCTTCAAAAGTTAACATTTAGCAAGATTATTCCCCTTCTCTTCAGAGACTACATATCTCATTGATTACTTAGTATCTGTTTCTTATTTTATTTTTAAAACAAAGCAAATAGTTTAATGTGGTAATTCCTGTAAAAGGAACGAACTTCTAATATTTTGCAATTGAATTCATGAGAGATGAGGAAAAGCCCCTGCTTTACATCAGTCCTCTATGCCTGATAGAAAATTCCCATCAATGACTCACACCCGATACTACATAAGCAATGAGCCCACATGATCACTCTGATTATCGACTTGCAGAAACCAAGGAAGCATGGGGCTTTCCAGAACATTGCTGCAGTATAAGCAGTTTTTTACAGAGGTGAGAGACAATTTCTGCCAATTCACTTGTGCCAAACCTTAGCCAGCGCAGGCACCACAGACAGGAAAGTGTGCAGCAGAAACACCCAAGGGAATAGGAGTTTCCAGTGATGAGCAACGAGCAGTGCAATATGCACACTGACCGTTAATGTGTAGGGAAGATACCTTAGCGAAAGGATGGGAGTGTAGACAGTGAATTCAGAACTGCTTCAATCCCCTGGTCGCAAACCACCAATGTGGCAGGAAATATTGTGGTTGTGTTCTCTTACAAATTTCCCACTGTAACTTTGTTCCCCTTGGAACTGGCCCTATCACTTTGGTGCTTGTGTTTTTACTCACTTTTCCTTGCAGGAGATAGAATAGAGATTCAGTGGAACAGCATTCAGGGTAGGCATGGTAGGCTCTCAAGATCTGGACGTAGAACTGGCTGAAAGTTTTATGATGAAATAGATTTTCATGGGAAAACACCAGTTCACCAAAAGAAAAAATATTGCATAAGACAGTGGTTTCACAGCGTTCTCACAGCGGCAGGCAGGGCTGTGCTGTAATGGCACTTGAAAGACTGTGGAGCATCTGTAGGCTTCACGGTAGGACAGCCCCTGGGACCTTAAGACTTTTGGGAGTTTTCACGTGCAGCTTTCCAGACCTCTGCACTCCTTCCAGCAGTGACAAAATCCCCAGGACCTCAAACCCTACTGAAGGCTTGGCTTCCCTGGCTGCTGTAGGTAGGGAGCCTAGTAGCCTTGAAAACCCTAACTCATGCCAGGGTCCTGAGGTCTCTGTCTCACGCTCATCGATTTTGGCTTCTTCATGACTCCGGGGCTCCTAACCTCCTGGCTGCCCTATTGACTTTGCATTCACAGCCAAGCCAAGAGCTGCAGCGTCTAGGCTTCCACTCTCACTTTCACTATGGACTTTGCTAAGCCAGCTGATTTGATACATTTTTTGTTTTCCACATGCAAGCATTTTGAACTCAGTTTTTCATTCCAAAATGGAATATCTGTAGTCAGCACCTTCTGCAAGTCTGCAGAGCAGAGGCAATGCAAGGGCAGCTTTACCTTCAGATGTATCTCTGCAAAGCCCCAAGTGGCGATACAGCTTCTAACGGCAAAACCAACTTGTTTGCTGATCCAAACAAAGCACTTCCTTCAATGTGAGAGAGTCTACTAGTAGAAATCTTCTTCTGGCAGAAAACACTGCACCTGTACACAGTTTTTAACTTGTACTGGTACTTTGAGGGTTGAGAATATTTTAACTGACAACTAATATTGCTATGCAAGACACATACCTTGGAAGACACATGCCTTTTTCACTGATGAGACTTGAATTAAGGGTAACCCTTACATTCTAAATCAATTTTGGGGGTAGAAAAGTCCTCAATTTGTGACATACAACACTTCAGTTACCAAACATAATGATGGCTCAGGATTCACCAGTGAGAAGCTCATATCACGCTGCTGAGTGGCCTGGCAGCTTTTTCCCTCTTCCTGGTACAAAGCTCACCAGCATCTGCAGTGGTGACTGGATCCGGGCAGCCGAGGAACGGCTGTTCCCCAGTTGTATAACTGGGAGCACAGGCTGCAGCAGGTGGTCGTCCTGGGAAAGCTGTATTCCCTAATTCTACTAGGTCCACCTGTGTCTATAGCACCACAGATGTTTTCCTTTTCCATTTGCCGGAGCCAAGGGAACAGACCGTGGGAGATAACTATATAATGATTCATTTTTAAGATTAAACCAGGCAAAATTTGTTATATCTAAATTTAAAAGCAAAACAAAAAGTGTGCTGAAAACTTCAGGAAACTACTCAACTCCAGCAGCCAATTCTAGCACAGGTTTCACAGCTGTGTGATAAGGTAGTTGTGATAACTTATCATTACCCCTCTACTGCAGATCACTTAGCAGAAACATTTAGTTTCATGTTTCCTTTTTGAGTGTTTCTATTTTGTGCCTTAAAATTGTCTAGTCAGACATCCAAAAAGTAGTACCAGAATCCAGAACAGCTTGAGGTCAAGTCAAATAGAAAATAGTTAAGGTTGGTTGCAGGCGCCAGGTCTATAATAGTTCCTCCAGTTATTTTGTGCCTATTAATTTTAAAACCATCTTTTCCTAATTTTGAGAAAACATATAATGAGAAGTTCACAGTGAGTGTGTTACCTCATACGATTTGTCTCCCACTATTTAGGTTCTGCACTTTCTCTTTTACACAGTTTCCTTACAGTTCATTTCATCAGACACATTTTCTTCCAGGGATGATGCAATACCAAAGCTGTAATGGGTGAGGTGTCATATAATCTGGAAGTTGCTTACACTGAATCTTTTTCCCCCATCAGCAAATCAGGGCCTGTGTGTGTTACCTTTTCTGATTTTGCATCACAGAATTTGGGGTTGTCTTTAAAATGAAGTTCTGAAAAGCACCAGAGAAGGGGGGAAATTCATATTTCAAGGAGTTTATATCATAGCCAATACAATACTGCTGCAGTTATGTACAAGAAATATAATTTAGATGTTAAACTTCTTCAAAAATGTTTGCTTCATCCCAGTTAACTCTAGTATCTTTCTATTTACTTTAAAACCTTTATTGACAGCAAGAGGTAATTTGGCAATTGGATACATTAGCTAGAAAGGTAAAATATGACAAAAGTCAAAAGAGAATTGTGAGCCCATGGATATATAAATATTTATAGGAATGGGCAAATTAATTTAATGTTTGACAATTATGAAAGATAAAAAACATACTGATAATTTTTCACAAGTAGTACATATTACTGTTCCTAGATAGCAACAGATTAATGACCATGAAACTCATTTTAGAGAGCAGGTTTTGCTGAATTCTTTGCAGTTCCTCTCTGAGGTTTCCCTATAATCCTCATATCCATCGAAACAGCTGAAATTTTGCACACAACCTGCCTGTTGGAAAGTGGGATTCTAAACGAAAAATGGATCTTGTTTCCTTGTAAAATCTGATAGAGGAATGTTCTCAAAGAAACATTCCCTGCCCTCTCACACTTTCCTTCTTACAGTTCTTCAGGTGTTAATATTGCATAGGAAGCTCATATGTGCATTAAAACTGTGTCCTACACGAACTCAGTTCCTTCTAGGATGGCAGCATGCTAGGTCAGGCCTGGATACCCAGCCTCATTGAATTCAGTCAGAGCTTTGCCCAGACTCAAGCTGGAACAACAACATGAGGGAAAGGACCACCTGTGGTACCTAGCAAATAATGATATGAGAACATCTTGAGGCAAATAAGATGGGCCCGGCTAGATTAGCTTCATGGCCAGAGTCTCCAACACGGATTCCACTACCAGCATTAGTGGTAGCAAGCAGCAGACAAGCCGCAGAGCAGGGGAAGAGAAGCAGGGCAGGTGGACAGGGAACTGCATGTCCCCAGTGTTACCCTCATTTCCACCTGGCAGAGGTTAACTGCGTCTTACACCATGAGATTGAATATCATATTTTTTTCTGATAATTATATTCATGCTACTAATGTATTTTTTTTTCCTAATTCTTGCTATAATCCTTTGTGATGTCTCTGCCAGCCAGTGTTTACTTATATATTTTGGAAAAAAACATTTCCTTTTGATTTACTGTCTTTTAATTGCAATGAAGATCTCTATAGCTTTGTTGTGCTGGGCTGGGAGACAAAAGGTTTCAGTCCTACCTTCCCCCATGCTCATCTGGAACTGGGTGTAGTCCAGCTTGCAGCTAAGAGCCTGGACGACAGTCTGCAGGCACTTCCATCTAGCCTCTCTCTTCATCCCAGAGGACCAGGAACCACTTGCACACACAGCAAACACAGCTGAGCGCCTCCTGCTGAGCCTGTAGCACCCCAACACAGCCCACCAAGCTGTTCCTACCACCAGTGTGTTAGTGCAAGGAGCAGTGGCTGCTACTAGGTGGGAAGGGAGAGAAGACGAAGGAAACACTGATCTAAGCCAAAGGCAGAACTTACTCCATACCATATAGTGTACAGTATGGGCTCTATGTTTCGATACAATATCAGGACAGACCATGCAGTATTTAGTTCATCTGTACTCATGCAAAATTCCCCATATTCTCACAAGGACGTTGTTAGAGACACCACTGACCAAATAAAAATAATGGACATTTGTGAGACACACTCCTTGTGCAGTAAAAATGTCAGGCTCCCTGTGCATGATCAGAATAGATCAATATAGCAAATACTATCTCCTAAATTGCCATCACTGTTTACATCTGAATCTGACATACCCTCAGAAATACACTGTGTTATAATAACCATCCTTTTAATGTCAATGATTTCCCAGTCTGATGTAAGATATTATGCTGACACACACATCTATTTTCCCGTTAGGTACTAGGCAGAGCGCTTTGTAAAGCAGCAGGCTGCAGCAGTGAGAGTAGTCAATAATTCTCTTGGCCTACCAGAGTCTATTAATTTAAAATTTCTGTCATATAACCAATTTCTTGGCACTTATGTTGACTTTCAATAAGTCTTTTCAACTAACTTAGAGGATCCTTTAGATTTGAAAGATGCTATGAAATTCCTGATGAGTACACATTGCCATTTTGTATCTATCAAGCAAAATTGTTATAGATGGTTACCCACAAAATAATACGCTCTTTCAAAAACAGCAATTTACTGACTGCTTTGCTACCAATTCCTTAACTTATCCCACTAGAGTAGGTCATTTTGCATTAGTCTTTGACGTGCCTAGCACTGCTTTGGCATTATTCTTCCTTATTCTCTATTTATGGAAATAAAAATACATTATCTGCAATTTTCTTAAATGCTAAGAATCTGATATAATGCTGTTGCACTGAATCTAGTAAAAGGAAGAGACTTTTTATCAAAGGAACATAAGGGACTGCCTTGAGTCTTAACTATATCACTATTACAATATTACACACCCGACTGAGATGAATGTGACCTTGGGTACCCGTTTCCTTTGTCTCCTTTGGTGAAGGCCAGCCTACAACCTTATTTGAATTCACTGTACCTCCTAGTGTACTTAGTAGTAAGCTTGTAGCTAAGAGCTCTACTGAAGAGAGGTTTATGTTACTGGTACCTCTTATCACTAGGACAAGAAAAGAGTGACTAATAACTCTTTGCTAAACTCCAGAGTCCAAGAGAGGACGTGGCTGAACGAGTTGTGTGATTAGTTACGGAAAGTTATGGCAAGACCACCCGTCTTCAGAGCTGTTGCCTGAATCCCAGCAGCAGATGCCTGAATGTACATGCAGCTCCTTCGCCGGCAAGGGTGGGCCTCAGAAAACTACAGCTATGTGCAGTAAGGTATTTTAAATCAGTTGTTACCGTGAAGTAGCTTTGTGCATGCTCAAGACAGAGACAAAAAGAAGTAAAATTCTTGCCTGCAAACAGGCAGACATAGAAAACTGCAGAAGCGTTCCTTGAAAACTTTCTTTTCCTCCTGCAGAATGCGCCTGAAGTGGGCTAACAGCAGGCGTAGAAAGGGTTACTGCTTTCCCAGCTGTTCACACAAAAGGACACTTTGCACCTGTTTGCAGCGAATGAAAGTTTCCTTTGTGCAAAGGCCAGTTCACCAGCCGCAGTGTCTGAACCAGGCAGCGCCTGGGCCAGGCTGGCTGCAGCCAGCGCCAGGTGGTGGAAGCGCCAGCCTGAAGGACAGGTCTCAGGGAACGGAGCTGCACTAGCTCTGCCATGTAAACATACCCCCACCTGAGGGCTGATATCACTGCGAACGCAAACCGCAGGGACGGTCAGCTAAGCGTAAGCAAAAGAATGTGTACTTTTTACTTTAATCCCAGTTCTATTTAATTTACTATGTTTGCTCAAGGCTGGCATAATCAGTTACCGGTGAGCTATTATTCAGAAAAATCTGCACTGTACTGCGCCTGCATGGTCATAAAACAATGTACTTAATATTTCCTTCGATATTCTGTTAGATCTACATCTCCTAAATTATGATTTATCTCAGACATTGCTATTAGATTTGTGCCAGGCTCTCAGCTGAGGTAAACGAGAGTAGGTCTGCTCAAACTCGGTGGAGCTACAGAAGTTCACGCCAGCAAAGCGTCTAGCCTGTCTCAGAAAAGTCAGATCTCAGGTGACAGAGTCGCAACGAACTCATGAAATATGGTCAGGGCTGATAAAAAGCAAGGAGCTAGGGAAAAGAAGAGGAAGAGGAAGAAGAGGAGGAGGAGGAGGAAGAGAAAAAAAGAAAGGAAAGGATGGGAAGGGAAAGGAAGGGAAGGGGAAGCAAGAGAAGGGAAGGGAAGGGGAAGGGGAAGGAAGAGGAAGAGGGAGAGGGAGAGGAGAACTGAAACCAGAATCCCATAACTAAGATAGCAGCTTCTGCTTTTCTCACTTGTACTAGTGACCCAGCAGTTTAAATGCTTCTCTTCTTCAGCACAGGGCTTACAAACAGGCCACATAGGCCATCAGTCTGGGCTGATGCAGCAGCAGCAGTGAGATCAGCCCAGATTTCCTCTACATCTTCACTCATCTGACCTTCAGAATATATTGTGTGTGTGTCCCATTTCCCCCTACCCCTTTTAATCCTAGGTTTTTTTACTTTGGAGCTTATAATAAATCAATAGACAGTAAAAGAAAATCCCTGTGGGAGCAGCAATTGTGGTCCTATTATAAAAGCTTAAATTCCCCACCTGCCACTTGACCAGTAAAAAGCTTGGATTCACCACTCCATTCCAGATTATGTAAAACTATTCAAATCCTGAGTGACACTATTTATGAAGACAGCTGTTGGGCTCTCCAACTGGGGCGGCAGAGGCAAACCCTGGGGAGTCCAGTAGGAGTTGTCCTGCTATTCACCCTCTCAGAAATGCTTACAATGCCTTTTTTTTTTTTTTTTTTTTGCAACCCAGGTGGAGGGAAATGAATAATTTGTCAGGAAAATGAAACCAACGGTTCTCAAAAATGACCATTAAAAATAGAGAGTAATTTAGAGATTGTTATCATCATGCTTACTTCCCATTCCTTCCCCCTTCCTCCTCCCCACCATTTCTAGGTTTATTTGTTCATCACAAACAGGGGCAGAAGGTGGGGGGAGGAGATGCTGTGTGACTTTTTCATTTGTCAACACTGTTCAGCTTAGTACGTTTCTGGGAAGAAGATTAAACGGAAAAGATGCTATCATGTTTTCAGTCAATCAAATGTTTAACCACTCCCTTTATGTCACCGCAGCTGTACCACTGTCAAGTATTGCCGCTCTTGGTGGTACTTCAAACTACTGTTTATTGGCAAGCAGAGGTAAATTGGCAATTTTTTACTAAATTGGCAATTTAGTAAAATGAAGCCATTTCCTGAGACAGTGGTCACTGCGCTATAGCAGCTATTGGGAGAGTTGGAACAAGAATTCCACTTAGTTAATGTAATATTTGATAGTCCTCATATCAAACAGCAAACCCCCCTATTGACTTCCCTGGGTGTTCGCTGGGTTCTGAATGCCTATCTGGCCATTATAGGAGTAGTTTGAGAATCTGATCTGTTTACACCACATTTTTTTAAAGACAGGAGAAAACCTGATTCTGCTTCCATGGAAGTCAGTAAGGAGTGTTTTTCCCGGGAAGTGGATGCGGCCAGTGAAGCTTTACTGAATGTGCAACGTTCATTTGACCTACATGACATCTGAGATCTAATAATATGGTGTATCAGCATCTGATAAAACCTCCAAGATGCATAACAAAAACATACTTAACAGACCTATTGCATTATGACCTTAATCTTTTGAACCTTGTCTTTAGTTCTGACCAGAGGCTTATTTCTTATCTTTTTCTGCATTTGTACCGTTACATCATTGATGTGCAGACCCTGGCCTTTAATTTGTTTGATTTGGCAACGCAACGATGCAGCAAAACTGTACCAACAGGTCAGTTAGAGGTTTCTGTGCTCAGGCAGTGGTCCAGGTGCAGTCAGGTCAGATTCTGCCCACTTCCTCAAGGCACCATCCAGGCTGACGGGCAGTGCAGGACATGGCCATAGCCCTTTGCACTCTTGTTGCCCTGAAACCAGGAAACAGGCTTGCCTCACCTGATGTCAGGCATCAGAAGGGTAGTGTCTAACTGAAGCTGGTCATCTAGACTTCCTCAACAGTCATGGAGGAGAGACATGTACCTCCAGAGAATGACGTCTAAAAGAGGTTGGGTGAGGTGACTCTGGGGCTGCCCTCTCTTCCTGGGCTACAGGAGCCTGGCTGAGCCCAGATGCCTTGTCAGAGTAGGTCAAGTGAGTCTAGACGTAGGGAGGTCATCACACCTGTAATGTTCATGCCCTGATTTCAGTCTGCCACAGAGATGAAAAGATGGAGTTGTTTTCCCTAGTGTCCTTTTTTCTGTACAAGTCAGTATCCAAAACAGAACACGGTGCAGATATTTGACATTCAACTTTTTGTTGTTCTTGTTTTGTGCAGAATGCCATCCCTTCCTCCCCTTCTGAACAGATGCAGCTGCAAATCCCTCCATCAGAAAGTAACACTTCTGAATGAAACTCTTATAGGTGAGAAGATAAAAAAAATAAAAGCAATGGCAAAAAGAATTGTTGAACTAAGCCTTTCCTTTAGTGAGATAATTTATGTATTAAATTTTTAGCATCAGGATTCTGCTCATAGTATTACCATTCACTTAACTATGAATACTCCTGCTTGACTGGTTATTGTCTGTGAATTTTGAGGCCATGGATGAGCAAGTAGAACAGATGTGCCCCCTAAAATGAACTGGATGCTCCTGATCTAGAGAGACTACCAGGAGTGAGCAGCATTCAGTACCAGCTAAGGAAATGAGAATGGAAGATACTCAACCCTTCACAGAGCAAGTTCTTATATAATCTGTTGCTATATTGTCTTTATGGTTAATTGTTTGACCACGTAAACAGTCCATAGATGCATATTTTATTTATAAATATTTATGTACATGGAAAAAAAATAGCAATTAGACAATTTTTAGCATTCCCTGAACCCCCTTGTTAGAACATACACATTCATTTCTTTGTTTTTCTTGTTTTTGCCAGATATTAAAAAGCTTCCCACAGGAAGTGGCCAGCAGCTCCAGCTCCGCCTCATTAATGGCCCCCACTTTGGGTTCTAACAAGGTCAGGACAAGGACAGGGAAAAAGCTGAAGTCTAATTTGAGAAAGGAATCTTTGGATGGGTAATTTCCATGCTGGAGTTCAAACCATGGAGTTTTTCTCTCACTAGGAGAGACTCAGCAGCCATCTCCCACTGGTGCTGCTGACTGGCATGTTCTGGATAAATGTTGGAGCGGTTCTGCCAGGCAGGCCAGGGACACCGAGGCCCTTCCCCTTCAGCCACATCAAGAGACTGTTGTAGGCACCTGTGATCGTGCTTAACTCACTTATTAACCCAGTAGATATGTTAAAAGGAATGAACTTGGCAGTTTAAGGTCAGTCCCCCATGATAACATTATCAGAAGAGCCATTTTTCTCCAGTGGGAGCAAGCACAGGACTCCCTCAGGCTCATTCTTTCCATAGTTCTTGCCAGAACCAGTTAGGAAAAAAAATACCAAAACTTTAGGTGTCAGGGTTCTTGCTACCATTATATATTGACAATGATTTGCAGGATTTTGTGATATATCTAGTTGTCTGGCACTAGCAAGTAGCAATAGCTTTAACCAGAGGAGCCTCAGAAAAATCCCAAAGCATGTGTGCAGTGTTTCTGTTTCATTCTGCAACAACATTCAGATCTGGCTTTACCAGTGCAGGAACACAGGCACCAAGGCAGCCCAGAACATGAAGCTGCACAGTCGTCTTTATCAATTCCCTCATTCTTTCCTTTTGAACTACTCCAGACTTGGCACACGCCGAGTTCAGAAAGAGTTCAGGCTCCCTGAAATCTTTGGTTTCCATTTCACAGGGATCATTGCAGGTTCACAGAGGGGATAAAAGAAGATACCTAATGTCTGTGCCAGCCTGGCATTCGCCCCCAGGGTAACTCAGCCTCCCAGCTGTGCTCCTCACACAGCTAGATCCATCTGCAGGGAGAAAGCCTTGGCACATTAAAGGGACACTGTCCAATTGGTAGGCCAGTTATGTTATCTGTCCTCTCTTGTCTACATTTGTTTGCAAAATCCACATTGTCTTTTGAATATAGAAGTGTTTTATTTCCAGGCACAGCTTGGAGTCAATACTAGGACAGTATCAATGTTAGAATCAGTAATAGTCCTAATCCAGTGAATACACAAGGGAAAAGCAAAACAAAGTACCCATGCACAAAAAGAAGGAGAGGGTAAAGACCTTTTAGGAAAGGAAGAACTTTGCCTTGGCCTTGTAGAACGTAATCAGAAATGACTGCGAGAAAATCAGTTTTTTGGAAGTTAGGGAAATGATATATCGCGTACTTTTTCAAATAGGCTGTAGATCCCATGTCCAAAACAAGGCATAATATATTGTTTTAGCTCATTGATGTATCTGGTTTCTTTTAAACAATGTATCATATGCAGACATCATCCATTACAATATAATACATACTAAAGGGAAAGAGAAGAAAATTTTACATCCCTAGTAGTGGGAATGTTTGTGATAGGATGGAGGATGAGAGAATTATCATTGAACAGTGTGTTTCTGACAAAATATGCAACACTTTTGCCTTCTCTTGACTCTTACTGAGACATTTGTTTCAAAAAGAAGCTGGTGGTAGCAAACGTAATGATGCTGCAACTGAATTAACAAACTATTTTCATTTACTGCTTTAAAATATGTTGCATCAATTTAATGTTATCCCTTCTTTTTAGTAGAGTAAGAGGTTGCTCTTTATCGCAGTGGTGTAACTAGCAGAGTGCACCCTTCTCTTTGCTCAGAGAGCAGGTTCCAGCATAGGGAGCACAGACCATGCCCGAAGACCTGTTTGTGGCAGGGTCTGGGTGAAGTTCATGAGACAGAGGGTACCGCTTGTGCAGCTGAGCTTGCAGGTGCTCCTAGCCATACTTCGCGTGCTGGCAGGGCGAAGGTTTGCCCTTGGCCAGGTGCAGGCAGTGCTACAGGTGAGCAGCCCACAGTTTTCATGAGCTTTCTTTGCTCCTTCTTGTTCACTGTCACCAGCAAGCCGCCTTGACATTCCTTCCTCCCATGTCCTCCCCGCAAATCAAACAGGTCTTGTAAGGACATTCCAGTAGTAGGTTTGCAAAACTGTAAGCCTCCTAAGGCAGAGCCAGTGTAATCTGATTTACCTGCACAGCACCTAGCAGAATGAGGCCCTAAGCCTGATTTACAGCCTGTAGGCACCACAGTAATATCACTTGTTTAATACAAATGACAATGAGAGGAAGGGACATGCTATTCACAATACTGACTTCTTCCCAACCACAGATGCTTGGCAGGACTTCAGATCTGCATTTGGGGAGTGTGTAAGCTTTGCTGAAATGGCCATTCTTTGTACAAATATGCCCCTGAGCTATAGTAAAAAGAAACAGATGCAGATTAACACTCACTTGAGTCATATACCCAGTGCACTATACATGTAACTTAATGCATGTGAATAGTCCTACTGACCTTACATCTGCTGCAGAAGCACAGCCTAATTGTAGGCACTGTTGTCTTTTACAGTGTGAGCTCTCCCCAAGCGCAAGGAGTTTGAAGGCAAAGGGAACAGCACTCACCTAGGAACTGGGGGGCACCAGAGAAGAGCAAAGTGGGATGAATCCACCTTCACTTTGCCTAACAAGCTCTTAAGATTTTAGACATCTTGTCAACGCTTGCCATCTTAGCTCCCTCTGGTCTTCGTGGGGGGAAACAGAGGGGGTGGTCTGATTCATCCCATCTTCAGACCAGTGCCTAGGGTGCCTGTGATGAATCACACTGCTCAAGGTGGCTGGAGCAGAGAGGGAGCCTGGAGAGTTGCTTATACTGGCCTCCCAATTTTCAGATGACTAACATGGGATGAAATAAATCTCACTTTGACAGCTGAGTTATCCTGCATGTCAAATGTAAAGTGAGAGATGAGTAAGCAAACCCCCAGCTGTCTGGGGCTGCCAGATCTCACTCACAGTGGAAAAGGTAGTTGTGACATGTAGGTGAGCAGACCACCTACAGTAGATGCCTCACTTCAGCACTCTGCTTCCTTCCCTTCAGCACTCTGCTTCCTTCCCTCTGCTGACAGCACAAGGAGGCAGCATCTGGCAACCCCAGATAAGAGGTGGTTCAAAGCACTTCTCGTTGTCTTGATCTGAGACGCCCTCACAGGTGTGACAGCTAAATTACAGACCTAGATGAGATGACCAAGAGTCTCCAGCTGTTCTTATGAGAGTTATGGATTACTATGACACTACGCATTTTGGAGAAGGGATTCACAAACCCATAGAAGATCAGCCAAAGGAACTGACAGAATGGAGTCTATAAATCTATTTAAGCCCCAAATTGATCAAATTTTATTATGAAATTCTGTAAATATACTCTTTCTAAAAAAAAAAAAAAACATTGCCGTAGGTGAAGAGTGTGTGTTTATATGTATGCATACAGCTTTCTGTAGGAAGTCCTAGAACTCTGCTGCTTCCTCCTGTTTTTGAGCTCTCCTCTTGTGTCCTGTGATCAGGTATTTTTGACCAGCGTGAGTTCACACCACCATTCAGCTGCATCCTCTTGGCATATAGAGCAATGGAGAGTAAATGACCTTCCACACTACATCCACTGCTCCTCTCAAAGAATCCATTATGTGGCTCAGTCAAAGAGCACAAGCCTGGTTCTGTTTGAGTCAGCATGACTCTCACAGTATAAACACTGCAAAAACCTCTCCATGTAACCAGCCTCATTTTCTATTAGTCAGGAAAGGTCAAGGCAAAATTGGAGTCAGGATAAAATTGGTCAGTGTTTGGAATCAGTCCCACTTGAGCTTGATTTCCTGTTTCTCCAAAGAAAACACACTGCCTTCCATTATCTGGATACAAAGTTTAGTGAATGTTGCTATACATGCCACACACACGCATTTGACATACAGTTATTCCTTGAGCACCTACAGAAATTATCCGTGTGAGTAAGGAGACTCTTAAATGCACTTGTTTGGCAGCTGCTAAGAAGAACCACAAGAAATGTGAAGGTCAAAGTTTATATTCTTTCCATCTCTATTTATACTATAATGTTTGTTTATTCTGAGAATTTCATGCAGAGCCCGAACAGTAGCCTCAGGGAAGAACTGATACCCAGAAGGCATTCACACTTATCCCCTCTAAAGTCGACAAGCCCTTCTAGAAATATACCCAGGCCAACAAAACAAAATCAAACTGGTGACTTACAGCTTAGCACCTAGACCACTGTTATGAATTTAAGCAGTATCCAAGCAGTCTGAATTTCAGACTGGAAGAACACACACAAAGCTTTCTTGATGATTAGTTGTTTCACTAACCAGGCTAGAAAGTTAAAGTATAGTGCACCTACCTTCATCTGAATTAAAATAATCAAAATATCAGTCTCCAGAGAGAGTAATTACATGCATTATTGACAGTTTGCCAGCTCTTTCTTTTTGATGATATTTGTCAAAGTCAGAAAGTTGACCTCCCTATTACCTCCAGCTGGGACCCATCCTTCTAGCTTGAGGCAAATCCTAAGGGAAAAATAAAGAAATACCATAAGACAGACAATAAAAAAAAATACCAACTTCATGGATTTGAGGCTCCAGCAGGGAAGACAAAGCATTTCATATTAGTGTTCCAGCCTTTTCTGTAAGTAGCCCATCAGCAGGCACCCCGTAGTATCACAGAACAGGTATCTTCTTCAGTAGCATTAACTGGTAATGGTGATTTTTTTGTTCTGCATTCTTCCAATCCTAATACTCTCCAGCAGCTTTCTGGCTCCCTGCCCCGTATGCCTAACATGCAACACTTTCTGAAAGATTTGGGAGAGGAGGATTCAGTTCACAGAACTTTATTTGCCTTTCTTTGTCTTTGCCTTCCCAAAGCAGCTCACTGACTTCACTCTGTTGGACTATTTCTGGAGTGGAACAAATAATGTCTGCTCGCCAAGCCTAGATAGGACCTTCTTAATTTTCTTCTGAAAATAAATTCTTTAATACATATTAAAACAGAGATTTCCATAATGGTAACCCACCTTTCTCTGGCTGAAGTGAAGGGTCCTCATGGCTCACGTTTCCAGTGATGGTGAAGGTGTTTAACATTTCAGAAACGCAATGCCTTATAGGTTCCTTGAGTTCAGCCATGGACCTCTTCATCACTGCTTCGTAAGAGGCATTCTGTTCCTCTTCACAGAGACACACATGATGCAGACACCGAGAGGACTTAAAACTAATACCTTTTCTTCTAAAATACACCTTTGGCTCTCCGTGACTCACAAACAGGCCTAATCTTTCATCTTCAACTGCCTTAACTCCCCACCCCCATCCTTTGATTTCATATCTCCAGTTACGCATATGAGAACTCCTGATTTCTCCCCCGCAGCACCCCCTGGGTGGATGCCATCACGACTGATGTCTTCTAATGTTGGCCACCATACACTTTCTATTCCACGTTGCCAGCCTCCTAAAGCTGTTCATCCTATGTTCTCACCAGAAATTACCCTGTCACATCTCAGACACTGTAAAGAGCCTTGGAATATGCAGCAAGACAGACGCAATTTGTGGCACAACTCATTTCTGCACATGAATGAGGAGAGCTACCTCAACGTGCCACTACCTGTAGATGAGCTGTTACTCCAGGGCAACTGGGAGGATATAACTTGGTGGAGAGAGAGCTAAAAAGTTCAGAAGCCAGGGTCCCCATCCCTAAAGGCAGGTTAGTGCCTGTCCAGAGTGATGCCATCCCAGGTCTTGCCTCCCTGCCTGTGCTGTTCTGGCTATTCTGCCTTTCTGCAATGTGCCACAGCCACCTCACAGTTTGTCCCACTCCGAAGAGGGGAAGGACAGACCGCATGACAACAGCCATGAGGGACAGAGGGAGAGACACGTTTGAAAAGTTTCCCTCCTCCCTTGCTCAACCTTAATCTCCAGTGTACTGAGTCATAGACTGAATGCAAGAACAAGCTCTGGGACTTCCTGGCAGAACTGCTGCCTCAGCTCCTCTATCACACCCACTTGCAACATCAAGCACAGACTGATTGCGTTCAGCAAGGGATAAAGAGATCATGCAATGGACAAGCAGCAAGCAGAGGGAGGCCAGCAAAAGTCTTACAACTGCTTAATTTGCTCTGGGCATGGCAAATACAATGACAAAGGTCATGTTGCTCCCACAATGATTTAATATGGATGTGACTGATGCTGCCTAGACAGCCAGTAGTGATGATCCATTCCTCCTCTTTACTGGCAATACTTCGTAGTTCTGTGTCAGGACCTCAGGACAACTAGTGCTGATCTCTGTGTTGACAGCATGGAGGCTTTGGGCTCTTTGAATAGTGCTCTGGGGTATGGGAACAAGGAAGCAAAGGATGGTCATTGTGGCCTTTTTCTACTGACCTGGAATCACTTTGTCACCCACTAATTATAAGATTAACAGAGACTAATCTATAGGCAGATGCCTGTCATTGCCCACTTGCTGGAAGACCCTTTTCATTGCTGACAGACGTGACTCAATGCTAGGAAGTGTTACTGCCCAGCCAATCCAGCAGAGACACACCTCCACCAGCCCAAAATGCACACCACCACCAGGAAACCTCAGGTCAGAAAGGCTGTTCCAGACCTTGCAAATAACAGTTCAGAGCACCACTGTGACTTTGACTTACAAGGCTTTAGTTTGAAAAAAAAAATAGACTGAGCTAAATAAAGAGCGCCCACAGTGAATGCAGCAGAAGTTATAGGAATGTCCCTGTTTGCCCTTCAGAAGTTTCAGACACAAGCGTTATTTCTTCTGAGCCTGGGCAGAACAGGACCATTATTTGCATCATCACCATGAAATAGCAAAGAGACCCAAGGAGAACACAGCTGAAAGAGGAGAGGGAAAGGGGAAATGACATATAACGGTACAATGGTTCAAAATCTCCATAAAGGCTATCCACCAGAGCTTGAAATGAATCATAAAACAAAGATAAGACTTTGAAGTGGTAAATACGATCTAAAAAAGTAGTAGATTTTTAAAACACAGGACTATGATGTAGAAAGAGTGAATGTAAAAGGACAGCTCAATGCCATGTACAGCATGTAACATGGCTCATTTCTCTGTTTCATTGATCTGCTTCCTCATAGCTAAAACTCTGGAAACCCATGTTAAGGCAAATAGTTCCACCTCCAGGAGAATAATTCCCTTGCTTCTCTGCAAGAGTTCATTACTCAAGAAGTGAGGAAAAAACAAATAAACAAAGAAAAACCCTCTGAGCAATGGTCTGAGCAATGGAATGCTACTCATAAGAAGAGATATACCATTTTCAGAAATGAGGAGGAGGTAGGATAAAACAAATAATTCTCTACATTTTATAAGGTTTTTTTGAGAACATATTTTAGAGCTCTCTAACAAAAACTCATATGCACACATCCACCTCTGTTTATCCAGAGATAAAATCTGAGAGAGAAACCAAATTCCAGTGTAAGATATGAAACTGGGACCAATATAAGTCAGGATTTTGGCTGAAATATAAATCAGGGGCAAATTTACAAAGCCAAGGAGTAGAAGGTTTCCCCATGCCCTAGCAAAATACTTAAACTCCATGCTCTTCTCTGCTGGAGAGGACTCGAACACATATTTTTTTGCCTGTTTGGATTAGTGCCCTAAGAATCAAGCCTTCAGGTATGCCGTTTTTACTTTTTCCTCCCAGCATCACTATTCTTTGTATGGCTGAATTAAATGTTTACTGATCCTAAGAGTAAGAGAAGGATTACGTTTAACAGTGCTTGGGGCACTCAGCAAATGAAATACCCCTGCTCCAGCTCCTGTGCTGTGTCAAGCATACGTGGCTTTAAACTTAACTCAGTAGACAGATGCTGGAACTTTTGTTTTGGCTTGATTTTTTAAAACACGGATATCAGATTTATAGACAACACACCAATTTGATTGAAACTGCAAGCAACATGTTATGAATGTGACCTATTCATTCTCAGCTTGACCGGGTGTTTTTTCAACTCCTTTTACCTTGGCTCAGTTACCATGAAAAAAGTGACTGAAGAAAATTGGGAGAAAATTCAAATAAAATTCCCTACTGCCTGCTGACAGCTGTATAGTCAACAGGGAGTACTATACATTAGTCAAATCTCCCATATAAAGACTCAATTCACACTTAGAGTGTTGTATAAGGCATATTTTAAAAAGTGCCTATTGAGCCAGCAGGCAGGTAGCATCATCTGTCTGGGTTAAAAGATTAGCGAGAAAAAAAAAATGTAACAAAGTAGTAAAAACATCTGCTTTTCCAGGTTAGCAACAAGATTTATTTATGATTGATCCAGCAACTATGTTTCTTTAAATGATAAGTCTCTGCTCAAATTAGTGGGAGACTTGGGAGAGTTTGAATATTTTTCCACTCAACATATCAAAGCAACTTAATACCCAGAAAATGTAGTGAGCTCTTTTTCTATATATATATAGTGGTAAGCAATTTATAAAGCAAGTGGAGTGTGACCTGATCTTTGTGTCCAAGCCAGTATCTTAATTTAAGATATCATACAGTAAATGATATGTTGTCCAAATTGCAGTTAAAATGAGCAGCCTGAACATGTGTTAGTCTTGTGCAAGCGAGAGCTATCCACCAGAACACTGTCCTTGCAGTTTTTTATATTCAGCAGATGCCAGGTAGAGTATGTTTGCCCTTCAGAAGGAACTATTGAAAAAGTTGAAAGGACTATCAGTACCTGATGGCTTTTTTTGATGATGTCCAGCACTGCAAAAGGCATACATTTCCAGTGCCAGCAAAAACTGACTAGGAAGGTCTAACTCGTTCTCCTGGGTGAACATTGACTTTTTGGTGTAGACATGCAATGTGTAGGAGAAGAGAGTAAAGAGGCAGAGCAAGTGCTGAGTGGAAAGCTGAGGAATAGATCTCAAATGAATAGCCTTTTAAGCTATAGAAACAGTGACAAAGATGCACTCTTCCATCTTTGTAATAAATATTTCTGTCATTTGTTTTGTCAGACACTAAAACAAAAGGGAAAAACAAACAATATGCAGCTTGCAGCCTTGATGGCTGATAGGAATTTTATGTTTTTACCTTAACAGTGGATGGATCCCTAGAAAAGTATGGCTGTTTACCCAAAATGAATGAGAACCATTTGCTAAGACACAGGTTTACATGCTGCAAAGTTCCTGGTTCTGCCCCTGGGTCCCACTGAGAGTTATCTCATTATCCTGGACACTGTCGGATTGTTCTGAGATTTCTGTAGCTACTAATAAACACTTACATATCCATGTATGATATTGAAGATGTTAACTGTCACACATTGTACTCTTGCAAATGAAACAGCTCATTACCCCTGTTGATGGAGGTTTGCAGCACATTAGGGTCTTCATTTCCAGTTTTACCCTACTACAGTACTGATTATTTCTTTAATTGAACTTCTCTTTCTTTAACCGAATTTCATTGTGACAGTAGTTTCTGCGATGATCTACACAGAGCCATGCAAGATTTAGGATACTGATTACACTTTTGGCTTTTTAGCAGAGAGTTCTGAGGAAGTTGTTTTTTCTGTGAAAAATAAAGGAAAATAAAGAAACTTAGCCTTTGAAATAGCAAAGAAATATTCAACATTTCAAGGTCAAGCACATGTGTGGAAAGCCAGTGAAGGTTCCCCTTTTCATGTTCATTGGCCCTTTTTATGAAATTACTGCTTTGCAGTTCCCCTCTCCTTTGATGTCTTCGCCTCAATGTTTTGGCTGAAAGCAGGAAGTAGAGCAGTGGGTGAAAGCTCACACACATAAGGGAAAAAAAGTCAAAATATTTTCCATGGTCAGAAGGGGTTGGGGTTTGCACAGAGCGCAGTGAAACGTTTAATTTAAAATGTGGTGAATCCAAAACCAGTCGTGCCCACCTCTCTGGGCGTAACCAGAACAGAGCAGGCACATTTAGTTCAGTTCCACTGAAAACACAGACCAAGCACAAGATGGAAAAGGATAACACAGGATGGGGAAGGCTTCAAGTGATGCGGGGAGAAAATTCCACAGGAAAGTATTAGTGTGAACATAAGCCAGCTGTGTTATTTAATGATGGGAGGCAGGTCCTCTGCATGCTCAACTTTTTATATGTTTTCTTGTAACAGCCAGGCATTCCATTTGGGCAACATTCATAGTTTGCAGAACTACTCTAAGGCTGCAGATTTCAGTGAAAAGCCAATAAAGCAATGTGGTTCTCACTTTGCAGTAAGTATGGCTGTTCTTTCTTTCTTGTTCATTGGCACTGCCTGTCTCTGCTGCCGTTTCGTATTCTCTTAATTTTGATAGATTCTGATTAAACAGAAAACTAAAAAAATACGGCTGGATCTGAGTCGCAGCTCGTTTTGATACCTCAAATCCCCTTGACACTCAACAGGCCTGCAGAAACTCCTATAAGAGACATATTCTGAGTAAAAATAGTGCCCAGCAGCCCACAGATACTGTCCAGACTCTGTATTCCTCTCTTTTCCATTTACAACACTTAAAGTGTACAAAGACCAGAAACGGAGCATGTCCCCCATGGGGGGGGTTGCCTTATCAGGGGGGAAATCTTAAACTGGGGTTGCTGGCTATGATGGCACTGCCTTCATTTTCCCTACCGCCTTCCCTCTGCTGCCTGATAAAGAGACAGGCTCAGTTGTAGGCTGATAATCATGTGAGAACATGGGGAAGTCTAAGGATCTGGGGAGGTCAAGAGCTGCGGCAAGTTAGTGCACAAGCTTGCTCCAGTCATGCTCTGTGTGCCCCCCCGCAGCCGTGAGCGTGGGGTGCTACGGCATGCGCTGCGGCTTTTGGGAGCACAGAATGTGGTATGGCCTGTCCTAGTTTAAGGGCAGGACAGGACATTCACCTATGAACGCGGCGCTGTATGTTTCCATGCGAGATGGATACCATGGTAATCATAAGCTGAGTAGAAAAAAGCTCTCTGTGGCTGCAAAATTGCTTTCTGTTGCAACCTCTTGTTTTCAGGTGCCTGTATCTATGACAAACAGCTGCCCATGGGGTTGAATTTTTCCAGACAAAGTCACTGTTCAAAAGGTAAAAAGTTATCTTTGAAACTAGGCGCAAAAGCTGAGCTACTATCTGAGAGATGAGAAGAATCATAAAATACCCTTTACCCACAATAAAAAATTATCAGGTCTTTATTTGACTGATTCTGTAGCTGGACTGGCTGCTCTTGGACATGCTGTATGTTTTGCTAGTGCATACTTAAGTCCCTAAACTGTACCTCAGGAGGGCTAAGGTCCACTTTAAAAAGGAAAATGTATGGGCTGTGTACTGGCAACAGTAAGAAGAGATGCCAAGAGAAGAGCTCTTAGAAAGCAGCAGGCGTGGTGCTCCAGCAAGTAAGCCCTGAGGTGGCTCCCCTGCCCACACCGGGACATAAGCCAGTGACCACCAGTGAGCATTTGGCAGTGGCTAACAACACCAAAGTCCAAGTCGGTACATATAATGCATCGTGACTGTGGGGAAACTGGTAGAAGCAGCTATGTATACAGAGCGCCGATGCTGATCAAAGCCTCCAGAATGCTTAATTTCTTATGTATGTGATGTTACATGTGCTGGGACCCCTATGTAAGTCTTCAGATACAAGCTCTTGCTGCTGTAAATCTCACACAGCTGGTTTAAGCTAGGAGGTCAGCCTGTAAATGGCAGAGGTTAAGGGAGAGGCTCCCTCCTCTGCTGGAGCAACGCCTGCGAAAAGGTAGTAACCCCCAGCAAAATAGCGGGCAGGCACTCCGGAGGGTGGAGATGTGTTCAAGCACTACAGGCAGGTTTTGTGCTGCTTGCTTTAGGTTATACCCACAAGTGCAATCCGCAATATTTCTCCAATTATTTTTAATGAAATGCCAAAATACCTCTAGCTGCCCCGTGCAGGGGATAAAAAAAGCAACAGAAAATAAATGTGGGTCCTGAGCTGTTGTCAGTAGCTGGGAGGCACATGGGAGGCTGCTCAGTCAGTTCCCAAGTTTGAGAGAAATAGTTCAGCCAACATTCATGAACAATTCTCTATGTGTGCTTCTGGCATTATAGCCTGACATGTGAAACCTGCATTTTTCTCCTTAATAACATGTAATCAACTTTCTGCTCTAAAAGTTGCAGGATGCTATGTGTCTGTGTGCATGCAAGGGAGGAAGCATAACTATTTGTGCATGCAGGCTTATGTGCATGCATGCTGAAAACAGCAAAGATTTGCTGACAAATTTAGGGAACTTTAACTGACCTAATTAGCTACAGAGTCCCCCTCCCCTTTTTTTTCTTTGCAAGGACACATTGCCTCGGGGAAAGTTCTCTGACTAATGGCTTCTCTCAGCTTCAGAGGTATAGAGATTGTATTTCCAGCTGAAAGCCTGAGTTACTAGGGAGGCTGGAGCTGAAACTTGTTTCAGCCTGTAAATCACAGGACTATGTGCCATGGGCCAAGCTCTGTTTTGATTTGGTGCAGTGTAAAGAGATCCCTATCACAGTGCTCCATATAAACATCCAAAAAAAGATCACATTTCTAACCCCACAGCAAAGAGCAGATGCAATTTTCCATGATTCACTTAGGGGTTAAAGAAGTCAATAGAAGTGTTACAAAACTTGAGTCCAGTTCAAAAATAACTCCTAGCTATACATTAAGCAACCCTCCAAATACATGATAACTTCTGGGAATGTCAACCAAACAGCGCACAGACGGGTTGGTAAATTGCCCCTGCGTCAAAAATAACGAGTGTGTTTGTTGAGCAAGGTCATTACAGTAGTTCAAAACTTGCGGTTGGCAAGAGCCTCCTGGATGTTGCTGAGTCTGCAATTTTGTAGCAATACAAATATCAACAGACTGGCCAAGTAGCGCAGAGTCAGTTTTTGTAACTGAGCACTGCAGGGATACGCTCAGGATGCTGATTTATTAGCAAATTCATCAACAGTTGAGTTAGGATTTCCCCATATAGCCTTTTGAAGTGCAAATATGAACAAAATTACGCTGCTTCGCAAAGCCAATACATTTTATCCAAAGCTTTGCATATGATTTTGATTTAAAAATGCACAAGTCTGAACACATTATTTGGAACGTTTGTTTGTTTTTTCTCCAGCTGGAGATGCACTCAGATCCAAGTATATCAAAAGATGAAGTAGCTTTGCTAAATATCCTCCAGGGGAAAAAATAGTAATTCCAAGTATTGAAAGAAATAGGTAATTAACATGACATGAGGCATATTTGGCACCACCAAAGTACTTTCCTGGCTCTCTATTATATCTATATAACTCACTATCCTTGCTGAACTTTATTCTTACAACACTCTTATGAAGAGCCTCATTTTTTCTAGTACAGTGCATGTTTTATGTGTATAGGAACAGATAAAAAGTTCACAAAAAGTTAACAAAATTTATCAGACCATTTCTTTTGGGGGTGGTGAAGGAAATCAGCATCTTCTCATGTATATTCTGTGTGCAGAAAAGAAACTACAGTTGCTTATTGTAGACTCTTCACCCACGCTGTAGCTGAATAGCAGTACAAATGTCAGAAGTCTTAAATCTAGCCAGGAATCCCCACAGGAGCTTCCACCCTTTGCTTCCCAGATGTTTCCCCACCCTTTGCTTCCTTGATCTTTTGGAAAAGTCCAGAAGGGATTTTTTTAGAAACTGTAGAATTAAATAGCAGTTTCTCTATAATCTAGCTACAACTGTCTATAAAATGGCTTACAATGGAATTATACAGTTTCAGTGACAGTAATTTCTACTGTAACCTTTTAAGTGTCTATAGAATCCTATTGGCTTCCATTTGCTATTTTGATTTTTCCAGAAAAGCAGCCCCACCCCCAAATACCAAATACTCCTGTTTCCACAAAATGTGCATTCATGTCTTCCTGACACTGGTTACCCACATCACTATCTCTCACAAGCAGGAATCAAGTGACTAATATCTATCTTTTCAGTTCCTCACTTCACTGGCTGCAAGTTCCAGATTTTTTGACCATCTAAGCTTATTTTATGATGTTCTGAGATCTTCAAGAACCCTGATAAATGTTTTGTGCACATAAGCAATTTAAGTGCAATAGGCACTCCCTCAGGCCATTTAGCTCTTTTTGATAAATGTTAGTTTAAGAGCGGAGACACTGTAAAACGTGAGCTTTTGGAGTTTTGAGGGGTGGCAGGGAAGGGCTGAAGGAAGGAGAGAAGTGGGAGGGAGTCTTTGTGCTGGTGATAGAGCTGGTGGGGATGTCAGCCGTGTTCATGGGACCTGCAATCATAGCAACAATATACCTTTGTCTATTCAGGTTGGATAATTTAGTTTACTAGGTTAAACTGCCAGACAAGATTTGCTGGTTTTTCCTGCCAGTATATAGAGGATGGCTCTGTCCTCACTGAACCACAAATAGTACCACCCAAGGACAGTGCGGAGGGAACATGATATGTAAGAAGAAAAAAACAAAATGCTTCGAAGATTTTAATTTGGGGCTGAGGCAAGTTTCAGGAGAATGAATTACTGCTTAGTTAGGAATGGAGTGGGAAATAAAGAGAGGGTAGTGGCTGAGACTAAAATATCATTCTAACCTTGCTATTAGTTTAGAGTTCTGTTTTATTCTTCCCCTTTTTAAAAGCCTAACATGAAAGTTCTTCTTCAAACAGTCAGCCATCTGGCCCCTTACTGGATTTTAATGCAACTCCTGAAATCTGATCTGGATTCATATAGGCGAGAGAGTCCTTTGAAGTTAGCAAGCACATAAACACAAAAGCTTTATCAGTACAGCCATTCATACAGCAGTAAGTGATTGCAGGGTAAATTCGTCCAGCCACAGCCTGTCCCAGAACAAAAAACATTCCCAACAAAGCATCTAATTTGGAGGACAGGATCCTACTCCCTGAGCACACAGCCTCCAGTTACCCACGTGATGTGTCGTGTACTAAATAGGAACAAGAGTGGAACTGACCCTGCGACAAGCTGCTGGGCTCTTACACAGATGGCTGTGGCCTGAATCATTCACTGATTGTATAGCAGCAGCAGTGCACTGAAGCTTTAAGAAGATCTAGAAACAAGGTTCTTCTTGTGTTGTTCAGTAGCGACACTGTGCCAATGAGCCTGGCAGAGTCTGCTTCGCGGGATGGCTCAGGTCAAACTAATCTGTGGTCTGTAATTTTAGCCCTCTGCCCAACACAAGGTAACAACAGCTTCTTCTAGCTGCCTCTTCTCAGAGACCTCTTGCCCACTGCTTCCTTCCTACAGCCTAAAAAAACAACAGTTTCTGTCAACATTAACATAGTACAGAAAGTCCATATATTCTATAATACTGAATGCCAAGAAATGTCCAGTCAATCCACAGCATGTCGTATGCCATCAGGTAAACCTGCAGGTTTCTCCTAAGTCGTCAGAACTTTGTTAGGCGGCGGGTTGTCCCTTAGCTCTGCTTGTCTCATCTCTGAGCTCCCTCATAGCCTGTCAGGACTGTCATCTACCGGAGGCATTCTCAGATGAAGCAATTAGCAATTAGCTCAACATCCTTATTTCCCATCCCCATCTCCATTTTTCTAGCTATACCTCCATCTTTGGGGATGTCACCTATTTCTCCATATGAAGAGTTGTGAGAGTTCTCACAACTTCATAAGAGTAGAGTCACAACTTCATAAAACTGCAAAGCTGATTAGATCCCTGCTGTCTGAGAACAGTATTTCCTATCATGGCCAATTTACATGAAACTGCGGCAGCTCCAGGACTATATCATGTTGAGTTTTGATATAGCTTTATTTGTCTTTCTGTATAATTGCAATTTCCCAGCAATTGCAGTATAAGTTTCTAATACGGCAGACATTCTTATCTTTAGATTTCTGCTGAAAAATTGTCAGCAGGAGATAACCCATGATTCATTAGTGCCGTTCTGCAGCTTGGCTGTTCCCACCACAAATCACAGTCTGATTCAGCAATCTTTTTCTAGGAGACATTTTATTATTTTGATAATATTTTCCAACTGCTTGATGGGAAATAATAGGAACTAGTGGTTAAGCATCTAAAACTGTTGTTTCCTTCCAAATTACCTAAACTGCAGCCCATTGTCAGACATGAACTTTTCATGAAAACACTGCCTAGCTACTAAAACTTGGTATGCACTTCCAGTACCTCCTTGTAACAGTATCTCAGGAAAGTGAAAGCAATCTGGGATGACTACGATGTTTATTTTATTTCTAGCTAGCAAACAATTTCATAATTACTTTATTTCAAAAGATCTATAGCTCCTATGCCAACAAAAAGGCCCTTTTACTTTATTTGAACTATATTTCTGTCATATGCAGCATCTAAATAGTTTCCACTCTCTCACTGTAATTTTGAAACCAGTACAAAATATCTGCAGCCCCGTGCATGGTTCTTCCCATTATTAAATGGCTTTCATATGATATGTGTTAAGATATTTTTCTGTTGTACATGGCAATTACAAGAAGCCTTTAAAAGAAAAATATATTTAGTATTAACATGCAAGTGATTAAAAGAGCTGGGAATACACTGACCCAGACACTTTTTCTGTAAGATTTTTTTCTCAATGGCAGCTCACATAACCATTCTTCTGAGACTTGAAGGGGAATTTATAAACTTGACATGATCAAAATGTAACTCTAGAGTCTCACCACAGCACTTGAATATATTTGTCTACTGACACTAAGTCTCTCCCAAGTTTGTATTCAGCTCATAGTTGAAAAAAATACCCCTCGTATCCTTGGGAGAGGCTTACCTGGCCCTTTCTGCAAAGACAATGGGGGCTTGTAGATATTTTTAGCTAAAGCAGACCTCTTACCAAAGCAAATAAACAAAAAAGTGACATTTTTCACACATGTGGATTTAGGCCCAGGACAAGTATAGATTTTTATAATACACAAAACGTGCAAAATGTACACATTGCTAGTGCCCTTCTTATGTGATATTTGTTTCAGAACAATACTACATGCTCTTTGGAGTTTTCCAGGGACAAATTCATTTTTTTATTCCTTATTATCCCCATTCTGGAAAGTCTTGAATTCGCTTCTTCGGTTTCTCAAAACCTATCTGGACTGAATAGATACCTTTGCACAATAATGCTTTCAGGTTGCTGATTTGTTCAGCTAGATTACCCCTGTATGTTCCCATATTCTACTCGAAAGAATTGTTGTGCTCCTTCCTGGTCGGTTTGTTGGAGCAAGCAAGAGGTGCTGGCTTCAGTTTCACAGTGATCTACTTGTGCTCTGTGGTATGTTAATTTTTCTTCCAGGTACCTTACTTCTGCTACAGAGAATTTACATTTTTGTTTATTGAGGTTTAGTCCAGTCAATCTGGTTCTTTCCAGAGCTGCTCCGAGCCGCTGGTCATGTTATTCCGCTACTTTTCCATAGATCAAAATCTCTCTTTAGACCATCAAAGACTTGTTGTACTTTCTTCTGAAACAGCTCAGGTGCCAAAACTAACCCAACTAGGAGCTTGAGGAGCCTGTGCCTCCCCAGTGGCGTGCTGAACGTGAACAGCCCTGTGCTCTGTTTCCCTAATGGCACCTGCCAGCACCCTCCTAGTGCATCAAACATATGGAAACATTTAGCATTAGCCATTAAAAAAAAAAAAAGTTTTCCTTTGTAGGTAGAGGGAAAATTTCCCCTTTCCTACATATTTACTTAAATATTTGCTGCTTATAAATAAGCAGCACTTTCCCTCTTTGCCTCTCCCTCCCCACCATTATCTCTGCACTGAAGATACACCCAGTAATTTTGGACACCAGTGGAGTACCCATCATATGGATAAATGTTTCTCCTTCTACCTTCGTCAAAAAGATGTAACTGTACAAAGAACTGCCATTAAGGACTTAAGCCTAGGGAGCCTAGTGATCCTCCTCTTACCTTCAAGGTGTTTATCATGAGCCAATAGTATTACATTATTGGGGTCTTGCCACACTACTTTCCAGATCTGCTTCCTTGCAAAATCCAACCCTCACACATACTCCTCAAAAAAATCTTGACCTTGCCATTGATTGTCATTAAGTAAAAAGTCTGATCTATTTGGAAGGAGAAAGGTTAAAAATTACAGGTTTTTTTCTTCTCCCCCCAAGAACTGGTTGAGTGAAAGAAAGAGGTGAAATCTAGACTGAGGGACCCACAAATGCCTCTGAGCTCTTGGCTGTAGCCAAGTGTCAACTATATTTCAGGCGAAGTCCAAACATGCATCAGGTGCTCCCTTCTCTCCCGTGTTACTAACACTCTGGTTTCACAGAAAGGCAACCCCAACACACATGCTGAACGGGAGATGAAGTACACAAAGGGATTCCCTCTGTGGAAGCAGACAGCAAGACCAGCATTACAGGGAAATTAAACCAATGTATTTGTGTGGTGTTGCCTTAAGGGAGGCAAACACTCCCTTGAATAAGGTCTGTGAGAGTGCTGACATTTGCTGTGTTTTAAGAACGATTTGCCTCTTTCCTTCCCATGTCTCATCCAGTATTGCAAGTCTTGTCCTGGCAACTCAGCACCGTCTACAAAACATTTAGGCTGCTCTCAAGGTGTGACAGCGCCATTGAGAGAGAGGTTTTAAACCAGTCTTATCAGGAAAAGTGGTGAATTCTGATCACAAGATCCAAAGATCAGTGCTGATTTGAAGATGCATACCTGTGCTAAAGGTATGCCACAGCCCCTTATGGCAAAGCTGATGACTCCCTTCCCAACACCTTTCCTCCCTGTTTCACAGCAGATAAAACACCACCGGTGGTGCTGGACAGCCTAGGAGAAGGGATCCTGCTCCCAAACATGTGCCAAACAAGCACTGCACCAAACCCCTGCCACCATGTGGTCATCCTGAAGAGGCTTAGAGATGGCGGGACCATTTCTGTCCTTAATGCAATCTGACTGTACAGACCTCCTTCTCACAATGGACATGTGTCTTCTCACAAAGACATGACCCTACACCCACAGACATAAGGCAGAGGAGAGGACCTGTGCCTGCAGGCCTGACCCAACCTTGAGATGCAGGTTGAGAGAGGAGAGGGGGAGAGCTGTGTGTGAGCCCTTCAGTTCACCACCTGTCAGAGCTTGCATGGTCGCAGCCTTTTGTCTCCCTTTCCCATGGACAGACTGGAACACACAATACTTTTGCTCAGGATGTGGATCCTGGCTCTTTTTTTGCATTTGCTGACATTATAGGGAGCCAGAGCCCAAGCTGTAGATTTGCGGTGACTGAGCTAGAGGCTTTTATGTGGGGATGCAAGGTAGTTTAAGGTGTTTCTGGATTTTGAGAGCAGGCTCAGCTGCTCCATGAACATAGCCAATACTCCTCAGATGTTGGCCCTCCAGGCCATGGAATATATCCTGACCTGTGTTTGTGGGGAATTCAGCATGAAAAGGGTCTGTGTGCAAGCCAAGGCTTCAGGACAGTACCATAACAAACAAACAAACAGATAACAGTCATGGTATGTGAAGGCATTTTCCCTCAACTGCAAAAAAAATGTGCTCTTTGTAATGGTAAAAATCAGTTCTTACTAGGTAAGAAATACGGCAGTTGCCCAGGGAGCTGGCGAAGCTGTCATGCAGGGATTGGGGGAAGAAAGAGCAGTTGCTGTTCCTTTTTCCATCCAAGCGGACTTTGGATTCAGTGTTTCTCCTTGGTCATTTATAATAGCTTTGTGTAAACAAAACCAGCAGATTTCCTGATAACCTCTGCGAAAAATAATTTCTTCCTTTTCTGCATTTGTTATAAGGATGTATGAGCTCCCTTGAGCAGTTTCTGTTACCAAGAAATAGAAGCTGTTTATAGAACATGCAAAACTTTCCAGAGAAGAAATACTCATCAAGTCCAGCCACAGTCCTGGCCACTGGTATATAACAGACTCTTCTCTTTTGTCTTAAAAGTCCTTCATATTTGTGTGAATTCCCAGTGCCAGGCCGTGAATAATGTTAGAAAGTGAAATCAGGTGCAGAGTTTTCTTCTCAGACACATTTCAGACTGGGTCTTACCATCACTCACAACTATATTTTGCCAGTTGCTGTGTTCCAGTCTCTAGGCATGTACATGGGCAAAGCTCTGCCGCTCCAGTAACTCCCTGGAGAGCACTGTGAACAAAACTTTTGCTGGACATGACCCATAATATTAGCAGAACAATTAAAAATGAAAGCAGATAACTACCAGTGTTTCATTTGCTTTTTCTTTTCCCTCTGATTTTCACGTGGCGCGTGTGTGCAAACGCACATTCGTGTACATGGGCATTTAGAGGCCCCTATGAACACCAAACCACAGAACAACGTTATCTGCTTGTCTGCAATGCTGATGTCTTCAGAAGTTTTCACTGAAATCAGTATCCTTTCTGTGCAGTAGAGACAATATCTGACTCCCACAAAACAGGAATTGAGAAGGTTATTCAATCACACTTTTCTCCAGCAAACCATCCCCCAGAAAGCAGGAGGACAACACCTGTTGCTTCCCCATGGATAGCAGGGTGACTGTGCATTGGGAACAGCAGCTGAGAGTGGGAGGGTAGGAGAAGCCTGCGAGCAGCCAACCAGGAGCTCTGGGTTCAGGACCGCAACCTGCCCATGAACACGGCAGTCTCCTGGGGAGGTTTGGTATTCTGCAAGCTCTGATACTTGTTTCCCAGTGTTCATCTGCCAGTGCTCCCTGGGATGCAGGGAGATCGTATGCAGGTAGGTATCCAGGAGATTGCATGAGGCAGGATGCATACTCAGCTTCTATGGCACCCATGTAGGTTCACTGCCTGGCACATGGCCATTTCTCTGCCTTCCCCATCTCCTGGGCTTCCATCGTTCTATGTCTCGAGCAAGTCTTTCCACTCAGCTCTGTTGTCCTTGCCTTCCTCTGGCTTTAAAACCTCCTCCTCCACATACAGAAGTGGGTTTCAATCTGCAGCATTTAAAGTTCAAGTTGGTCGTGAACTGGCTTCAGGTTGTCTTAAAGGTTCCTTGTGCAGTAAAAGGGATGAGTCACATCAGCCTCCTTTATCAAAGTCAGAGCCGGAAACAACTAACCGGCTTGTACCCACAAGTCTTCGGAAGCCAGGCCCACATGTAAACATTCAGGTACTGAGAATTAGTTCAGAGGTGGATTGTTATCAAATATAAACACCGTGATTCCTTAACGTGCTATCATGGACTTACACCATTGCTTCTTATTGATGCTTGATTGCTTCTCATTGTTCCTTCTTGCAAAAAAGGTACCATCCCAGTAGGACTTGGTAGTCCAGCCTGACAGTGCTTTGTCTTGCCAAGTAGACTGTCTCAATACTGCACTTGAGAGATGCTTGTCTGCACATTCCTGGAAACACAGCCACAGCTGCCCTTGCTCTGACACTGAACCTACCAGCATAGGTCAACCAGACCACTAAGGATGATTTGAGGATGACAGGGTAACACAGCGGAAGATAGCACTCATATTTTCCATAGCTGAGCTCAGTGTTAGGCCCAGGCCAAAGGAGGTGCTTTCTAGGCCACTTCCATATGTCAAATCACTGGAGTCAGTTTCCTCTCACAATAAGTACTCTTTTCTCTTCTCTAGGAAGGGGATACTAATTCATTCATATAGCAGCACCTAATTGCAGAGTCTTGTCATCATCTTTTCCTGAATAACTGGTTAGAAGGTGTTTATCAAAATCCCCTTCACCAGGATTTGGAGGTGAGGATTAAGGAAGTGTGAAACCAGACATGCTATTAACAAATTTGAATCTAATAGCTAGCAGAGGACAGTGGGAGGAAAAATAGATAAGAGTGACCAGACCTTTCAAATCAAATAGCTGAAAAACAGAAATGTGTGCTCATATTTAAATGAAAATGTCACAAAATCATGTGTTAGGGCTGTTATAGTTGCTATAGATATAAGGACATAAGGCTTTGATTGATTATATTTAGGACCTGATCATTATCAGGTGCATCTCCTTAGATATCTCATAAGCATTCCACAATCATGCCATAAAATTCAGAATCAGGTCTGAAGGCCCATGAAGTTGTGTATAAATTTTAAATGGCCTTCTAAAAAATCAGTATATTTCAAAGATTCTTTGGTATGCCTTAATGTTGTCAGTATGCCATGTAACTTCATTTTTGAGGTAATACTGCTCATTCAGTTTACACTTATAATGCTAGAAATGTAATTTATATACGATGGAAAGACTTTGCCATTGAGTTCTCCTCTGCAAGCATGAGAAAAAATCTAGTAAGCATATATTTCACTGAAATCCTGAACAAGGAACACAGAGTCCACTGTGCGTGGTATGTATTGCCGCTATTAATCAAGAAAGCCTATTTCTCTAGATAAGCAGTACAAATGGTATGAGAGGCATCTATGGCAATGAAGAGTCAGTTTTAAAAAGCTATGCCTGATGGCAAAAGCAGAATGACTGCAAGCACTTTGTGTTCCTGTAGCAGCCTAACACCTCCCAGATATTGGCCAACCTTAGATTCCTGCAGCCGGGTGTTTCACACGCATTTTGATTGTGTGATTGTGTATTTCCCCCAGTGGATGTGGTAGCCTATGATAGTTTTCACTTCCTGTTTATAAGGATGTGTTTTCAGACTACACTGTGAGTTTACCAACAGGAGTTGCTCATTTTCAATACTGCTTACGGTCAATTGTGGAGTGAACAGCTTTCCATTCTTGTGTCTTTTCAACACAGTTGTATTTTTCTCCCAGTGAAGCACAGCTATGGCCCAATGCATAGCCCTAGGTAGTTTTTGTGGTATTACAGGGTTCTTCCAAGAACACACAGGCTCATCAGTTTATATGGTGCATGTTTCCTTACATTAGCATACAACTGTGTTGTTAGAATAACATAATTTCTGCACTTATTTTTTGTGCTCTCATGTTTAGATTGGAGACAGTTCAAACTTCTGCAAGTAAGTGTTCTTCAGTGTTCCTTTCCAGTTCTTCTCTAAACATACAGAACTATGAATGGTGCATTTGCAGTTGTGTAGCCCCCGATTGGGTTTTCTAAAGTGGTTGCATTGTCACAAGAAACCTTTTGTGTGAGTGTGTGTGTGTGTGTGTGTGTGTGTGTGTGTGTGTGTGTGTGTGTGATTTCAATCAGACCATTGTATCTGGGTTGTGGATGCCTTGTTTATCAATATGTTTTGGTTGTCATCTACTTTTTTTTTCATGTCTAGTAGGTTGAACATGCACAGTAAGCAGAAACACGTTAACACTAGCTTCTCTAAGGCATTTAGAAAGGGTTAGCATCTTTGATTCAGCATGGTGTCCATTACCTTGCATGTGCTGATCTTTTTTACTGCGTCTGTTCTAGGTAAACTATATTCCAAAAATCGTACTTCCTCCACCTCATACAAGTTATTTTGTGGATTTGCAGTTCCAGAATAAAAGAGACTTTTTTTTACATTTTTTTTCATAATTAATCTTTTATTTAATAATGACAAAGGCCACAGAGCACTGATAATCTCTGAACAACCAAAATGCTGGTTGAACCTATTGTAGCCCACAGGACCAACTACTTAAAAACATATTCCCTCTAATGGCTATACAAATCTTTATTAAATTGCATTTTTTCCCATTCCTCTACCAAAAAGGAAATAAGATAATAAACAGATACTGCCACACTGTACTGGTTGCCATGCTGCCTTCAGAGGCCTGGACCAAAAAAACCCAAGAGATGAATTGATGCTTGCTATTAAGCATATAGAAATTTAATTGTTGCCTTGCCAAGTGTTTATACTAATTAATCGCTGAACTGTAATTTACCTGTTTTACGATTATCTTAAATTTGCCAGATTAGAGTTTGAATTTGCCAGACTGCCTAAACTGAATGTTCACTAACCTAAGGACCTATGTTAAGATGAAAAGATGCAGAATAAGAATCACTACAACTTCTCTTCACATTCTACATCTCCAGTTCATTACAAGCTGCCAAAAAGATGAGCCTTGTTTTTGTTTCAGGAAACCAGGAAACTATTTGCCAGATATTTATGATCTATATGGGTATAAATCTTTTTGAAATATAGTCTCAACTTGGAAGGGTCTGTGTTCATGGTTGATTTACAGTGCATTCTTAATGCCTAATTATTTCATCATGCCTTTTGCCAGAGTATGAATAATTCATGATCCTTCTTTAACAAAACTAAGAACAGGTTGATTCATGATCTTGATCCACAGCCAGAATTATGAAAAGTATATGAATATTGGAGCAGCTCAGGATTAGGAAAAAGGGAAGAAGAGCATGATTCACTTCATATCTAGATTATTCGCAGCAGCATCCACACGTTATATGGTAAGGACTATGCTGAGTAAGAGAAGGGAATTTGCAAGGCATTACTTGCAAAACACTGCTGAACACTGACCACTTAAGGGTTTCATCAGCTTCGTAACCTGATCGCAGGCTATCTTTGTGGGACCATTGTTCAGGCATTGACTGTGGACTCATTTTAGCTGGTGAGTCAGAAAGGTAACCATGATCCGAGGGGACAGGAGCTGGAAGCTAAATTTATTGCTCACGGTGCACCCTCTACTGTCCAATTCCTTAATAACTCCGGGCAAAGTTTTCTGACTCCTTTAACAGTCTGTGTTACCCTGGCTTAAAACATCACAATGTGCACTAGGACAGACAAGTGATCCAGGGAAAAAATGCCAAAGTAAAGGAAAAGATCAACCAGGTAACAAGCAAATATGCACGAGAAAGACCTTAAAGGAGAAAAATCAGAATTTTTTCTTTACATAGCTACCTTTGAGGAAGTATTAAGGCCAAACCTTTAATCCTGATTGCATTACAAGTCTCCCCGAGTTCAATGGGAGATCCTCTTTCATGAATAAAGCAAGATAGGGTCAATAGAATTAGGAAGCCCATCTGCCTTCCTAGACCATCAGATATATTTGAGGCTCAACTTTCCACAAGAAAGGGCTTAAAAGAGAAGCTGATTCAGGCTTTCATCTATTGCAGCCACACATAGTAAGTAAAACCAACATTCTGGCCCTCTAGGAAGCAGAACAAAGGGGTAGATCTGTTAAGGTTATTTTAAAAGCATATCTCAGGAGACCTGCTAGTTTTGCGTCACGTTTTCTGTTGCTCAGGGATACTAGGGTCACAGGGACCAGCAAAGGAACTATTTGCTTCAACTGTGCTCTGTATGGGGAGACACAAAATACCGTGAAATATCATGTCCTCATTCAAGCTTGGACACCAATGTGCATTATACTGTAAGAAGCAGTGTATCCTAATTTCATTTTCAGACCCTTGGTATCATCTGCTATCCATCTAAAATATTTACTGGGTTTTTGGAAGTATTATGACAGCTAAGCAAGGAGTCAAAGTTTAGGATGGCTGTCAACTGAGATTTTTTTAAACAGAAGACTTGTTTCAAGAGATGTAGCAAGAGCCAGGCAGCGAGAGGCTTTAAAAAGCAGTCTGCACAAAGTACTAGATAGTGTGGAGCAGGAGACAACTCTGCTGTGCTTGGACTTGTCAAGTAACCTTTTCCCTCTTTGACTTCTGTTATTTCAGGACGGTAATCTGCTACTCTCAGGCCGTTGTCCTTGGCAGAGACTGAAGCATAGCCAACACATGGATATCCTTGCTCATAACATAAACACAGGGTAGCAATGAAAACGTAGAGCCTAGATTAGGGGGAGCTCACTGCAAAAAATATCTTTTCCTCGGATATTATCCTCTGTGCTTCACAGCATTTGGCATCAGCCTCAGCCTTCCTGACTGCATGTGAGAGCTGACCTGGCAGTTTGTTAGCACTGTAAAGTGGCATCTCAAGTGTTTTTATTTTCCTTTGGCAAAGGGTTAAACTGTGACTTAGAAACAACTATGTAGAATTCTTGGTTTGGTAAGATCTTCTAAAGCTGTCTACTGATGGCTATTCTTTACCAGTCAAAATGTAACGTGAACAGATATTTGACAGGAGAGTTGCGGATTACAGAGGGAGGGTGAATAAGATATGAGTATGCATGTAATCTGTTCACTTAGTTACTATGATGTCTAACGCAAACTGACATTTTAAGAAAACAGTCTAAAAGGGAATGCAGCGTATATTTATGGACAGGATATATTTTAATGAAGGAAGCTAGTTCATGTCGTCCCTAGGAAGGCGTTCACCCCACATGTACAGTATCTTTTACGAGTTGCTTCAAGATCATGCTTGAAGTCAAATTTGCCAGCTGTCCCAGTAGGAAGGCACTTGGGATAAGGCATTCCCTAGGAGAAACTTCCAGAAATATTATTCCTGCAGAGTAAATGAATTTGGGTTTTAGCAAGCTCTGCCTAGATGCCTGCATGTATTGCAATGGCACCTCCTGTTCGAGCCTATGCAGACAATACGGACCAGAAGCCCGAGCGCGGCCTGTGACAAGGGGTTTGTATATAGTTTGACTCTGTGAGGAAATGGATGTTTAGGGCTGGGTCTCAGGAGCAGTTTGGGCTACTGGCCACTTCCTGGACTCATCAGCTGAAGTACAGCAGCCCTGGGTACCACAGTTCTGTTCAAAGAAGGCCACATCAAAATTCAGAGCTTAAACTGAATTCAGAGCTTTCATGTTGTGGCCATCCCACAGCATGAAAAAGACATACATTTCAGAGCTCGTTCTATTTCTAACAGGTCAGTGTATTTACTATTTATTTGCTCATACAAGCTATGTTTTGCAGGACTGCAATACTACAGACGTCCTCACCCCCAATATTGGGCTATACACCCTGCGGTAGGACCAGTTCTGTATCAGGGAATCAAGCTGTTCTTCTGCTTAGTGAAAATTCAGCAAGTTAAATAAGTACCATTATCATAAAGTATAAAAATAAATTATTCTCCTTAAACTGCATTGCTTAGCAAATCAGCACAGCAGAGCCCAGAAATACAAAATGAGTGTTGTTTCAGTAGAGCAAAGTGACAGGGCCAACAGCAGATGCATTTCTTGGCACTAAGCGCAGCAAATTTTGTAAGCAGCAGGGACAAACCTGTTTCACCAAAGATTAAGTCTACACAAAGGCATCTCATTCAGCATTGGTAAAGAGGCTCATCTATTGTCTTTGGCAAGCAGCACCAAAGATAAAGTACCCTGGAGACAAAATGTGAGGCTAGTTGGAAGCACACTTGCCAACCTGAAAAGAAAGAGAGACAGCACAGTGGTAACTAGTGAAGAAACAGCTGGGCATGGTGGCCCCAGACCGTGTCTTTCAACCCATGTTATCAACACTTGTTCATACAGCAAGAGCGCGGTGAAGAAGCACTTGTCAGGTTCCATTTGGTCACAAAGAAATGAATAGGGCCCAGTGTCAAAGAAGGCAGGCTGGGGGCTTTTATTTGTTCTCTTTTAATACTCAACAACATTGGAAAGGATATAGTTAACTGGGAAAACCAGCCATGTGCAAATTTGTGCCACAGCAGTGACTTATTGCTGACATTTGAGAAAGGCCAGGAAGATTCCAGCAGATTTTGGAAGTTATAGGCAATCATCAACACAAAATGTAAGACACATACTTCTAACACTTTTTGCACTCATGCCGAATTCTAGCGCAGAAAAGCATGGCTATTGGCCAAGTCCAAAATGCAACATTTATAATGTGGCTAGTGGCCAGTCCTCTCAAATTCAGAATTTCACCCCATGGAAAAGCTGTTGTCTAACTTCAATTCCTCCATCCATTTTAATTTCCCTTTCAATATTTATGGCACAACCTCATTTCTGTGACCGTACTGAGGAAAACAAATCTGCTCTAAAGTGTTTAATTGTATGAGTTATGTGCAAGTTTCAAACTAGTGGCAAAATGTGAACACTTCTGTGAAAAAGTTGGATGCCTCTGCCCCAAGTTATCTGAGACCGAGATGTTCATAATCTTTCTTTCTTCCGTTTGGATTCCCCACAAAAAGAATCTAAGAAAGTCATCTTAGTGGCAGTGGATTAAGAGTCATTATAATGGCCTTTGGCTTTACAAAAAAGTTCATTTTTTGGTTAAGGAGGGCTCCTAAGGCACATACAGTTTTAATGATCACAATGAATTGTAATCTTCTAAATAACCTTCCTCAGAGTTCTATTTTCCAGAGAGGAAATCAGGAGCTGCAAATGGTCCAAGAATAATAACTCATTACAGCAGAAGTTGGCTGCTGAGGAAGCCAGTAGTTGGACCATCAAGAGATTGCTTATTTGACCTGTGCTGAAATAAAACGACATCCATGGACCATATCAGCACTGATGGATCAGTACTCTCAAATAGCAAACGCGTGATGTGGAATTTGTGACCGGTTCTGATTCTGACTCTTTGTTTCAGATACAGTACATGTAAGAGCCATGCAAGCTTTCATCGCCTAGACTGTACCATTAACGTGCAGCTGCCTCCTTGTTGAGCCAAATATCTCACAGCAAACCTAATGAGATCAAACCGGGGTTTGTGCCCTCGGCTTGAGAGCATGCAAGGAGTTGGCCGCAGAATCACAGAACGGCTGAGGTTGGAAGGGACTTCTGGAGACCATCTAGTCCAATCCTCCTCCTCAAAGAGGGTCACCTAGAGCGCATTGCCCAGCATCGTGTCCAGATGGCTTTTGAATATCTCCAAGGACAGAGACTCCACAACCTTTCTGGGTAACCTATTCCAGTGCTCTGTCACCCTCACAGTAAAGAAGCTTTTTCTCATGGTCAGACAGAACTGCCTGTGTTTCTGTTTGTGCCCATTGTCTCTCGTCCTGTCGCTGGGCACCACTGTGAAAAGTCTTACCTCATCCTCTTGACACTCTTCCCTCACATACACATTGATGAAATCCCCCCTCAGTCTTCTCTTCTCCAGGCTGAACAGGCCCAGCTCTCTCAATCTTTCCTCATATGAGAGATGCTCCAGTCCCTTAACCATCTTAGTAGCCCTTCACTGATCTGTTTATACAAAGAGCTGACATAACTAGGCTTCAATGGAAGGGCGTCTTTTCCACCGCAGAGGTTAGCAGAGTTTATAAAGGTGGAGAAAGTTGGTTTTGTATAAGTGGAAGAAGGACAGGTTGCTTTTTGTTAGGACTCAGCAGATTTAGGGTTTGCTTACTAATCTGATGCAAAATGGATGATTTCAGGGCATGCTGCAAGGTTAAATCCTTCTTCTGTACTACCAAAAATTTGGAAATAAAAAAAATTGTTAGAGTATTGAGGTAATTTTAGCATTTAGTTTGGTTGTCTTGACCATATTGGAGAATACTGGTGCATGTCAGATCTGTTTTTCTGTTTTCAGCTTTAGGAATGTATCACTTTTATCAAGACCAACAAAAACTACTACAAGACACATAACTCCTTTCTCACTCCCTTTGATATGGAAATATGCATTACTGAATTGTTCCAAGGTTAGAAGTAAATGACTGTAGTTCACATTGCTGAAATAGCTCCATCCAAACTTACAGCTTATGAAAAACAAAGCAAATCATCCTCCAGAAAGAAATCTTGGTCATCCTGAAGACATTTCTAAATAATAGGTAACTTCCCCTACTGTGACTTTCATTTCTCCCTTTCATTTAAGCTTTTAACTTTGATACAATGAGTATTTTTCTAGTCCCCTTTTACATGCTTGGGTAGTTTTGTCTGGTTTAAGAAGGAATTTTTTCAAGTGTCTGTTCAAGGAAGTAGCCGCAACTAGTTCTGCTAAACTGAAGGTCAGCTAATGTTTTCAATATGGTCACTTTTCCAATGGTTTTGAGTCAACCCCCTCTCCACTTATATACATAAAAATAATGCATATATGTGTGTGTGTGTGTGTGTGTGTGTGTGTGTGTGTGTGTATGTATGTATGTGTATATAAAACGTGTGTGTGTGTGTGCGTGTGTGTGTGTGTGTGCGCATATATATATGTGCCTTTAAAACTGCTTTCTTCTAAAGTAGGCCTGTGAGGTCATTGCTAGAGAAAGAGAATAAAGTTTTCTAACATACCATAAAGATTAAAAAGAAACAAAGAAAAACTTTGAACAATGAGCTTTTAAATAATAACTTTCTATAAAAGAAAAATGACTCACAGCATTTCTTCCAGATACGATGAAACCTAGTGAACAGAGTTGGAAAGAAGATTTCACACACATACACTCTTTTTTTAACATCAAAAATATCTGTGACATGTAGACGGGGCACCCTCTGTCCCATGAACTGGAGCAAACTGCATTAGTTTCCTGCCTACCTAAGCTACCTACCAAAAGTTTGAGAAGGATAAGAGCCACAGCACCTTCCACAACACTTTCTCCATTTCTCTGAATCAGGATCCCAGCCTTGACCCAAGCTCCTGAATGCCAATCCTTGATCAGTGTCTTTGGCCGGGGCTCATTCCGGGCTGAGTTTGCATGTAAAGTGCTGGGAGTTGTGCTGACCGCAGGGCATACGCAGGGCCTGTAGGCTGCTGGTTTGTACTGGAGCAAGCGGTTCACACAGCTGTTCCTGCGTGTGGCAGCATACTTGGCTCTCCTGCCTGCTCACTTTACTTCCATACATAGTGGAGACAGAGCTGAACTTTTTCCACATGATCAATAGGAGTGGTAAAATATCTGCAGCTGGAAGACAAGGCGTGTATCTGGTTAAGTGAGCTGCACCTCACCTATTGGTGACTTGCCAGTGATCCATGAGCAATCTGCACCGAGGCGTTGGCCAGCACTCGGGAACCTAACGATTCCTCACAAGCACAGGACAACTAGGCACCGCCCCAGGCCTGCCACGCCACTACTGGACCAGCATTTACTTTTCCTTCCTTGCACCACGTTTTTGGAACTTTTTAAATTAGTATAAATAGCTAATCACCAAACGGTCACTTCATAAAGTTGCCGAATAGACCACCCAGGCCTCCATCCACAGCCTCTGTTACCAGTGTATTATCAATACATATTTACTGTTGATGGTCCAAAAGCTGACCCATCCCCCAGGGCATGCCACAGAAACCTGGCTCACAGGCAATGCAATCCGAATGCTCGCTCGTTTAGGCTATGTCTACCGTGCTAAATACAGCAGGCTCAAGCAAAGGGATATACTTCTTTTGGCTTTTCTCTATCTGCATCACAGACCAGGCAGGAGGAGCCAATTGACAGGTAATGAAGCAGCCTATTCCCAAGAGGGTTGAAGTGCAAGTCTCATCACCGGGGAGCTCTCAGAGTCCAAAGAAGGGGTCATCTACAGACTTCAAAAATACAAAAGTATCTCAAGAGATTAATGAGAAACCTTAGCTAGCATTGTAAGGAAGAATACAAGGATCATTGTCTTGTTTACAATATCCCATCCTTTTACCTTAGATTTAATTTCTAAGCACTCCCATGCTATTGTTAGAAGAGTAAGAGTGGGCATTAGACACACAAAGATTACTTCGCCCACTCACGCTGTTGGAAATTTTTAATTAGTTTCAGGGTGCCCTTTGAATCAGTACCCACATTCACTTCTTCCCAGGGTGTCATAGGTTGCATCTTTACATTTCTCTTCACTAACAGAAATTAATCAAGCAGATTTCAGAGCAAATATTTGAACAGAGAGTGTGAACTTTTAGCTTGTAATAAAAATTTCAGCTTGGGTAATGCAATGTATTGAGATACAAATCTTTCAAGTGAACTCACCAGTCAAATCTTCCTGTATCAAAGACTCTGTAAGATGATCCTACTGTGGATGGGACACACCTGCATAGTGGGAAAACCACAGGAGACGAATTGATGTTTGAACATTTCTTCACAAAAGTCAGTTTCATTCTTTTCTCTCTAACACTTTTTCTCCAAGAACACTTTTTTTCATTGACATACTCACTTTTTTTGAGATGGCTAGTAAATACATCTAACGGAAAATTTTGCTTACAGTCATTATTGGAAAGTTTCTGTTTTCTCCTGAAGTGTTGCTCATTTCTTTGATTTTCTAAGATTATTTTATGCTGACAATAGCAGGAACAACGATCAGGAAAAGGCAGAGATATCTTTGTAATATCTTGAGGTAAATGAATTGAAATGTAAGACTTGACTTTACTTAGTGCTAAAAATATTTCAGCCGCACTTAAGGAAATAGTAAATAATATTTCAAATAGAAATTCTTGTTGATCTTGTTGATCTTTTTCCCTCACAGATCCACATCTGATATATGTTAACAATGGTGTAAATTTTTCAGCCAAAGTGCTCAAAGCATTTCATAAAAACTTTAAAAATTCTTACCCTTATTTTAAGGACAGTGCCACAGAAATGATGTGATGTTTCCAAAAATCACTCCGTAAATCTGTTCTGGAGGGAAAAGCAGAACCCGCTCCACTGTGTTCCTATCTCCCCTCCTTCCCAGTCACTTTTTTATCATGAAATGGAAAGACGGGGGCGATGTGGGAAACTTCATCAAAGATCATGTCACCTCACAGTCTGTGCCCAACAGATCTTCTCCTACAAAGCCCAAGAATGGCAAGACAAAGGTCAGTAAACTTTGTTAAAGGGGAAAAAAATGCCTGCGAGCATCATGGTGCTGAGGTTTGCATACAGGTGCATATGCAAAGGCTGATCACAAAGGTGGTCACCCAAGGCTAACTAGAATCGGAGACAGTTATAATTATAGCATTCTCTAATTACAGAAAGGATAGCACTCCTACTTGTGTACAGATGCATGGCTAATTGTTTAGCAATGATGGGAAGGAAAAGAAAGAGAAGTACTATGACTATTCAACGAGGTTTCTGAAAAAGTATTACATTATTTAAAGCTGGTTTGAGTGCAACAGTCTCATTACATTGCCACTCCTCCCTGTGCTTTTCGTATGAGGGAAGCATGTGGTCTTGGGTTGAGCACTGGCCATACCGTAGGTGAGGTGGGTGCCTTAACTCCTTGCCCTGAAGCAGGTGGGTGAAGAGGAGCTGTGGATTTATGTATTTATGAAAGGTGCAGTGCTTGCAGCAGGTATCGTGTTAGCCTCAGCCAGAAAAGAGCGAGGAAGAGGCGCATCCAGCTGTGTTGTTGCAAGTCCCAGGAGAACAGCATTTCCCTGCTGGGGAAGTTGCTCTCCTTGGAGGGGATGATGGGCACCAACAGCACCATACCTCCAAGGTGGTACTGCGGCTGCCCGGGGAGGATTGCCGTGCCGTCTCATGAGCCAGAGAAGCATCACAGGTATGGGGGCTTGGTCGTGTCGGAGGGATACACTGTTCATCATAGATACACAAACTCTCACAGTCTCGCAGTGCTCTTGCACCAGCTGGCTCGTCAGTGGGATAGCTGTTCACTTCACAACTTGGTGTTATCTAAGAACTCGGCTGCCTACCTGGACACACAGACCGACATCAAAACCACTGATGGCCATGACTCCCTTGCCATTTAGAGCAGCTGAGTATTACTCCCCAAGTGTTTTTATCTAGAAGGTGAATTATGAGTGGTTGCACCTACTGCCAAAAGTACACTTGCTAACCAGAAGCAGCCATGATGGGGACTGGGACCAGGAACAGAGACATCAAAATCCGAGGCTGACAGAGAGGGAGAGGGAGAAAAGGAGCCAGCTACCAAGAACTTAAGCAACATAGCTCCCAAGGGGCGACAGCACCCAAAAGGAGCGGAGCTCTCCAGAACCAGTTTTCAGTTGTGGAGCTGGGAACCAGCTGTGCTGCTAATACCTAGCTCTGCTAAACCAGACCTCAGCAGCTTCTGCACAGCCCTCTCTATCCCTTTTTTGCACTGCAGAAATGCAGAACGTGCTGAAAGCTTATTTCCCTGAGACTTTTCCTTTGGCAGGACATCAGTGGATTGGCATCTCTTTTAGACATTAGCACCCCGAGTGGGCAGTGAGGAGAAAAAAGAAAAAACCTAGATGTTGCTGTTAAGGAACAATTTTGCCATGTAATACATGTAGACCGGAAATTTCCATGACAGTGAATATTATTAGAACTGATACTTGACCATCTTGCACTGGAAAATTATTTCCAGGTTATTTCTGAGTGGCCTTGTGTTAACACAGATATGAGACACCGAGCCTGACCTTAATTTATTAAAAAATCCACAGGCAAGCATAGGAACTACTAGAAATACCTTATGGTGGAAAATATAAAAATATAACACAAATTGGGTTATATATTTCCAGACTGGGTTAACGGAAAGAGGTATCACTTGACTGTTTACATTCGTCAAGATAAATTTACACAGGTTTTATTTAGGCTGTAAGACCCAGCTGGGACATATTTGCTCATTTCAGAAACACTCATTCCATTCACAAGACAAAAGAAAAGGCTTAGGTTTGAATTGACCCTCCCCCACTTCTCCACAAGGAAAACAATAAAAAAAATCCCACAACCATGCTAAGTTCTTCAGCAGAAAAAATTCATATATTGGCAGAGGCTTGGCACTCTTGAGGGATTTTTCAAAGTAGCCTTGAACATACAGTTCTATATGCTTTACATAAAAAAAAATTTGCTTTAAAAAATCCTACCAGTGACTAATTCTTTCTGGCATCTGAGATACTACTGATAAGGCCTGCTTGGGTGCTTGGGAAAGTACATATTTAGAGGAAATTTTGAGGTCTGTCTCTTTCGAAACATGAGCACTAAGATAGCTTGTATAGGATATGCTACAAGGCATCTCTAAAAGAAATAGCTGGTTCATTCCAACCTGGGCAGAAGGCAGACAGAATTTCCTTTGGGTTTTTTTGGATTTAAAATAACCCTGTTGTTTAGGGAATGACTGTGAGCTATGAAATGCCTGAACAATATTATATCTTGTCTGTGTTACAGCATCTGCCTTGGCACAGCTACTGCAATATTAAAACTTTTTCTGTATGGTATTTCATATTTTTTGTATACTATGGTACCTCTTCATAGTATTAATGTAAATATTTCAATACTATCTCCAAGCTTAAAGAAAAATCCTCCCTCTCCCTTTGCTTTCCCCTCACAGACATTATGAAGTTTGCTAGAATTCTCGGCAGGGAGAGGGATCCTGCAGTCCTCTTGTAGGGCTTTTTGCTGGTACAGTAAATAGAGTAAAGTTATACATTTCAGGTAGACCAATGGATATAGATAAATTTCTAGCAATGCCTTGCTGGCTGACAGATGGAAGGACAGTCATTATTTCTCATCAAGCATCTCCCATATGTCTCATGGGGTGACACAAAAGTGGGCAAAAATAAGAGATTTGTCATGGAAATGCAAATAGTGGTTGTAAATCAACAGAAACAGCAGAAATATGAAGTAGCACAAAACTCTGAGAGAGTGATAAAGTTAGATTTTCTAGGTAACACCAGAAAACCTTCCAATTCACTGGGTTTTACTGAAAAAAAATGAATAGTGAAATAAGAAATTGGAATTTTAAGTGTATCCATAATTAGATTAAAAGGTCAGAAGTGATCATGAAATATGGTACTAGGAGCAGTCTGATTCTACCAAACCCCAGACTACACAAAGGAAAAAAAAATCAAAAACACAGCTATTGGCTGCAGCCAGACTTCCCTCCCTCATGTAAGGTCACAGCTGCAGTGGTGTTCTGCAATGCCACCATAAGGACTTATGCAAGCCACTCACAATCTTCTTACTCCCAATTCAGACATTTTAGAGAGTCAGTTGGTCCATCTACTTTTATACACCTTCTCACTCAAGATGTATCTACAGTCAGCCACCAGACTACTTGGGAGCAGAAATATCCACAGGTATCCATGCTTAAATTCTTGCATATCTTCAGCACTACCTCAGGCTGAGGTAACAGATGGAAACTAGGCTCTATCTGCAATTCAGAGACTGTAGAAAGTCATTTAAATTCCCTCTGAACTGTTCCTCAGAGGCCGTCAGAGAAACCCAGTTCTCACTGACCAGAGAGGGAGTGCAGCACCTCACAGGCACCTTGAATCAACTTGTTGGGGCTAGAGACCCATTTTTAAATATTACAGTTTCTAAGCTAGGTGTCTGAAGAAGGGAGTCTAAATGCCATCTGCAGACTGTTCAAATTATAGCAGACAAGGAGTCTGTGGATACTTACTCTTCTCAGGGGAATGACCCAGTAATCGTAGCCAAGATTTCTGGAAGTGTGAGGGCTATATGAGTAAGAGAAACAACTGAATGTGACAGACATCTAGAACAACAGAAGTATGCTCAGAGATTTACAGGGCAAAAAATTCACTTTCTTTCCCTCTTCTGGCGGTGAAAAGACAGAAACCCAGCAGTTTTCAACCATCATTTAAAGAGTGGAGTCTTGAACGATGCTTAACTATGTTTCAAGAGAAATTATGAACTATTGGCAGATATTAATAACATGCACAAATGCCTAATAACTAAGAGCAAGTCTGGGGTTGATCTCCATACATTCGAATGTCTAAGATCCACCAGAAAATGCCTCAGGACAAATTAGCCTACCAATTTGGTTCTCACATTAAACTGGACTTCTTGAAAAGTTCCTCTGACCATTAAGAGACGCCTAAAGAGACCTATTGGACTGAACAGGAACCCAGAGCCTTGACTAGATGGAGACTGCAGAGAAGTATGTTTCAATGTTCAACATCCAAATAACTTGGAATTAGATCACAGTTTCTCTTCAAGAGAAGAGCATGGAAAAGTCAGGGTAAGCACTAAACTTTCACATATTTTTACTACCAAGGAGTGCATTGGCCAAGCTTCTGAAACTTCTTCCTCAGGAAAACAAAAAGAAGTCCAATACCTTCTCTGCAGCTTAATTTTCCACCCTAATGGTTATAGGTAGTAGATAGCCTGGGCAATAGGGATGCTTTTAGGGGTTGACGGACACAGAATAACAGGCCTAAGAGACCACAAGAAAGATAAGCATGCCAATATAATTTCAGTTTGCCAACAAATAATGTCTCACACACACATAGTACATAGTAAAAACTAGACTCCCCAGAAACCTGTAGGCCTCTAGAGCTATGCATTAACTGACTTTCTGACACAAGTCACATTTTTCGTTTTTTATTACTCAACATGATCATTTTTAATGTATTAAGTGCCAGGGTCGGTGAAGATACACCATTGGCTTCAATAATTGTTACAGTACTTACCCCAGTGTTTGAATCAACAGAAAAAATATTTTGAGGAAATGATAATGGAATGTATATTTTCAAAGCTTTTCACTTCCAGGTGTTAATACCATTTGTATTATTATTAATATTAGCCTGGCATTTCAGAGACAACTATGGTTTTTGTTCTTTCTTTTTCATTTCAGAAGGCAGTAATCCAGTTCCACAGGAGATGTAATTATCTACACCAAAGCAATGTAGATTATTACACAAGAGAAATCAGTGTGAAGGGACAGCTAGTCCAGTAGGATTTTTTTTTTAATTGAGAAGTTGGAAAGGTCATAGGCACTCCAATCTAATGGAGACTAGCTTTATTTTGTTGGTTTACCTTCACATTCACCTTCTGAGCAAGAATAGAATATTTTGTCCGAGGATAGGAAGGGTAGCTAGTCTGTATGCTTTTTCATTAATCAGGAGCTGCTCTGTATGAACAGCTAAAACAGAAATAAATAAAGCCTATTTCTGTCTGGGCGCACAATCGAGTCAAATGCCAAATACACCATCAAAACACCATTTTTTGGGCTGGCATAATTTCATAAAAATTTACAAAGCAAAGGATGTTAAGTTTCGAAATGTGTTGAACAAAGTAGGAAATGAAAAATTCTTGAATTCAAGTTATAGATGCGTTTTTTTCAATCTGAACTTTCTGAACCTCCATCCCAAAGTAAAGATCTGTTGGAGACAGAGTGATGATGCAAGGAGGGGGCAACAAAGCAACAGAGAGATGTCACTAACACTCTTCAGAAAATCCTTCCAGTTATCAGGTACGAACAGAATAGAAAAAATTAATATTATCATCCGAAATTATTCAAGATTTCATGTTTGCTATTCATGATAAAGCTTACAGAACATGCTATTTATATGCAGGCACTGTTTTTTCTGTTACTGCAAAATAAACAAAATAAAACCTACAAACAAAGAAGTGAAAAGGGAAAGAGAAAAAAGTACATATCTTTTTAACAAAAGAAGTCTTTAAAAAGTTAATCATTCCTTTATATCGCACTCTTCCAAAGTTCAGAAAGAATAGGTTCCTGTATATTTAAAGTGCAGTTTCAGAGTTTGTTCTCCTTTGCTTATGAAATTCCTCTCCCAACAGATTTTCCAGTGGTTCACATGAATTTCAGCTGCAAAACAGCAGGCAAAGGAAGTTTTAGCAAGGACACGAGAGGCCGTGGACAGTGTGCAACTGAATGCTTAGCAAGTTCAAGTTTACTAATGTTCCCCTGCCGTATAGTATGAGCTTTCATTTTAGGTTAGGTAAGGATAATGGCAGACCACCATATGAAGAAGAGGTTGGTTTCCTAGATGATCAAGGAAATTCTTAGCATGAGGAACTTATCAAGTGTCAACATCTTTCAGGTTACTGGCATTGTAGTGTTAACTGTACAAAGGTTGTTCTCACTAGTAGCACCACCAAATTTTACTAGACTTCTGATAAAACTTGGGAAACCATGCCATTGAATATTAACACCTGCTGAGGGAGGATGAAAACTGCAATATGTTAAAAGAAGTAAGCCCTCAGCTCTTAATTTTAGTAGTTGCCCTAGTAGACACTAGAAAGGCCACGAGTGCGATTTATTACAGACCCACAATTATATATGTTAATTGCTTGTATTTGAAAAATATTTTTTACTTATTTTGAGCTTCTGTGTAGCTGACAGCCTAAAAACAAAGACTTGTGTCAAAGAAGACACAAGACACAGCTGCAAACTCAAATACTAGGGTGAAAGACTGAGAATGTTTTAGAGTCCAAGCCATAGTAATTTTGCAAATAAAACTGTATATCAAATTTAGATTTCTGAACGTCTATCTAATTGAAGCCACATCTAAGCTTGCCCTGTCTTACTTACCTTTCCTCTGTTCACTCCACCAGTGTCACTGTATTTTCCAAGTGCCTACCTCCTTGGGAACTTCTTGAGCAACATGACAGTATGAACACATAAATACGAATAAAATTGACTCAGAATTTTTAATGGACTTGCTACTTGGTGTAGTGGGATATAAGTTTGCATGTAGACAGGTACCTTGCAGAGCTGGCGCTTTGCTAGGCCACCACTCATCTCTCACTGCACGGCAAGCACCTTTTTTACCCACAAGCTCAGTGACTTCTTTTGAAAGTTTCATGAGTTGGCTGAGGAATTTCAGGTAACTATACTATCAGTTCAAGATTAGTTTCTAAGGAAGAAATTAATGAGAAGAGCATCTCTAATAACAGCCTCAGGATTTCTCAGGAACTTCATGACTATAAAAAGGAACTAAAGGCTTTAAAAAGTCAGAAGTCTGTGCGGTGCTATTATTCAGAGGTCTCTGTGGGGTTACGCCTTTAAAATTAAAAATTAATTATTAAAATAATTATTTATTTGTAATTATTAACTTAATTATTAATTAATTAAAATACTGCTATTGCCATCTTTCTTTATAAATGAAACCTTTTGTTGCAATGTACCTGCCAATAAAATGACTTACACTGACTTCCTCCATCCTTCAGTGTGGCGGCCAGATGCCTTTGAAATGCAGTTAGCAGAAGGACTCTATATTACGTCGTGTTACAGCCACAGATCACCAGAGCTCTCTGATACTAAGCAAACACAGATACTGGAAATGGTTTTGCCTGTGAAGAGGCATTTCTATTGTGTTGCAAATGGAGACCAGTGATGGAAATACTGTTCTGGCCGTGTCAGGATCTGGGGAAATTGTGTTCCCTCGAACCCAAACCATATGAGGCTTCACAGAACTGCAAAGATGAATCATTCTGTCCTGGCAAGGTGAGAATGTGGAAAGGCTGACGTCCTAGGGAGAGCATATGTGAATCAATCAGCTCTGTGTGGTAAATAACCGTGTACATATATTTACTTTAAGGACCAGAAAATGAATACTAAGGATTGCCTTAATTTTTCATTTCCTTGGGGCCAAGTGCAAAAGCCAAACATCCGGGTTTGGATCTCCAGAAACTATATTTCCTCCTTGATATCAGTGGCACTACTAAGAGTGACTACATACCTTTCTTTTCTTAGTGAAGGTCTACGCCATTGCCACTGCTATCCTGCAGCAAACACCCAGAGGAAGATGAGTAATGTTCACAGAATCACAGAATCACAGAATGGTTTAGGTTGGAAGGGACCTCTGGAGATCATCTAGTCCAACCTCCCTGCTCAAGCAGGGACCTCTAGAGCATATTGCCCAGGATCACATCCAGACGGCTTTTGAATATCTCCAGCGAAGGAGACTCCACTACCTCTCTGGGCAACCTCTTCCAATGCTCAATCACCCTCACAGTGAAGAAGTTTTTTCTCAGGTTTAGGTGGAACTTCCTGTGGTTCAGTTTCTGCCCATTGCCTCTTGTCTTGTTGCTGGGCACCACGGAGAAGAGTCTGGCCCCATGACACTCCCCCTTCAGATACTTGTACACGTTGATGAGATCACCTCTCAATCTTCTCTTCTCCAGGCTGAACAGGCCCAGCTCTTGCAGTCTTTCTTCATAGGAGAGGTGCTCCAGCCCTCTAATCATCTTGGTAGCCCTCTGCTGGACTCTCTCCAGGAGTGCTATGTCTCTCTTGTACTGGGGAGCCCAGAACTGGACACAGTAGTCCAGGTGAGGCCTCCTCGGGGCTGAGTAGAGGGGCAGGATCACCTCCCTCAACCTGCTGGCAACACTCTGCCTAATGCACCCCAGGATCCCATTGGCCTTCTTGGCCACAAGGGCACACTGCTGGCTCATGTTTAACTTGTCCACCAGCACTCCCAGGTCCTTCTCGGCAGAGCTACTTTCCAGCAGGTCAACCCCCAGCCTGTACTGATGCATGGGATTATTCCTGCCTAGGTGCAGGACCTTGCACTTGCCTTTGTTGAACTTCATGAGGTTCCTCTCCGCCCAGCTCTCCAGCCTGTCCAGGTCCCTCTGAATGGCAGCACAGCCCTCTGGTGTGTCAGCCACTCCCCCTAGTTTAGTATCATCAGCAAACTTGCTGAGGGTGCACTCTTGTCCCTTCCTCCAGGTCATTGATGAATATATTGAACAAGACTGGACCCAGGACTGACCCCTGGGGGACACCACTAGCTACAGGCCTCCAGCTTGACTCTGCGCCATTCACCACAACCCTCTGAGCTCGGCCATCCAACCGGTTCTCAATCCACCTCACTGTCCACTCATCTAACTCACACTTCCTGAGCTTACCTAGGAGATGTGATGGGAGAAAGTGTCAAAAGCCTTGCTATGTCTTTCACGATTTTATATAAGAGAGCCTGGGGTCTGCATAAGATGAATATTCTGATTAGGCCGAGTTTATGTGATGTTTTTGAGAGTCTGGGGCCTCTATATGTGTTTGCAAAGGAAAGATGCTGTGCACATGAGCAGTGGTCTGGCTATCTGCTCCACATGTGATATCAAATCTTGGGCATACGTACAAGCACACAGTTGTGAGCCACGTGTGCAGTAGGTCCAACAGCTTCTGGCTCCTGGGTTTTGAGGGTCTTTTTATACAAGGGACTGAGGCAATGAGCCTGTCACCTCTGTTCTCTGACAACACTGGGGCATTCATCCCTGCCCCCAGCACAGCTCTTCTCATGTTACCAGAAACCCCTCCGCTGTTTGAAATGTGCCATGAAAATAAGGGCAGCACTGCCAGGAAAGAGCTCCTCTGAATGACTGCTCCGACTGCTGAGCTGGCTAGTTATTTACAGCTCTCACCACAAACAAGCACTCTTATAGGGTTTTAATTTTAGATCCTAATTTTCAGATTGTAGAGCTTGTATTTCTTTAGGCAAAGCACACCTGAAGAGCCAATTTGACTTGGATAGCTCCTTGTCCACGCTGCAGTTTGCCAGCTGGGCTAGTCTGCTCAGAGCACAGCAAGCTGCACACCCCCATCCCACCCCACCTCTGCCACACATGGATGCTCCCAGGCCAGAAAAACCCAGGCATAGCGCAACTCTGCTGGCGAGAGCACGTCTGCACTGGCTCAGTTCACCTCATCCAAGAAGGTAACGCAAGCAGAGGTCTCTCTTTCAGCTTACGGTCACCTGCACCGGGAAATTGCTCACTAGCTCAAGTGTCAGACCCTTATAGTGTTGACCTAGGCTTGTTTTATCTATCTCAACTTTTGTTTAACTTCACATTCTTTCTTTATTTTATCTGTAAACTGCTTGGAGGAAGGAATTTATCTGGCTAAAGTATAGCATGAGGACTTTGATTTCAGCTAGAAGCTCTAAACTTTAACTTTGTAGAGGCCACGTAAGTTATACAGTTACAGGCTATGTGAACACACATGCATGTATGTAACTGTGTATATAATACATACATATATATACACATATATGTATATATACATATGTTTATATATAAAAATATACATGTACATATACACACATTTGTAAATACACTTGTAATATATACATATTTTTGACATGATATATGTACACACGAAAAATTTTACCTAGCTTTAGACAGCTAAATCTCGGCTTATCACCCTTAACTGCCTTCATGAGCAATGGAGAGAAATAAGAAATGCTCCAGTCGTAAGAAATAAGAATCATAAGAAATGCTCCAATCCCAGCAGTGTTACACTATGGTCCGTCTTATGCTAATACCACATCTCCAAAACAGAAGCAGTCTGGAGAGAGGGAAAGTAGAATGCAATGAATCATATTCAATCTTTATCGAAATTGAAGCAGCCACAAGACTTTTCAGTTATGATGTTGCACCTTCACTGAATATGCTCCACTTCAAAATTCATCGCAGCGGACTGCCACTAACACTACATAGGGCTACTGGTTCAGTGCTCACACAAGGTGTATTAATTTCCTGCACGCTGGAGATGTTAGTGTGAAAAAACTTTCTATAGAAAAAGTGCTATGTGCATTTGGTTTCACAGAGTAAAAATGGTCAGACAAATCAGTTTTTGTGTTAGTTGCTTCATCAGTGCTCTGTGTATCTTAAAAAGGCGTTTGCTTAGCTACGTTGTCAACAAAGGATATTTCCAAGAAGCCTTGAGCTAGAGGTTTCCACAGGGAAGAGTTAGGGCTTAGGGAAGTACCGTGAGATGCAAAGAAGCTCTGAGGAAGTCTGATTTGCAGATTGGCATAAGGTAGGAGACGGGAAGGAGGAAAGAGAGAAAACTGCAGCTATAGTAGCCAAACGCTGAGATGGCAGATCATGGTGGGGGTAGAGGGGGCACGGGCACACATTTCTGCCGGCTGGCTCTGCTGCAAGGATGGGAGCCTCCCGCAGCTGCCAACAGTGCCATGGGGGTGGCAGTGCCCAGAAACACTGCGCTGGCTCCTGGGTGCCCACAGGCAAGCGCCACGGCAGCGAGGGCGCACGATGTTGTACGACTGAGCAACTGGGATAATCAGCAAAATGTGCAAGAGAGATGATCTGCAGAGAAGTGTTTGCCAGTATGTTTCAGACTGCAGAGTGTCTTTTGGATCCTCGGGGTATTAGTGAAGTAAGTGTCCAGACCTTGCTTTAGCAAATGACCCAAAATAGATCCGGCCTGGCAGACTCAGCAGCCCTGAAACTCATTGCAATTTGGATTCTAGATAGTTAACTCCATTCTTAAAACAAAGGAATGGGGTGAAAAGGGCTCAATGCTAGCTAGATATTTCATTAGATATCAAGCTTTCACCTATCTCATTAGAATGAAGACTAATTGGTTACCAGGAGCCCAAAGCCAAAAGGCCAGAGTTGCCACAGAGGGCTGAGCCAGTGTGAGATATGTAGTCTACTCACTGCTGAGAACCGTGCTGATGCTACAGACCATCTGGGGTTTGTGGGTAGGACTGAGTTTTAATTCAGAAGGTTATGGAGAGGTCATGAGTTAAAACACACACACATATATATATAACACCCTCCCAAATGAGACCAAAGGCAAAGGGAGCAAAGTGAAAGGCAGAGAGTCACCAACATCCAGGAACCGAACTCTGAGGAGACTGTTCAGCCCTGGGGATCATGTTTCATCATCAACCTAAATGTCAAATATTTTAGTCAGAAAAACATACTTGCACTGAGTTACCTAATATTTCCTTTGGGGAAGCAATTTTAAACGAGTTTTGAATTATCTCATGACAACCAGAACTTTTTTTGGAAAACTAACAGAGAAACTTAGCACTCTAATCCTTTCTAGATTCTTTTACCATGCATCCCTGTGTTTAATGAAATTTAGCACTGATATAGTTGATTACTGCTTTGCAAGTATCTCATTACAGCTTTGGCAGATAGACCTGCAACAGCTAATAGTTTGGTTCGTTCTTTCTCTTTCCCTTTCCTCTTCTTCCCCCTCCCTGCCAAAAAAATCAGTAAACAGGATTATTCAACTTTATTTATAAAATATACCCTGCAAACACTGAGATATTTTCTATCCAGCTGCTCCAAGTAAGTGAAGATTTGCTTCTTAGCATTGAGCAGCGCCATTATAAAAGAACACCTAACTCTTTCCACTTAATGTGGAAAAAGGGGCTATCAAGACTGTGAGAGTTTCCTGTATCAATAAAACCTTCCAGAGGGCCTGGTAGATCTTTGTTAACGTTTTTCTAGTACAAGTGAGAAAAAAAGTGACTTCCCATTTGTACCGCGCTGAAGCTGCGGGTGGCAGTGGGTGGGCAGGCAGGCTCGTTTCCAAGGGCCACGTGCCCACTCACATTACAGGGCTTGCTTCCTGCTTCACACACCAGCAAGGTGAGGAAGGCAGAAGAGGAAATTGAAGTCCTCCCTCTTTCCCTTCCTTTGCCTCCCACAAGCCAGGGCAGGCAAGCATCAGGGCAGAGCAACGCAGGCCCAGGAGGGCCAGCTGCGGCTGCGAACAGCCATCCTGGCAGTGTGCTTTGCTGGCACCTCCTTACATCCACCTGTAATGGTTCATGAGCCAGGGCTGAGCCCCAAAAGAGCAGGGTAGAAATTATTCGGGTAGCCCTGATATGCAGAAAGCAGCTGCAAAAGGATGCTCTAGAGACACTTCAAAGCTGCCCACGCAATGCTCATGCTGGCACCCTGATGTTTTAAATCCCTGTGTGTGCCCCCACACCCCTACACAGTTTTCTCCCAAGCTTCATATTCTGTCCTACACCTTTAAGAGAGGGGCAAGGAACCTCATCCCAAAAGGATGGGGAAGAAAGAAAGACACAATTAAAATATAACTTCAATATATATGTGACATCTACCAGGCACTCGTTTTTGCTGGTTTCAGTTACAGTGTATAATGACATAGGTTCCACATTTGTTAAAAAGAAAAAAATAACCTGTTTTTCTAGATAGAATTAGCCATGAGCTTAAATTACATAATAGAAGAGTTTGAAACTTAGGCTATGTTTGTGAAGCAAAAAATAAATCTTCTGGAAAGGTCTGCAAAACCTCACACCACCAGGTTCACCCATCTCTAATTGAAACCTTTCCCCTAGCTCCATGAGGGAAAAATTACGTGTCCTAGAAATGTTTTCCCTCCCGCTGGTTGGTAAGTCGATTGCCTTCCTGCCTCAGGCAGCTTTTGGATTATATCCACTGTCAAACAAAGAAGTTTGCTTTGCACCAAAGTTTGACCATTCGTATTCTTCAAGCGGTCTAAACCTTTTCTCATCTGGAGTTTTTCCATTTTGTTCTGTAACGCTGAAAGCTTTTTTTTTCCTTCCCTCTGTACCGTATGTCACGCTGGAATCAAGATGCCAATACTGCAAAGACAATTTGACCGACGTTAAATAAATGCTGATGTAGGGAATTTCTAGTTTAGCGACATCAATTAGGGCATGATTCACACATGAAGGGATTGATTTCACTAGACTTTAGTGGACTAAGCCTGCAAATAAAATCCTCTCCATTCATAGTAGGGATAGGAGCTTGCTTTTTTTTAAGTTTTTCTTGCTCCTCTTTAAGCAATTCTAAAAACTTCCTTAAAATTAGCCAAAATTATTCCTGCATTGGAAATACAAAGCATTACCTTTGAAAAAAAACTAACTGAAAGGTCCTCTCAGGGAAAGAAAGCATCCTAACTTGCCTATTGTTAAAACACTAGCTGTATTTATTTAAAATGATTAATTAAATATATTCTGTGAATATATTTGAGTATAGTTTATTTTTCCTATGCCTATCTGTTCAAGGCTTGATAGAACTTGCACACGCTCATAACTATTTTTGCAAGCGTTACCCCAAGAGAACTAACACCACAAATAAAATTCTTAATTTAATTTTCAGCTTGAAGCCTCCCATTTGAATGAAACAGACTCCATACACAAAAGCAAACCAAGAGCAAGCACGAGACTGTGGGGAAAGGCAAATGGAAAACACTTGGCATGTCCTGCTAGTGGGATCCTACAGCAGTGGCAATAGCCATGGACTGAGGCTTTGAAGTTGAAGGAGGGAAGATTTGTAAGAAGCCTTAAAGAAGCATGTTTAGGTGTTCATTGAGCTATACTACTCAACTTCTGGAGCGTGTCTGTAAAGAGCTGCTTTAGGAGGAAGCTAGCTTACAGCTGGCTACAAACAACATCCTTCCATTTTATTGCCTGGCAGAGACACCATAAAACAGCATTCTGGCCAGTTCATGTTCATCTATCACTGTTTTTAGCTCTACAGAGCCTAAGCCTGCAACCTCTACCTCAACGCATCATCTTCATTCCCATCACCTTTAAACAGGCCACGTGCAACCACGTGCAGGGTACAGACAGAAATCAGCCTGCCGATGGCTGCCAGAGACGTCAGCCTCGGGGCCTGTGGTGCAGGACGTCCCCGTGCAGGACATCGAGGCGTTCCCGCACACGTACCAGCACCGAGGAGGTGCCGGGCACATGCCGTGCCTCCTTCCCTTGGTCCCCACCCAAGAAGCTGGAATGGGGCGTTCAGGTGGAGCCGGGTTCCTGGGAGAGTGCTGGAGGCAGGCTTCCCAGAGGAATAAGGCACACCAGACATTTTTCCTTCAGCGAGCCAGGTGGAGCAGCAAGAATGCCCTGGCCCGTGCAGTCAGGCAGGCGAGAACGCCCTCCCCGACGCATGTCCCAGGGGGGCAGACAGCAGGACACCACCACGCATCCGCACAGCGCCCTGGTTTTATTTGCCTAGCCGGGAAAAACCAAGGCAAACGCTTGTTTCTGAGGAAGATGTGATAGTTGGGCATAAGTGAGGTAAATGCAGTTTTGCTGCTAATGGATCAGCAGGGGAGCTGCAGGGAGGTGTTTTCACCTCCGCTTTGCCTTTGATGAAATCGCAGCTGTGAAGGCAATGCTCTGGCTAATTTATAATCTGCAGATACTGTGGAAATATAGATTTACTCCCATCACTCTTGTATTTAGTAAGTTAATAAGTTTCTGCGGAAGGTAATGTAATAACAATGAGAGTTTATCTTCCTGAACTCACCCTCCTCCTTTCAAGTTCTAACAAAGCAGCAGCATTTCTTTTTATCTTCATTCATTTCAAGCACTGCCTCTGGTAAAGAAGGAATACTTCCTTATTAAACTCTCAGAAACCCAAGAAGGCATATGCTGCCATTTGCAACGAATTATGTTATTTTGCAAATGGGTAAGATTGGTACCAATGGTTTAAACTAACTAACTCAGCCCAAACTCCAATGATGCCTAAAGAGTCCAGAGAGCTGAAAAGAACATGAAGAAGGAAAGAGGCCATCACTCATTTTCTGTTCCATTCCGAAAGCAGTGACCTGCAAGTTTCTCTTTTGCTTGGCTAAGGCCAGGGCATCACTCCCAGTTAAAACATAAATGCAGTGATTTCACTTAGATACATTTGATTTATAAATGCATATCAAGCTAGTGCTATAAGCTTTTCTTGATTTGTTGGTGAGTTTATTCCATTTTATTTGGACCTTAACTCAGACAACGAGAATCTGTCTCGGTGCTGAACTGAGGATGTGCCTATTAGGAGGCATGAACTCCCAATTGTTAAATAGATTCTGGCACTTCCTCCACACTTAGGAGGAAACTTTCTGGTTTAGAGGAATTATTTACTCCTTGAATATTAGCCTCAATTTCGATTCACAGTTCATAGGGTTTTTCTCTTTTTTCAGTGTCTCACCTGCTACTATGTTATACAACCCATAATCCAATCAGAAATTTTCATGTCACAGGAACGTGGCATTTCAGAGATCCCTGTTTCAGTACCTGACTCTTACAGTACAATGTATTTCCATCTTTGCTCCGTTTTTATCTTCTCATTCCACCAGGTAGAACAATTATTAAATTATAATGAGCCCATATTCAAAGTCTATTATTAATAAAACAGTAAAGTATTTTCTGGCCAGGGCATATGTATTTGTCACTGGTCAGGGAAGAGTGAAAATAAGTTCTCCAAATATACCACTGGGCAGAGAGAGAAAGGCAAAGAAAAGTGCCATCGTGATCAAGAAAAGCTAATGTGAACATCATTTATTATGTAGTTGCCTAGATAGGTTTCCTGCGTAAATATTTATCTGCATACTACCAGTAAGAAGAATTCTTATTAGAAAAAAACATTCAGCATGAGTATCTTTGTATCAACTCTTTGTGATGGAAATCAGTTTAATCATTTGTCTTTACAGGCTTTCTTACACATCACCTCAGTGTTCTTCACAGAGAGATTTAAGGCCAAAAGATAACTTAACACAGATTAGAGAGAGGGAGCCATGGACATCTATGCTGCTCAAATTACAGACTCGGGTGACAGCATAGGCTGGACAGGCAGGCTGCCAGCAGTAGTACATGGACTCAGAAGTCTGGTCCAGCCCTCAGCCACACACACGCTCCCCAGCCTCTTCAGTGGCCAGTGATGTGGTGCAAGAACAGGGACCTGTGGGCTCCACCGTATGGAGATGCACTATGGGCACCTCTGTACAGACAGATCCTTGTTAGTTCTGCTCATGCTCTATGCCAGCAGATCACAGCCTCGGTCCCCTGCAGGAGCTGTTTGGCCACATGAGCAACAAGCAAACGTATCCCGCTGAGTGGCTCACCCAGCCTCCAAGCCGTGTAGGCGTTCCTCGAGATAGAGGAGGAAGAAAGATGCAATATGATCTTACCATAGTTAAATAACCTGAAACTAATGAAAAGAGAGGGGAGATGAGAAGTATAAACATAGCTGGATGGATATACATGAAACGAAAATAGCATATGACACGGTTTGGCAGTGTTGTGGTTTAAGAGCCATGTTCTGATCTATGTTTCTGTAAGGCATCTCAATGACTTGCACTATCGTTGGTAATAAGAAGAAAGTCCAAGGGAATAAAACAAAGGTAAACGATGAAATAATAAGGTTAATGGGAAGATGATTCGTGCTTTAGGATTTTTTTTTTTGCCTTCAAAGCTGGTCCTTAACAAGGCTGGATGAAGCTCTGGAAATCCTACTGTAGACAACAACAGCGATAGTGCACTAAACACTGTTTCTTCTCTGCTTCTATGAGAGGGCTGCATGAATCTGTGTAAGGAGGGGGAGATCATCACTGCCCTGTTACTGCATTTATAGAGGTCCCCAAATAGAGGGATTTGTGAGTGAACACTGGTGAATATGGCAAGTCTGCTCTGCTTTAAAATTATAAGGTCATAAACCTTATATGTTTCTGTTCAAGAGCGCTGAGATGACTTCTACTTTATTGATCTATTTTTCAGATCTATTTTATTAGGGCTATTTATTAGATTTATGAGTGCTATCTGATTAGAGCCTCTGGACACTGCCATGCAGAGCTTATATTTTATCAAGCAGAGCGATGATAAGATACACCAAGGAAATCAGGTGATAGATAGAAAACAATTTCTCAGTAATACGGTTGTTTTCCATTTGTGAGAGTTTCCCCCATTTTGGAAGGGATGAGCAGAGAAGGAATTTTCTGTAGATTGGGGTACAAAAAACATAGTAAACGTCAAGCAGTTTTTCTCAAATTTTCTGAGGGTGTGACATCACCTCCCTTTTTAGTTCATCCTCTTCTGGCTCAGATGCCTTCCCGTTAACCTTCTTTAGTCCCTTTGCTCCCCCCGAGTTGGCAGAATCTCCACCCCTCTAGCTTGGGAAAGGAAGAACAGGCTGTCATTACTGGATGCAAATATAAGCATTCATTTCCTCACCCATGGAAGTACCTAGCTGCTGCCAACTAGCTCTACGTCTTCCAATATTTTGTGGTCTCCTTTGAATCTTTTCATGACCTCCTTTGAATCTTTTCCTGACTCCCTACCAATTGTGACCCCAGTTACAGAAATGCTGATCTTGAATGAAGATAGTATAAAGCAAAGGGGCACAGATACGAGCAGGAATGAAGCATACGACTTGGCAGAATGGAGCAAGCTGAAAGGCACAGGTGGCAGCACAAGTCGAAGTGCTCACAAGTGCCAGCAGCTCCCTGTGAAGAGTATCCGGGCACAGAGGGCATTGTCAGGCAATGCCACAGCCTAATTTGCAGAAGAACTCCAAGAAGTAGCATGACTAACTGGGCAGTGAGAGTTATGCTTTCACAGAGCCGTAGGGAGGTCTACAGCAAGTTTATAAGGAGGTCAGATTCATAAAGAGATTAACGCCTGGAAAAATGCATTGAAACAGTTCCTTGCTAGACTAGAAAGCTGGACATATCATCTATTCATTGGCCTTATCCTGAGAGGTTTCATTCTTTTGCCTCTAATATAGCATTGAGTTAGAGATCCCATTAATAATAATAATAGAAAATAAAATATTGAAAAGATATTGCTTTTTGCGTGTGGTAAGACTTCTGCAATGTCATAATAATTTATTATTTGCAGGTAGCTGTCACAGGACCTATTAAAACAAGACAGTCTGTGAGCTGAAAGAAAGCTATTTAAGGTGTTGTATTTGCAATGAGTGCCTTTTCACTTGTGTGGTAGTGTTTCTGCTCCTTGTTTAGATTTTTTTATAGAGAACAGCATGGCCTTAATGGCAAATAAAACAGTAATCGTTTTGGTACACTCCCATATAAATAGTTCTTTTGTTAGGAAGTTGTTACTGCAACTTTGCAATCTTTATCAGATTAAAGTAGCCATATGGACATTAAGAAAAATATATAGGTCACAGAAAGGTAACCTTTTGTACCCAATGTTTTTCCTAACTCACACATTTTTGATAGAGAAAAAGTAGGAAGGGACAGTCTCAAATAACTGGAGCTGGCTATTGAACAGATGTGTTTCATAAACCGAAAGAAATTGTGCAACGTTTTTCCTAGCGTTGGACTAGGGACACTGATCCAACAAGCACAGGAATCTTTCCATTTAGCAGGTAGGGAAGGAGTGCTGGCTACATATGTCATCTTTTTGCCACAAAAAATATTTGCTTTGAATTATTAGGCAAGAGAGAACTTTGGAGGATCTTTGAAGAGGCATATGTGAAGTTTTGGAATGGTTGCCAGGACACTTTCTAATGCATGGCCACAAAACTGAAGACTTAGCAAGGAAATTCTCCTAAGTTGGCATACTTTCTCCTTGTTTTCTCTGCTTTGTAACTGATGTACTGTTCTCTTACAGGTGGCACTGTGCCATAACCTCCTCTGCTTCTGACATGTTCTTGCATCTTGAACCTAGTCTGAATATTTGGTCTCTGATTTTGTAATGCTATGGGGACTGCTAAAGGAAAAACAAACTCTCTAATTAGGAGATTTTCCAGCTGGAGAGAGCAAAGTTCCAAACTATATATTAAAGGAAGGAAGAACTTCCCCAAATGTCAGTGACTGCAGTGATAGGTCACACATTCTGCAAGGATTGTATCTTTAAGCTTTTAAATGGAGCCATTATAAATTTGAAGCTTTTACGCTGACTGTTCTGTAATGTGCAGAATGCTTTGTAATCCTTGCTAGTAAAAGCACTATAGTCTCACTTTACGTATTTTTCATCTTTAAATCATCAAACTACTTAGACTGCGCTTAAGGGTTATTATCTCGGTTTATTATGACAACTATGATGAAGAGAGGCTAGGTTGCTTATTGAAGGGCACAGAGCAGTAAGTGAGAAAGTCAGGAGTACTGACAACTGACTACCTATGCTGCGCTTCCTATGGTGTATTTTTGCGGCCACTGAACAGCTCTTTTTCTTCCCAGGAGATCACTGCATTTCAGCAGGCGTTCTACAAAGAAAAGGATTTGGCAGCATGACACATTGCTGGCTTTTCTGCATACACTGAATAAAAACACACATGTATATGGGATGGACAAGTAAAAGACATACCAATACATAAATTTAAAGGAACAGTGTTATTTCAAATTTAATTTCTATTTGTTTGCTGATGCGTTGGCTGGTCCTTTTTGTGAAATTAATCTGGATACCGTAGCTGAAGTCATTATTGCTTATTTATTTTGAACTCTCAACAATAGCTTAGGAGGGCTTCTGCCTTGACATTTTGGCCCCTGTGAGCTGATTGACAGATCACTGCAATCTTTGTGTTGAACCAGCTGAGCCAGCAGTGTGCCAGCAGAAGTCATGGTGGTGACACCTTTGATGGCAAGTCTAGGGAGGGGACAAGATGGCAAGTTCTGGGAAGGGGACAGGGCACACCTGCAGCTAGGACAACAGCACATCACAACTCTGGGAGTCTGGGTGCTGAGTCTCCCGTGGACATGAATACTGAAACCCAAAGACGTGAGGAGGCAGAGCTGTGAAGCAGCTAAGAGAATAACAGCAGTGCAGTGCGGCTAAAGTGAGGAGGGATTGCCTAGGCAGAGGGTGGGCCACAGCACAAAGAAATAAATGCGTCATTGGAGGAACAGTTGCCCCACCAGAAACGCTTACCGTTTGCCGTACTTTCCTCTGCCATCAGAGCCATCACTAAATCTGCGCTTACTGCAGATTGGACTTGAACAGAAATCCCATCCAAACTGGAGAGGTGAGGAGGGTAGACGGTTGCTGGCCTGATGTGGAGAAGAAGCTCGTAGAGAGGCAATATTGCATTTAATGTATCTTTGTATTGAATCTGAAGATTCAGAAAGCCTGAATCCATCTATCTGTTTGATACTGCCATTGCTGTGACTTAGGCTGCCCAAAGAAAATGCAATCACAAATCTGAGATTTTACTCAATCCTTTCAATCATATCATGGCTGAGAACAAAGCTATTTAACAGAAGAAAGCTGTTTAGTTAAAAGTGCTATTATTACATTATATGTGAATACACCCCTCACATGCTGTTATTAGAAGATTCTCTTCAGATTCTGACCTCAGGAAACATTTAGTCTAATCTCGTCCTTTGAGTGCTAACCAGCTTTCAGAAATACATGCCAAATCTGTAATGGCAGAATGAACAAATAGAGGCGTATTCCAGCTGATATTAGTTAGGTTACAACAATTTCTAGTGTTGCAAGGATTCACCCCTCCCAAATTACAAATAGAAGATCTGAACCAAATGTATCCCTAACTGCACTGTCCTTCAGATACTGTTAATATGTTGAATTCAGAAGAGGACTGCAAAATAACTTGATCTCTAGAAAAATCTATCTTAACAGAAAGACAGATAAGTAAAATGGATTGAGCTTGTTAAAAGAAAAGATCAGAAGGTATTTCAACATGATACACAGGTAACTGCACAGGCAAGATATTTCTTACAGATGGTTGTTTACTCCTGCAGCGGCAGAGCAAGATTCGGGGGCTGGAGGCAAAAGCTAGAGAGTGGCTGGCTGCTCCCTCTTCCCATCACAGAGTCTCCACAGTTCCCACAAGGATCAGTCTGTGGGGGTATGTTTGCAGGCATCCCCATTGCACCATACCCACCACGCTGCAGGGTGACTGAAGACAGGGCGTGGGAACCTCAGGAGCATTTGGTTCTTATAGCGCTGCCAAGGGCCTCCTAAAGCTTGGATGCTCCTTGCTCTGGAGTGTCCTGAGGACCCCACCACATATTCCCGAGGAACCATGGCATGGCTGTCCTCACACATTTTCATGCCATACTTGGCAAAAATGACACACTTCTGGATTTTTACAGTATGTGATTGTTCTTGTGGCCCTGATCTGCTTCTCTCATAAACGTTACTCTTGTCCCTCCCCTTGTCTTTCCCCTACACTTCCATATAGTATTACCTTCCCTGATCGGTGCCTGGGAGAGAGGTATCTGTGCATATCAGCATAAGAAGCTGGTAGCATTTTACAGGAAATGAGAGAGGAATCACAGCAGTAAAACGCAATTCTTCCCGCCACTGCTGAGAGGAAGCCAGGATAAAGGGAGTTTGGGGCTGTTTGCCTGTTTTCATGTAAAGAGCTCTTTATAATGCAGTAAGTCACGGTACTGGGTTGTCGGCTCAGTCTCTGCTAATGACTGTAATGGCATGGAGGGGAGGAGACTGTCTCAAGAGAGGAAGAAGAGAGTTTGAGGAGGAGAGGAGGAAACTATCTGAAAGAGAGGGGAAAATTAGAAAAGAGAGGAGTGAGAGAAGAGCTGAAAATATCAAGCAGAGGTACAGCTGCTAAAAGTTATAGCACCTGCCGGAAGCACTCTCGTATATGTGTGTGTAGTTGGCTAAAGGCCTCCAACCCAAGGATAATCTGTATTCCACAACGCCTGTGGAAGCTGTGTTTGTTAATGGAGGTCACAGATAACACATCTGCAGAGGAGAGGCATTGAAAAGTAGCTACCATCATACCATAAAGGATGGTGACATGACACGGCACAGGTTTGTCCCATTTACCTTCTGAAATGCATGGCTGAAACGCTTTCTGAAACCAAGCCTGGTGTTCGTGAGCACTTGTAGGACTTGCTAAGGTGCTGGAGTACCCTATGGGAGCTCTCAAGAAGAGGAGATGGAAATGTGTCAGGTCTCCTGCCCCGAGACACAGTGCTTCCTGAACATTATGATACTGTCCTGGACATTTTGGATAGCAGCCAGATTATGTCAATCTTCACAACAACAATGACAAGAGCAGATGTGCTGACACCAAATTGCTGTGCTGCAGATTTACAGGGATCTGGTATATTCAGCTTCTAGAGGACATCAGCTAGCTACTTCTGTATCAGCATAGGGTTCCAAGATCAGGCTTACTGCTGCTGTACAGTTGCTCTCAGCTCTTGGCATGGGATGTAGAGGTTGCCTTTCATTTCCTGAAATAAAGATTGCTTGTCGCATATCAGCAATATCATGCAATTTTACCAGTAGGTGTTAATGATGCACACTTAAAATTGATGAACTGCAGTAGCTGCAAGCTCTGTTACGGCACTCTCCAGTAGCTTACCCACATCCTTGACATACTACTAGTACTGCCCAGTATGGCACAACCTCTGTGATAAGTGAGATACCAGGTGTCATAACATTAGCAGCCTGCTAATCCTCAGTGGACCTCTCCCTTTCCCTTCCTGCTTGAGCCTTACAAATCATCGCAGTAAACTGCTCCAGCAAGGTGAGGGTGGATATGAAGGGGGATGACAGATGGGACATCCTATGCAGAACTGCAGCAGATCGTGGTGTCTAGCATGACGTGGATGTGCTAGTGACTGGACCACTGAGAAGGAAGAGAAGGCAGCTTGCAATGCACAGTGGGCAGGCTGTCATGACCCAGGGTGCTTTGTTGATTGCTGATGTTTTGGGAATACTTCTCAGGTACCCTACAAAACCTGCAGGTGGTAGGGTGCAGGTAGGCTGCAGAGCCGCCATAGGGAGTAATCGAACAGAGCGATGTAGACATAAGCATTAGGGACTGACTTCCACCACCTTTTAAAGTAGTTATCTGTAAGGTATCTAAACCTGAAGAAATACGTCCCCTTGTAGTCACTGACGAGAAACAGGCAACTTTAGAGCACGATCCATCTCCCTATTTCAGATATCCATTTTAGGATAAGATGAAATGAATGCCTAGGAAAGGTCTTTTTCTCAACATTGCTATGAAGACATTCTAAAAGCCTAGCTCAAATGTAGGTTTCTCATTACAGGCATTTACATGATCAGACAAATTCCAGACAGCCAGTCAGATTACATATATGTTTTGAGATCTAAAATAATGAGGGTCTTTGACTACTGAAGAAATTACTGAGGACTATTCCGCATCATGACAGATCTCTAATTTAAGTTTAACGTCTTTCTAATAAGAAATCTTGTCTTAATCAAAAGCAATGCAAAAAATTAGCAACTGCTGGATTAAATTATCTGGTCTATATTTTGCTAGAAGTCAGGTCTTATCACCTTTCCCACAGTTTCCATCTTGTACCTCTACCACAAGCCCATAAAAAATGTTCACTTACCAGGCCCTATTCAGGCATTATTCCTTTATCACTATGTGACAGTCTTTCATCATCTCTTCCTTCAAAAGACATCTTTTACCTCAGGGCCAAGAATCCTAATTCACTACAATATAGCACAACACTCGGCTTTTCTGCTGATCGCCCGGTTAATACTTAATTTGAATGGATTACATAAAATATTTCCTAAATACTGTTAAAATTCTCACACAATTTTCCAAAGAAGATAAGAAAATTGACATGTTTTCATAAAATTATTCATGAATCTAGCTGATCTACCTGCACCATATTCCATTAATAAAACCATCATAAAGTGCTCTCCTACCTAGCTTTACAATGTTATCATTGTGGTTTAATGCATTCATGCAGCAGCGAGACAGGCATTTTAATTTTATTTCCATTTTAACATGAAAGCTTGACTCAAGAATGTACTGCTTCCGCTCTTTCTTCAGTATCGTATATTGCCCACTAGTCTTATCAGCCAATAAAAGACACTTGAGCTGATATTGCGAAGTGCCTCATATACGAGACAGCATTTAAAAAAACCCTCTTTCATGTGGTTCTCAGCAGTACTTCATATGCAAAGAGCTTGAGCTGACCCTTGACACTGTTGCTGCAGGAAGGAAAAGGTGTTCTCGCTCGCAGAGGCTTCAAGTTTTCACTGCAGATGGGATTATCCTTTCCTGCTGCATTTGTACATCATCTAGCATAGCAGAAGCCTATTTAGGGACAAGGTAGTGATACCAGGTAATCATATTTTGGAGTGAGCAAGGCAGCTCTGCCAGAGTTATCGTCAATTTACACAGCTATACCACAGTATGTCTTCCTGTAAGCCTACATAGAAGAGGCAGGATTATCGGCAGGAAATGGGACCTGTAGGGGTTTCTGCAGATTTCTGAGTTTCTCCACAAAAGAAAAAAAAATTATTAATAAAGTGTTGGTGAAGTATCTTCCAAGCAGAACTTCCATTTTATAAATTCAGTGATGAGAGATGGATGCCTGAATCAAAGAAGCAACCTAGGCTTGTCCACTAACCTGGACTTGGGCTTGACATATCCTCTCTTTCTATCTGGAAACTGTCCAGAAGAAAAAGGAGTAAGGTGATCGTTCACCTGGGACTTGCAGGTAGCTAGAAGCCTGTTTGAGCTGCAGTGGCGCTGGGCTGCCTGACATCCAGGGAGCCAAACTAATATCCCTATGCATATTCTGTCAATACAGATGTAGACGCTGGGTGCTACCACAGCTAGTTTTTAGACCGTGGGTTCCCACCATGAATCTGGAAGCGTCGTTCACTGTTCAGGTCCCCCATGTAATGTATTGGGGCATTACAGGTCGGCCATCCAGCAGGCCTGCTTTCTGTGTAGTTAATGGAAATACTGGGTGCTGGGATCCCTCTGAACTCACATCCCTTATAATGTTGAGACTTACACTTTAAATCTGGCACAGATATATTTTCTCTGTTTGTTTTTAACCTATCAAACGTGATAAATCTGTATTTTTAGCTCATGGCCTGGTAATTTCATTTCCCCAGAGAAGGCTTTTAACATTCCTCCCAGCCAAGAAGAAAGTGAACTTTTGAACCAGAGCTTCAAACTACTCAGAGCACTGACAACAAAACTGCACATTCAGAGAGCCCAGTGAAGCCTGCTACAGACTAATTTTGTTGCAGTGACACAACTAGAGTAATCACAAGGATTCACATGGCATTTCTGTGCTCTCTCCAGTGCCAATAACAACTGCAAAACTCTATGTGCTACCACTACTGATACTCAATAGTAACAAAATCTTTGAAGCTTTAGCAACCTTAAAGGTCCTGCTTTGGCTAGCTTTTCAGTGCCTTTTATCATTTTCAATAAGCCAAAATTAAAGCTAGTGTTCTGGGGCACTGCTGCTGTGGGAGGCAAGGAATTCATGCCTGTTTTGTTCTCTAACATATCTGTAATATCCACACATACCTGGAAAATTCAACATGTTGAGTGAGTGAATTTTTATGGGAGGCATTAGCTCTTTCTCTCTCTTCTCTTGGTTTATTTAGAACCAAGACTTTCAGATTGTGACATGGCCTTCATGCAAAGCTGACAAAAACTCTGCATAAATAGTGTGAAACAAAAGAACAAACTTCATGAGGTACGCTTATGCGAAAAATACAACCAAGAAATTGAATAGCTACCGACACATGGACAGAAGACAAATTAATACAAGTAATTAATTTCTGGAGAAACAACTAAATGTGGAAAAAGGTTACCTGAACATGTAATAAGCTGCTTAATGAACTAGAACATAGACTGATTTGTTATGCAGAACAGTCCCAGATTTAGGCATCTCGTTAAAATTTTAATGGCAACCTCAGCCAAATCTAGGACCAATTTCCCTCCCCTGCCATAAGTAAGCTTTTTTTCTCATATGCATGATTCTTGACTCAAAGAAAGGAAAAGCTCAAAAAAATACAGTCTCTTTAGCCTGTGTCCCAAAACCAAATCCCTAATTTCTTCTACCCTCAGTGTTAAGCAAACCTTACAGTCTTGATCACTAGATGAAACAAAATGCAAAGTTTCAGTTTCTTGGCTTCAGGCAAACAGACATAATAAAACACTTTCCTCGGAGCTCAGTGACACTCTGTTCCTCTCATGTTTTTCAAAACAGATGCACCGAAGGCAAAAGCATGCCTACAATCTGGACCAAAAAATAGAAATTCCCATGGCATCTGGGAAAACTGGTCATTCACACATTTTCTCTTTTCTATCCTTTTCCTTTATGAGAAATCTCACTCTTAGGAGCCCAGCAACCCAGCTTCACTGAATCAGGTAGGAAATGGTAAGTGACGCCCTTTCCCTGTTTTCCCCTCCCCTTAACCCAGCGTTCACGGTGGCTGGCTGAGCCCCAGGACTTCTCTCCTGGGAAGGAAGAAAGAGCTACAGCCTGGCCCCACAGGCAGCGAACTGCTCTGAGACCAGATCTCCACCTTCCTTGGTGGGTACACAGGCCTCGTGTGCAAAAAACAGCCATCCTCCTACCACCATCCTTAGGTTTTCGTAGATAACAGTGAACGGTATGTTGTGCCCATGGAGAGGTGCCAGGGTTAGGTGTGCACAGCAGCTTTGGAGTCTGATTCTTCCCTCACAGAGGCATCACTTTGGGCTCGTGGGTGCCCAAATCTCTGAGAAAGATAAGGCATACCAGCACCTCTAACTTCAACATTCCCAATCACTGTTGGAAGCATTTTTCTTTGCTTTCCTTCACTACCTATGTGTATTGCAAATCTCACTTGGAAATACCCAAATCTCCACTTCTGTGTACAGCAATTGCAGGCTTCTAATCTAGAGCAGTCAATTCCAGCCCAGGAGTCAGGTGAGGACTGGGGATGCTGAATGCGTCAACACTGTGTGTCTCCACTTTCAACAATCTCTGTGAACCTGGACATCGGTTCTGAACTGGGTATTTGCTAGGTTGTGCTGCAAACACACTTCGTGTGAGCATGTTTATGCAGTTAGAATAAAAAATGCATGCTTCTTAGAATAAGACATACGCTCTGAAATATTTTCCTATCAGGTCTCTTTAAAGTGGTTTTGTTTTTTAAAAACAAAGGAACAAGAACCTGATTCTCTTACTTTGTGGCCAGAACCCAGATGAGTATCACTGAAAAGGCAGCAATTTCACTCAGTGCCAATCTAAGGTTTTTAATGCTATGACAACAAAAGGAGTGTATTTTGTATATCTGTCTGCTTTCAAGCAGTATGGTAAGAACATCCACAGTGAAAATGAGGAGTCCAGACCTCAAGGATGAGAAATGAGTTTATCAGCCACTGATGATTTAAAAAGAGCACACAATATTATATTATTGTGTGTAATATTATTATATTATGCTAAATTTTTACAATACGCTTGCACAGTCCTTTTTGTTATTCTGAGATAACAAATCCCAGGATCTGTATTGCTCCAAAGCCTGTGTTTTTCTCTTCTTGTTTGGCATTTATTTGGCTTCATGACATACAGTAAGAAGAAAAACTCATTACTATCTCTCCAATTTCTACTTAAAAATAATTAAAATTGTAATGCATGAAGAACTTGTGAACAATGTTTGGTATCTAACATTTGGATCTAACACTTGGATCCCTTTATTTTTCCAAAATTATAAAACAGAGCAGTGACTATCTGCCGGAAAGTGCAGCCATTCCACTATTTAGCTTTAGTTTGCTACTGACCTCTGCAACCATGACTTGTGTTGATAGGCCGTGGTATATCCTGCCACCAGAAGACTTCCTAGTGTTCGAGCTGTATCTCTTCCACACCCAAAGAAGCAGCTCACACATGTGCAGCTTTCTACAAGATTCTTAATTCATTTTTAATCACTCCTATTGGTCTCTACCAATATACGCACTTCTTTGTCCAGCTTCTGTGGACAAGAGGTGAATATCACTATATATGTAATAGTCACTTCTGGACTTGTTATATAAGTTACTGAACTGAATGCGCAAAAAAAAGGAGGTATGCTTTCCGTATTGACCCAGAAATTGCTAGTATTTAAAATGGAATTCCTTTCAGACTGGTTTGCCTTAAGCTGCACAGCAACTCTTAATGACAGATGCTCAAGTCTGAACTCAGTTGTAACTAATAGTTGGTGCACCTGCTTTAATAGGGATGGAAGAAGAGCTAGAAAATCATCAGTTTGGATAAAAAGGGGAGGGAGGAAGTGAATTAGAACACAGAATGCAAGAAATGCTTCAGAACTGGCATACCAGCCTTTTTATGTAGGCGGCTTAACTTGCTCTAAAATTCCTCAAAGCATCTTTAACCCTAAGGTTCTCCTACTTCTTAGTGGAGATTATGTCATTTCTCATCTGTGTTCGGAACACTATTCATGCTAGAGAGTTGTCCACTGTGTGGAGATGCTTGAAGAACAATAAACTGTACGATGTGTATAAAAACTTCAAAAAAAATAAGGGAATATTTCTCAGTGCTATCCACACCCACAAACAGATGTAGAAGCGGAAAGCTAATACAGCAGTTGGCCATATTAAACTCTCAAGAGAGATTTTGCAACCCACAGTTGGCCAGGATAATCCCAATCATGTAGTTTGTCTCCCATAAAAACTGTTTGACCTCAGATTTCTTTCTTGGAGCATGTGGCTGTTTTTTTCCATGTCTTTCCCTTGGGCAGCCTATGGAGCAAGTCTCTTCACTGGTGTTTCAGCCATTCCAAGAGTAATAGGAGGGTGGGTGACAAAAATGTAATGTTGTTTCAGGTTTACCAGCTTTAATTCATTGCAGGGCCTGTAGCATGTGATTAAAGTAAAGATAATGTAAAACTCCACAGGAATGTTAGATGCTAAAACTCTCCTAGAAAGCGAGACCTCATAATTTGTTGGAGTTTTTCCAATAAGATTTCCTTATAGATGAGCTTCCATTTTACAATTATATATGCAAATTTTGAGTGGTCTCAAATTTGTTGAAGATTTTCATCCAAGACAATTGCAGGTATATAGCAAGCAGAAGCCCTGATTCTCTCTTAATATATATTACACATTAGAAAAGTAAAGTAGCACTTATTATCTTTATTTCTAGTAAAAGATGTCATCTAACTTGTTAGTTTGGCACCTCATGTTCTAATAATAATTCTTAAGCCCTTTTCTATGATGTGCTCAGAATCATTAAACAAAACATTTGGTAAAGAGTTTTTGGACAATCCCTAAATCTTAGCACTGTTCCCAGAAGAGCCTTTCTGATCCATAATTGTATTATTATCTTAGGGAATCATGCATAGTCAGTCAAGCTGATGAGTTTTACAGTATGTCATTTTCTTACTCCAAACCCTAGGCTCATACATGAATTAGATTTTGAGAATAGTGCCAATGCCAGTTTAAAGATGCTCTCAAGGTCTGTTCTTCACGACAAAATCCTACAGTGTAAAATTGAGGTCATATAGCTGGGAATTTACTCTTATGAAAACTGTGCCATTTATTTTGTATAGTTCCGAAGTCCATAATTCATCTCCAAGCAGCAAGCATTCAGGGTAAAACTCTAATGGGTAAGAAAGGGAAGAAACAGACCTTAATTGCTGTCTACTACACTTTTAACAATAGAAGACTGCTATATCTTTTAAAAGATACTAGGGGATGCTTATTCCACGTTCTGGGTATGACTTACATGCACAGGAGTTCACAATATCAATAGTGTCATCGGATTTTAGGAGCTATAAGTAAATCATTCTGATGAAAAACAAAATAACATGATCTCTGCCAACCAGTTCTTGGAAAATAAACCACATGTGTGTAACTTCTGAAACAAGGAGGCAGAGTTTCCATTAAATCAGCTTGTTTGAAACATCTATTATTTTTGTTTGGTACTCAACATGTATGTGACTGTATAGAGAGGTTAGGGTCATTCTGTTGAAACCATATTTGAGGTGAACAGCTAGCCAACAACATGATACATAAATGTTTCTTAATATTCTTAGGTGATGGTGTAAGCAGGATCTGAAATACCATAGACTGAATTTGAGGATCTAGTACCGATCAAACTGTTCCACAAGGAGGAATTTTAATCCTTTTACCATGTTTGGTAGCCCAGCAATGCTTTGATTCTGCTTTGGACCTGCTGTAATAATAGGAACAGGAACAGGAACAGGAACAGGAATAGGAACAGGAATAGGAATAGGAATAGAAATAGGAATAGGAATAGGAATAGGAATAGAATACAGCAGATACACTTGCAAGTTGCTGGGTATACACTCAGGATTGCTACTCTATGATCTATTCTTCATCAAGAGATGACAGAACAAGAAAAAAGACTCTCTTAACGTTGCCATTGAAATTCTCTGTTGGATCTCTCTTCATTCCTCCCTCCCCTTGCATTTCAAAAGGAGTTTACCACTGTAGTTACTATTCAATGCAGTGACACTGAGGTGTTTTCTAGACAACAAAGAACTAAGGTAGGAAGCTCTGTCCTTTCCAAAATGCAGAATGTCAATGAATACTAGGAATCTTGCAGTATTAAAATAGCAATTTAAATTCTGATAAATTTCCACCTAAGAATTGCCCTGAGCAGCTTTATTTAATGTGCAAATCCAAAGTAAACAATAAGAGCAGGAAAAAAGAGAAAGAAAGCATTTTGTGATACTATCCACAGTATTATACCACATGGCTTACTATAGTATAACAACTGTTTGGGATTTTTAACTAGAATTTTTTTTATCTGTGCATTTTTCTAAACTGTTCTTACTACAAACTCTTTTGCTTTCAATGCTCCTTCATCAGGAGGGCTTTTGTTATCTGAAGGATAAGTAAACAGGAGGGAAAACATCAAGCAGCCCAAGCGGTAGTATGTCACTGGCCAATATCTTACTGCCACCTTGTGTTAAGTAAAAAATACGAATAGCTCAATATTTCACAGACTTTTAAACAAAAAAAGCTGTTTAGAAAATAAATAAGAGGAGAATATTCGGAAAGGTCTGTGTGAGTAGGTATATAACATTGAAAAACTTTTATAATTTCACAAAAAGAGAGAAATGCTTAATTTTCACTTCAGATTTTTCTTGATGAGCAATGGTAAATATTCACAAATGGTTAACAGATGTTTGCCTGTTAAAAGCTGAAAAATGAGCAATTGTATTTTTTTCATGGGGAAAATTAATAAACATTTATGATTTTGTTCTCTGTGCAGATTGTTTTTACAGTTACATCATGAAGAACGGAGTTCCTTGTGAAGCTACAGAGGTTTTATCCTACTCTCAGGCTATTTTTCAAATTGCAAACAACAGTTTCACACCTCAGTACATTCAAGTAATGAAAATTTTCTACGGTATTGTAGTTTCTTACAGTGTGGAATGAATCCATATGCTAGATAAAACTTACCCACACTCATAAATCATACACAATCACGGGATTGGTCCTTGCACTTTAGCAACTCACAAAGTCATCCCTTAAAGGGGAAAACTCTCCTCTGGCAGATCCACAGAGATACAGCTTTCCTTGTAAAGCAATCACTGCATGGCAACATGAACATACACACACACACATGCAAAGCCAAGAGATGGCAAGCTCTTTCACAGCAAACATTTGACCTTGTAGAATGATGATCGAAGAGCATAATTAATCAAGTACATATTAAAGATGCTACCATTACTGCGGTTTTGCTCTCTGTCCACCATTAGCAGATAATGCAGTCCCTACCGTGATGGCCCAGTGAACGCTCTCATTTACGCTTTGAATTAGCTGTTTTCAACTTGTAGGTTGCAGGCAACCAAGGTCCTGCGGACTATTTGCAAGGTGTCTGCACAACAGGGTTTTTTAAAAAGAGTACATTTGTATATCCCATGTCATTAGCTATATATGCAATGTTTTCAAAGGGCGCAACATCTCCATTGTCAAAAATTTTTAAATCCACAAACTGAAAGAGACTGGAAAGCACAGAACTGAAACTCAGACTTTAAGGACCACTCACAATTACAGCATTTCCTTTACGGCATTACATACTTTTATCTTTGAACTTGTTGAAAACACTAAGTTAACGGCAGCTTTACCACTTAGCACAATGCCAGGCAGTTATAGACAGCTTGAGTCCTTTCAAGTTGGCTGTGCCACTGTGGCTGTGGAGGTCTTTAGTACGGTAGATAACATGATCATTAGACAGGCATCCAGTAAGTCAGAAAGTATCTTGGGAGGGCAATATTGATTAGCAAGAAGTGGTTCAACTAATTCCATTATCATCAAACAGTTCATATGAGCATTACAAAATGCTAATGAACTGAAGCTAACCAACTACCATCTTTCGGAAGGGCAATGCTTCTGGACTGTGATGCCATTAGACCCAGCACAAAAGAACAGAAGTTCTGTGGCTTTATGCAGTAGGATAAGTGGATGAGCTAGTTACTTAATTTTCTGTGGGGATGATTAAGACTCCTTTTAGATATTCATGACCTTTGCTAACCCCAAGTCATAAAAATGGGCTTCTTTAATGTACCTAACAGATGCACAATGCTGCTACTCAAGGGTTCATTGATTTGAGTCACTGTAAAGTTTGTTCTCAAGGCATTATTTGCAGGATTGATGAAAATGCTTCTACAGCAATGAAAAATTAAAATAAAACAATAATAACTATATATATAATATATATAGATACCTATACCTATACCTATACATATATATGGTATGTATTACCAAATAGGCTTTGGTGTCTGTTAGGTATCTTCTGCTGCAGCATTGTCTCTTATTAACATTCATCTAAGCACCAGCCATTCCTCTGATAGGACATACGTGTAAGTTTTCAGAGGCAAAAAAAAAAAATAGTAGCTTAGGATGGAAGATGCTCCTTTCTTCTGCAGTTTGGGGAGAAAACTCATGCATGCCCACTGGCAAAACTCCCATTTGTAACACATCAAAACCCTGGCTGTGCAATATGGCCTGGGATTATAACCCCACAAGAAATCTAACTCACTTGATTATTTGATCCCAGGAAATCCTCAGCTGTCTCACAGCCTTGAAGGTGTTTAGTTAACTGCTTCTTTTGCTGATCCCAAAAGATGCTGATTGGATCACCCTCACTTTAACTAAACCTTTGATTATCTTTGAATTAGACTTGTTTGATGGCAGCCATTTGTGACTTTTAGCAGACTAATACTTCTCCTGCTTCTGCCTGCAGTAACCAGAAGCTTAGAAGATTTATTATAAGAATGAGTTCAGCTGCTTTTTCTTACATGAGTCTGAAGGATTTCTGTGTTCAATTTTTAATTCCTTGCTTGGGGTTTGTGACTGAAATGGCTCTACTTTTTTTATGTTGCCAGCACTAAAGAAAACATAAGAGAAAATGTGTGCCCACATAGCCGCCCATTGTGCTGGGTAGGTTTACCCACACTATCATGAACAATGGCTGCTCAGCTGCCAGTATTTAACAATAAGCAAACATCAACAAATAAGAATATTTGACAGTAAAGTTAATTACTGTTGGGGAGGGAGGTTGGATTGTTTTCTTTCTTATATAACACCAAGGAAGAACTTGGGCAGAAAGGACAGTGTGTTTCAAGGAGAGGAACTATGCAAGTAAATCATAGATAGAATGAGAGCCTCACATCTGGGACAGAGGATAAAGGGGAGCTAAGCCACCAGCAGGATGCTAAATGACAGCTGTTTAAACCACATTTCTAACTGTTGTGACCAATGGTTTGATATCTCTGAGGAACATGCTGGCAGCCACCGGGGAGTAGGACAGGGAAAAAGGGAAAAGATCAGTATACTATTATTTCTATTGTAACCAGATTGTCTGTTCCTGTCCAACTTCTATAATAGTTAATTAGCAACTGCCAGAGTCTTCCCCATCCAAACATCTGGCTATCCAGGCCTTGTTTTCGTCTCTAAAACTCTAATGAATTTCAACATGTTTGAAAGAGCATTTCCCCTTGGCTCACTGAGATAAAACAGGATATAAACAATTTCCTTGGTCCCAGGACATCTCCTGCTCAGTAGTCTCACAAAGATGGTTTATTCCCTTACCCCCATCAGACAATTTATCTGCCCCTGAGTCTTTGAGCTTCTAACTTGCTGGTAAAAGCATCTGGTGAAGTATATAAAAGCTCATTCTTCCTCAAGCTTTTGCCTTATGAGGAAGAAGGACCATTCCCCTTCTCTGTCTGGGAGCAAGAGCAAAGTTGCTGAACGGGGTACTTCCTACCACCAGACACTATGATAAGGCTTTGCAGCAATGGAGGACCATACCTTCCCCGAGCGCTGCCTTCATTCGGGACGGTGCAGGCTTTGCACCCCAAGCAGCCAGTGTGTGAACGCCTCCAGCCCTTGAGCACTGTTGTATGCTGCTTGCTTCAACCAGACCTTCACACTTGTCTCACCATAGCAGGATTGTCACTAGTAAGAGTCTCACCAAGCATGACGTGCCCTCTCTAAAGTACAGAGATGAGGACTTCATGTAAGAAGGAGGCTTCATGTCTGACCGGAGGGTGGAAATATAGCTAGCCATCAAAGTAACTGTGATCAAAACCAACCTTCTTGGAAAATACAAAGCCTGTCCTACATGTTGATATTAAAGGATTAAAGGAAGTAAACTGGGGGTGACTGACCCGACACTCCTCTAATTCATGGAATTACTCCAAGCATGCTTCACAAGTTTTCTGCTGAACAGGACATCTATTTTTCTTCACATGATCCATTGCTTCTTTTGCTCATCCAGCCTCATACTCTGAGCACCTGGAACATCATCACATGCATAAAAACGGTGTATATAATCTAGTAACTTTGTATAATCAGCCCATGGATGCCAGGAGCAGTTGTGCCAGTAAAACTCTCCATCTGAACTTCAGTAAGGTATTTATATGATGCTTTAGGAAGCCTTATTCAGCAGTTCATTCACATTAGCTTGAACAGAAACCAATTACACAAATGAAAAGCTGGCTGTGGTACCATATACAGAGAATGATGATAAATGATGTTTTGAGTTTGACAAGGTGTCTGGTGAGAAGTCACAGGGTAAAGGATTAAGTGTTGCAGTTTTTTGCTGTTTACACAGGACTACAACATCAGAGGAAGAGAAAGGTGATGGTATTTCTTTATACAGCCCTGGAAGACTGCTGCTGTATTCATCGAATCCTCTCTATCAAAGACACTGACAAAAGGAAATTCAGAAAGGGAGGTAGAATGACTGCATGGCCGAAGGATGGATTTTTCCGCAGCCATTTGTTTCAGAGTGCTGCTGATTCCCACAGCTCCTGCTCCCACTAGTTCATTCCTCCTGGTTCCCAGTGTCCCCGTTGCTGTTATCTCCCAGCTTTCCAGGCTCCAGCCTTCTCACAACCACAGCCCTCCAAAACATTTCAGCTACCTCCCTCTGCCTCCTCCCAGGTACTGCTGTGTTAGCAGCTGTTCGTGCCCCTGCTCTCCAAACATGCTTTCCTGCAGACAGACCCAGGTATGAGAAACAAGGCAGCGAGAAGGAAGCTGAGGCTTACTCCACCTACACATTATAGGAGTGCCCGGCAGTGGAGTTCACAGCACCCTCGGAACGCACCCATAAATCCCTTAAAATCCCTGCCACCGTGACCTGGAGCAATAGGAGCAATAAAAAGAGCTCAGTAGGAACAGTGCTATGGACTGTTTTTAGCGTCCAAGAAGAATTTACGGACTGTATGTTTAGAAAGGAGATCTAGAAATCTCTTCACATACCAGGAGACTATAACTGTCGATTCCATAAAATGTAGCAGCTGTTGTGCCTTGTTCTTTTGTCAGGCAACAGTGCAAGGCAACAAGTGAAGTAGAATTTTGTGTCTAGCTCAAGAACTCGGGGTCTGTTTTTAGAAATGAGGGCATACCAGCCACTTTGCCTGTAAAGTGATGAACAGTAGCTGGGAGAGGAGATTTGTCCCTTTTGACTTGGCAAGTTAACCATTTCCACTTTCCCTCTCCCACTTCCACATCCCTGAGATAATTTCCCTTGTTCTTCTAGGGGGAATGTCATCTCCTGGTATCGTCTCTTCTTCTGGACTCCTTCCATACGCACAGACACTGCTTCTGCTACAGTTTGTTATGTGAGCCTTGTAGCTGGGATTTTGGGAGGTCTAGTCAGAGAAAAGGGAAAGGTGAGCGATTCTACTGAATAGGCCTTTTGCAGCCTGCCAAAATCAAATGTGACACCAGCAAACTGGCACAGTGAGAGGTGTGGAGACTGCTGTAAGACTATAGACAAAGACCCTGGTGTAACAGATGAAAGTTATCTGTAAGTCTCCTGCGTGGTCTCAGCTGGAGGTCATCTCTGCAACCTCACTACCGGTTTCTATTTGAGGCTGAATCTCACGGTTGCATGTCATGCTCATTTCCGACCTTGATTTTTTAAGAAAAGCAAAGCATTAACTTGTAGTCTTCAGAGACTCTGATTATGCTCCTTGACAGTATTTAAGTTATATTCAGGATTTCCTAAATCCCTTACAGAGGTCTTTGTAGCACTTGAGATGATAGAGCTTTACCTTTTGTTTTACAGGTTTTTGATTCCTCTTAGTCACCATTCGAATGCATTCCTATATCCACCTCACATCCACAAATTTGCCACTTACTATTGACACATGCAGGATGAATACTGAACGCATACTCGGGTTTATATCTGTGGGTGGCCATTATATTAGATAGATTCTGCCCAACAGATTTCAGACAACCGCGTAATCAGCCGGTAAGATAATGTATTCAAAGTAGCAGCAGTGCAATTACATGGTTAAACTGAACTCTGGCACTCCGTGACTTTTAGTGGTTAACTGTATAAATGTACTCTTGAGTTAATGTTAACTTTTGCATTTGATTCCCATGGACTTGTTTTTTGTTTATGTTTTTCTTTTGAGGATAACATTTCAAAAGACTGATCCCTACTCCTTCAAAGCTGTGTTATTTAGAAAATAATTACAAGAGAGACCATGCGAAAGTCATTGGTGTTTAACTAGACACTAGTCCAATGCTACCATTTTATCCCACTTCCCTGGAACCAAGCTGCCTTTAAAGTAGTATATAAGTGAATTTTAAATACTACCTTTCATTACTCCCTGGATTCCTATAAATATTTAAAAGAATTATATCCTATTCACTTTGTAATCATTTCAGGGTTTAGGGAGCTTGACTTCTTTCAGAACAGCAACTTTTTTTTTTTTTTAGTTTTTCCTAGTGGTATTGTTTCCAAGTGCTCAGCTTTTAGTCAACTAAAACCTATTTATTTCCTTTGCAAAAATAGTGCCTTGCAGTCCACAGATGGCTCTTTCTATACCAATCTCATGATTTAATTTTTAGGTTTTGTTATGCTTAAAAAATAAGATACCTTTTGTATTGTAAAAGATATACTTTTCTACTCCACCCACTGCCACTAGCTGAACCAATGTTTCTGAATCTTTTCAAAGGAAAGTGCCTTTTCACAGAAAATTTCAGGGATTGGATACCAAAATGTTAAGCCATATGTTGGGACCCCTAAAAGCAAAGAGTAAGAGTGGTCTTGATAAAAAAGCAGAAATTTATAAATTTATAACTCTTGTGCTGGTTTGTGCTACTTTTTGTTGTGCTGACTGATAGATTAATGCTGGGCTTTATCTCGCACATCCCTAAATGCCTCAGGGATAAATGCACCAGTGATCCAAGGTAAAAGCAAGACACAGACTTTATTTATACGTGGATGTTTTACAGCATGCTAAACATTGCTTCCCTCTGATATCTCAGAATTTAGGGCCCAAGGCAAACTGCCCTCCTTTCCTATTGTTGGTTTCCTGCTATATAAACTGCCAATAATTAAATAAGTATGATGATATCAGATAAATGAGAGTAGGGAACATCTCCCAAGGACATGGAGAATACATGAGGGAGGGATGAAAAAGACTGCTTTGATTTTGCTATCTCAAGAACAGAGTTTCAAAGAGGATACTGAAATGTGTCGCGGCTGTTACTCTTTTTTTACTGACATCCTTTTCTGCAGCATTTTGCAAGCAGTAAATTGCACAAGGCAGAAATACGCTTGTTATTCTCCTAGCAGAATAATCACGGTATAGTTGTTCAAGCACTGGAACAGGAGCCCAGAGAGACTGTGTTGTCTCTCCATCCTTAAGACCTGACTGGATGAAACTCTCAGCAGCCTGGCCTGACAATTGGCCTACTTTCAGCGGGCGATTGGACTAGAAACCTCCTGAGGTCCCTTCCACCCTGAATGTGTCATGAGTCCATATCTCCCCTAATCCTCACAGCCACAGCCCCACAGCCACAACCTTTTTCTAAAGCAAAAACCCATCTCAGAGGCTGCTGGATTTGAAAAGGTTCCAAAGCTAATATAACAATTACTTCTACCCAACTTCTGGTGCCGAATTACTCTGGAAAGATATCTTCTCTATTACAGGTACAAGATACTGAGACTACTGTAGGAACCAATGCTTAGCGTTGGTAGCTTAGTAGGGATGAGGGATCTCTCCAGGCTGAGGCTTCAGTGCTATGGTGCAATGTAGCTACTGACAGCATTTGACAGAAAAGTGAGATGAACACCAGGGACTAACCGTAAGGCTTTAGCAGGAGAGCTTTCAGATGAAACTATTTCACACCTGAGTAGACTGACCAGGGCAAACCAAAGTGTCTGCATGGGATGTTCTATAAAATTCATTCAAAGCAGAACATTTTGAGAGGTTAAGAGAACAGCCTGCAACACAGTGGTGGGCACACACCAATTAAGCACTAGTCTGGAGTGAACCATTTTTCTATGGAAGTACCGCACCAAGCGCTATGGGCTATGATAGAATTTGGGGAGGGAGCCTTTTTTTGTCCTATGATAGTTTGGGGGCTAAACACACCTTGAACTCCATTCCTGGCCATTGGATGACCTCTAGCATCAGTTTTCTCCGGCAAGAATACAAGTCCCTCTCCATTCAGGCTAGGAATAAAAATTAACCGTAGTTATCCTAAAGGTCAATTTAAGCTAAGACATGCCAACTGTCTTTTCCCTGACAATATAAACGAGCTGGCCAGTGACTGAGAAGTTATCTCAAAGTATAATATTATTCATTTAAGATAAATGCATCAAAGCTAAAAGATATCACAAAACAGTAAGAAGTAGATGAATGTTAATTTTAACAAAGTAAGCATTGCCCACAATCTGACTGCATGACTTAGACAGGTTGTTTTTTTAATTGTGGAGCAAGTTGTTAGGGATGGTTGCCCATGCAAACTTTAGTCCCTCTATAATCAGTGGAGAGAGAGGGACATTCCAAGGCATTCTCAAAAATCACTATGACATATAGAGTTAGTATGGGTAACAGACTGGGAAAAAATCATACCTTCCTTTAAATAAAAATTAAAACTCTTTAACTATAGAGCTACAAGCAGTTCCTCCGCTATTTATATTCCATAATACTCAGTTTTATAACATATTGCTGTTAAACCCTAACCATTAAAGTCAGTGGAAACGGTGACCCATAACTTGGAAAAGATACTCAGTGACAGAGCTAATTAGTACTACTGAATACAATTTGATTACTGAAAATGATTCTGGTATTACATGAATAACAACATATTTCCAGCCATTCCCTAGTCATTACAATATGTATCCATAGATACACACAAACATACACACAAAGAAAACTCTTACGCTGATGTACATGGATATCACTAAGCTGCATTTTTAGAGCACTTGCAAATCTCCACTTTCATGCATATATGAGACAGCTGCATCCTGCAGCCTGGAGCCTATTGTGATCATTTCGCTCTTGGGTTCATATGCTTCCCTGCTTTAAAAGCTGACTGCTATAACTTCCTGGCTACCTCCCTCTATTTTCTCCATCAAAAGAGAAGAAATTGTTCTTTCTTTGGTTCTCTTTCTTGCCTTTATTCCATTGTGAGACTGCTCTACACATTTTTCATCCCCTTATATATTTCTGCTATATTCACCAGTGCACACATTGTATCTACACACAGACACTTTGAAGGGTTCATGAATATACTGAGTATATCACGAACAGCTGGATTGTCTGTATCACAAGGCACAATGATGATGGGATGTGTAATACCCTTTAATTTAAGCCATTATTTGTTCATTTAAGCATTTAGTGGGGGGTTGGACCAGATGACTTCCAAATGTCTCTTCCAGCCTCAGTTATTTTATGATTCTCAAATTTTAAAATGTATCAGGACAAATTTTTCCATCATTTCTCACACCATAATATCTTGCTGTACAGGAAAATCCATCATTTTATGCAAGAAGCTACCTTGATTAGTGATGGCTTCTTGCAAACTCCTCAAAGGCAGATCTATGAGATATTTTTTATAATGGAAAAGAACAATGAAGTATGAAGGAAGAGAAGATAATTGTCTATTTATTTTATAAGTAGGTACAGATCATCCAGATTACAGGAAGAAAATCCAATGTAGGCTCAAGCAAACTCTGACCAAGTAGGTTGCAATCCAAATCCTTACCTACATGGCATCTTGCAAGTCCTACAACTGCTCTGAGAGATACTCCCAACCAGAGGAGGGAGTTGCGGCTTGTGAGATGTTCCCACTTTGTTTCCACATCAAGGCTATGTCCCACGACCACCACAAACTAAATAGTAAGGTGTGAGTGCAAGCAAACCATGAAGAGCTTGGAAGACTAGCAGTGCCAGCTCATCCTGAGACACTTTTATACTTCAGATACCAGTATGGAGCAGTGGAAACCTTGGAGATGTGTTGTTTTCTCCAGTCTGTGAGCTACTTCCATCTGTGACTTTTCCTGAACATGAGCCTCTCTTTGCTGCCTGTGGTATGCGGTATGTGTCTTCTGGCTTGGTATAACTCGTAAGGTCTGGAAGGCCGGTCGTGTTCCTCTGGGTTTAATCCTAAGTAAATGGAACTTAATATTCAGAGTAAAATTCTGCCTCCATTTATGTTAAAAGCCTTTTTCCCTTGAATTCAGTGGATGTCAAGGATTTCGTCCAAATTTCAAGCACGTTGCCGTTTCACCAGTTTTAAATAAATGCAATAGATTTAACGCAGTGGATTATTCAAATTGGATAGCGTAATATATACTTTCACCAGCAGGTAGTGTGTTTTTATAATAAGCTATATTCTGTATTATTCTTTCTATTATGAGGTTATCTGATTATTTTTGGCATTCTAAATATATTTTTTTTTCTTCTATAGCAATGGAAATAATGCTGGCATGCTGCAGATGGCATCATCTGCCAGTTGGAAAAATTATTCATGAGAACTGAAGTGTGTTTCAAACAGCTTTCAGACACTCTTAGATAATTAGTGAGTCTATTTCAAGGATAACATTTCAAGTCCCATTTAGACAATATCTAAGGAAAACAAAAGGTAACTTCAAAAATTTTTCTTATTACAGAAAATATAAATATAATATGGATTAAGTTACTGAAGGCTGTTTTCTTGCTACCTTCTTCAGTTGAACCACTTCTTAGTTTCTGCAAAAAAAGGGTTTCCTTGGAGGAGAAATTTCACAATAATTTCTTTAGGCTATTATAACTTTTAAAGAGATGGATATTTTCAAAAATGACCCATTCTCATGAGATTTTCCAACAGTTTTCTAAATTGAAAGGATCCTCTTAGTATAGAAGCAAAGAGGAATGTAGAAACAGTGGTTTAACAAGATAGCGTGTTAAGCAAAGCAGAAATATTTTGTGAAAATAGAACTCATATAGCCCATGATTTTTTAATGACTGGCAGATCCTCTGAAAACTTGGAACACTAAAAGACATTTCTCAGAATTCCAAATTTCAGTCCTAAAAAAGACAAATCATTTCCTTTAGCCAAAATTTTGGTTGGTTCCCCTTGTGTGTTAAGAGCTAACAGGCTGAAAGAGCAAAGTATGAAATAAATATTATATGGTTGAAAGCAAATTATGATGTAAATATTGTATAGTTGAAAGCCAAAGGATTGAACAATCTGAGGGCAAAGCCATAAGAAAATCTGGTGATTGATACATCAGCAGAAAGCGAGGCTTGGGAGCATCCAGTCTGGTAGCTCTGCATAGCCAGGATCATTCTCCCACAGGAATGGAGCACAAAATAGACAGACTCTTTTAGATCATGCAAATCCAGCCACTGTGTGGTGCCACATCTCAGGTAAAGCAGAAGATCCCAGAAATCTCTCATTAGCCCCAAATTCAGCGTTGCAGCCTTGGCACACAGCAAGGCACTTCTCAGAGGCAATGCCTGACAGGGGCCCAGAAGAGGTCCTATTTAGCAGATGGCAAAAGTGAACACTACCCTCCAGAACTTTTTAAAGTTATGTTACACATTATAAAGTTGCATTCTAAGGTGTTATTGTGAGCCCAAAATCCCAGAGCTCACTGATTTTAATGTCAAAACCTCTACCACTGTCACTGAAGTAATTATTTCACCCCTTTGAATAACAAGAATCATAAAGCACTTTTTTAATGCAAGGAATGTGAAGCGAGTCCATTGATAGTTAATCAACATTCAAAATTAAGAACTCAGTAACTATCCTATTACTTTATTGGAATATGTCAAATTTACAAACAAGTTCTTATCCTTTCCTTAACAGAGATCTACACACAGCAACTTTGGCACTTTTCAGATTATAGAGAGTCCTGTTTTTTCCCTGCCTGAAGAGATATACAGACCTCCAATCTGAAATAAAACTAGCTTTTTTTCTTAGCATTACAGCTGTTATCTCGAGGTATTCTTCTGCCAAGTAATACTTTCTGTATTATATATAAACATTTGTAAGTATTGATATGTTGGGTTTCCACTGAGCTTCATTTATCATTTTTGTAATTGATTGTAAACTGATCTACTGACTGTACTCATTGTTTTTCACACAGTCTGTTAACTTTGCTGCTGCCAGATACCTTCCATCAGGGAATGTACCCACACATATCTGTACTGGTTTTCTGCTGATCTCTTTGCCAATCTTCACCAAGTAGGTCATTTCTCAACCTGAGCCTAGCTGATAAATTCTGACTTTTACTGAAGGATTGTGGAATACTTTTTGTAACTGTCACTGTAACTTTTAGAGGAAAGAAAATCCAGAGTAAAAGCAAAACCACTCAACACACATGGTTGTTTTCCCATTTAGAAAATTATATTCTGAGCTCTAAATTCTTTCATTTTTTCTGTAAGTGAAGAGAATGAAAAGATTAAAATTGTCACTATATTAATCTTTGATTTGCGAGTGTATTCATTCTTCTTTTAGCTCGCCATGTGCATGAAGCAGTGGGTGCAGTTCTGGTCACAACTAATCAACACAACTAAAATTCCACTGTTCCTAAGAAGGATATATCAATCACTTAGATGCGTTGATTACCAGAATAGCTGACACTAAGTCCATGGAAACTGCTATTCATAGTAGTTTGTAGCTGTATCTATACATTACCACAGTATGCTATCATAAGATCTGAAATAGAGAAATGTGTATGAATATCCTGTTGAGATGATGAAGCTGTGGATTTTTCCACTGCAGTGGTAATCGTTAACTGTTTCTTTAACATCAACAGCACAGCACTGAGACAAACAGGAAAGCGACGACCAGATCTAGGGAAATTGCTGCTTGCTTTTGTGATGCTCTCAGCTAGTCAACAGCTCTTCTGGTATATAAAAATATACCTCTTTTAGTGGTATAGTCACAGGATGCACTACTTTATTTTTAAAGGACAAAGCCTAACACACAACAAAAAGCTATCTTCTTTTCCCTGCCTTTGTATTATGTGGCAAAACACGTCACTAGGAATCTAATAGTCTATTGATTGCTGACACCAAAAATGACCTCAGCAGTCACGTGCATTGTTGTAACTCCTCAGGTGTTTATAGGTGGCCACAGAGAGAAAAATAAGGACAGTAAGAAAATTGTCATGGCAAAAAGACAAACTACCCTAACTATCCTATATTTACTTCTATTTCCATTACAACAAATACCGTCCCTATTTTCATCCATTATCTTTTCTTCTTAAGCTAATCCTAAAGGAAATAGGCCTTCTGACTGGGTATAAACCTGGTAATCCACAATAGAGATTATTTTTCTCTCATGCTTATGAGAGACCCATCAGAAACAGTGACCTTTGCTTCCTTCGCTGGAAAAAAACGTTGCCAATAACAAATTAATTTCACCTAAAATTCAAAGTGATGGTTCCTAATTTTGCAGCTGGTCAGCTATATTGTACTTATATAACACTATAGATGGTTTGGCCAAGTAAATAGCGCAGGACAAATTCTCAGCCAGGATAACTCAGGTGAGTTCCAGGGATTTCACTGAACTGAACTGACTATTTCACTTGAGCACCTGGTCTTGCACGAGTACAAGGAGCAGCGCTGATTTTGTGGTGGACACCATGCCTGATGTTTCCACTGTAAGACTGCATTTCATAGACATTTATTTGCTAGTATCTGAATATTTTCCTTTAATGCTCAGTTGTCACTATTAAAAAAATTGGCCCATTGTCTGCATATGCAAAGGACTGATAAGTGCTACAAAAACAGAAATTTCCAACGAAGATGAATTAACGCTCTTTGCCCAGCTAATACCTACAGCAGCATCTGGCAAACAGCTACAGAACGGCAGCAAAAACTTCCTTTAACCTGCCCCTCTATTGTTCTGATATGTTCTCCAGTTGGAAAATAGGTTTAGTTTATTAAATTTGGATAATTATTATAAGATTTATGATCTTATGGAATTCATATTCTGAAATTTGGATAAACTTCATAAGAACAGATATTAATTTATAACTTTGCACATTTTTTTTTTTGTTCTAAAATAATCTCCCCCCAACAGCACATTAGGGTCTAACAAGCATACATAGAATGAAAAAATGTCTGGAGATATTTGATGGCAATCCTGTCATTTCTATACCATGATTATCGTGTGGGAAGCCACTGAAGAGCAAACAGAAACAGATGTCATTGTTTATAGCATGTCTTGTCTCAGCAGGACTATTGTATCTACTAAATCCAGCAATCTGGATAAACGACTGCCAAAGTATAAAAATTTTGGGTTTTTTTCCAAAACATTTGCTTCCTAGTGGTACATGTTTCCTGGTGATATGTCATAGAGAACTGGCCAGGAAAAAAAAAAGACTAAAATGAAAGTTAATTATTGGAAAGTTAATGGAAAACTACGATTTTCACCTACAAATTTATCTTATGTTTTATCCCATAATAATAAATAACAATAAATACTTGTCCCCATAATCGTCTTATTCAGCGCTCTTGATGAGGAGGACAGTGAAATCTTCTGATTGAGTAATAGTCAGCAGCCTACATGTTATACAGTAGGCTGTGAAAAAGATCGTTTTGAGGGTGACTAGGAGAAAAGATCTGCAACTTTGAACTCAGTGACAACTGTCCTGGGAACCACATTAAAGTAAAAGAACTGATGTCATGTATCAGCACTGAAGCATGCAGATTTCAGCTCTGTATTCCTGATTGAAGAATCAAATTGAAATTGGGGAAAGCACACCAGCAGCTCTCTGATCTGTCAGGTGAGATTCAGACCTGATCCTTTGCCTCTTACCTCTGCTTCAGCACTCTGATTTGGATGACACAATGTGTTTTTAATTAGGTGCTGAGAGATGAAAACCAGACACAGTATTTGCAAGGAAAGGCAATCACCCAGATATCTAAGACCTGTCAATATTGTGACTGAGATACTGAAGTTCAGGCTGACCCAAGGCATTCATAAAGAAATTTTTAAGGGAGAAGAGGAACCAAAGAAGGGACTATAAGTAAAGCTGACTAAAGGCTGACTAAAGAGAGTAGATTTCCTGAATTACTTAGTTTGGTAGTGACTAAACCTACTTGTAATAATGCTTAACAAATGATTTCTTCTGAATAAATACATTAAAATTAATTACTCAAAATGAAAGCTTTTGACTCTTGAAGTGACTTGTTTTTAAGGCAGAAAGCATTACCTAACCAAAACAATTCTTCACTAGACCCAGAGTAAAGTTTGGCAGGGACAAGTTTTGCCAAGATAGTCAAGACCTGTCTGTTTTACGTTAGCCCAAACCAAAGTTACTCTTTCATTATTTTTTTCCATATTATTACCATACCTCAAATATCTATAGCTGATTGCAAATGAAATAGATGGTTTCATACAGAAATGGAGAAGTTTTTGAGAAATTAACTACTCTTTTCCTCACCCTGCCTTTATTCCCTTTGGCTAGTTACATCATGGGAGTTGATGATTTTTAAACAGAGTGAGGTGTTTCACCATTCAATTTTGGATATGCAGAAAAATGATCCCTTAAGTTCCATAGAAGTTGGTCCTGAAGAATTGAAAAGGCCTCTCCTTTTCAAGGCTTTTTAGAAAGCTTTTGTATGAATAGTGTTTTTTGATTCTTGGCCCTGTTTTGTTTTTCTCTTATGAGTCATGTTTTCATTTGCTCCAGAGGAAGTTCAAGAACAAAATGCTTTGTACAGAAACCGTTGTGTATAAGTAGGAGCATACACTGCATTTCTTGCTAACTTCTGTAAAAGTATTACTGTCTATTGATTAAACAAAAATCTCATATTATTAAAGGCAGAACTGCCAGTGCTGCCTAGTGTTAAACTTGTCCAACACTTGCTATTGTTATGATTAAGTTCCCATTTGGTGTGCCAGATTTTAACCATTTGGCAGATATTTCACACAATGGGTATCTGCCATTAAGTGAAGTTTTTGAAACTTCTCAGGCAAAATGTTCTGTCTTTTTGAGGGCAAGTCTAGAGAAAAATGTACTGCGTGTGCCATAATAACAGAATGGGAATGATTTCTTCTTTTATAAATTCTCACTTTGGACCAGTCACTGGCAAAATTTTATTGGCAAAGAGAAAAATGTTTTTTGTGTAGTTGATGCTGGGCCCATGAAAAACTGCCTAGATTTGGCTAAGGTAAAGCCTTTGAAAAATGGTAGACTGTCTCCCCAGCTAAATCTCCAGGTAATTCTGCCCAAGCTTACTGTGTCTCTGACCAGACACATGAGAAGTTCAGCTGAATTGCTCTGTGCCTGCAGCTTTTGGGCAAGCCAGGACCCCCACTCTAATTCAAAACAGGAAGTTTCCTTCTTTTTTCTTTGACTTGGGATGGGAAAAGAAGACTGTTGCCTTTAAAAAATAATATTTAGTCGCAAAGTTAAGCACCCAGAACTGAGGAAGTACCAGGACACAAATGTCCTTTAGCAGCTTACTTGGTCTCTTCAGGGAAGGAGAGAGAAGGGGTTCCTGGTCAGACGACGGAGGGATGGTTGCACAACCTGCACTGCCTCCACCCCCTTTTCATACAGTTCTGGCATGACAGCAGGTCTTAGTCACACATGCACCCCTCCTCAAAGTACAGGCTGTCCTAGCTCTGGGAATGAATCAGCACTGAGGAGTGCGGGAGATTGCTGTCTTTGGGCCACTGTTGTTCATTTGCTGCAAAAGCCAAGAAGCACGAGGTGACTGAGGTTGGCGTTCATAGGGAGGGAAAAAGGAGTTCTCACATTTCTCTAAAGGAGCGGATTTTATCCCTCCATCTACTACCTACTTTCTTTGTGACTCTGGCTAAGCCATTGAAACTGAACTTTTCACAAGGGGTCACTAAGCGCATGTTCCTTCCTCTCTGGGTACTAGAGTGGAGACCCGAGGTCTGATTACAAAGAGAGCTGAGCATTTACAGCTGCAGCTGATGTCAACAGCATCTGTACTCTGAGCCCCTTACAAGTTATACATAGCTAAGTATATGGAAAACAGGATATCAGATATCCCAAGTTGGCCAGCAAGAATGAGTAATTTTTGCCCACTTACTTTTAATTGATGTGGCTGCCTCAGCCCTGGCTTGTAAAAGTATCCATGCGGAGGCCACGTTTGCCGATTGTCTCACCACAGAAATGCTCTTAGAGAAATTGCACCAACAGATCAAGGGATAAGACTTCAAGAGTTTTTAGGCCCTCGTTAGGATGCCCAAACACGCAATGTAGACTATCTGACCTCAGAATCAACTCTACCTGGCTTGTCTTGCAGCTCCCAGACCCTCTACTAGTTTGAGGACTGGTGCTTGCTGGAGGTCCCCTAGTTATCTACGTATAAGAAGGTGCAAGGGAAAAATTATAGTAACAGCTTTAAAGTACACTTCAGAAAAGAGCCTGCCTATGCACTGTGCATAAGCGTAAAGAGTGCCAAGAGCAGGGAACATAACTCTCAGCTTGCCCCACCACAGAGGCGACCTTCGAACCCAGCAAGACATGACTCCCTTTGGCTGGCCCTCTGTCCTCTTCCGTTAAGGCTGCAGCTCTTGGAGAGCTTCACCGCCCCATCCAACAGCTATTTAACTAGGTCTCTTCCACGGTGTTGAACATCCTAAAATGTCCAAATATTTGCATATTTCATTAGGTACCAAAGTCTGTTCCACTCCATCTGATCATAATATCACCTTAAGAAGCAGCATAAGGACACAAAAAAAAATATAGAGCTTTATGTTCATAAAACCTCTACTTAAAGCAAATATATTCATACTGTCGAGTACTGGACAGGGTGAGCACATTCTTTTTTAGTCTCTCTCCTTATTATTACAAGCAGAACTAGATGAGTACTGAAATAAATATTGTCCCAGTCTTACAAATAAAGTCTTCAAGTTTTTTTTCTTCTTTCATCCTCTTGGAACATATCTAATCCTCTTTCAACCCATAAAGTCTGATTCAATGCTAAGTGAAATCAACCAAAGATTGTTATTTGTACCAGTTTGGAGGAACAAGATTTTGATTTGTGCATAAGTTTTGAATAAATCTTTACAAGAAATCAAAGTGTCATTAAACAGTGCAAAGGTTATTTGCATTTGCAGGTGTTCATTCAGCCCTTTGAAAAGACATATTAATTACACGATAGATTTGAACATTTGCGAAGGTTGGTGCTTCTTCAGAGGTTATCTACAAATAGACCCTATCTTCCCCAATTTCATTTCAAATTCAACCAATCAAAGAATGCCTAAGCTCCTTCTGGTGGTTTCCAGTCAGTTCTGCAACACAACAAAATAATGAATTACGGATGTTTGGAGGAGCCCTCAGATGGTCCATGTACTACAGTCTGCCTGTGTTCAGAATTATTCAGATAGTTAGCATGTTTGCTAAAATTAAAATCTGATTGTAAATAACGTAACCACGGGATATATCACTACTATTCTTCCATGAAGGATGAACAATGCATAGTTAGATCCAGCTGACTGAATCAAGACAAACAACAAACTCAAATATTCAAGGGGTGGAGGCATTTCACCTGTTCTTACAGCTTATTATATACTTGACTGAGATTTCACTTGCTAAACTTTATCAATGTGAAAAGTGGAAAAAAGAATTACTAACGGGAATGAAGTTTAATAAAATGTGTGGATCGTGTTACCTTTTGTAAACAAGCATTGATCCTGAAGCCACTTCCGTCTGAGCTGATAAACAAATCCCCTAGAAACGAATCTACAAGAAGAAAAACTAGTTCCCTATATCAGCATTCAGTAAGGACGCTTTAAAAGAGAAAACACTCTCTCTGCTGCTGAGCCTAATACACAGTTAGGCAAGTAGTTGTTTGAAAATTTGACTTAATTGTATGTACAAAGGATGTTACACACTGGCAGTTGATAAATCTTCACCTGGCTAATGCGGTAAGTTTAATCATCTACAGTAATTTGTGTGCATGTATGTAGCATATTTTTGCACTTCTCTTGCATTGTATTTTCTTTACAAATATTTTACTGCCAAAAGTTTCGAGAACAATTCCTTGAGCTTCTACTTAAAACAAACAAACAAAAAAAAGTTTGTTTTTTTTTTTCCTGAAAAGATTTGTCTTTAATCCTATATTTATACAATAAAATTCTATTCACATGACTATCTGGAAGCTCCGTGATAAGTTACAGTACTCTTCATGGGGAAGAGGTGGTTATTTAAAAAAAGCTAAGAGAATGTTTCATTAAACAATGATCAATCTTTTTATTTCATTATGTAGCTTAGAATGTAGCAGAATAGAAATCTTAAAAGGGCCACCAGCCAATACTAGGAAATCTCACAGCAAGAGTATGCAATCATATCTTTGCTCAGAAGTAGGAAATAGTAATAATTTCTCATTATTGTCATTCACAATATATCAATCATGTGAATTTTAGTAAATATCCATTTTAATGAGCACATGTTTTTTTACACTTTATCTATTAAAGAAGAATTAATAGATGCTAACATATCTGTGCCCATTCACTAGTTCTGAAAGACGTTATTCCTATCACAAAGTCACCTCTGTATTTTCTTCCTGAAAACATTTGAATGATTGTGTTCTGCTGGCTGAAAAGGTCTGTAAAAAGCAATATTATGAAGTTGCAAACTTGAAGAAAGCATTTGTTTTTAATAACTTGATAAATCAGTCTCATGGGACTTCAAAACTACTCAAAATATAAATTGCAGCAACTCAAGAAAAAGTCAACATATGTTTGAATAAATCCATGCTAGTAAATAAAAGTGCCCAGAGAAGCCAGGAGTTATGACCATTTCTAAGATTCCTGTTAGCAAAAGAGGCTTATTTTTGAATTAACAATCATGAGTTATACCTTGTACTCTCTGTCCAGTTTTAGAGAGACTTGCCGTTAATGTACCTTAAAAATAGAGCTTAATGAATCATAGAACGTAATATTATTAACTAATCAATCAGCAGGTAAGTTACTTTTATAAACTGTCAAGTTACTTTTATAAACTGTCTTCATTAGTCAATTGACATAATATTTATTACAATATGCTTGTCCTACTGAAAACAAAAATGACAGTGAGTAGACTCACCTTAAATAAATGTTAGATTGCATTTCCTTAAGCTTGCAGCAAGTAATTATTATTTGAACATAAACCATTTAGCAACCAGTAGGACACCCGACAGCTAATGGCTTCACTTACATCCCATGTACAGTAGTGTCACAATCTCTTTTATTGATGGGGGAGTGGCAGCAAGAAGTTAGGTGGCTGCAACATCAGGTTAGCAAAGTTCTTAGTTACATGACTAGTCTTTATCATGTAATTAGTTCTACCATACAACATTGACACTGCTTGCACACTCAAAGCTAGCAACTGTTTAAAGAGCTTGCTGAGATAGGGTCCTGAAGCTGAAACTCTTATTTTAAGAAGGATTCAACTTGCATGCTATGTTTCTGTACTAGTCCATATATCTATGTTATTTTATTTAGATTTTTTTCCATTTGCATATGCTCCCATATTAAATAAAAATGCATACAACAAGTTTCTAAGATCCTTTTCTGATAATGTTTTTATGCATACACAGCTATAAATCTTTATGCTGCAAATAAGGAATGCAGCAACCAAGTTCTCATTATTCTCTGGACCTGAGCAAAGAAAGGTACATCAACGTGGCACTTCTAAATGAGGAAACTGAGCTTTGTGAAGATTTGTCTGGAAGCAGCAGCCCAGAAGATGCTGTCTTCAGTCTCTGTGAAACACAGGAGATATCAGTTTGTATGGATGTCACTATGCCCCCAGGTGACTGCATCCACCCAAGAAGTTACATGGAGTCCTCACTTTTCCTGAAGCTTCCCACAGAGGAGCACGATGAGAACCACCATGCACCTTTCCAGTTTGACCGGCATGCTCTGGCCAGAATTTCCACCTCTCCGACTTTAAGGCGTCTAAGGATGGCCTCTGCCTCACAAACACTGTCATTTCAGGACAGAGCTCTCACGAGCTCTGACACAGCTCAGCTGGGGATTCAAAAGGAATACACTGGCTCTCTGCATCATATTTGTAAAAGTCCACCAAGGTGCACTAAATCTTCCTCACTGTCTTTACCTTCCTGTGTCCATGCAAAATTACTGTCTTCCAAAGCAAAGACTGAAACAACCACAGCAGATCCGGAGTCTGCTGACCCCAGATCAAAGCTACCAAGCCAAAAAGATCCTCTCAGCAATGGGAGTCAAGAAGTGACACTTCAACACTTATGGAAAACCAGCTCTGCTACTCTGCCTGTGAGACTTCCCCATCCCAGCCCTATGCAGCAGGAAGGTGTCCAGGTAAGGAGGACAAGATGATGCAACTTCTTTTTCAGCCTTGCAAGTTCAGTCATGGCCCACTGCATAAAAAAATCCACTGTTCTTAACCAGAACTGCAACCTGACCTGTGCTCCATTCCCATAAAAGACTAATTTCTGATCTCATCAGGAAGGCAGATTTGTCCTTCCAGTTCAACAAGAGACCATGGCTCCAGCCACGCCTCTTGGAGACCAAGTCGGCTTAGTCCATTCCTATGCTTGGCCATGCTTTCTCACCTTTCTGTGGTTGCAAACTGCTGCTCATCCATCCCATATTAGTCCAAGGACAAAGCAAAAGGAACCACATAAGCCAGCTTTGCTGCTAGGAGAAAAGCCCGTAGACCTACTCTCTTGGCCTTGCATTACTTGCACAAACAAATATAGTTTGACTGTATCCTCATGCAGAGCACTTAAGCACATGTTTCACTTTACTACCTCGTTAGTTTTGTGCCACAGACCAAAAGCTTTTTTTCCCTATCAGTCAAATACAGAAAACATTCTGGATGTCAAATGAATCTGCTCCTTTCTCCATAATAGAAGAGTAATTAGCCAATGTCTACGTTTACGCATTATATTCCTCTTAACAAATCAGATTGCTTACTTTCTGACGCAATAACAAGAATATCTCACTTTCTTTCAGAAGAGCAGCCTGCCTATAAAAAGGTATGCAAATATTTATTTTATTCTAAGCTGAACTTCTTTATATTTTTAATGGATTTGCTTCCTTCTAAGACAAAGTGAACAGCAAGACATGTATGCATAAGTCAGCTTTAACTTATAGATCTGTTTTTTGAAGTGCCTGTCGCCAGCATGTTATACTGAACTTCTTAGTGAGATTTTCCTTCAAAGGTGGCCCTCTCCCTGGCATGTTTAGCTATATTTCACATAATATTTCAGTGGGACGATCTGAGAGCTCTGCAGAGGGAACTAACTGCCGAAAGGTCTTGCTGTAGAGATTAACAGTGTCAAATTTCAGCAGCTGAAGAATGTGAAACATCTCATAATCTTGAGCGACATTCTTCAAAACTTTGTGGGAGGAAAAAGGCAGCAAAGAATCTAGCAGAACAGCTCGATATTGTTCTCATATATGAGAAAAGCAGATCCAGGATTGCTGCTGGATGAAGGGATTGTTAATCCTACAAACTAAGAAGAATACTTGAATTTTATAAGCCGTTAGTGCATGTACTTTCTGTTGAGATAAGGTGCTACATACCACAGATTTGTGCACTGAGTGGCATTAAGCTCTTACGAGCAGTTTTCAGAAAGTAAAATCTTGATTAAAAGCGAGTTTGATTCAGCCACGTTTGTTTCCTTAAGACATTCAAATATTTATAGAAAGGAAACAAAAATAAATTTGTTTGGTCCCCAAACAGCAAGGAAGTAGCAACTAGTACCTCCTTTAATAACAACACCTCTCTCACTGATAGTGCAATGTTCATTTTATTGCCTGATCCCCTAGAAGCTTTCAGGTGGGGCACATAGGTGAGTCAGGTAAGTTAAAAGCACTAGCACTAGCACTAGCACTAGCACTTGGTCAGCAAGGCTTAGGGAACCTAAGGCAGAAATAGCCTCACCATCCCATATAGTATTTTACTCTCTAAGGCCGTTGATATCAGTAGTTGAGCTGTAACTCTTTTTCCGAATGTTTACTCATTTGTCAGGCAAAAGATTTATTATAAACAGCCGGTGGCCAACAGATCTGTCTTTCAAGTAGGTTTGTGTTTGGGAGTTGTGGGGGTGGGAGCCGGCTGATACAGTCCATGAGTCAGCACACGGTGCAATTCCTTAGACAAGGCTTAACAGACATATGTGCCTCTGAAACGATGTGCTCACTGCACAAGAGCTTTCCCAGATTTTCTGAATTGCTGCAATTTCCATCTCACCTTTTAGCCTTTTGAACTTACAGTAGAAAGAGGGAGAGAGGGAAGGAGATATTGTGTCTCAGTGTAAAAACAGTCCACACCTACTGCGGGAATAGCCTGCTCTGATCCAACTCAAAACGGAAATACATAAGCAGAAGCCACTGGTAGGGTGAATAGTTGTGAGATCTGTAGCTCAGTTCAGGTGAGAAATTGAAGAAGACTGAATACAAATGTTTAACATTCTCCTGTTTAGTCATTTAGTGCACATACATACCTTCTCTTGGTGTAACTTGTCTGGCAGCTTTGGAGGGAACGCAGTATATGTCAGCTAAGGCATTGGCTCTCGACAGCCATCTGGATACATTTTAAAATCAAGAAATCACACAAGGAACATCACAAGCTTTGTGTCATGATCATCAGCAGGAAGGATTGAGAAAAGGAATTTGGGATGACGTATTACAGTTTCTATTTCTTGTCCTGGCCAATATTAGAATATGCAGAAATGTTATAACAAAAATCACTAGTTTCTGCTTTAAACTTTTTTGTCAAGTTAAATAGCTGAATTTGGTCCAAGGTGTGGGCAAGGACTGTATTCAGCTCCTCATTTATCTAAATCATTAATCTAACTCCTTAACAGCTAATCCCTTATTATCACAGCCAGAGAAAACTGCTGAAATGTCAGATTATTCTTTCCAGTTAGAAATAAATTGGCACAATTGGCAGCTCTGTTCCAACACTGCCTCATAGATCATCCAAAAGACCTTACAGGATAAAGACATACCTCCATCCTTCAGTTTTAATAAGCATCTCTTCTCCTTCTTCTCAGGCTGTACTTTCAAAAGCCTTTCTTTAAGCAACAATTCTGATTTTAAATAGCCCTCCTTCACGCAGCCTTCAGTCCATTATGCCAGGACATCCCTGTTAGCATGACAAGGTGCTGAGTTGATGCTGATTAAAAATAATCAACCAAAACAAACAAACAAACAGCACCACAGCAGCAGCACAGAGAGAGGGATATGTGGTGGAGACAGGGTGAGATGCTGAAGTCAACACTGCGACTGAAGGAAATGTTGATAAAACAACACTTTCAATTTATTATGAACTCATTTTCTCCTTGCCCAATTCAGTATGCCAGAGACTGGATGCAAAACCAGATCACACTCCTTCCTACAGGCATCCTGTAACTAATAAGGAGTTCATTTTCAATGAGTTGAAAGAGCTGGACTTGTCTGTCCTGAAGTCCTCTTCTTCCCCTTTTAATATCTAACACAGCAGCAAAATGCTATGCTACCCCTTTGAAGTAGGGAGTCCAAACACCCTCCCTTAGCCCCTTTGGTGGCAACGTCATCACCTAGCAGCTATCTCAGTTTAATACTGTGACTACCCTGTAACGTTGATCTTTGCGACCTCTTCAGTTGTTTTGGTTCTCATATGTGAAGTACTCATTTTAAAAATACAGATATTACTTAGTTAAGGGGATTGATATAGATGTCTGTTCCCTGTGACATCTAAAGGTCTAGTTAGACTAAGATTATAAATCTATCAGGATACAGATCTTTAAAGAGCAACCAGCTGAAACTTTCCCTGCCCTAGCAACAGCTGTATACCCAGGATTTTTATTTCCCCAGACCCTGACTTTCTTCAACATCTTTAATAATTTCCAGTAACTTTGTAGTACACACCTCTGACATTATCTTGTTGGGCAAAACAAGCAGATTTAAAGGAGGAATCATTGCACAAATATCATCTCCTCTTGCGATCAAGTCATCCCTAAGGCACGAAACACTTCTTTCACTCAAGAGCTTCAGCATCCTGCCCCTTGTAAGAAAAACAAACACAAACTAAAGAAAAAAGCAAAGCTACAGGATCGCCAGGCATGAAAAAAATGGAAACATGTTCCATCCAGATTCAAACACTGACAAATTGTACTGCACAGCACTCCAGTAGTTTCATTTCTCCAGTAAAACCAATAAAAACATCTAAAGAACCTAAAATCTCTACAGGCATCAGGCCAGATGATCACAGATACCTGTATCTGTACCTTCACCTATCAAGGATGCGTACATAATTGAGGCACATAAGCCATTAATCATCCCAGGCATGTCAGACTGCAAGGGAATATTGTAGATATGCATCCAAGTGACCTTAGCATGCTCCCATATATCACAGGCTTGCATACCTATGTGAATAACTCGCTTAGATGTAAGTATCTCTGAAATTCAAGGCCTTCCTGATTTAGGAAAATAACAGCATTTAACTCATTTACAATGAAACTGTGCTACCCATTATTTATTTTCATAAGTGACTAACCTCCAGCTTCCAGACATATTTCAAAACTAAGGTTGTCTAGATACTTAAAGGATCAGTAATACACTGACAAATTTTATTGTGAATTGAATCTGAAAGAAATCTCCTAAATTTCACAGCGTAGCAGTTACAACTCTTAGAATTATCCTTGTACTATATTTCGGCATCTGGCTTGTATAATACTCCACTTGTCCAAGAGGTTACATAGAGGTTACCTACAGCTTTCTCTACGGTTAGGAGCAAATCTTTCCTTTAGATCAGACAATTAGATTGGGTTACCTAAGGTAATTGCAAGCAACATCACTGTCAGATCATAATAGAGAGCACGGTCTCCCTTTCCCACTATACCTATTAAAACCTAGCTCTCAGCCTCATCAGAATCCATCTGCCAGTCAGTAAGTTGCCAGGTGACCTTTTGTGCACTTAAGGAGAAAAAATACTTGCAAAGTTTCACATCAAACATTGACAAGTGACTAAACAGTCACAGCAAAGTTCCTGCCTAGGCAAAAAGCAGTAAGAATTATGCTTTACTGACCAAGAATACCACACACAATAAATGGTAACTATATATATTATATATATATACACATACGTGTATGTATATATGTATCTATGTATACATGCTTGTACATACATGCATACCTGACACCTGCACTCCCAGCTAACTCCCTTCTACTAACAATAGCTACTTAATTACTGACTCTTTAAAATCTGACACTGTCTTTATGCATCACTAAATTGAAGAAAGCAGAGCAGCAGCTGCAGATGCCAGTTACCTTGCAACAGTATGCTAACACCGTTAATTAGGTATTGGTGTGAGTTATTAGCAAGTTCCCAAAAGGTTTTGAAATACACCAATAATTTCTGTGTTTGAATGCAAGCAGCCTCTGCCTCAAACACACCTTTGGATACAGAATGCCTGTGCCACTTAACTTGATGGATCGACGTCCTGGACAATGCCCTCCGTTCATAACAGCAACAGTTGGAAAGAGCCATTTGTCTCCAGTCAGCAAGGCTGCTAAGCCATATTATATTCCAAATACAAAATTATTTGAATTATTAGAAACTACTCCTGAACGATTTAGAAAGGAAATAGAGCAAGCTAGCCAAAAGGCGATTATAAAAAAGTGTTTGAACTGTTATGCTAATATGCTATCTTTTCTTGAAATCATCAGTTGTATGCAGGTCAAAAGCACTGACAATCCATATATCAGCTATGGTCATGGTATTTAACTGCCCATTTAGACTCCAGAGCCAAAACATAGATTTAGAAACCTTCACTCACTTTTTGCCTAATCTTAGAAGCACCTAGGAATTTCCTATGTTTAAATTCTCTATGTTCCTATCTCCTGAGACAAGCCTTGCCCATAAGCCCCTCTGTCTCAACAGCACTCTACAGCTGAGAGTAAAAGATAGGTAGGTAGGTTGATCACTGAGGTTTTCAACTCACTGAAATTACTGGCTTCTTTTAATACCTTATGTGGTACCCTTGTGATTAGGAGTTTTTTAAGCTCATTTCCTCACATGCCGGTGAGGAGCACTTCAGAAGTTTCCTCTACCATAAGGAGGGGAAAGCGATTAAATGTGCCGTGGTCGCATCCCACAGATCAGCTGATCGCAGGCGCAGTTCTGTCGTGGTGAGTCTGCCCGGACTTGAGGTGTTCCCCGGAGACCTCCTCATCTCGGATGGTGCCATGGACTATCTGCCCCCTGCGGCCCTGCTGCTGAACACAGGTCAGACACAGGCTGGAGTGTGCCCATCTCAGCCCCGTTAAAGCCACAACTAAGGTCCATGCGCACATGGGGTCAGGAGCAAAGACCAGTACCATGACAATGTGGGGGGACTCAGATCGCCTCCCTCCTCCGCAAAGTTGGAGCAACCAGAGCCCAGGGCAGGATCTCCATCAGAAATTACAAATTCCTACCTACCAGCTTTAAGCAGAGGGAAGGGTGTGCCTCATGACAGCCTTTCAATTAGCGCTCTGATCACAAAGCTTGTAGACCCAACCCATGGCTACAGGTTGCCACGAAACCTTCCAATGTTCATATATAGACCTGCAAGCAGTTTCCACAAATATCTATTGTGGAATATAGCACAGTGTTCAGTGTGATTGCCAATGACCACAAGATGCTTGTGACTGGAAATATAAGTTTTCCTCAAAAAAAAAAAAAAATCAAGGGCACAACAAGCAGTTTCACAGAAGCAGACAAGCTAGTCTTCCTCAAAAGGGTGGCCCAGGCCCCAAAAACCGAGAGAGGAAATTTTGGACTGTGACTGCTAGTCTCACATAGGCCTGAAGGTAGGTAGTACAATTTCAGAAAAGAGCATTTTGTTCCAAATTTCTTACCGAGCAAACTCAAACCCTGCCATGCACTCCTTCATTTAGATTCCCAGCTTTCTCTGCGCCTCACTAAGTAAAATAAATTATATCTGCACCATGGTGCCTAACACTGCTATAGGTCTGAGGCTTAGGCTATTTAGGGTTGTTTATTCAAAGAGCTTTAGAGCTGTGATCCCACGAACGTCTCTCCCTAAAGAGACTGCTCTGTATAGACAACGGTACGTGCACTGCTATAGCAATGTTGTTAAATTCACAAAAAGTGCGATAAGAATTTGCATAGAGCCAAGACACCACTAACGAGCAGACATAGCCTAATTCTTCCTGCAAAGCAACAAAGACCTTTAAGAAGTAAAGTATGATGCCTTTTCCCATGTTAAGAATTGACAATCATATGCTGATCATCTGCAGCAAGTGGGAGTGTTTAGCATTAGCCAAGATCCCGTCACAGATGGACATCACGTTTGCTGAGAGGATCCCAGTTCAATAGCCTTAATAGTTTTTAAGTCTGGTGCACAAACTGCCTAAGCAGAACTGTTAAATTTGAGCTAAATACAGTATAGTATATCAGGCTTCACCTAAAAGAAAATAACTATTCTCTTCCGACTATCTGTTTCTTTACTGATAACACATTTGTTTTACCCATTAGAGTCCAAAAAGCCAAGGTGGCCATTTGCCAAAAGAGGAATTGTGAGTATTACACCATATGTTTGTTTGGTTTTTTTTTTCGCTTGCCCTAACTTTGCCTCCTCACAAAACTAACTAGGTAAAGAGTTACTACTTTCCTGCCTTGGGGAAAGGCAGGTGAACTGAACATAGTAGCCTTCACCCTAGTGCCTAGAGCCCACCAGGTCGTAATCCGTAACTAAGGTAGGGTGGGTCGAACATGCCCACCACCGCCCTGCGTGTGACCCATGTGGCAGCTCCCGCAAGTCCCCCCCCACCCCAGCATCACCTCCCAGCTAGCACCTGTGGACTGGGGCACGGGTAGCTCAGTCGTGCCCTTGCTTTGCTTACACCAGCATAAAGTTTCATTTGTGAAAATGCATTTGCTGGTGCATTGGTTAAACACACATCTATGTGCATACACACACATATACACACACATCATTACAATATTGTATCTGCTCCATTTCAAGTCATTTTACAGAACTGAAAGTTCAGCTTAAGTTGTGAATTTCAAATATTATAATCAAACACATATTTCAGAACGGGCTTGAGTTCAAATTCAGTCAACACAAATCCAAGAAGTGCAACCACATAGATCCAGAAAGCAGATAAAACATAGTCAAATACCTTAGAAGTCTAAGATCACAGCACTACATTTGGGGTGGCGAATATTCATTAAACCTTGTGCATGGCACTGCTGGTTTGAAAAACAAAACAAAATAAAAACAAAACCAATTGGTTTTATTTCATGACCCCTCACACACACAAACTCTGCCTGCTCTTTGTCAAAGCTCGTTTCACAGAGACTATTCTACAGCTGTCCAGAGGAGCTTTATGACTATGTTGCTCAAATCAAAAAAAAAAAAAAAAATCCAAGATTTGTATACATAAGATGATAGGTGAGGGAAGAATTAAATTTTAAGTTTTGTAGTCCCATACTTCTGACTGCGCTGAAGGAAACAGAATCCCATTATTTGTCTTATATTCTCAGGGTAGTCCATCGTCTGTTGCTATACCAGTGATTAGCTCTGCCAAAGGATTGTTGTGTTATATAAATAAGCTCTTATTTACACAACCACGTATCTAAGCCACTTGCTCACCCCACCCATAGCTATAAATAAACCTGCCATCCCTGTCTCATACACCATGAGTATCAATCACCATCAATCAAACACCGTGATTTCCAAATAAGAGGAAATCAGAGTGTTGGAGGAAAGCTCCTTGCAGATCAGCCCAAGGTTAATGAACTGAAAAAAATCTCTTACTGGTCTTTAAAATATTGTATAAATTAAGGGTTTTTCTGTTTTTTTGTTTTGTTTTGTTTTGTTTTTTTGTCATTAACCAGAGTAAGGACAAACAGAAGCAAGCATCTGATCTGGAAAACTGTCTTTCAACTGTTAAGATCATAGATTTCATCACATATGAATTTTGCCATTTTAAGGTATCAAAAGAATTAGTACCAAAGAAGCTATCTAATTAAGCTCTTAAAGATGAGGATAAAACTTTTGTGTTCTTTTTAAATTACCATTTTTCAACATAGTAATCTGAATATGAAAGCTATCTGCAAAATTAGTGCATAGGCCTAAAGTATAAATTCAGTGTTTGCGGTGGAGGGGTGGGGGGGACGCGAGTGTGGTTACAAACTTATCAGGAGCCCTTGCAGCCCCCGCAGCTTTGCCAGGCTCGCAGACCCCACAGTTTGAGGCGGACAGAGGTACCTTCCTCATCGAGAGGCAGCAGCTCCCGAATCGATGCTGTTGGCAGTGCCTGCAGTACACAGGAGAGAAACTGCAGCCCTGCAGGCACCCAAAAACAGCTGGAGGAGCTGCTCCGGGCCCATTTAGCCAAACAGGACAAGGTCATCCCCATTGCTGCTGCACTAGAGAGTGCTGCTTGTGAAGCAAGGCTGGGAAGCAAGAAACCTGTCTTATGAGCAAGCATCTCTGAGTCATCTTTACCAGATGCCCTGGGACCTACTAGGTGATTTCTCTAGGACTAGAGCCTCCAGGGTACTCTAATAGCTAGAAAACACAGATCCTGCATTCAAGTGCCACTTTGATTCTCAAAGCCGTCAGTCAGCTTCAGCTTGATCCTATAGGCAACTAATACCTCATGTTTCTAGCGAGGGAGGTGCACCAAGATAATGCCCCATTCCCCACTACCTGGGTGCTCAGAGCCTCAGCACAGGCACAACTCCTGCGATCCCCCAAAAATAGCTTCTCAAGGAAGAGGGAAGAACAACTATTTGAGTGGGCTCTGACCCCAACAGCAAGCTCAGAGCAGATATGACTCATAAATGCACCCCTCAGGCTTCTTGGGCAGAGTCTATACACTCACGGAGTGGATTAAAAACCAATAATAATAAAAAAAGAAAGAGCCTTTAATCCACATTCCACCCAATTTGGATTAGGGATGTGAACTCAGGTAACTAACATCCTGTGATCAGCCATAATTAGTAGGCTATTGGACACCCAGGAGCCCTTTTCTTCTCAAACAGGCAGCACCTAAACCAGATCTGCTGGAGTTTGGGCACAGGCTTCTACACAAGGAGAGCCCATGCAGAGGGCAATGCCTGATGGCCAAGTTCAGTCGCATCAACCTCACCAAAGCCCCTCTGCCTAGACAAACTAGGCTCGCAGCATGTTGACCTAGCCAATGGAAACATTAAGTTTAGGCAACCAGGGTCATATTCAGATAATCCAAATCCAAGCTAACCTCCACGCCCAATCCTTTTCTTTTCGACACTATGCTATTATATCCACTTCTCCATATACTGGTTTGTTGAGGATTCCTGCCAGGTGCCTGACTGGTATGTCAGAGTCCTACTGGGGAGCAGGGCAGTGAGGCTGTAGTAGCTGTCCACTCCAGGACTGAACAAAATGTATCCAGGTACCTTTGAAGACCTAGTCCTTTGGTACCTTGACTTAACCTTCTGGAAAACAGGAACCTATCATTCATCCTTGCTTTCCAGCAGCAGCAGCATTACAGTTTAAACTCATTAGCATCTGCCAGCTGCCCATTGTGCTTTGTTTCGTTGTTTTGTTTTTTTAAACAGCATCCTACAAGTGTTACTGACAAATTCAATGTGTCCATATAATAAGTATTTATCAATAAAAAAGATGATATTTTACCTTTTAAAAGGAATCCTTAAGCTTTGGACAGACTCATTAATACTGGCAGCCAGGATCTTTAAAAGGGCAAATAGATCGTAAGGTTTTTTGCATCAACTGCTTCAAACTTTATGCAATAGTCAGTTATTCTTCTTTTCCTCCTCAATCAATAGAATAAATCTTGGCATGAATTTATAAAGGCTCAAGAGATTGAGCAGAAAGATGCCGACAGCAGATTAGAAGTAAAGAAAGAAGCCGCCGTGTGGGAACTGTTCACAAGTGAATGCACTTACTTTCTGGATCATTTGCTGGTTCTCAAGACGGTAACTTCAGATTTCCTTTCTCAAAAAAGATAAAACATTGTTTGTCCTTCTGTCAGCATGGCAGACAAAGCTGTCCGTAACCTTTCGTTTAGTGTCTACAGGGAAATGACTAACAACCTTACTATTTCTCCCACCTGGTCATCCTATTTCCACAAGTCCCTTTGTGTGTGTTTTTTTAATCTTCTTGATGGTATCTCTTCCGCTGGACATCATTTTCAGTGCTTTGCAAACAAAATCTGATTGCAGAACTCTCCAATAGTTTCAGCTGATATTCTGCTATCAGATCACTGACTCTGAACTTAAGCCACTCTCCAAGTGGCTTAAGCCTATAACTTACTCTTGCCTTAACTTCACACAGATAGGACAAAAGAGCTGTGATTAGATTATCCTGACTAGAGCATGAAAACCCCAGAGCTGAGTAGACCTGGAATTCTAATATTGCACAAAGAAAAATAAGCAAGCAAGAAAGCAAACAACTCTCCTCTCCCAAGTTGTCTGTATCCTGGTAAATTTTAATAGCTTTGAAAGACAGACAAGAATATTACACAGTTTCACCATTTACATTTAACATACATCAAAAGTGAGTGTACCTGTTTAAAAGAATGAAAGCTTCTCTATTATTTTTCCCTTATCTTGCATAGACAGTTTCAGCTTTCTTGTTACACAAAGGAAGAATAGATAAAATTATTGAAATGCTTCCAATGTTACTGAAGAATTAGTTCAGGCAGAACAGAAAGTACTGCAAAATGAAGGGAATAAAGGCAGAACTAAGGTTAATGCCATCTTGGTAGGGCAAAACCCTAAGGGGAAGGAGAGGGAAGGGCAAGAAGCAGACTAGCTATGGTCACCAGGCAGGATCGAAATGTCCGTCCTTCTGGATTGTTTGCTCAGAGATCTGAGTTGATAAAAGACACATGGAGCCCTGGGAAGCATGAGGATAACAAAGACATGCAGGGCCCTTGGCGAGTCTGATGTAGGAACCTACAGAGGTACCTTAGTCAGCCCTGCATGACCCGTGAACAACACACTATTCAGTCGGCTTCACAAATTATCCTGCCAAAGAAAAATTCCAGCGAGCTTGGGTATTCAGTTTTACACATAGCTGCTAGTCTGAGTGCTTCTCACTATAGAAATATCCCACTGATTTTAACAAATCTCCATGACGTACTTTCAGACCTCTGTAAATCCCCTTTAAGCTCTCAGGTCAACTATTAACAGCAGCTGAGGAATTTTGCAAAGCTAAGCACACACTCTCACCAACTCTTCAATCTTAGCACCTGAATGATAGTTTTTTTCCAATTAATATCTTTTCACAGACAAAAAATATCTGCTTTGTAATCTACACTTTTCAAGCCTTTTTCAGATTTCAGTCATATTTAGCACAGCTCTAAGGTCACAGTCAAAGCTTAGGTAATATAATATCTTAAGCAGTCAATAAAAATACCTGTAGTGCTTATTCAGTATGGTTTAACAGAGCAAGCCAAAGAAAAACCTACATAAGCTCTCCACTAACCTTAATGATTTGCTATTCCATCAAGTTTTTTCTCTTCCATACTAACTCTGAACAGTATACATAGCAGTAGATGCATGGCTTAGTAAGGAAAGCATTTACAAAAGCCATAGAAACCTGTAGCTCCTACAACTTTGTTCCTAGTAGCTCCTGCATGCAGATCTGTGGGGACTCAGTGGCCCCTGTTCAGGCATAAAATATGGTAGAGACAGCGCTGCCTCCATCGTGGCTTCACAGAGACCCCAGGGCCTTCATTCATACCTTCCTCCTCACCCAGAGCTCAACATTTAGCCTTCAGGCAGGCCAGGAAAAGTTTCTCAAAATGTTATCTTCTGCATCCCCCCACATCAAGTGACAATTGCAGGAGAATTGTAAGGGAGATAGGTACTTTTCACAAAAATTACTAGATACATTAAATTGGAGAAAATAGTAAATAACATGGATTTGTTTTATTTTTATAGATATTTATGAACACGCTAAAATACCTGCAGAGTAATGAATTTCTGTTGGATGTGGATTTGTGGAGACTTTTCGCAAACTTAGAGGAGTTAAACAAGGTGAGAAAAAAGTGCAAGTCTTACTGAGAACAAAAAGCCAGCAGCACAGCGCATGGAGACAAGAAACTGTCGGTAGAGTTTCTATCCAGATTCAATGCCTGCATTTGGAACTTGGTTCAAATAATAACTTTCTCCTTCATTTCTCTTTGGCATATCCTGGCAGTCAGGTTTCATCAGTGCAAATTGTTCTGATGTGCCTCCAGCAATAGATACACAGGCATCTGAACATGGGAGATAGCTTATTTGACATATTTCTGAAGTAAACATGGTGCAAAGAGTTTGAGATTAGCTCTCAAAAGTGGAGCCCTTTCGGATGGATTTGTCAGGGTAAATATCAACTGTAAAATCATTACAGCAAAACAGTAAGAATAGCAAAATAAATGCATTAACAAGGTTCCTTTCTCAAACTGGTGGCACAAAAGATGTGCTGCTTATTACAGTACTCTAGCGGAATAATGGAGAAAAAAGGAAATTACCACCCCTCTCCAGCCAGGATTTCTCTAGGTATGGTGGACTATCTCAGATACATACCCAAGACTGTGTATTGATATGCTGCTTACCCTCCAGCTTCTAGGAGAAGGGAGAAGATGAGGTTTGGCCATGATGTGCTGCGGCTCTTTGCTGCTTGTGGTCAGCTTCTGGGAGGCCATTTTCAGCTACTGAAAGCTAAAAAGTGGCCCATAATCCAAAATAGCCTTTACATAGCATAAGAATCAAAACAGAAGTATTTCTTATCTTTAGAGGTATGCAGTGAAACAAAATAGGTCATTTCCAGTACCACTGTTTTACAGGACTACGAAGGTGAACACAACACCTCCCCCAAAGAGGGAAGTGAATTTTGGAAGGGTCTCTTCAGTTCCATACGCTGAATGACTGCTCTCATGAAATCCTCTCATATGCCCCAAGCAAACTGTTTACATCAAGTTGTTTCCCTCTTAATGTTACACCCTTACCTTAACAGCTAGCATCCCACTTTTTTGCCAAAACAAGAGCAGCAAAGCTCTTCAGAGTAAGGACTCTGAGGACAACTAGCCAAAACCCAATAACTGATCACACATCAGGTGAGCTGCAGCGAGTGACCGCATGAGCACGCGGGGAAACTCAAGGAAAGACATTTTAGCCAAAGCATTTCGCCTTGCACTTGTGGTGGACCAAGACCACATTAAGGGTCAGCTACTAGAGAGTTCAGTCAATGTGTAGTTTCTGATCCTTTCATGCTTGCTTAAAGAAGGGAATGACCTGTATTGCTATGAGCTATGTAGGGAATAGGACTATTTTTAATATATTTTAAGTTTTTAATGTATTTTCCACTTTCCTTTTCTATTTTATTATCCTTATTAATGAGGATGACAAATGATCATTTATTATGCATGCCTGCATATAAGATAGCAGTCAAATGGAGGAAAAAAGCAGCTGTTCTCGATAGTGTTTTACGCCTTTTACAGCATGCACTTCTGGATAGCCGGCTGAATCAATAAGGAAATGCATGATTTAAAAGGCATAACATGCACCCTTGTCAGAATGAAAGGAAAATGTTGCTACTAAGAGATTCCAGATAATGTAACATAGTAAATTAGGAAAGTTTTTTTTGGAAGAATTTCTGTGCCTGAGCAAGGTCAGGACAGGCTGCAGACAGGCTTGAGCTATTGAAGGCATGTTAATGAGGGCCTGGAAGAGAGTTCAGACACACCTGATGGCCCTCGGATGGGCTGGACTGCCATACGTTCAGCCCGTGCCTGCCCCTGCTCCCATGGGCAGGGTAAGGGACAGTTTGGACCCCTACCACCATGCTGAGCCTCTGCAACTTTGTCTTTGGGACTGACCCAAAATGTTGGCCTAAAGCTGAGTCTGGTCATGAGTTTTCAGGCAAATACTGTGTTCGGGAAGCAACTGTGAGCTTAGGAGCAGGCTTGCACCCACAGGTGACTGACAATGTGGGCACCTTTGGAATCAGCTGCAACCATTTTTAAGAGTAACTTCTTAAGGCAGCTTTTGCATCTTACACTTAATAGAAATTTCCCTCACCTCCCATACCACGAAACAAACTCACGCTATCTCTTTTCCAAATGTCTGTGAAGACTTCTTTAATTGTCACAGCTCTGTCACATACAATCAGTATTTTCTAGTACATACCATTCATTTATTGTAATTTTCTGTGCTGATTTGTGTTAAATACAGCTGCTACCCTAAAATAAGTTTAAATGGAATAACTGTAATCTTGTTTCAAAGCTTTTGTCATATGGCATTATCATGACGTAAGTGGGTATTTTCATAGATTTGCTTTAGCCTCTGACTAATTAAAGCACTTTGGTTGCAATTCAGAAGCTAATTCCGTCAATGTCAGAGAAAGAAGCATTGGGGCCCCATTAGGTCTGGAGTCTTTGGAGAGACCAGAGGTGGGAAAGAATGTTGTTTTAAACTTAGCTTTAGAAGATCAGTCATGCTAATTTCTCTTTTCCTCCCTTACCTAGATGAGTCTCAGTTTTGTAAGCAGTTTTTTTGAAATTGTGAAGGAGTGTGTCAACAGCTCAGAATCGTCTATGGATTTCATCTCCATACTCAGAAAGGTAACATAATCAAAATTATTCCTGTTTAATCTCAGCTGGTCCTTGCATCAGACAATTTATCCTAGCATGTAGGTGCCTTACAGAAATCAAGTCAGCCAAGGCCCTGCCATGTTTCTCAGCCTCTGTCTTGGGGAGGAGGTACGTGTTTAGGAGCATCTCTTGTCAGTAGAATATTTTTATTTCTATTCATTGACATATTTGAAGGGGTCATGGAAAGGTACTTTTTGGCAGACCAGAAAGTGTTATTTCCTTCTTAGGGAATCTTAGCCCAAACCTCGGGGAAACTTAGTCACCGACATGGCTGAACTTCTCACTTCATGGAAGGGAGTTCCCTGACTCCAGACCCCAGCCGGATAGCTGCTGTCCCCTGCATCCTTGTGCTTCACCAGGCGGATGCTCCTTTGTGGCCACTTTTTGTTTTTCCTGAAGATTAACTGGACTGTACACAGCCCCTTTGAAAAATTTCAGTGAGGATGTTTACCTCACCCTAAGACCCACCCCGGAGCACTGGTTTGAAGTTACCTCCTACTCACAGCTGACATGAGGGCTTTTATTTTCTTCAGAGGAAATCATAGCTCCATTGCATCAGTGCCATTTGCCTAATGCAAATGAAAGACTCAATGCAGTGGGTGAAATCCTGGCCCCATAAAGTCAGTGGCTACATTTCTGCTGATTGCACTGGGGGGAGACTCTTGCTCTCTGGTTTAGCTATGTGTTGTCACTGTGCCTAAAGGCCCGTGCACATCTAAAGAGCATACGCCATAAAGCATTTCCTCTGCATTTTCCTCTGCATGCGTCCCTCCACCCTGCTTATTCACGCCAGATGTCTTCCCTAGCTTTCCTGCTTCTTTCTTGTTTCCCCTACTGTCTATCTGAAAAGATCTTTACTTCAGGGATCTGATCCACAAACGTATTTAAGTGCCTAATTAAGAGATCAATGGGATTAAAATCCTTCGTATACTTTGGCTTGTGTCTGCTAAGGGAGGGGCACAGAGGAAGCTCACTGCCTACTACCTTGCCACTGCCACACACTGCACCCCAACTCCTTTGGGCAGTCTGCACGGTAAATGAGAGAGTGACAACAATGTCCCGGGGCTCTCCTACGTATGTAGTATCTCCTGCACGGCTTTCCAATGACTGAAGGGTGGGAACTATTAATATAGATGGGAAATCAGTGGGTTTGTCATTGTAATAGCTGGACCTGAAATTCTTCTAGCGGTAGACACCATTAGAAAACTTCTGGAAAAATGCTAAGATAGACACTATCCTGAGGTTAGGGTTTTAAAGGGGGCAGGAGGCTAGAGCCTGGCTTCCCACTCCCACTAGCTCTGACTTCAGACTTTCATTTAACTAGTGTTTGTGTGAGACAGACAAAATCCCAGACAAAATTGAGTTTTATCTTTGATTTCACTTAACTGTTCTTAGAGCTATCTGACCTACGTGGATATAAAGTGATGCTATATAAGAGACTATGTAAAACTGCTATATAGATCAATGCTTTTTATCTTCAACTTTTACATCAATTTCACATCCTTTATTTCTAATGAAAACAAAATGTAACTGTTCTCCTGTGCATTGTTTGAGCACTTTTCTTTTTTACTACATTACTACTTTTATTACTTTTTAACTTGTCCTGTTCTTCTCCTCCCTCCTGTGTTCCCCCATTTTCCGAGGTATGATAACATCTCACATAAAATGCACATTACAGAAACAAATAGAAGTGTTTCTTCTCCCTTTGTCATGATTTTTCTTCTTGCTAAGCTTCCAAATCTTTTTTGCAGTATTTTCAGGGTGACCTCTGTCAGACACATCAGATTTATTGCCTTAATTACTCCTCTGCTGTCTTCTACTTGGAGAACCTGAGACAAAGAGAAGATTTTGGAATCTACCTGAAAGTAAAGTGATGATTTTGCTTTTGTTGTTGCTGCTGTCTTCAGCCTTTCTGTCTTATGACAGGATTTTAAAAGCAGACTGGGGAAGCTCAGTGGTAGCAAAACTGTACATACAGCATGTCACACAGATTTTTGAACTGCAGAGGATATCATAGATGTGAAGTATTTGCTCCCCTGACATGTGGAAGTCCACACTTACAATTTAAAATAGGAAGAAGTTAGAAGCCAGAAAGGAATGACTGGCTACATTTTTGCAGGCAGAAAATACATGCTGCCAAATTCAAGCATCTAAAACTCACATTTATATTTTGCACATAAATCCCTCGACAAGGTGACCTCCACTTTAACAAAGTGAAACGGTGATCATAGCTTCACAGAAAAAAAAAAAAAAAACAAGCTACTTAGTAGAAGCTCTCTCAAGTATTTTTACTTTGATACATGTCCTGCACATCTGCTTGGTCTAGACGTTGGGTGGGACCACAGTATGTAGGGTACTATGTGCTTTATCAGATGACAGGGCTTACGTTCCCTGGAGAAAAAGCAGCATACAGTCTCCACCCTACTCCACCATGCCATGACTCAGTGAGCTGGATGCAAGAGATCAGCTGGAGGGGCATCGCAGGGAGTGCGAGGGCCGATGGCTCTGTACACACACACACAGGCAGCTGGGGTAAAGTCATGTTAGTGGATAAAAAGGACAGGCAATAAAGATGGTCCATGAAAACCAGTAACATGAGCATTTGACCTCAGAAATTGTTATCCACTGATGGCCTGTCCTTGCTTGCATCAGCTATGACATACACAAGCATCAAAACTAGAAGAGTATTATGACTTCCTTCTCTGCTGGGATTCTTTCTGCTGAAGTGGGAAGGTGTGTGATCAAGCCAAAAGAAGACGAAATATAAGAGGGTATCAGTGCTTTCACATGGCTTGGGGACCTCTGATGAGATTGGGTTTTCGTAGAGCCCTAGAGAGAACGCTTGGCTGTTTGCCTCACTTTCAGATGTTCAGTGGCCTGACACCCATCAGAGAGGAAGCAATAGCTATCAGTGATGTCTTTGTAAAGTTGAAACAACGGGCCAGATTCTGTCTTTGCCTACACTTCACCTGTCTGAAAGCAGTAACTCTGGCCAGTGTAGCTGTTGGACTCCCAGGGAGAGGGCTCTGCTATTCCTACTCACCTTAAGCAGACTGGAGCGTCATGTATATGCTTAAGACTGATCTTCGACATTACAGGCTTAGAAAGAAAAACGTGAAGACGTTGGATTTTCTTTCAGGCAGCCCAAGTCAGGGCTGCCTCTTTGTAACAGCCACGAACATCGCAGTCTTCAGGGCCTGGGAATTTCCACACACTTCCTCCCTGACAAGTATGTCAGACACTCACATCTAGGAAAAGGGTCACCAGTGAAAACTCTGAAACATTAGGTGGCCCCCAGACATGACCAAAGTTTGCTTGCTGGCAGATGCGTGGTCCGCTAGCATGGCCATAGCATATGAAATGGGAAGTAGCAATGCAGGATATGCATGTGAAGAAGCAATGCAATTCCTGTTGTAGAGAACTGGGGATCCCACTCTCGCTCTCGCTGGATAAGTTCATCCTTACTTAGTCCTTGTCTCATTGCAGTCAACCGATAATGCAGAAAGCCTTGTTCCTGCCGAGCAGTAAACTGAGGCCTAAAACAGCTTTTCTTTGTCTTGAGTAGTGGTGTGAGCAGAACAAACATTGCAAAAGACTACATTTGCCAGAGCTGCTGGTCGCTCCTCTACATCGACTGACCCGCTATCCCCTCCTCCTTAACAACATCTGGCAGAGGTGCACAGATGAAACAGAAAAAGGCTTTATTTGGTCGGTTAAAGAAAAGGTGGAAAAGTCCATACGTAAGTAGCTACGGTTAGAAGCCAAGTACGCAGTTAACAACTAGCAAGCTATGTGGCCTTTTTGCCCATGTTCTTTGAGTGTAAATAGGCATATTCCCCAGCAAAGATGCAATAAGGATGTACATGAATTTCTACAATCCTTCTGAATCCTTCTTCATTTTGTGAGAATTGGCTGGTACCAGCCCTTTACTGCCAAAGCCTCTCTGAGCATGGTCATGGGACTCCCAAATCAGTCAGTCACTGGTATTTACGCAGAATCATCTGCAGTGACATGCAAGCAATTAAGAGCAGATCACAAATTGGAACAAATCAAGAAAAATTGCGAACAAAGAAGTCTTTGAGCTAGCTTTATGTCTAGAGAGGTTTATTGGGGCTAACCCTTAATAGGATAGAATTCCCCTCACAAGGGGCATATTATGGCAGTGACCTTTCACTAAATGACAGGGTCCTACCATATAAAGTAGCAAAGAGCTACCTCGGCTACAGAAAACTTTTTATAGCTAATGTCGAAAAAGAAAAGGTTGGTCCAGACATAGATTTTTTTTTCCTGAATTCTATTTTAAGTAAATAATTTATTAATTCAGTCATTTTCAGGAAGTTATAACTGCAGCTGCAAATATCCTATGTCCATATAGTTCATTAGAAGACAGGTTTATTCTCCAAAAGTCTCACGCAGCCCCTACTGAAATCACAGAGTGAGAGGGAGTGCAATGTGTTGGCAAAATGCCTGGCCTGCTGTTACCTGTAGTGAGAGGCACCAGGCAAGCCAGGCAGAGCTTTATCCTTGGTAACAACATGTTGGGGCTGAAGTGCTGACTTGAGCCACTTGCATTAGGCACCAGGCAGATTAATGGAGTCCACAGCACAGGACAGTGTTAAATGGAGGAAGATGGTTCTCACCTGCAGCCCTCAGCAGAGCAACACAAGGAGGGTGCAGCCTTCAGGCAAGCCGTTGGAAATAGCAGCTGAATCCCAGCCTCTCGGCTCCTCAGCATAACACATAGCCACTGGTCTTTGGATTTGAGACACTCTTACTCTTGTTCTTCCTGGGTTTTGTGGAGTCCAAACTTTGATGGCCTGCACTCTCTGCTTCTCATCAGGAAGTCTCAAGGAGTAACGTAGCATCACAATCATAGCCTGCCTCCTGAAGAGGCAGGCTGTGGCCTGTCCTTTGTCACAAAATACAGCAACATCTCACAACAGCGCAGCCCAGCGCTTAGTCTCCCTCCCAGTTTCTGAAACCTGGGTTTAGTCTTCTTCTGGGTGTGACTTTACCCAAAGGTCTCCCTAGTGTACGTTTTCAAAACTATGTGCCAAGCACAGCTACGATAAGGTGCTCTCTCGACTGTTAGAACTTCTTCATTTTGCATGGAATAATTAAATATGCACTGTGCCATAAAGAGGATGCTCTACAGTTAGCGCAAGTACCCAAAGGGTGGGAATCTACTCCAGCCGTTGCTCCAGTACCACCAAATATTAGATAATGAGACATTAACTGGAATAAGGATTTGAGCTTTGGCCTTCCTCCTTGCAAAAGGGGTTTCCTATTCAGCAAAGAAGCAATGACTGCTCATGGGTGGAGCAGTTGCTCTGTGGAGGACTGAGCACTGCCACCCTTCTCTCCATGCTAGAGGTTGAAGGCTGGAACATCTCACTGGGAGATGAGACAGAGAGAGACAGTTAATATCTTCCAGAGAGAAATAAGTCTGGGGCTCTTGGTTCCCAGGTAAACACTGCAATGACAGAATTACTACCTAAAAGAGAGATTCGGGTTCTTTCTTTTCTTGTCGAGTTTTGTGAGGACACTGATCTAAATTCCATCTGAGGAAAGCATTTGTCAGCACTCAACACTTCTCAAACACTTCTCAACAGGCCTTGTAGGAAAATAAAACTTTTTGTGGCTAGTCTGTGGATTCTGATTTCTGCTGGGAAGTAGGCAATTTTGGGCATGGCCCAATAAGATCTTGTGGTATCCAGGGAATTTCACTGGTAAAAATATAGGTTCTTCCAGAGTTTAGATACCTCTGGGGTTATGTAACTGAACTCTTAGATTTTGGGGATAGTAGGGCGCAGGCCTACAAATTTCTTTTATTCACAAAGACCAGACAAAATCTGCCTTCATTTTTTCAACAATAAATCAGTGACATAAGGAATAGCTGCAATTCCAGCACTTCCTTCCTGGCATAAGTGTGCATGTGTGTTAAAAGAAAAAAATGCAAAATCACTCTACATGAAAACTTAGAAATTAAATTGCAGGTCAGTTAAAAGTTTTGCCCCTTAAAGGCCCTGAGTCAGCAAAGATTTACGTTTCTATTTTTCACATTCTGAGAAGTCCCTATCCTAGCTAAATATATTAATCAGTTATGGTACCACTTCCCCTTAAAAGATTCTCATTAATTTCAGCAGCCTTTCAATCAAGCTGTAAATGACCAAAGTTATTTTTCTCTCACTGCCACAGAATAGTTTATAAAGGCAGGGGGTTTTTTTAAGAACTTTTTGAGATAACCATTTAAGTGAATTTTATATGCTCCCCCCTGCTCCCCAATCAAATTAGTAGATAGAGCCTTTACATTCAGTAATGAATTTGGGCCTGTTTGAATGCATACTTGAAGTCCTAGCTCAGCTAACTTCAAGAATAGTGTAGTTATCATCTTTAATGAGGTCAGGGTCTCATCTAGGGTTTCACATGTGAGGCCAAGAGTCCTTTGGCTTCCTCTAGAGATGATCAGTATTGAGCATCTTCTAGAAATAGGCCTATTTTTGTGAGCAATGGCAGTAACTGGTGTTTTATATATTTCAGGGGATCTGGAAGGTAAAGTCAAATGGCTGGACAACTTTCAGAAGTTCAGGCAGCTGCATGAGGTCATACTTTGGCCTCAAGTCTGGGATCGTGACAAGAGATTCTTTGTTCCAGAGGTAAGCAATTTTTCAAAAGGGTGTTTTTTCCTCTAGGAAGGTTTAGTTTGCAATTTATCCTTATGAAGTGGTCTAAAATTGGTCTGTTGTGTATATTCTAGTTACTGTAGATAGCTCTGCTCTAACAGGAGGAGCCACAGTCTGAGCACTGCAAACCCTGCACATGAACCAGCAGTCTGTGCTCCCCATCCCTTGGGGATGGTCCCTTGGATGGCAGCATGGGATGAACTGAGATGAACCCTTACCCACGTAGCCAGACTTCAAGCGGCAGTATGGTATCATCCAGTGGATCTCACCTTAAGAATTATGTCTATTCACATGCAGTGCTGCTAAAATCATTAAACTCACTCCGGAAAAGAAGAGCCCAGCCTAACATTTCAGAAAATGAAATGCTTTTAAGCAATAGCATTGCCATGCCCGATTGTTAGCCTTGTGATATATTTGCTGGAGATAGCAGTACCTGTGTTCTCAGCTTGTTTAACTGTTGGTTGCTTTCCAGTTCATAATCAGATATGCAAGATTCCCCATTCTCTCTCTCTCTCTCTCTCTCTCTCTTTTGGGTCAAGTGCTTGAAACAAAGCTTAAGAGAAAACAGCAGGGAAAACATTTTGTCTTCAATGAACAGGCTTCTTCTTCATGAAGGAAGGTTAACGCTAGCAGGTAATGTCCCTAAATGTCCCTGTATTAGCAACTAGCCTAACAGAATTATATTCTGATATGGTGGGTCCAGAAGGAATCTCTGCCCCATTATTTGGGCAGGTGCAGGAAAGAGAAAGCAATCATATGGCTTGTCAGAGAGAGACTGGGAAATAGCCAAACCGCCAAAAGGATGAGTACTCTGTATGATTGTTTATTGTCACATCTGGATGTTCAATCTGCCAGACGCTGAAGTATTCAGCTTGATTGGCCAATGTCTGCCTTTCAAAGGGAGTGTTTTATTGTCATATTCAAGAACGTAGCAAAAGGACGGAGGACAGAGGAAGTTTAGACTGTTCTATACAAGTGTCCTATGCACCTCTTGACTGATGTTAACATACCTCACATAGCTGGGACTATGTCCTCTACATGGTGTATTTTGAACTACTGAAAAGTCCAAAGGGTTTGGGGGTTTTTTCCGTATTTCAGCTTTGAATGGCTTTGCTAAGAGAGCTGTTTTGATGGATAGCTTGGAAAAATGGCAGCATTATCATGCTGGGTGGCTTCCTTATTATTAATAGAGCACTCACAGAATAGAGAACTTGTACCGTTAACTGTAGCGCAGCGGTCCCACGTGAGTATGTTGATTTCTCCAGCAGTGCCAGCAGCAGTCAATCACCCTGGCAGAGCACAGGCTCACACCTCCAGACACGCAGGCACCACTCTGTAACGGGCACAGGTTTCTTGTTGGAAAGCTGCTGAAGAATCACTGCCCAAGCAGGGGAGGAAGATTTAGTCCTTGCCTGAGCAGGAAGGAGAGCCTGGGCAATTTGATCACCTTCTGTGCTTGAAACAGAGGAGCATTTGCAAGGATATGGGAAGCTGTATGCCAGGGTGGCTGAAGGGCTGCATGGTGTCTTGGCAGAAAGGGACACAGCCTCTAGCTTAAAATTCCCTGACTGCTTTGTCGAAGGGCAGAGATGAAGAGAGTAAGTGCCCAACATGTGACTTCTCTGTCTCCCACCATCACCATCATTGTTTTAAAGGGAGCTGCAAAGGGATGAGGTCTGTTTTTCCTTGTTTTTGTTTTTCTTCCCACATGGGGCAAGGTCAAGACTAAGGAGATGAAAATTTATGGTGGCAGAGGAGAAGGTGCAATGCAAGGGACACTGGGAACAGAAGAAAATATTGCTGCTGATGTTCAGGAGGGGTTGGGGAGAGGAGGAAGAAAATCCATTGAATCTGGTCCTTCCTCTCCTGACAACACTTCCCTCTGCACACATTGCCCTCTTAATGAAACATCAGTCCTGAGGCAGCGAGGCAAGGGTGCCTACCAGCCATCTGCACTACTTTCTGGGACGCATGTAATCAGAAATTGGAGAAGGAGGCATGGCTCTTACCCACCACGACAGCCAGCTGCCTGCAGTCTCCAATGTAACAGTGTCTGGCATTTGGCCACCTGTCCGGATGAAGTATCTTCCAAGACATAAAAATGAAATCATAATTCAAATAGGATGCTGCACACCAGAAAGAAGCATGTTCTAAAGCCACAGCTGAGCAGATTCACACAAGTTTGATATTAGGGTGCACTGTGCTTTTCTGAGTGAAACTGAAACCACTGAGACCACACTTGTGTGTGATTTTTGGTAATCCTGGAACTGAGGAGATAATAGAGAAAATGCTAGCAATAGCTTCCATCTGAAGAAATGCAGATACTTTCTCAAAATTTTCAAGGATCAAAAGTCTCATCCTTCTGCCATCAGCTACTCATTAAAAATAGTACAATCAAAAATTGATGTGAAGTAGTAATGGGAGCTGGAGACAGAGAAGAGTCAGAAAGCTCTGAATCAGCACTCCACAAGGTCAAACTACCATGTCTCTATACGAAAATAGGGGAAAATTTATGAAATAAAATTTTAAAATTCAAGAATGACATGCACTTGAGGAAGACAAGATTTCCACGGATGTGGAATTCATCATGAAGAATTTTTGAGAATACCACTTTATCATCCTTCAAAAAAATGTTGGCTCCATCAAGAAAATGGAGACAGCTTATAATTTCCATTTTTTTAAGCGTTTGGGATGTTTGCTGAACCTAACAATAACTTATCCACAAGACAGAACAAATAATTAACGAATGCTGTAGACCTACTAAAAGTATGATAAGCACATAACGTTCAAGGAGAGGCTGAGAGAACTGAGTTTCTTCAGTTGTAAGAAGAGAAGGCTCAGGGGGAATCTAGCTGCTGTCTTCAACTGCCTAATGGCTGCCTTAGGGAAGATGGAGCCAAAGTCATCTTGGAGGTGCACAGTGAAAGGATAAGAGGCAGCAACGCAAGTTGCCACATGGGGTGTTCCAATTACATATTTGGAAAAGCTATTTAACATTTAGGTTAGTCAAATTTTGAAGCAGGGGCCAAGAGAGGCTACAGAGTCTCCATTAGTGGACATATCCAGAACTTAACTGGACAAGGCCCTGAGCAACTTGCTCCGGCTTGGCCTGCTTTGAGCAGTGGGTTGAACGAGAGACCCCCAGAGGTCCCTTCTAAACAATGCCATTCTATGATGCTGTGAACAGAGCAAATAAATGAAAGAAACAGAAAAGTTTGTCTATAGCATTAGACAGAGTTTACAACAAATAATTTACTCCTATGTAATACCCACACATACAGCATACTGCTGTATAAGAGATGTTATAAGGAACCCTCCACCAATTTTTTGACTTCATAGAAACTTGAGTATTTTTTAAAAGATGTGTAAGTACATGCTAACTTGCTTGTTTATAGTCTTCTGAATGTCCAGTGAGATACAAGAAGTTCCTCACGGTAATTTCTTTATTACCTCCAGCTCCATCCAGCTAGCTGACCCATGACTTCATGAGCTTTCTAATTTTCGTTAGTTACTGATGGTGCCTTGGGCAACCTTAATGAGACGAGACGTTTTCCAACCACAGCCTTTCAGAACCAAACACCCAAAAATTGTTTTAGCATCCTGCAGATTGCCTGGAAGCAATAGCTCTAACCACTCTGCATTTTCTGTGAAGAGTAGGTGTGCATTTGAGAGTACCTTTCATGCCCAGAGAGACACTATTGGTATGGCATGGCCAACGGACAGATTATAAAGCATAAAGCCTTCAGTAGAGAAAGGAAGTGATTCTGGAAGTGAAACAGAGCAGCAGACTGGGACCAAATAGGGAAATAAAGAAGAAAGGGTCATGGAAAGGGAGAGGAGGAGCTGTAAATAGGGACCAAGGTCGAAGGACCAAACCGTGCAAATCCGGCCCAGGAGAGAGATTTCTAGGGACTCTAAAGTCCAGATTTCTTGAAGGACATTACTTTAAAAATTACTCTTCCTTCTTATAAACAGTTCCTTATTATTTCTGTGAAAATGCCTGAGCTTTCAACAGGTTAGGAGCTTACCCTTAAAGACTTTAGAGCATTCTCACAGAAATCTATTGTTATACTTGTTACCTCCTTGTGATCTCCAAGCTAGGAAGAAAAGATAAGCCTACTATTTTGTGTAGTTTTTGGAAGTCCTTTATAATGCTATCCATTAACATTTCATCCATGCAAATTATCTCTGCAGATTTCAGAAGGTTTCCTGTATACCTGGTAGGATTTGTTAGGGTTGGAGCATGCTGATCATTATATTTCCAGGTACTGCAGGTGATCCAGGTCATCTTTAGTGACAGGAAACCAGTTATTTGTTTGTAATGAGGCAGATGCTACAAGCTACAAATGTTAATATTCAAAACCATCAAAAGCTGTATGCTTTTTAAGTACTGCATTGGAGGGTGCAGACAAGGAAATGAGTGTTATCCTGGAAATCATACTTCTTTGTTAAAATGACTTGGCAAGATGAAGTGATTCATAGGTGTGTCTCATCTTAGAACTTGCAGTTCCTTAAAATAAACATGCCATCAAATTGATTTTTTTGTTTTTCTCTTTAGAAAGTACAAGACTCCTTGATGTCTACCTCTTCCTATTTGATGATTTCCTATTAATTACCAAAATTAAACGTAACAAAAAGGTAATGATGGATAGAGACATTTGTGGTTATGGATGATATTGTGTTCTGCAGCTTCGTAAATTTTTTGAATGTATATTGAGAGACTGATCTTTAAAAAGAAAAATGCAAGAAGACTAATGAATGTGAAAGGCGACATTTTCTTATACTGATAGCGCACTGCAACACTGATTCAAAATCCTGCTTCTGGATTCTGTATGTTATAGGAGCATCATGATAAGCAGAGTTGACTTTACTAGCCCTTAACATTTTTCTGATGCTGTTTGGATGTGCTGGATTTCTACAGCTCACAAGAGTTTTGAGAATGTAAGAAGTTTCCTCATTTTCCCCTCGTGACCTGAGAAATTTTTATTCCAGAGATGGCACAACCATTGGAAAGAAGTAGAAAAGGGGAAAAAACAGGGAAACACTGAAACGGATGGGAGCCTGGCTTTATTCTCAACTCTGACACAGCCCTATTTTATGTTGCCTCTCCTTGCCTTTATTTCCTCTACTTTAAAATGGAGATAATGACTCTTAAGAAAAAGCTTTTGAATCTGTTGATGCTGACAGAGGCTATAGAGACGTCTGTGTGAGAGGAACCTCAGCATTTAGCTACCAAAAAAAGCACTGGACACCTAGAAATTCCTCAAGCTTCAGTGTCAAAGGATATCTAGCTAATTAAGCCTATGACGCTGACGTAAACTAAGGCAAAGTAGACCTGCCCTAATTTTCAAGAAGGTTGTACCTGATTTCAATAGAGGGTTTTTGTTTGTTTGTTTCATTTTGTTTTAAGACAGCTATTTTACTTTTATAGGCAATGTTGAAGGCAGTGAGAGGCTCTAGATCAGCAACACCCTTCCCTAGCGGGGCGATGGAAGGAGTGGGCATTCAAGGGGCCTGGCATCCGCAGGGAAGGTTCATCAGAGAGCTGGTCCCTACGTGTCCCCCCCGTGAGGGCTGTGACCCATCCAGAGCCCACGGAATTCTGCATCCTGCACATGCCCCAGGAAAACATTCCTCCAAGGAATGGAGAAAATCTCCTCCTGACATTAAAAGGAGAAAAAAAAGAAAAAAAAAAAAAAGACATTCGAACAACTCCAGCTGATTTTTTTCCTACCTGTGGGCTTGCATTATGTTTCCACTGTGTTTTTTTAATACAAGGTGGAATTTTAACAGGTCAGCTCCAGGTATCTTTAAGAAAAGGGGGTTCTGAGGTTGCACAGGCATATAAGCTGTCAGAGTACCTTTGATAAGAAAAATTCAGTAATTTAGGACTGCTTAGTGCCTAGAGTTTGTGCGCAGATGGCAGACAGCCAGCAGATAAATTTCTTTTTCTCTTCCCAGAAACATGGGGGCTCCGACACAGGCTTAATCCCTGTTTGTCCTTCCCTCGCTCCGGAGCTGCAGTCACTCATAAGGGAAGGCGGGTTTTGTACAGTCCTAGACCAGCCCATCCCGTTAGACAGACTGATACTGAGAACCGTCGATCCCTTCCACGTAACAGGTATGTGCCGTGTGTACTTGGATGCTTTTATCAACAACATCTCTACACATTGCATATGCAGCGGTGTAAAGGTAAAGTGTCATTTGCCAACGTGCGGATGTGTGGGGTACAAACACCGGTGCCTCAGCACAGACCTGCTCTCACTGTGAAGCATTACCTGCTTACACTGGCATTACATCTTACTTTCCCCCTCCTTTAACAGTTATTTTCACGTACGCATCAGAGGCATTCGGATACTATCCATTCAGCCCAAAGGACGTATAAAGACTCCAATGCCTTCTTTCTCATGCACCAGGTATTTTCTTACCCTACTTCTCCTGGCATGGCGTCATGGTCTATCAAGCACAGGGCCTCTTCCCAAAGGACATTTTCAATTGCACTGTAGCGATGCAATGCGTTTCCAGTGGTCCTGCTGCCCAGCCACGCAGTGCAAACCTGTGCACTTCTCTCTTTGGGATCTTCACACTCATTCGGCAGCAAAGCTTGAGGAGTCCAGAGAGGAGATTTACCTTCCGCTGCTGCTCTCTGCTTACTCATCTCCCTGCTGGCCCTTGGGAGGACGGAAATCACCCATCCTAAGTCACTGCTTCCTTGCTCACAGACATCCCAGCACAGTTCATGCGATGTCCAGTCAACATACAAGACCTGCAAAAGACTGCCTCCGATAGCATCTGCTGCTAGTCCTCTTTGGGCAAGGAGGGGAGAAGGACCTCCACACAGAGTGACTAGGTCTGGAGTAACCGGAGTTTTGGTGAGGGAGAAGGCATGAAAAACCAAGGCTCTCTCTCGCTCTGAGCCACTCATATAGGCAGTGCATGGCTCTCACACCTTCTCAGATCTCAGGAGCCTGCTATAAGAGAAACAGGAGAAATACAACCACTGGGCTCCAGGGCCTGTTAGTCATCCTAATCCTAAGGAGTGGGAGGGAAAGCTCAGGGAGCTAGAGTGCTCTATAAAAAAACAAAAGATATGGAAATAAACCTTAAGCCCATAAAATCCATTATAACCTTGAAATGGATTCACCCGGACTGATTAGCATTCAGCATCAGTGCTGATAGGAAATAAAGGTAGGACATAAAAGGCAAATGACTAAAGATGAGATAAGGGTTTTAGCACAGAAATAATAGAATAATCTTTTTTTAAGTGTACTCCAGACACTGTCTGCCTGCCTAATGCATCTCCTCACCAACCCAGTGTAAATCAAGCAAACGAGCAGGCTGCTTTTCAGCCCGCAGGGTGGAGGCGAGGGCAGCAGCGCTTTCCTGCCAAAGTCCAGACCAGACGCAACGTCGGCAGCTCCTGGGTGCTACGAGAACAGAGCACAATCACTGTCTAGTTCGCTCCTACTCCATCGGGCATGAAAGCCGTAACAGAGATGAGAAAAAGCCTTTTGAATTCTTCCTAGCTTGCGTTTGCTATGTCCAAAGGCTGCTAACCTGTGCTCCCTGCGTCTGTCTCTGCACCATTCCCAGCAACAGAGTCTAGCTCCCTCTTGCTTCTCTGGTCCCGTGACCCAGCCACAGCCAGCAGAAACAAAATTACCGCATTGCATCCAACACTTTGGACCATATTGCCTGATTGTTCTCTCCCAAAATGCTCCTGCAGCCCTATTACAGGCTGCAGCCACGACAGTCACCGTTACTTGCCTGGATTCTCGTAACACTGTGGATGCCCCATCCTGCTGCAGGACAAGGGTGGGGTGCAAAAGAAATCCTGACAAAGATGACTACAGACTGTTTTGACTTGCGGTTCAGATTTCCACTGTTTTGCATAAAACAATGAGCGAAACTGCCCATATCACTGGAAAATCGTCCTTTAAAGAAAAAATGAAAAGATTAAATATCCTCAAAAATCTGTGACATTGGGGAATGTTGCTGACTTATTTGCAGGCTCAAGGAGACGCCATGGTGGCGGTGCAAGACTCATTATCATTAATGTTCTCAGAAAGCTGCTTGCACAGGTCAGCACGTGGCTTGTGGTGAGCAATCACTCTAATTAAAAATGAAATCCTGATTTTTGATCTAACAGGTACATTACATCCATCAGTTTACTGAAGGATGATCCTGCTTTGGAAGGAAATCTACCTCAATACAGAGACTAGGGAAAAAAAATAAATGTAGCAATGTAGAAGTACCCTTTTGGCAGCCTCTGGCAGCAGGCTGGGGGTTGATAATTCTGCCATATAATTCTAGCCTAAAGCCTGTCACATATCAGCAAAAGGATAAGAGGTATAATGGTATGCTCATAACACCAGGAAGCCTGCCCTAAAGGCAGAACTATCTGCAAATACCAGGCCCTTTCACAAGAGATATAACTTTGCATCCAAGTGTAATAGCAAGCATCCATCTTTGAAGAGTGTAAGCAGCAATATGCCTTTTGATTTGGAAATTGCTTTGCTTTTAACATTCTGCTCTGGATTTAATCTCTGCAATTCCTTATTATCAATCCACTAAGAATGCTTTACTCTAAGTTGGAAGGGGCCAGACCCGCCAATATGCCACTGTATCAAAGCCAGGTAATCTTTACAGCTGCAAATTCTTTTTTAAAAAACACTGCTATGAGCCTGTTGCTGAGCATTGCATTGCTTAGAAAAATTCCTTTTTAGGACCGACAAGTTGTATTTCCCGTCAACCACAGACAGACATGAGGCATGAGTTCTGAAATATAGTTTTTCTGCTGCTACAGGTTTCCTCTCCTGACTGATTTGCTTCACTAATTTAACTGGTCTATGCTTCACTTTCCTTTTCTATAAAATTAGGATCATATGGCACTTTATCTTCCAGAAATGTTTTGAGATCTAACTGTAAATCATTTGCAAACGCTTGGAGAAGAGGCGTTGTACAACAGCAAGACAGTCTGTATTAGCACAAGACTTCAGAGAAATCCACATGAACTGGATAAACGGTTATCCCAAAGACATTTGAACCATAGCAGGCTTGGAAAGACACCAGTCTGCCTTGGCAGACCGAGATCTGGGCTGGATGGGCAAAGGAGAAGGGCACCCTTCTCAGGAGAGCGACCCCGCACCTCCGTGCCCACGCTTTATTTACAGCAACTTGTGCTCCAGCTTAAAAAAGTCAATGCCATGTGAATCTGGGGATTATAATAGAAGGCGGGGATGGGGCCCAATGCACCCCAGAGGTCCCTGCACCACCTTCTCGCCCCGAGCGACTGGTGGACTTCTGCTGCAGGAGCCAAAGGGTGCCTGCTCCGGTGGGGCGTCTGCGAGGCGGCTCCAGGAGGAGTCCGGCCCACCGTCAGTGGCAGCACAGCCCTTGCTCTCATAGTAACCCTCATGTCGGAGTAACCCTCAGCCAGACTCGAAAGCAGCTAGCTGCACAATTATTAAACAGTTTAAAATAAATAAATGCATATAAGCAGAATTAGCTTTTTGAAATAACAAAGCTTCCCACACAGCAAAAAAATGACCCCACCAGGGTGCACTGCTCTCTTTAGAATTAGACAAGGTGATTAAACGTATCATTTATTCAGTCACAGTCAATGTGATGGAAAATTGGAGTGACCGTTGCATGAGGGAATTTATATTATTTCTCTGTCTTTTTCCATAGTCTTCAGCCTGCGAAATGCTTTCCTAATACAGCATGAAAATCGGTATCAGCAGTGCATAGCAGTCTTCTTGCTACAAGCACAAACAGAGACTGCCAAGGTAAGTACATCTTTTTTCTTTTTTTATTACACAACTGTGCTTTTCCTGAAGGAAGACCTCAGAACAGGCATATTAGTACTAAGAATTTATCAAAGTAGTTACGTTTGACCAAAACAACACAAAATAATCCTCCCCTCCACCCAAGTTTGTTGGCTCACATATTCTATCTGTTATAGAAATTTTCCAGTTGAACATGTATCAATGTTATATTTGAGAACTTTATCATTTCCGATGGCTAAAAAATTGCCAGTTCTTGCATAACAGGAACGAGGACAGTCAGCCCCTCCAAAGGAGTTAAAGCCACTCTCCCCAACACAAACACTGTAGTACTCAGACCAGGAAACTCTGTTATGCTCATCTAAGCACAACCTGCATCTTGCAATTTCAGTTTGGACAGATGGTATGATTAATTCCACTGTTATATAAATTTACCCCTCATTTTCACACCGCATCACATTTCTAGTAACAGCGCGGTTCATAACATCCAAAAGTGCGGTAGGCATTTCACAGAAGCATGTGTGTATGTGGTTTTTTTTTTTCCTGTGTGTTAAATTTCATTCTCTCATACCTAACGCACAGAAAATTAACTAGCAGTAATACTAACGCTTAAGAATGAAGCACAATAGATGGATTTTTCAGAGAAAAGCAGTGAGTGAATTCTTTCTGCTTCCAAGTCACTGGTTCATACCTGAAACAGGTAACCCCTTGAGGAGCAGTTATCATCTCTGTTACAGAAATACTACCTTGCCCTTCCAAAGCTGTCTTCACCTCAGGTCGCTTCCCACTTTCCAATGTCTCACAACTTCAGTTTGTCAGACAGTCAAATCCTGTAATTAAAGGCTCTTTTCACATTGATGTGGTAGTATTACAGCATTTTCTTGTCTCAGGGCTGATCCCTTTAGAAAGGCAGACGCTACCTGGTTTTGTGAGAAGCAGTCTCACTGAGCTCCTAAGAAGCACCCGTTCGCAGCATTTTTTTGTTTTTTTTTTTTAAAGAAACTTTGCTAGCCAACACGACCTGATGGTTTTACCTGGTATGATGCTCAGGGAAGATAGGAAAGATCTTCTCGATAAGATCTCCTGACATTTGTGAGGACTATTGGGCAAAGGGCCCTAAGGCGGCAGCCAAGAGAGAGACAGTAAACTGAGTGAAGCCTGGAGTGCCATGTTCTCCTCCCCTCGTGAGCAGAAGGCTGCCAGGCTGTGACCTGCCTCCCGGGTTTCCTGATTTTTGTGTTCTGCCCTGCAGAGCGGCTGCCGCTGGCTCCCGGCCCCTTGCTCACCTGCCCTTCGCTGGCCCCGCCGCGGCGCGACGCTCTGCTGACTGCGTAGGGAGCGCACGCTCCAAACGCTCGTCACCTGAAATTTCACCGTGCGCCAAGCTGCGGATACTGCAAATACCTCCTCCCGCTCCCGCCCCTCTCTCGCACCCACGCGGTACTCGGCAGACGTGTGAAAGCACAGAGCTGAACCGCTGCTGCTGCTCCCCCGTCCCATCCACGCGCCCGCTTGCCCTCTGTTTCCTTCCTGGCAGTCCCACGCTCTCCTCCCTGCACCGCAAAGAGCAAAGCTGTTAAAATCCTGGTTCTGAGGAGTCCTCAGTGCACGGAAACCCTTGTGTAACCCACCAGCGGACACTGTGTCGCACCTTCCTCCACAGACTGCCCTCAGAGTAAGCAGACCACGCCAAGTGCTCGCAGGCCTGCACTCAACGCTTGTACATGCAAACGCTGCTCATGCCCTGTATCAGGACTCCTTAGACCTACGTGTCAGGGCATTTGTTTCCCGCTTGTTTTTCAGACCTCATTTAAATTTATATATTTGTAGATATATTTAACTCATTCAGGGCGTACACAGCTGGATGGGTCAGCAACAGAATTTATGAATCTCAGCCCAACAGGAAGCAGAGCAGTTTGCCTCCCGTCGGGCATTTCTACTTCTTGCATCAAAGTATGCTAACTCGACAGTCATTACAGCAGACAGAGCAGCCACTCTGACTAAGCAAGGATAGAAAATCAAGATCTTGTGGTAGGAAAAGCACAACCTGACCTTAAGCTCGTGTTGCTGCCAAACAAATTTGTAATGTCTAATCATAGCAACTTGGAGACAACTGAGCTTCTGGGATCCAGACCATCTGGACGACCACAGAGAGAAGACAGTTATGTACTTTAAATTAATCTCACCAGCCATGACCCCCTTCCCTCATACCTAGATGATGGAGGATATAGAGCTGAGCACTGTCAGGATGCTGCTAGAAACTGAAAGTCCATGTTTATTTCCACAGAGCATCCAATTTAAATAACTAACAGGAGGAGTAAATCACACCTCCTGTGACAGCACGTGACAAAGATGTCAGAGGGGAACACAACTCATGGTGTTGAGAGAATAACTGTGAGCCCAAACTGCAGGAATAGATATCATGAAGTTAATAAATATTACACAAAAATAGGGTGAACTGGCCTGTAGCAAACATCAAAGTTTCAAAATCTGAACACTAAAATCCTGCCTTCAACCCAAGACGAAATCTCCACTTGCAGACTCTAGCCTCAGACTCTAACAGATGAAGTGGCCTTAGAAAACAGGACAATTTAAGTTCTGGGATCATTCATATTGACTTTGGAGATTATGAGTACTAAGAAAAATTCAAGGCTCTGAGTGTTTACGCATCTGAATTAGTAAAATTTTTCAGGTTCTCTAGGCTTACAAAAGATTTCCTTCTTCTTACAGAAAACATGGATGTCTCAGATAGAAACTGCAATCTCCAATTACACTAAGCAACATGAAACCAAGAAAAGAACTGTTTTCTGCTTCCCAGCTGAATCCTCTGAAATTTAATGTCAGCACAACCCTGACAGATCCAGTGGAAGACTATTGTGGAGATAATACAGTTATTTCTTCTGGCATTCCTTAAGTTTCTGAAAGCTACAGACTTCTGACCTGACTAGACAGAAGTTGTAAATTTTGGTCACAGGATCTAGGAATAGACTGCATGAGGCAAATGAGGTACACAACAAATGAATTGCTCTTGGATGCTTTTTTACTTCAGCTAGGGGAAGGCGCTTGCCATTCAGATAAGTTTTAATACAGCTTGTTATTTCCTAGAAGGCAGGGCAGGGAAAAACTTATGTTAGTGAGGGGAATACATTCACCAGGAAAATGTAGAAGAGCTATTCAGAGCTCCTTCAAATTGTATTATCAATAAATTTCACAAAATTCAAACTGTAGGAATCTCTCTGGCCATAGCTCACCATAGTTATCGCTCTTTATCTACTAAACTGCAATATCACAAGATGTTACTTTACATTAACAATGTGCTCGATGAGGTAGATTTGTAAAGGCAAATGTTGTGTTTGGTCCCCGTTAATTTTCAAAATGAGAAGATCATTGAAGTGCTCTCAGTTTCTTTGAAAATGTCATCCTTAAATCTAACTTTCAGTTCAATGAGAGATGCTAAAATGTACATGTACATATATGTACTCGTATACATACAAAATGAACAAAAGTATAAAGGTGCCTGATTTTTGGTAAGTTGAACTAATATGGGAGATATTTTTTTACCTGAAGTTTTTTCACCACTTAATTATCAACAGCTCTGTCCTTATGGATTGTTTGCTCTCAGTCTGTGATTAGGCTTTGGAGTTCAGTTTGCTCTTTCTTGTCTTTTCAACTTTACTTCAAGAACTTAAGCATCATCTTTTGTATTAAACCGTTCAATACTTCCCTGCTATCCCACATCTGTGGTCCACATAACAAGAGTATGCACTTGTTAATCACCTTTTTTTTCTGCCTGCCACAACATTCATGCAGGTTACTTCTAAGAGAAAGGGAGACTTTCCTGTAGCCACTCTAAATCACCCTGCCACTTCTTCCTCTCTCTGTCCCCAATTTAAAAAGTTAGCCTTTAGAATACCTCTTTGGTGTCAGAAATTATTTCACAGTGACCTAAACAGAGAAGCTATACAGGTGAGGACTACACTGAAGAGTCTAGGTGTCCACTACCAGCTGTTTGAGTTATTCATGCCTAATCCAGTTCCTCACCAGTAACCCCCCAGGAAGCAGTGGTGCCTTCTATCCAGTTGAGGTGGCTCACCTTCACACGCAGACTAGGGCTTAGAGGCTATTTATACATACTTTACTTGGTTCAGCATCCTCCAGCTGTAGCCTAGGCCATTGCAGTACATGTTCCTGCTCTTCTACTCCGGGCCTGTGATGGGCAAGCTTTTGCCATAGCTTAGTGGGAAAGAGGCAGAGCTACTCAGCCTCCAAGCCAAGCAGCAAATCCATAAGGCAGGAGAGCAAAAGAGAGAGGAAACAGTCAATAGGCTCCAGAAGGCTGATTCCTGAGCAGTCCAAGCAAGCTGAGTAACAACTCAAGCCAGCTGAACAGCAGTGATTAGCCACAACTTGACCTAAAACAGCTGTGACAAAGTTTCACTGATCCTAAGATCAGCTGCATGCTATAACACCCTTCCCCTTCCACCTGTGGTGCCTGACCCACACTTCTGGTTCTAAACCCTGAAGCCACTGCAGATCCCAAACAAAGGTTTTCAAGGCCAGAGAAGGGTTGCAGCTGCCTGTGCTTTGTGCAGCAGCAGAGCAGAGTGGGGTGTTTGGCATCTCTGTATTTTGGCCAAAAAATCTGGAGCCAACTCTGCTCAGTTAGCCAGAGAACTAATTAGTACCTGATACAAACCCAGAAGATTCAGTATTTCCCAGAGGTCAACAAACCTCCAGGGGAAGAAGTATTCACAGAAACACTGTCTTTAGTCTAGTGAAATGTAAAAGCTCAAAAGGCTCTTCTGTCATCAAGACAGATAGACCCCTGGAAAGCAATCAGGAGGAGAGAGTAACTTCCCAACTTGAATTGCCTTTTAGAGGAACCCTCTTCTCTCCCTCTTTCCCTACCATCTACACAGAGGCTCCTAGGAAGATCTTCAATAACTAAATGTAGTTTTTGCAAATGCCCCCATAACTCAATAAAGGCTTTGTCATGGGGCAGTCTTATATAAGGAGGCAGGGATAAAAGCTGTTGTTCAAATTTAGTTTTCACAAGTTTAATTCAGAATTAAAACTGTGAAAGGTTTTGTTGCAGCCCCCACAGGACTAAGAAACTGGAAAGTTTAGCTTGTTCTGAAATGTGTGGCTTTGCAGCAGTCCATTTGTAAGACAATACATCCACCATTTTCAAGTAGCTTTGCTGTCTACAGTGAGGCAAGATAGTTTGAATGACAGAGCTGGTCTGTTAGAAAGGTCTAACTTTTTTATTGTCATTCATTATTTCTTTAACAGATTAGAAAAGAAAAATTACATTTCAATAACATTTCATCATTCTTTATACAGAACTGGCTGATGTATGGTGTCATTTTCTTGTCCAAATCCACAGCCTCCTTCCAAACTGCAGAGTTTAGGAATTACAGTGCACACTGGACTGAACTCTTTCACAATGTAAGGCACAACTACATGATCACAAGTGGTAAACACAAACATGGAAAATAGGACTCAAAGAAGCAATTCAGAAAAAAGGAAAAAAAAAACCCACCACCACTCATGCAAAATTTGTCTACACCTACCAAGATGGTATGATCCAGTTTAAAAGTAGTGCAGTATTCTGTAGGTAAAATCACATCATGAGGCTATTATAATACATTACCTTTAAATACTAGGTAAGAACTTAAAACTTTTTCCATTTATATATTTATACAATTATACAGAAAATAGGTTGTATGCACAATATTCACATCTGCAGTAATAAACTGATCATTAAAACTCGGAAAGGAGGCAAACAAGACAACGTGATTTGTGGCACGCATCCATTACAGAATGCCATTCATCAAGTTCACATCTTGAGTACTGAAGAAACTTAAAAAAAAAAAAAATTAATGGTTCATTTGGTGAATGAGGCTATCTATAGCCTAATGTCAAAGCTGCATATAAAATTGTTATTACCTAGCAGACCATGATTATGCAAGCTTGTGGTTATGATTTATTTCCTGTCCAGCAGCTAGAGTTTGCAGGATTTAAACTGCAGAGGTTAAAAGAATACAGAGTTTACAATAACTTGAAACTATTGGATACTTTCAAACACATACAAAAAGACTTAACTTTTTTCTTTTTGGTGATAAACATTTGCAATTTGGCATTCACTATAACTTTTACACTAAATGACAGTGCGCAGACCCTATTAAACCTACCTAATGGTTGAATTTCACACTGAGAGGTAGTTTAAAATAAAATTGTGTGCAATAGGATCAAATGATGGGGTTTCACGGTCTTTTGTAAATTTTTTTTCTTTTCTTACAAAAGTGACAAATCCTATACAAGCAGCATTTTGGAGACATGCCCATAAAAAGTTCTGATATGTGCTAACCCAGAGAGACATTCTTTTAAACATCCCTTTTGTGCCAGGAATCAGGATTTAGCATGATATAAGAGTACTCTGCAGCAAAGCCAATAGCAGGAGCCTGGACCTGCCAGCACTGGCCTGTTGACTTACAACTATGAACACGTTTTCTGTACACCACTCTTCCTAGACTTCTTTACCTAAAAAAAAAAAAAAAAGGCAAGAAGTAAAGATGAATGTGTTTTTTATTTAAGGTTGAAAGGGGAAGAAAATAAATGGGAAATACCCCCACCAGGCTTCTGCTTTCTTAGTAACGTACCACAAGGGTTAGCAGAGTTCCCAGTAATCTTCAAACGTACTTTACCTAACCCAGTAAGCAGATACTCCTGTATCTGCTGCACAGTGAGTGCATAGTATGTGGTGCACTACAGGCAAAAAGGCAGTTTCTTCCACTAACTAGTACCTATTCTCTTCATTATTGTGATCTGAAGTGGCATCTAATTTTTTTCTCTCTAGAGTCACACACCCCTTTGTTCAGTGCTCCTTAAAAAGAAAAAACAATTCAAAAATGAGTTTCTGTGGAGGGATTTTACTATCCAATTATTGCTGTTTTTGAAAAGTAAATAATTTATTGTTTCTGGACACTGCAGTTAGACATTAATTCTAAACTTACCCTAGAAGAGAGGCTGAGGTCACGACTTCAAAGATTTAAAACCGGACAACAGGCAAGAACTTGGAAAATACATACAATTCACATATTCTATTTTGAGTCTTAAAACAAAGCTCCACAAAGACAACATGTGCATGACTACAGGACTTCTGTTGTTACACGTGCTCTCAGATGATGATCTCATTTTTGGTGCAAAGGAATTACGAGGGGATAGATGCAATTCAGTGAAATTCAGTTCAGCCAAAGATAAATCTTCTGTCCACTAATTACAGTTAATACATACAACGCCATTCCACTAGCTGTAGATCATATTCAGTTACGTTACACAACAAAAAGTGCACAGTGCAAATGACAGCGTTGTTTCCTAGACCTCCAGGGATACAAGAGAGTGGGAGCGGAGGTACTTGGAGAAGTAATTTATCAACTTCAACATATTCAAACCACCACATCATTCCAGAGGTTTTGCTTGGTCGTCTTGATGTAGTTTATGTTCTGTTTGAACTTAAGCTCCAGCAGTTTTCCGTCAGCCACCAAGTACCACTCATACATTTTTAAGTTTTGCAAAAAGCGTTTGCTACCACTTTGCTTTTAATTGACATTTAACCATCTAGAAAAGTACCTGAGTTTTCCAGTTCTCCTCTTCTTTAGGAAGAGCGCTTCTCTTATTTAAATCTAATATATGACACTCGATCCTTCTTGCTAATGTATTACAAACATGGCAAGGTTACTTCTGCTCCCAAATCCTTTCCAACTTCACTAAGAAAGGTTTTCCAGTAAGGATTCATAAATAATCCTAGTAACCCCAACAGCAACAAAAATGCTTGTTCATTGTTCCTATGTACCTGGTACTCCGCGGTCCATAACAACTTGGTTACTCCTTACCTTCCAAAAGGAGAGGAAAAAACCCACACTGCCCTACAGTCAGACTCTAGCATGAGAGCATGAAGCCAGCTGAAATACGAGCTCCCTCTAAACCTGCAGCCTCCTGCCTCTGCTGGAAGCTGCAGCAGAACACTTCTTTTGGCTCTTTGCAGGCAGCAACTTTTCCTATTGTGACTCATTAATTTTATCCTTTTTCTTCAACCTTTGTAGAAAGGGGAAGGTTTTTAGAGGGAAGGAATATAAGGGGAGATGAAATAACAGTGAAGCATATCCAGCTTAGATTCGAAGCCCACCACTCAGCTCTGCAGTGCTACATGCCTCCACAGGAACTGCAGTACAGAAGTACGTATTAGCTACATGAGGCAGGAGCAGAACAAAAGGATTTAGCATTTTGGAAGCAACAATTGAGGAGATCATGCCTCTTTGATTGAGAAGAGATCCAGTATCTCCAGGAAGACCCCTCCTCTAACAAGAATATCCTTTACACTGTTCAGATGGCCTCCACAGTTTGCCTCAGTCCACGTAGCAGCCAGTCTCCCACATTCTGTTTCCTCAGCGACTCTGACAGTCCCTTCTGTGGGACACTAAATCCACAGTTTCAATAACAAATCCACATTTCACTGTTCCATTCCTGATGCCACAGTAATGGCTAGTAATCATAAAAGCAGCTCAATGATCCTACATACCTACTGGTTCAAGCAGTGGTTTTACCATTTTTCCTCTGCCTCTTGCTCTAAAATGACTTTTTCTTGGTGAATCAGAACAGTCTGGCTCTTGCTGCTTAGATTGCTAAAACACATCACCAAACTTGCTCTGGTTCCCAAGGTTCTAGTCTCTTCTGCTATTTTATTCGTTTTTTCCTCTGTTTCTGGTTTTGCAGTCTGCAGATCAGCATATTAGACTATTTTGCCTGGAATCCTTTAATTCAGTGTGGTAAAATCAACCAGACTTTTTACTAGGTTTTTCTTTTATTTATTTTTTAAAGCAATGCAACAATCAACCGCATTCCCACTGACAATCTACCCGTGCCAACAGCCCATCAAAACATTCAGAATCTTCAGGCAGAACTATAACAAAGCTTTCTCCTTCCAGTTTCCCTTATTATGCATCTCATGGGTCATTTTACTGAGCTTGAGCACAACTTTTAACCTGGCAGACAGGCCGAGAGCATTATATGGCCTATTATACGACCAACTTGTCAATGAATACAGAGCAACATGAAGAATCATGAGCACAAAGGAGTATAAAATTTAGCAGTGGAGCCATAAATTTACTCCAGTGAAAAGCTGCAGAACTCTCCAACTACTGCTGCAGACTCAAACTTCAAGGATGAAAGCTTCTGCCCCAACACTGTTCCTCCTTACTTTAACAATCCTTCTTGCTATAAATACGCATTTTTAGAGCATTTTCATTCCCTCAAAAAGCTGGTCATAGAAACTGGCCAGCAAAAACCAACTTTCAAAAATCAAGTTGGCTTTGCCACTGAAGGTAGGAGCTCCAGACTGAGGGTTGTTCTGCAGCCAACCGACCGCATTGCTTCAGCCACCAGCTGAGTGAGATGACTTTATTTGCCATCACATAGACTTAATAAGGCATCCCAAAAGGCAGAATTAAGAACAACTCTACTTGAGCTTCTACCATGTCCTCTTTAGTACAGAGCTTTCTCCTCAGTTTGCAAACATTCCAAATCAAAGGTAAGTTGCCTGAAAACACGTGAGTCTTTTAATCATTTCCCTCAGTCCCCTGCGAGATTTCAGCTTCCTCTGCTTCATGCGTTTTGCCCTTCATGCAATCATGGAGGTGGTTCTCTCTTTCTTCTTATAATCCCTTCACATGAGCAATCCATGTGATTGTCTTTCACCCTCCAGGCAGCACTAGGATCCGTGTTATACAACAGGATAGAACATAGCTAGACTGGAGCAAGAGTGTGACATCCTCACCTTTCACCATTTTCTGAAGTCATGTGTCAGACAAAGGAAGGCGTGAAAGCAATCTCTCTGGGTTATCTTAAAAAAATAAAATAAAAATTCCAGAGGCAGAGATTCTGCTCACATTTTCTATTCAAAGAATTCTTATTCTTAACAGTTACGCTGACCAAGAGAAACAATGAATCCAGGGGCTCTGTTCATATGGAGTTCTTTGAGCAATTGTTTCTTTAGAGGAAGCAATTCTCAAGTTTATAACCTGAACCAGAAGTGTTGGTAAGCATTTTAGATACACCTAGTTTGTAGGCTTGTGTTCCAAGCCAATCCATAGCTAGAAGAACCAGCTATGCACTTCAGCTGGCTTTTCAAACATATAATTTATAGAAAACTTCTCTTTAAGGAAGAAAAATGGATGCAAATTTATAATTATAAGAAAACAAGGAATGGATATGAAGCCTATAGATCATTATGTCTGAGGAAGAGGAGTTAACAAATCTTTTCACTTGAGAGTTAGTCAGGGCTCGACATTTTTCATAAAAGAAACTCCTATTCACACAGAGAGGTGCCAATAAATAAAAGCAAACTAATCTGCCTAACTAATCTGCCTAAGCTTCCATCACTGTAACAGAATTTGTTTCCTCAACTTGGGCAAGAAGTAGAGGATTTCAGGACATCATCCTTCTTTTTGAGCAATAGGCACAATATTTTAAGACAGAGAAGGTTTTGGGTTGCGGGGGTTTTATAAGGATTTCTGAGACAGAGGATCCCTTATTATTGGAAGGGGTAACCCCAGCTCAGAAGAAATAACTCTAATGGTTTTGTGGTACCAGATACCTGTTTTGAAAGGAGGAAAAGTTAGAGACAGGCAGACAAGAAAAAACAGGTGTAAGGAAATCACAAAAAGAGGTTTGGAGCCTACACGAACTCTGCAAAAAAAGCCTCTGTTGCAAGAACAGAGAAGAAAATATGAACAAATGTCTAAAGACATATATATAGACCTCTTAATTAGAGCTGTCTGGCTTATAATTAAGCCAGCAGCAGAAGAGTCACACTACTGTTCTGAGCAGATGAAATCACAGAACTAACATACCAATTAAGAACCCCTGCTGAGAAAAGTTCAGCAACACGAGTTTGGATGGAGCAGCGGAAAAAAATCAGGCTTGTTAGGAGCAGTATGAGTTCAACTTCTTCCAGCAAAAGCTGGAGGAAGGGATGAAAGTAGCGGTTAGAAAAATCTGCAGCAGACTCAGAAAAGTTTCTTACTATGCTGGATACCTAGCACGGAATTTTTGGATGTCCCTTAGAAAAAGGAGGACTTTTTTGGGCTTCCAGAGTGCAGGCAGGGAGACAGATGGAGTACAGGCTACCATGAGTATTGTTTATTTGCTTTTTAAGATTTTCATATGAGGATTTCTGGACCATTAAATTCCATTTATCAAATACATAAAAGTGAAATTAAATCAATATGGGAGAACTTCATGTAATATTCCTACAACGCCAACTAAACCTGCTCTCATCATTTGTCCACACCTATTTTCTCACACAAACAAAGAATTTATGCAGTACAGTATGTGTGCAGATGTTCCAGTATCCAGGTGCTGTAGTTGGGTAAGGACTCAGGTGCTGACACTGCAACAAGTTCTAAGTTGGCAGACAAAACTCTGAGTTGGAGGCGAGTCCAGCTGTTTACCCTCATTGTAGAGTTGAACTTTAGAGAGAAAGCACAAGAACAAGAAAGAAAGAAAGAAAGAAAGAAAGAAAACAAAATCACAAGGAATTATAAAGAACATCAGATATGCAATCAGATGCAGCAATTAGTTATGCCATTACAGCAACATTTGATACACAAAATCCTCACAGATTTTTGCATCTTCCTTTTTCTTTGAAGGAAACAAGAATAAACTGCAATATCACATAAACGCTGTTTCTCTTGAACAAAAAAAAAAAGATAAAAAAATACATTGTTACTCCTCTGTTTAAACTTTATTTACAAATAACTGGGTATTTCTAATCTAGACATAGAAGCTCTTTCCAGGATAAATGGCAATAAGCTACGGATGATCTGAGCCCATGTCTCACAAAAAATACAATAGTTTTACTTGGTATCAATAAACATTTTAAAATATACTAAATTTTGCCAAGTGTTACAATCATCGTCCCAACTGAATAGTAGTCTGAGTGCTGAACGAAGTGCATCAACAGAAATTCTAAACTTTAGTGTGTGTAACGTTTCCTTGTCACTCAAGATAAGCCAGTTATCCTTGCAAGTCATTAAAGCAAGTATCACAGACCCGGACAGGCTTCTTAGAAGAAGGAGTTAAGGCATTCTTTGCTGAGCACTCAGCACAAAAGATATTTCCACATTGTCTACAGTGATGCTGCAAAAGAGAAAAAACATACATGCTAAACATCAATTACAGTGCTATGGGAATAGATCATTAATAGAGATCATTATCATGTCAAGTCAACTATCCTACGTTTCAGAAGTTAGCTTGAATTATTAAATTGCAGAGAGTAGTATAGTCCCTTGGGCTTATCCACATACAGAAAGGCATAGGAGGAAATCCTTTCCTAAGGGCAAAGGAGCAAAATACTCAGAGTGCCTACTGACCTCAGAAGACTATATGCCACCTTCTGAAATGAACTGGGTCACTCAGGAACATCATTAGCTTAGGTACTTCTTGAAGTTCTCCGCTTGAACTTGTTGTGGTCCCCTAAAACATGTTCTTCCTACAGTTAACCAACTGCTTTCAAATTGAAAAGTACCCTTGAATCAAAGGATGCAGCTGCCTTTGTTCAAAAGCTTCCCAGTGGAGACCGCTACGAATGATGCAGGACAGGCAAAGCCACCTAAGGCTGAGTCAGGAAGCACTGCAAAAATGAACCTCATGAACATCCCTCATCTGCCTCACTGCCAAGTCAGTTGTTGGAGTCTCTGGATGAAGGCCACACTCTGCCAACCTTAACTGACCACAGCTGTTTTTGCAAAGAATCTATGACTACAGACCTAAAACCTAGCCAGCTAGTCCGTTCCCTGTCCATTTAGTGTTTAGAAAGATATAGTCACAAAGACCCATATTGATGCCTCATATACTCATATGCATCTGATTTCAACCAATTTATGTTCCTTTATAGCTGTATATGCAATTCAGACATGAACCGTACTTTTAATATTTAAGGCACTGTAAAAAATAAACAGTGTTTTGAGATGTACTGAGTATCACAGCACTTTTAAAGCCACTTTCTAAAGTTTGGATACAAAGTAAAACAGATTGAAAGCAACAGAAAAAGAAAAATCCCACAGAGACATGGTGTAAAGTATACCTACCCTCCTCACTGTCACCGAAAAGCTTTTCCCACAGGCCATACAATTCTGTACCTCATTGTCTTCTGCCCATTTCCTATTCAGAGCTTGGGTGTGTTTGATCTATACATATACGCATACAAAAAAGAAAAGGGTAAAATTTTTAAATGCATGTTTAATTCATACAACTTTCTTCTATTTCTTTGGACACGCTGCCCAAAGCTGTATAAAAGGATTAACTAAGCCACCATACTAAGAGCTATATTTGTTCAAGAAGAAAATCTTCCAAACTTCAAATGCATGAGTAGAGTTCTGAACCCACAGACAGCAATGTGGCCCTCATGCATCATGAGCATAACATCTTAATCACTCTTGAAAGATAACCTACCACCGATATGACACAAACTTGAAATTCTCATGAGTCTTCACACAGAGTATCAACAGATTTAACTGCTTGAAATCAAAATTATACCTGTAACGACTGGTTTTCTCGGCCCAGTTCCTGCATTGCAGCAGTAGTGTTGTCCAGCTTTTTCTTCATTTCTACAAGTTTGGCTTGAAGCTTTTCAATTTCTCCCTCACTTTTTATACACCTGAGGATGGACAGTAAATATTTCAAAGTATATAAAGCAATCCACATTGCCTCCTTCAGGCAGGCTGTCATAACAGAGAAGGAAAGTCACTCTCAGAAAACTCAACACAAAATACTCTTGTTATGAGAAGTTCTTGCATATCTTTGCTGGGAAAACGCTCTGTCTGTTGTAACAACCAATTTAAGATTATCTGGAATTGGTCCCAAATACCTGGGAGTTAATATCTGGAGTTATTCCCAAAGCCAGTCCGTCAACAGCACGCCCTGATAAGCACCACTGTGCAACAGGACACAAAGCAGTAGCAACAAATCAGGTCGGACGGAAGGGCAGAGAAGAAATCTTTTTACAAGGCCACCTCCCATTAGATGAAATTTGGTTAACTGGTGAAAGGCTAAATTTCAAAAGGTGTTTTTCTGTCATACCGTAAAACAACTAATGAGTACAACACAATAGAGCAACAGATTGCTGAAAAACAAGGCTCTCGTGTGAACTAATCTCGTCCTTACCCAAAGCCTACTGCTCAAAAACCAATCAGAAAGATTGACAGCAGAGAAAACATTTTTCCATTCTGCCCTCAAACATCTCAGGAAATTAGGATGAAAAAAGTTGTACATGTGTTTCTCTCAGGCATTTTTTCTACCCTTTCAGTCTCTGCTCTCAGGTAACTCCCTCTACCTTGCATGTCTCCTGCTGCCTCAAGAAAAGGAGTTCTACTTACAGGAATCTTAATAAATATATTGCAGAGACAACAAGGGAAGGGTAGAAAGTAAGGTTTTAGGTTTGCAAGAGGAAGAAGATACTTGAGGTGAACCTTAGAAAGCGTGTCTAACCCAGCACATGTTCAATCTCCTAACACTGAGCAGTGGACATAACTAGAAGTCCATAAGCAAATTCTATTTTATTGAAGTCGCTAACTGCTCTGTTCCAGACTTCTGGATGATTAGTGCACGTACTCTGATTCATCCAAGACTGGGGAGTCTCCAAGTGATGGAGAAGGGGAGTTTACTCAGGTAATGGAAGCCACCCCCACCCCCACCCCCACCGGCCAGGCCTAGTAAGGTTCACGCAGTGGATGAGATGAGAAGCCACGACCTATCCACCTCAAAGTTCAGCACCACACAATGTATTTAGCAGACTCCTAGGCATGGGCATAAATCCCTGAGAGTGAGGGTACAGCTGTGGCTTTGGTGATAAGTTAGGTCGTGCCTGATTTTTGAGGGGATTGTCACCTTGCCAAAGCCCACAAAGCACAGTTTCTTTAAAGCACAGCTTACTAGGCTTTGGCACAGACAACTGAAGAAGGTTCCACTCTAGAAACCACAGCCCAGGTTCTAGGAACAGAAATGGATTTAAATAAAGCATGCATACAGAATCCTAAGGCAACTGAAACATGTTTTCCAAGTAAGGCTATCCATTTCCCAAACTACGCTTCCACGTAGTGGCCATACGGCCACAGCTTACCTCTCCAGCAATGCTCTTCTCTCATCCTGATTATTCTGCACTGTCGCTTCCAAGACAGCTATGTCCCCACGTAAATCATCCGTCTGTTTCTCCAGCTCGCTCACCCTCCTCTGACTGCTCTGCCACTCCTTCTTCATGGTAGCCAAGTTTTCATTCAGAGCCGTGACCTGCATGGTGAGCTTGGTCTCCTTTTCCTCATGTTTCCGGTTTTCTTCTTCTTTTTCTTTTATCTCTGTGTTCTGAGAAAACAAGGAAATATTGAAAAACAATCTTCCAAATATTAGAGACCTCAGCTGTGCTGGGTAAAGACACTCTCTGCAGTGTATTGTCAATTCTGGCAGTTATTTAACTGGTATATCTGCAAAATCTCTTTAGATGTTTTACAACTAGTAGTGATCCAGAGATACTTTAATAATGGAGCATTATTTCTTACAAATGAGAGAAAATAAGATTCTTTCCCTATTCCTTAATGGAGGAAAAAAACTTAATGGAGGCAAAAAAAGGTGAATCTTCACCACACTATAATCATTATTTTTAACTTAGTAACCCTGTTGCACATGGGTAACTTACACCCTGTTATCATCCTTCTGAATTTTCCTACATTATTAAATGCCTTACTAAAGGCTTCGGAATGTATTTGCTTGTCACTTAAAAATGAAAGTGATGTGAAACTGAAGTCAATACTTTGCTTCCCCTTCCTTCCTGAAAGAATTCAGAGGCATATTTGCAAAGCAATGGTCCTAAACACTCTAAAATACCAACCATTTTAGCTTCAATTTCAGCACATTCATTCTTCAGTTCTTCTTCTCTCTTTTTCAGATGATCTTTGATAGCCTGTTGGGTTTTTTTCTCCTGTTCCAGCGCTGAATTCATATTATCTACTTTGCCCTGCAGCTCTAATTTCTGTTGAATCAATAGTTGTTTTGCATCCTTGAGATTTGTCACCTCCTGTTAGAATACAGAGTTCAAAGTTAAAACAGCATTCAGAGTGTTAGTGATTTAAATTCAGAACTATTGTATTTTTTGCCAAGGTCAGGATAGCAATAACTGTTAGTTTTAGAACCAGAAGAGAGAATGATTTTATAGCACAAAGTATCAATACTTCTCATGATCATAGATTTTAAGCTTATACCTGTATTATGAACAATATCTAACTTTTAAAATAAACTTAAAATTTAATGCATTTTCCACTAAAGTAGTGAAAGTTCTGTTGGATTGTTTTCGACATTTCTTTGGAATAGCCACATCATTTTCTACACTCCGTTTTTAAATGCATTTCACATCATTCTCTGCATGCAAAAATCAGATAACTGATAACAAAAACTCAACATGCTAATTTCTATTAGTCTTAAATGTATAAATATTTACCCTATGTTTTAAGCAAGAAGGACGATACCTTTGGTTTTAAATATCTGTTTTACTTGTTTCTCCACAATAAAAATAAGAAGCCCTAATAGAATATTCTAGTTAAATTTTTGTAAGAATCACTTTCCTTAAAATTAAACAGCCAAGCATGCAGGTATCAATCGACTAATAAGGGTTGCCAGATTTTCTATAAATCAGAAATTCTGCCACAAATTACAAACATGCCAAAGGCAGGGAGAGAACACATCCTGAAGATAGGGGGATACCCTATTTATCCCTATTTATAGGGATAAATGCATATCTCCCCATTCTCGGGTGAGAGACTGGAAAGAGCATACGCCTGTAGGAAACAATTTGTGTTTTAGCCCAACTGCTTGTATAGACATCCAGAGATGAACATTAAGCTGTCATCAGTGCGCACACACTTTATATACATCTTTGTAAATTATTTCTTTTTTTAGAATAGAGATTTCAAGAAGTTATAAGAATTATAGTTAGTGTTCCTAAAATCCAAGAAAAGAAAAGATTGGGTATAGATTGCTTGATAGAAACAAAGTGCAGTATTCTCTCTCCAAAAATAAAAGATCATTTTTTAAATACTGGGGAACAAAAGAACATCTGACGCTCATAAAACAATGTGCTAATAAAGAAAAAGGAAGTAACACAAAGGCTTAGAAGACAGGGACTGCACCTTCACTTATACTTGTACAGCAACTTAAACACCGTGTACTTAAGAGATTTTAATATAATTACTAATACTATAATATGGAAAAAAACAACCAATAGCCTTGTAAGGATTGTTTGTCTCTACAGAGACTAAAAAGGGAAGTATGTAGAACGTAGAAAGAAATTGTTTACTGAAGACTAACAATTATTTAGTTAAAAGCCCCATATTTCTACTCTTTAGAGAGCTCATTTGATCTTTATGATTTCGGAAGAGTTGGTTTTTTTAATGAGGTTCCTAACATATTGGTTTTTTACCCCCAAGAGCGATTTTTTTAAACAATATTTTAGAAACCACAACATATCTAGGGAGTTTCAACTCTAGCATGCACAATTGAGAAGTACCAGATGTGCCTACAGTATCTGGGAAACTTCACAGCATGACACTTCTGGACATCTTTTCTGCACTTCAGAAAAGTAACCAAGGGCATATACAGTGAATTTACAGTGAAACAGAGAAAAAGCCAGGACATACAGCCCACCCCTGAAGCTAAAACAAGTTATGCGGTCCACCTGGCCAAGAAAACTAGGCACCAATGCTCCAGGATTATCACTAATCAAGTCAGCATTGCTCAGGAACCTCAATGAAATCTGTGCTTTGGTTCCCTTACCTGTAATATTGATATTTACAGCAACCATCTTTGCACAGTAATTCCAGATTACATCTACTGAGTAGGCACATATTTCTTATCAGACAACCAATCACCTGAAGATTCAGTTTGTCTCAATATACCTTCTCAAATTCTTGCTTGCAGGTTCTAAGCTCTTCACTCAGCTTGGCACTTTCTTTTTCAAGTCTACTCCTTATTTCCTGGAGCTCTGTTGTTTTACATTTTTCATTAGCCAAGTCTTTTTCTTTCAGAATCTTGAAGGGAAATTAGAAAAAGTATGCTAGAAAGGAGACTTCCAAGTTCATTAAAAAAACTTAACCAAAAGCCATGCAGGACCCAAAACCCTCAGTTACAAAGGCTCCAAGTAAAAAAAGCAACTGCCTTATATTGCAATCCACAATTAATAGTGCAAACGACTGGCAGCATGTTTACAGTTTTAGGTTTGAAACTAAAAGTTTTTTTCATACGTGTAGCCTCTTAGAACATATTAACAGACTAATTTAAACCAAATTCACTTCAACTATCTGTTAAAGTCTTCTCTACTAGAGGTTCAGGGGAACTGCCATTGCCTCAGATATACACATTAGCGCTGTGTGCCAAAAACACTTGTTAGACACGTACCAGGAATTAATCGGGGCGGGGGGAAGAAAGGGGGGAATATGTGCTTGTGAAGATTTCAAAAGACAGATATTTACCCTGTCATTCTGAAGATCCTGTAACATTTTGGTCTTCTCACCCAGCTGCTGCTCCTTCTTTGATGCATCCTGTTCCAGTGTAGATTTTGCTTTCTTAAGTTCCTGAATCTGCTGGTTATTGCTAGCAATTCGATTTCTGTTGGAAACTAATTCTTCTTGAGCAAGAGCAAGTTTTTCTTCTGTGGACTAATTACAAAGACAATTCTGCAAATAATCTGTCAGTACAAGAGCTTCAGGTACTCCACAGCTATTTAAATATTTTCTGTGTATCCACAGGGAAAATAGTTATCTAACGTGCAACACTTAGCTTCAAATTTTGACAGAGTCAAGCTACAGAAATTTCTAAGCTAAGCAAAAAAAAATTCCCCAGTAACACTCCCAGAAACAAAAGTGTAATGTACCTATTCCCGTTCAGCATCCTTTCACAGACAAAGTATAGACAGACAAAAGGGCGGCACAAGGAGAGAAAGAAGGAAGACCGTTTAAGGAAAAGAGAATGCGCTTACGCAAGTATATTTTATTCTCTAGGTAAATCAACTGCCTTATAACTCTAGAGAGTTGTTACTTAAGAAACAGTGAAGCTATAGCATGGAGATTTTACAAAGTCACTCTGTGACTTTTTATTTACCAGTTACTTAACTAGTAAATACAACTAGCTAGAACTAGGACAATTATTACATGTTTGAAAATCCTAAAGTGAAACATAGAACCTAAGAAATGCTGCTATCGCGAGAAAAAGCTTGCAGCCAAGATTCATTCTATTTGCTTAGAACAAAGCCAAACTTTGTGGCTCTTTTTAATTTATATAGTTCTGGGAGTGAGTTTATTTGTTTTCAAGCCTCAGGCAAGGGCTAGTTCCATTTAGAAGCATCTCCTTTCAAAAGTAGGAAAGAGAAGGAAAAATGTCAACCTCACCCTCTACCCCTCCAAAAACTTGAATTTTTGTGGCACTATTTCATACTAGGATACAGAATTTGAAGTGATGAGATGTGTTATTAGTGATAAAGTGCCAGTGCACTAAAGGTGTCCTGAAGGTGCACCAGTAAGGATTTAAATTCTTTAAGGATAAACTAATCACTTTTCTGTGAGCTGTCACTCCTCTCACTTTCCGAGTGTAACTCGGAAACTCTTAAAACAAAATAGAAGGTGCTTTTGCAGTTTCAAGCTTGAAGCAGGGTAGATCTTCCAGAAAACAAAATAAAGAAACCCTCCCCAGTACACCGTGGGCAGTGGAGTACCATTATTTTCCTTGCAGTGAGAAAAGACGAGAAGAGCAGCATCACCATAAAATATCCTCATGGAAAGTCCCATCTTTACAAGTTTTAGAAAGAAGCCTGATGAAGAGACAGCCTTTATTCAAATCAGTTGCTTGCAGAAGCAATGCAGTTGCATCCAATTTGTTAGTAGTACAGGATGATAAAAACTGGTTTGTGAAGCAGATAGCAAGATCCAAGCTAAAAACTTTACGTACAGGATATTCTGTCACCCTCTCCCCCAAGTGTCTACGTTGGGCTGCATAGCTAACTGTGCCTATGCCTAGACTAAGACAACGTAAACATTTGTACAAGGGCAGTCAGTATTCAGTGAACTCTGTATCCTATTATGCATAAGCATTTTGTATTATTCAGGAGTTTGCAATATATGGAACTTGGAATTTTTGTGATGTGATTAATACTGATGCTTCCTACCTTAACTGGGAAATAATTCAATATAACTTTAACAGTAAATCGACCTTCTATCTACCTACTCCTTCCTTTCTGCTTAGCCCAATGGTCCCTCACAGCACCCTCTGGAAATAAGCAAAAATCTTGTGGCACATGGCTAAACATTCAAGTTATCCTTGTTCCTGGCTCAGTCTCCATGAGACTATAATTCAGTCTGTTCAGTGTGATTTGTCTGGACCGCTCAGGAATTCCCCCCCCTAACATAAAATCTCCTGTCATAATATCTGATGCCATCTACTCTACTCAATCATTACTGAGTTTTACCACTGCTCCTAAAACATGATAAATGTTCACCCATCAAGATACTCCTAGTCATCAGATTGCTCTTTAAGATGACAGACAAAGAGAATGTAAGGGAAAGGGACAGAACAAAAGAGGCCAATTTGCACTCACTTTTGTAAATAAAAACAAATGTTAGTTTGACTGGTACAGAGTAAAAAAAAAAAAAAAATTAAAACAGATACCACAATCAAATTTGGTCCAACTTGGGCTGCTGCAGCACAAACACAGGTACCAACAGCAGAACTAGCTAGGTGCTAAGACTTGGATTCCATTCTACCCAACCGAGATGCATAAATCGGTATTTTAGCTTGGTTGTCCCCACAGAGTCCACAAGGAGACACATGGAAGTACTCATAGGTGTTAACCTGATCTCTCTCCCCTTCAAGGACTAGACTGCCTGTAGGGAATCTAGGCTCCTGACTTAAGAGACCTGAGGTCTGGCAGCACGAACGTGCTCCCAGAACGCCCGCTAAAGGTACGCCGACTGTGAGGCCAGTATCAGAGGCAGAGAGACGTTCCTTCAAGAACACAGGAGAAACCAGGGCTGACTACAAAGAGCACAAATGCCATTGAAGGACATTCAGCACAGCTCAGGAAAGCAGGATGCACACAAAATATGTAGGCACTAACTCAACAAAAATATAGAACTGTTATTTTTGCCTTGATTTTAATTCTTGTATACAAAAATTGCCTTTTCACAAAACAATGAATCCTACAATATATACTAAAAACTGTACCTTTTACAAGCACTCAAATCCTTCCCAATTTCTTTTTTTCTGTTGGCACAAAGACCTGCAAGTTTGGTTAACGTTACTGGTTTCCTGTTCATACCGGAAACAGGCTACCTTTGGCTGAAATGAAGTTCTCCCAGTTGTATCCCAGCATGACTTTTGGGGAGGGCTACACAGGGTGCAATATTTCAACCAAAGTAAATTTGTAGCAAGTTGTATCCCTGAAATTATAACCATGTACTCGCTTTATAATATGTTACAACATCTCTCACTTTCCTTCCACAATACTGATGGCTTCAAAGTTTGGAGCTGGCTGAAGTTACTTAACTATTAATTACCTTCTGTTAATAAACCAGTACCTTCTGTTAATAAACCAGAAACTATGATTTTAATGGTGTCTTTAATTCTTCAGCTGTGCTGATGGAGCCCCAGAAAGCAGCTGCCTGCTCCAAGACCAGCTCTAGTGAAAGGCCGTATCTCCAACTGCAAAACTTGACTGGGGCATCGCTCGCTTTTTAATCACACATCAGTCTCAGTTCCCACAGCCTAAGAAGGTCGGACTGCCAACAAGCCTAACAGTGATATTCCAATGAAAAGCCAGCAGATGGTGCTCTCAGTACTGGCCAACTCCAGTCCTAGAAACCGGACCTATCACCCTATTCATGTCACCTGTAAGTTTACAGCCTTTTATGATCTCTCCCCACATCTGAGAACTGGCCTAATATCGCAGTGCTACACTATGAGAGAATATTTATGTTTTCCCTTGTAGTTTTTATTATTAAAGAAAACCTAGCATTGATAACATCTCACATTATTGTCTAGCCATGCATGTCCTAGACAATAATACTGGGCTTGAAACCATGCTCACTCTACACAGCTTTGCAGGGACTTCATACTTCTACTAAAAATCCCGACAGTAGAAGACAAACAAGATCATGCACAAATTTCAAAAACTTCTATTACCACACCTACTAATATGAATAAGACCAATCCGAACCCCATTCCCAGCCCACCCACCAGCTTCTGTTCCGAACTTGATCCAGAATTTGTAGCTCTGTCTAAAATCTACCTTTACTTGATCAGTTCCTTAAGGCTAAAGAGAATATGGATAACTGACTTTGAATCAGACTATGTATCTCCACCACAGGGTTCCTCTGCCTCAAGTGGCATTTGATAGCTCTCAAGACTAACATTATCATGCAAAGTCTTTCTGAACACACTTTTTCCTTTGCTGTCTTCGAAGACTTAACTATTACTGCTCCTTTAGTTTAACAACGAGACAGCACATTCAGGATTAAAAACCTATTTTACCCCCTCTCCCTCTTTCCCCTCTTCTGTATTTTACACCAAAAAAAGTGGTGACAAGCAGACCTCGCTAATCCTAATTGTTATTTTCAAAAATTCAAAACGAGCAAACAGGTACAAAATTGGTACATCACTTCAGTATTGAGGGCTCCAAACTTGCTCAGGGTCTCTAGGCTCCACAGTTATTTACATAAGTCAAGTTACCTGATAGCAACAGGAAACAAGGTTGTTAAGCAATCTCCTTATTTTACCTTTTTGCTACCACCTCGATTCAGGTTTAAAAGCATGTGGGACACCTACTGTCCTATTTTACGTTTGGCAGAACTAGAGGTTATCAGGCTGCTTCAATAATACTAATTCAGAGCTATTTTTGCAACAGGTAATATTTAAATGAAATTTATACCAAAAAGCCCAGTTACTGAGCAAATCCAATGCTTTTACAGGTCATTCCATTACCAACTTTGGATCTAAACGCACTAAGAGAAATTAACTCTCAAAGGAGGCTATTGTGTTTTAGCAACTAACCACAGAAAAGAGTATTTTTAAATCACCTTTGCTTGCTAAGTATGCCAAAATTCTTCATGCTTTCTGTATAGGGATGCAACCAAGAGCACTGGAAATAAAAACTTCTGGTACCTGCCACATTTTGCTGCAAGCTCACTAATGCTGCAGAGGAGGAGTTTTATTAAGAAAAAACTCCTATGACCCCTATGTAAAGGAGTTATTTCTCTTCTGCTTAAAATAAAATCTGGAGTTTGGCTAGAACTCCACAGTTCACGTGGGCCCATCTTAAAGTACCACAAGACCATTAACAATTTCAAGGGTGAGACTGAAAGGACTACACAAAGACAGATGAAAGTGAGCTGTTAAAAATCTAAGCAGTTACCAAAGGCTCCAGTTATGGTTAATGAAGCAAATAGAGACCAACATCTAGAAGAGATTAGATGACTTGTCCTCTGGAAGTACCTGCTTCTCCCCATAAACTTCAGAAAAGCCTAAAGAAACGGCGTCAGACAGACATGGACAAAGCTGGTGTGGGATTCATCCCAAGAGAAAAGAACCAAAACTACAATTCTTGCCAGACTTGCCTCTCTGCACTGCAGTATATCCTGGAACTAACTCGAGCATTGGGTCAGCACTGACATGAAGGAGAACAAAAAAAAAAAAAAAAACACACACCACCTTTATTGACTGACTCCATTCCAGCAATACCTAGACTTTTTGAAAGCATTGCATCTTAATATCAAATCAGACAATTTCTGCTTAGAAATGGCAAAAAATTCAAGGACTATTTTTAGACAGTCTATATTCCGGCCAGGTCCCTAAACCAACTGTTTCTATTAGTTTGACATCTCTGATGATCTAGAAGCAGCCAGGAAGTAGCAACAGAGGCAGAGACATAGGAAGAAAGTGACAGTCAAAATTCTAGTTAAACTATCCAGAAGAATGATTACTTTGCCCTAATTAGCTACGCTATTTCAATTAGTTGAGAGCTACAAGATGTAACAGGAAAAAGTAACATTAAAAATGGACTTTTAAAAGAATACGAAAGTAAATTGTCTTTCACTTTGCTCCCACAGCTCAGGTCGCTGATGCAAAAGTGGAAGGGTAGTTTAGGTACACTGACAAATACACTTGGCATGTAAATTAATTTCAGTATGTCATTTCTCCTAGGGGAAGGGATGGGACAATAACAAATTCTATATATAGCAGAAGAGTTTTTTCTTCATACAGTTCTTGCACTGTTTCTTTGTCTTCAAAATGGATATAAATAGATCCATTAAGTCACGTATGACTTTAAAATGATTAAGTACCTTAAGGTCTTGTCTGGTTGCCAGCAGCTCAGACTCTTTCCCATAAAGGTCCAACTGAAGTTTTTCCATGTTTTCCTGATGTTTTTCATGGGTCTTCTGTAAATCTGCTAGTTTTCCTTTCTCTGCTTTAAGCTCCTGTGCTGACAAAATTGTCTGCTGTTGCAGTTTATTCTCCAGTTCTGCCTGAAACATAAGTATAGGAAGCGTCAGTTAAAATTACAGATAGTAAAGTAAGCATAGCCATTTCAATAAACTGCATTCCTACTGCAAAATGAAACGAGAAGTCAGTTTTTCTACATATGAAATCGTAAGTCAGTAAACTGATCGTTTACAACTTTTACAGTAATAGTTTGTAACTTATTGAACAACAAAAAAATTTAATTCATGTCAAAAGACTAACTGAAACACACTAAGACCAGACATCAAAAATCTAAATAATGTTTCAAGCCTTGCACTTTCCATAGCCTGAGTAATACAGAAGCATGGGCATATAACAAAGGACAGCCAAAGCTGCAGCAACATGTAATAGTGCATGACACACAAAACAACCTTCTCTAACGTTGTAAGACATTTGAACTTTTTTCATCATGGCTTGAGTTTCATACCGTCACTCAGATAAATTCTTCTGGCATAGTAAAAGAAGAATAAGTTTAAAACTGCCATGGACATTCTAAACCACTGCAGAGTTTGTCTAAACTACTCTCAAAAAAGCATCTACTGCTTTAGAAGAAAATAGCAGCTCTCACTTCATAGTAGGCTCCCGAAGGAAAATAGATACATTAAGTCTAGACATTTTTACCAATCTGATGAAACTCAACCCCTACAGAATCAATATTTCAGCCCTGGTACTTTTTACTTTATTATTGTTGCTGTTGTTTTTCAACCTCAAGCAGCATTTGAAGGCCTTAATTCCATATCCTGACCTTATCATTTCCAAAAAAGCTAGAGTAAACAGCTATTTATCACACAGATAATGACAAAAAAGCAGCAGCATTGAGAGAAACTCGCATTAATTTTCTTAAAGGAAAGTGGCCAGCCTTACCTTTTCTAAAAGAGCAGTTTTTAACTCGGCTTGTAGTGTTTCACTATGCCTTTTCCTCTGTTCAAAGGATTCCTTCAGCTCTCTCAGCTTTCCTTGGAGATGCTGCTCACTTTTTTCTTTCTCTTTCAGAAGACCCTGAACTTCCAGTACTTGCGCTCGTGCTGAATCAAGTTCCACCGACAATTGCTTAGAAATCTATATTCAAAAGTATTAAAAAACTACATATAATTTTAACTTAAATCATTATTTTGCGCATGCTTGCGGTTCACGAATCAGCCTATTGAACTGTGTGGATGACAAAATTTACAGAGTTCAAAAAGCAAGCAAACAAATCCACAGGAAAAAAAAGTAGTCAGAGCTGTTAAAACTAAAGATATGGCCTTTGGCTCAGGAAATCCTACCCCAAAAGATTGACAGAAGTTAGGGACTATCCCCTGATTGTCGTAACCTGATGGACATACTCTATTCTACTTTTCTCTGGGCATCTCCTATTTTCCTCTGCCAGCAATAAGATACCAGGCTATACCTTTCCCGTGGATCCAGGATAGCCATTCTCATATTTTCAGAAAAAGCTGCAGATTATTTGCAGCAGTTTCCAGGTATGCTATTCTTATTTCCTGCGGTCACACTACTATACCATCCCACAATGCCACTGCTGTTGCTGCTACCTTGTGTTTCAGAATGAGGTGATCCAACTCTGGCAGTTAGATTTAGCTTTTTATGAGCGCCTATGGCACACTTCCACATAAAGATCATCCCTTATCCCCAATCTCCTGCCCTTAGAGCAACTCCAGGCTTTTCTCACTACTCAAAAGTAAAAGCAGCCCATTTTCCTCTGACCAGCAGCGGCCTCTGCTCTCCTGCTCTGCAACAGCAGTGCCATACTTATCCTGTGGCACTTGCCACAGAGCACCATAGTGCTTCTGCCAGAGCAAAAGAGGAGTCAGTGAAGTAGGAAGTCGTCACTGAGGGAAGGTCCGTCTTTCAGCAATTACCATTAAACTTGCACAACTCCAAACTCTCTCTCAAGCAGCAGGAATGCACCATCAAACTATGTCTACTGCTCATATCTTTTTCATGCTTCCTTTAGGGAAAAGGTGACAGTTTAGGTAAACAAATTCATAAAGTGGATTTGGTCTTCAGGCCGCCAGCTCAACCACATGACTGTGCAGTCTGAAAGCTCAAGTCTTCAGAACAGAAGTTCATCTGGTCCTTTTGTAGCCACAGGCCATTACAAAGAGACAAGTTTGCAAAAGCAACAACACCTATCAAGGATATCTGCAAATTTCCTGTCAATCACACAGAGAACACACTGATTAGGTGACACAGTGATGCTTGAGCATGAAATAGGTCTACGAATATGAAATACCAACTTCTATCACTCAAAGATGGAAATATAAAACAACATGATAACATGCTTACACAAAAATAACTATTTCACTAATGAAAAAAGAACTAAGAAGGGCTGAAACTACACACTATAGTATGCAGAGCACAGAAAGGTAAATATAAAACCTGTATTTTAAAGTTTCATATTAACATGGAGAAAGTCTTTAGTATCACCATATTTCAGTGTCCCAAGTGGGTTACAGTTTGAGAACTGCAACTTCTTTCACCCTAATCAATGCTAGCATGCAAGATTGAAAATGAAAACTTTTAAAAAGCCATTTATTATTATTGGTTTCTAGATTTAGCCACTAAGTGGACAGCTTACCCCCTCCTTTTTTTCCAGTGAGTTTTTCAGTTCATTCCTCTCTTTAGCTACAGACTCTGTTTGCACTTGGAGCTGGTGTTTTACTTCTTGGCAAGATTTTTCCTAAAAAAAGAAATGACAGGAACAAATATTTCTACAAGCTTCTAAGACCAGGTACCAGTATTCTCAAAGGAGCTAAAAAGCCTTGAAAAATAATGCTTTTTCAGCGAAATTTAGTTGCAGGCATATTTGCAGCTGAAAACTTCTCTAAAAGTTTTAACAGTGGTAAATAGAAAGTCTCACTGACTGAGGCCACCTGACAAAGGCCCCAGTTCAGGAAGGTATCTAAGCACAGCTGATATGCTGTACTTAATAATTGCGAACATGTACTAAAGTGTTTCTTTGATTAGGAACTGTCTCCCCATTTGAAGCTGCTTGTGGCAGCCCTTCCTCCCATGGGAAGCAATAGGGTCACTCTTCTCCTCAAGATCCCAAATTTCTTGAAGTTCTAAAACTCACGAACAAGTACATTTGCAGCACTTGTACGCAAATCCAACTACATTTTAAGCCCAAATCCTACGCGCTTAAGTCAATGGTGAGCCTCTAACTGACTACAGAATTAGAAGCAGAATCTGGACTCTTATCTTCAAGCCTAAATTGGGGAGAAAATCCTTCAAGTTTTTAGAAGAAACAGAAATATTTAAACAGCAGTAACTAAGTAAAGCAAACAAAAAGGCTTATCTTAAAAAGGTGAAGGAGTAAAGGAAAAATAGTATTTTTAACTAGGAGCAGAATCTCTTTTTATAGCAGAATAAAAGTAGCTGTGCATGGGTTCTGGGAAATGGTCATATGTAAGATAGGAAGGGAATGAGAAAAATACCCCGACAATGTCTGGCATAGAGGTATATTTTATAAATTTTCTTATACAGGTTTTCTTATATTCATACGGTACTCAGTCAAATTACTTCCAGAGCAAAGGAAGAAGGAAAAAAGTACATTTTAAGAATTCATTCTCATTACTGTAACAAATGGCTCTGGTCAGGTATTCGTTGCTCTGTCACCACTGTGAGACCTCTCTGAAACGTAAGTAATTCTAGTTAAAATACTTTTAACTAACTAGCCAGCCATCTCCCCAGATGAGAGATACTGTTATGCTAACTGCAGTAAGCAGCCTTCCTTTTTTTCTGGACAAGCTGCACAGGAACGTTCTACATAAAAGATTCTAGAAAGGAAACTATAACGGTCTCAGAAAAACAATGTTTTCTTCAATATAATGGTGCTTTGGCAAAGCTTTAGGACTATGCTCTGTTCTGCTTTACAAGGTCGATGTATTTTTGAAAGGAGACGTTTCCTGTCAAACTGTTTCACCGCTCATCTCTCTTTGGTTTTCTTCACCATACTAAAGGCACGCAGAGGAGAAAAGAGGATCCCATTGTCTAGTATGAACTCCTGTTTACTACTAAAAACATTCAGACAGAAATTTTAGTTAGAATGCATGTTAGAACAACAACAACAAAAAAAAAAGATTGTTTTTAATTAATGCAATTAATTTCCATGCAAGCATCATTGTATGTACGGTGCTAGGAGTTTCCAGACAGAAAGCAAAGTCATCTTATCAGAGCGTAAATATCCCAAACTTTTTGTCTAATGAAAGGAATAACTAACCATCTCTGCCACAGCTGTTTTTCCTTTTTGTATTTCTTTTTCTAACTCTTCCTTTCTTTTTCTAAAGGATTCAGAACTTTTTGAGAGCTTTTCTTTGGTAACTGTAAGGTCCTTTATTAGAGTATCCTTCTCTAATTTCACTTGTTGGAGCTCTGATGTTGCTGCTTGCATTTTACAATCTAATTCCTTGAGTTGTTTACTTGTATCTTGATTTGATTTCTCAAGATCTTGTTTGAGGCTGGTCTTCTCTTCCTCTTGCTTTGCAATTTGCTTTTTTGCTTGTTCAAGCGCCTCAGATTTCTTCTGTAGTTCCAGTTTAGCACTAGACACACTGGAAATACAAAGTAAAAGAAGAAAACAAAAGATTTTTAAAATTCTGCTTCATACGTTTTTTTGTATGATTAAATGTCTCCCTTTATTTAATGTATTAACTGTACAACTGCTTCAAAGCACGCCTTTTTCACCTAGAACATTCCCAACATCTTCTCTCTCCAATGAAGGCGTATCAGCAGTTCTAAAGACCATTTTGAGATGTATTTTTCTTCCTCAAATATTATGAGCAGAAACTACCCCTTTGCTATTTTTACATAAATTGCAAATCAGTCTTTGAAAGTTACAAAAATAAGATATTTAGAGATGGACCTGAGTGTACCAAACTGTTTAGATATTTAGCTGAAAACCTGAACAGTGAATAAACTGAAGATGTGCGTATTAAATCCCAGCAGTCAGTGACTCACATGAGAGGACAGAGCAGATGGAGTCTGGTGCCTGTGTGGCAGACAAAGTGCAAGAAAATGGGTGGAATATAACTCAGTTCCCCTAGCAGAAGGAAGGCATGACTTCTATCTATAGTTTTAAGAAATCACAAGAGTGAAGAACATTTCAATTCTAGTCCAAACATTCTAGTTTAGTTTTAAGTCTGACTTTCTCTGAAAAGTACTATCAACAGGAAATGCATACGCTTCTCTTTCGGCTTCAAGTTGTTTACTCAGTTCTGCTGTTCGGAGGCCTAATTCTGTAGACTGCTGTCGCTGCTGCTGTAACTCCTGAAGAGCTTGTTCTTTGCTTGCTTTAGCATCAAGAACATCAGCTTCAAGTTTCTGAGAAAGGAAAATAAAAAGCCAGAGCTATCATAACACAACCAACAATGCAAAAACAACAATAAAAAACAGAAGTCAAAGACTTCTGGTCATAGATCGGGTAAGTCTACGTAAGAAGTCTTTGCTGTAGAAAGCAGTAACAGTTTTCAAACGCTGTCTACCTATCTCACCAAGTTTGCTATTTGTCCTTCATTACTTAGTTTCTGCAATTCTCTTGCTCCCCTAGAAATGAACTGTTTTGGTAAAATATTCCGAAATCATCCTTAAATTAAATGCCAAGTAACCATTTTAATTATGAAGTAACAAATAAAAATGCAGAAATCTTGAAAAATCCTATCCAAATACCTATACAAAAAAGTCAGATGCAGGGCTCAGCTCTGCCACAGAGTAGGACAAGGTAAGTTTCAGTACTTTCACATGAGGACGGCTGATTTACATACCCAAAGAACTTCCCCATTCTTTATAATTAAACAAAAAAAGAAAGACATGAACTACAAGGGGTAAAGGGATTCTATAAATGTCTGCAATATTTTTTCTTTTTTTCTGTTCACTTGTTCACTCGCATGGAATATTAAAGAACAGAGGAGTCTTCAGCAAATAGGCCCTACTGAGACTCTTCAACACACTGGCTGTTGTACATGCACTTCTGCTTTCGTGCATCAGTCATAAAATTAAACATACAAGTTTGTCTGAGAGAATGCCTGAGGGCTTTTTTGTTTGTTTGTGTCAAATACCATGCATTCAGCTGGAATAGCCCCAAAGAATGGTGATGACACCAAGATTTTTACACAGAATTGCATTCCTGTTGACAGTATCAACAACCCTGCTCAGTTTCACACTTCAGCTCCCAGTGACTTCATAAAAATCTTGTTCAGGTAAACAGTACAATTCTCGTAAGCATTCATATCTGTTGGTTGTTTGCTAAAGTCTAGCAGAAGGATGAAAATAATAAAAACAGGAATGAAGAGTGGGCAGGAAAAACAATGTGCAAAGGAAGAAGAAAGAGACAAAAGCACAAAATAACTATGCTAATAATGCAAATGTATGACTGCTTTATTCTTGAATGGTGTTGAATTTAAAACTTCATACAGGGAGAAAATTTTGCTTCTTTACTACAGATAACATAAGGTAAGACAAACACTCAACCTACTCTTGAAGCATGAAGATTTCTAATCTCCCTCATAACACACAACACTGCAAAACCAATTTCGCATTGCTCTTAAGATCTCCGTATCATATGGCTTTATGTATCGTGAATTTTGAAGACCAAGAATGCTGAATAAATGCTGAATAAAGATTACAGTTCAAATTTAAAAATACTGAAGCATTAATACAAATTTATATCCTTAACTGAAAACATTAGCATCCTAGAACATCAATAGATTCTTCAAAACTTCTGCCATTATTATGTACGCTACTGTAGAAAAACTGATCCTAGAAACAGAATGGAAAACTTAAGGTCAAGTCAGACAAAAAATATTGCTCTTGCATAAAAAAATAGGATTAAAAAGTTTCCATAGAAAAGTCTTTAGAAATAAAGACTTGAAAGGCTTTAGAAATAAATTAAAACAGACGTGTCACGTTAACTTGACCTAACTGATGTTAACACATATTCCCTGGTACTACCTGTAAAGTATATAAGCTCGAGCCATGAAGGCTCTGATTTCAGGAAGCTTTAATGTTTCCTCTTACAATATTCGCGAGATAGCATAGAGGTTGGTAGAAGAACGCATACAGGAAAATGATGCTACGGGGCAATTTCCTAAGCCTGTCCTCTTAGTGTAATATGCCTGCATGGAAGAAGAGAAGGGGATCAAAGGGAAACACTGTTGGAAAAAAAAAAAACAACAACTTACAAAAGTGGTATTGATATAATCCTTCCCCCTGTAATTTGAGCACAGCTTTTATCAAATACTACAGTGGAGAACATCAGTTGCAGTAAGCTCAAATTCCGTGTTCAATACAAACCTTAAGCTGTCCCTCTAGCTCTTCAGTCTCCTGTTCTAAATTAAGATGTTGCTCTTTGTACTCTTTGATATTGGCTTCCAGCTGAGCACAGTACTCCTGCTTGTCATTCAGCTTAGCTGTAACTTGATCCAATTGAACGCTGACCTTATTTAACTCCTGAGGTAAAATATAAATGAGATGGTTGTTAGTTTTTAAATAACTTCCAAAAATGACTAATAACCTCAGAATAACGTAGGCTTTAAATGATCTAATGTGCTCAAATTAAAAGGAGAATAACGTTTCTTTTTTATTCTCAGAGCAAGGAGAACGAGACTGGAAGACACACACACTCACAAATATAAGCTAACAAAACTTCTTTTAAAATCTCGATACTCCTCTCCAATTTCACACACTGTGGGCTACTTCTTAACAAATTGCTGTTAAGCTATAAACAGAAGATAAGTTTGCTATAATAAATGCACAAGATCCTGCAGTTCATACAGCAATAAGTAGAAAGTACCACTACAAAACCTCAGGGAAAAATTTTGCTGTCTTCATGAAATCAAGCGCTACCAAACAGGAAAGCCAATACCATGGGAACAGTCAAATCTCCACGTACCCAAGATGATTTCAAAGCATTTGGTTCAACTCAAAACAACATAATTTCCGCAAGAGAAATTAACACATTCAGCAAGCAACCACTAAGGTGGCAGTTACATCAAAGTCCCTTATACTGCAAGCAAGCTGATTTAATTAATTATTAAGCCATAAAAAAAAACGGGGGGGGGGGGGGGAGGGGGACATCTTTTGCTATTTATAGCCATTACATTCCAACCTGAAAAATGGTGCTAAGTTCAGACCTGCTGGATGTTTCCACCAAGATGACTTCAGCATTGATATTAACAATGCAAATATTTATATTTGATTCAGCACCCAGGGGAATGCTTCACTAGGATTAACACACACACACACAGGCAGTTTTAACAAGACTCTTCTGGTTTTTGTGTCAGTTTGCACGCACCAAATTATTTCAAAAAAAAAAAAAAAAAGGCTTCTTATTTTGAATTAGATATCTGAGTCTGCAATTCAAGTTAAGAGTTTTCACTTATACTCAGTGCATTCTACAAACTTTTACTCATAATATACTGTTTAGAATAAAATTATATCCTGATACGAGAGCTTAGATTCTGAACCCTAAACTCCACAACAAGGACTGGACTCAAAAGTAAATTCTTTACACTGCAGTATTTGTCTGGCCTAATTACAGCAAAAAGACATATCATGCAGTTAAAATGTGCTAAACGATGATTTCCAAATGCAAATTCATGTGTGTTTACTTAATTTGTGAATAGACTAATCTTACGGTTTTTAAGGGTTTTTGCTTGCTTGTTTGGTTGTTTTTTTTAGGTAATCTAGAAGGCATTAAGTTTTTAATACCTGTTGCTTATCCTGCAGTGCATGCTGTGCAGTGTCCAGATGATTCTGGAGATCTGCTCTCTGAGCAGCTTTTGATGCCTCTGCTGAAAGCAGCAATTCAGTCTTTGCTTTTACCTGAAAAAAGATTTGTATTTGGCTAAAATGTCTATTTCACTGCAGCTAATTTGAATTCATTTTTATACCAATCATTAAGTTACTATTAACTATCAGTATTTTTCATGGCTGGCTATAAAAAGGAAGAAACAAAATTTTCATGCTTTAAGAAACAGGGAAAAAAATACCAAGATATTAGAGAGCACAGTTAGTTTTCATTTTGAGCTACAAAACCCAGTCCCACTCACCTTCTAGTCCAGGAAAATATTTTCCTTTACAAACATGGAACAATGGGATAAACCCACTGTATCCACACACACGCGCACGTTGATAACCTCAAAAAAAAAAGTACTTTTGAGGCCCTCCAAAATTAGTAAAAGCAGAAGATTGATTAAAAAAAACAAACATAAGCTTCCACATGTGTACCATCTTTCTCTGCTTCTATCCTGCAAACCTCCTCCTCTCTGAAAAACCCAATAAGCAAGATTTAGAAAGCACGTATAAGAAGCGTTTTGAGCATTAGCAATATTCAGAGGTTGTTGACTGCAGTCAGTTTACTGGGGGTTTTTTTAACTATTTTTTTTTTACCATATGCAGAATTTTTCATCATCAGACTGTATAAAGTTGAGTTACCTGTATATCAAGCTGTGATACTTTCTCTTTGCTTTCATTTAGCTGGCTACTTAGTTCAGTGATGTTCGATTCCAGTGAGAGCACACGGTCTTGAGCAGCTCTTAGATGTGCCTTTTGTTCCTGCACTTGCTCGTGCAAATTCTCTTGGGCTTGTTTATGACTTTCTGACTGATTCTTCAGCTTCTCTGTCAGCTGAGTTACCTGCAGAGAAAAAAGGAGGTAACTAAAAGAGAATAGGAACTTTATACTCAGAAGAATCACGTTATCTTTTGAATTTTAGGGTGTCTTACTGTGGCTTTGGAGTCCCAACGCTGACTAACTATCACATTTTTCTTTCTGACCTATCACCATAAAGCTATACTTTGCACAATACCAAGCTTAAGTAAGTTACCAGTTCAAAATGAAAGCAAATGGGACTGGCCAATCTGGCTTTACTGTATCAAAACCAAGATATTAAAGAGACAGCAGATGTAGGTTGAACTGAATTTTGGTGTTTAAGGCAGGAATTAAACTTCTTCCTCAAATAAGAGAAACAAATGTATATACATGCAAAATGTCTTTCTTAGGCATATATGTTACTATCATATGTACATTCATAGGAAACTTCTAGGATTTTTTTTCTGCTTTGCTGATAGCAAGTTATCAAAACACAAATCCTGTGAAATTTACAGTAAGATACTTTAAGTAAGCATGAAAGGAGCAGCAGAGTACAGAAAAGACTAATTTCATCTCTAATGAGACACAAGCTAGGGAAATAAGATGCAATAATGAGAAGGAAAGAAAGGCAGCAGGCCTCAGAGTTCTTACCTGTATTTGCAATGCATGATTTTTCTCTTGCAGCTGGTTAAGAACTGCAGTTTCTCCTTCACCAGCCTGAATTTTTGCATACAAGTCCTCTCTTTCCTTTTCTAGCAAAGAGATGTTTTCCTTACTTTTTTGAAGCAAGGCCTCAAGATTTTGAATTTTTTGGTCCTTATCTCCAATTTGTCGTAGTACTTGCTCCAAATCATTCTAGAAAATCGCATAATAGCTTCCTTAATTATACGGACCTTAGAAGTTATTCCTAATGCATAAAATGTTGGATAAATGTATTAAACAAGGCATGTTCTGTTCTAGATTGATTTATTAATTTATTGAAACTACTACAAAATCATGCAAGTCACTCTTACCAAGTAATGCACTGAAAACAATGAGCTGCTGAAATACACGTTTACATGAGGATACACAATAACCAAGTTACCTGGGCTTCTCGTAGTTTTGCTGTAGTGTTTTGCTGAAGTGTCTGCTGTTCCTGGTACTGCTGTTTTGCTTTATCTAACTGATGCTGTAATTCAGTGGAATTTGCCATTTTTTCCTTTAGCTTCAAAAAAAAAAAAACACACACACACACACACACACTAATGAACAAACACCATTCAAATTTTCAGTAGCACTTAATGTTTATTCTAGTGCTAAAAGATTCTAAACTAAGTATGAGTATCTGAAAATTGATACAAAAATTAAGTGTGCGATGCTGGTTAAAGAATCAAAATCTAACCAAAGCATTTTTTTTTTTTTTTTTTTTTTACTATTAATAGGTGAGGTTCTCTATCACAAGCGAGATACTATTAAAGCAGCATCAGATATATATATTTTTAGTTCTCAAAATTCTAGCAGGTAAAGGAATTTTAGTATGTTTTTCCCCAGTAGTTAAGATGTAACATGACTAATTACACAGAAACCCTTAAAACTATTATTATTATTAGAAGTTCTAGCAGCAACTTTGGATTAGCAGTCTCTCCACTTTTATTGCATTTTGTGCAAGTAATACTGGTCAAGGCTTTGCAAATTAGCTACAGAGAAGGTTTAAAGCTTTGAAAACATACCACTCAGGTATTTGGCCAATCCCCATAGAGGTAGCAGTAAATCAGCAACATATACAAGATGCTCATTAAAACAAATAAAATCTTGACAATTAACAAAACAAGCATTTTCTACCCTTCCACCCTACAGTTTATTAACTATAAATGACCAATTGCTGTACCATGCTCATTTTTTCATGCATATGGGGCATTATCTTACAAGAGTATCTATACACAAAATTTCACTTGTATTGACTTAGGTGCACCTAAGTCTTTTTTCATTACAAGCTCCTTGGACAAAGTTCTTAAGTACAAGGAATCTTTTATTCATCTGTAACGCACCAAGAACATACATGCAACAGATGAGCAAAGAGCAAGTTCTTCAGCCTTATAAAATCTGCAATACAAGCAGCATTTAGGCAGATTTTTACAATTTTGCTGGATTTTAACAGTATTAGTCAAGTGAAAAAGGATAAACTTTATCAATCTCAACATCATAACAAATGTATATACAGGCTACTATCAGAACCACTAAAAAGTAGAGTCTGCATAAACTACCTGCTCTTCAGCACGAGAAAGTTTTAATTGCAGATCAGCCACTTGTTGTTCTTTGTCCATCAGTTTTTCACTAGATAGTTGTCTCTGTTCCTTAAGCCGACCGTGTGCTTCCCCTAGCTGGCGCTCTGTCTCTAGAAGTTTATTGTGTAACTGCAAAAAAAAAATCACGTTTCATCAGTCATTCTTTAGCCAACAACACTGTATTTTAGACATACTATGTGAATTATAAAATCTTTAACCTGAATTTTTATTATGAAGAATAAAACAATTGCATGAATTCAGGAATTCTTTACATATACAAAATATCTCAGAGACACAAATCATGTTAAACAGCAGCATCAACTGCACAAGCAGCATCAAATATTCAAACAAGTGGGTAAGAAGGACCCAGAAACATCCTCATTTATCTACAGAAGCTCTTCAATGATTATAGAGATTTAATAGAAAGACAAATTGGGCAACCCTTCCAAAAACATAAGGAATATCACATAAAATAGCAATGCTTAGAGCAACCTCATCTTACACAGAGTGCACCCTCAGCCCTATAGATACAGGGGCTCAAACACCATGCCCTTACCTGCTCCACTAATATGATGTTCTGCATTGCTAGGCTAGTAAGAGTGTTATTTTTAGCTTGCTGTAGGTACATTAATGGCATACCTTCTCTGCAGAGGAGACAAATATATGAACCCTCTCTATAGGGTGCACAGTAACTTTGGTGGCTTATACTCCAGCATCTTCCACCAGTGGAGGGTAAATAGGGTGGTGCATTCTTCTAGCTGGACCTTCCTTAGAATTTTTTTCAGGCATCAAAAAAAAAAAAGAATTTTTTTCAGGCTATCTTCTAAGTGCATGGATGGGCTTTTACAATTCACTGTTATTAAAAAAAAAAAATCTCTATAAAGTCAGCTTTCCTTCCCTTTGAAACTGTCACTGTAGGCACTGGGTTATCTGCTGCTTACTTCTACAAATGGAAGGATATACACATGAACTTTCAAGTTAATGCAAACACAGGGACTGGATCAGACCTTACAGCACAACAAGAACTCTCTACAGGTATCAGAATTCACAAAGGTCGGTACTTAAAGCTTAAAAGAGAAATCCTATGGATTTGTGTCTGTGACCTTGAAATCATTTACCTTGTACCTTCAGGTTCTCTCTATGATACCCCTAAGCCTTTTCCACAATGTCTTCAAATTCCTAGTACTATCTAGACAAAAGGCAGCATGATTTTGTTGCTCACTGCAAGCTATCCATTTGTTGGCTGGCTGACCATATACACACATCAGCTGGCTAACTAGCAGAATCGAAAAAGGAACAGTGCTGTTGATAACACTAAATCTTGCCCCAGGAGTGTGTGTGGCTGGTTGGGGGCAGGGGGAGGCAGAGACAGACATCAATGTGAGCCTCTCTCCGTTACCCAGCTGTCTGTTTCCTAATGGTGAAGGACCCGCTTTTGGACCATCTGTTACAATTGGCTGAAATTATCAATGCAAAAGTTGCAGGGGATGGAGACAGGGAAAAAAATGTGTCTCTACCTTATTTTCATAGGAAACCAGGCTGACTTATTCCTTTACATGTCCACCACTGCATACACTGGGAATGAGAAGTTGTTCTGCATATGGCTGAGATACTGACTGTTAACTGTGCAGCCGTAGAAAAAGAGGGAGGTCAGGGAGTGGGAAGAGATCATACTACTAAGCAAGAACATTTGTTTTTTTTTCTCTGCAGAAACCACTCAATCATTAATACTTCCTCACTAAAAACATGAATGACAGCTGAGAGGGAAAAAAAAAATCTAATGAAGAAAGGGCGCAACAAGAGATAACTACAGGATTCATGGTTTTCTTGATGCTGGGAGAGAATATTTGGGAAGGTGGAAATCAACAAACAGTGGTTCCAAAAGTCACTCTTATTACACATAGACTAATAAATATTGGGTAATGGGTCAGTAAGTTAGCAGACATTCTAAACACATTAAGTTATGGATACCGTTGCGTGTTTCACATTGTTACCGGCCACGGTAATATGCAAAGTTACAAGCCTACTGTTCTCCACAAAAAATTATAGCCATTAGCCATTAATAATGTCTCTAATAGATCATTCATAAAACTTTATTAAGGTACCTGTAAAGTCTGACTTTTTTTTTCTTCTATAAGTCATTAAGCAAAATACTTATGTTACAGCATATTCTGCTTTAGTTTCACAAGATATATACTTACAAAAGCAAAGCACATAATGTGTGTTCAATGGTATTCATGGGGTCCTAAAGTTAAATATATTTTGAAGGACATTAAGATGGACTTCAAGTCAACAAAACCATAAAATCTAGGATTAACATATATTACAGAATACCAATATTAGAGTTCTTAGAGATACAGCAAAAATATATATTTAGATTTTAAAAGATATAGTCAAGTAGATGCCAAGTTTCTTAACAACAACAGTATTTATTTTATTGGGAGCTAACACTTCTTCAAGACTGAAGGAGAGAGAGAGAGAGTGTGTTTCCTTCTTCCTTATACGCTCTTGGAACCAACATCAGTCATTGAAACTTCTTTCTATAGTCCCATCATGAAGATCACTTCCTTCATATCACTCCAAGTTCTGATTTATACAAACCTAATTAGTTCACAGAGGTAAACAGATCACTGAAAATTTGTTTAGTTTTTTCAGAAAAATCTTCATTTCACCTCTTCCTAGTCCTCAGAGTGGAAGCAAAACATAAATTTGCATTTTGTTAAAGCTACTCGATCAGCTTTCTTGTAATTACTTAACACAGTAAGCTTGCAAGCTTACTTGTAAGCTTGCTCTGCATCTTCCTTCATAAAAATAGCAATTCATTACATCAACATGAGCTACTGAAATATATCCAAAAACAGATAATTCCATTGAAGTATTAAATGAACAGGTATGAGAAATTTTGTCTTTTCATGACAGTAGTAACCAAACATTTGGTTGGAAGGAGCAACAGGAAGATAAGTTTTTGCTTGGTTTCATTTTTTTAATTTAATTTTATTAATTCAATTTTTTAACTCCATATGTGAAGGGTTCTATATTTTTTTTTATCCACTACTCTCTTATGATACAATTCTAAAATGCAACCTGAGAATCAGCAGTTTGTGCAGGTTTTCTTGCTTAGACTGAATTTCTTCCCAAAGGTATGGCTGGAGAATTTTGCGTTGCCTTTCCTAGGAACTCATGCAGCAACATATGACTTCACATCCTCCTCTTTATCTTCCCACCTCAAAAAATCCTTCCTGAAAACACTCTCCAAATTTGAAGCCAGATTTCAGCTCAGCTTCTTGGCTGTGCTCCAGAAACCTGCATACTTGTTGCCTAGACAGATTGAGAAAGCTTTACCAAATGAGGATTCCTAAGATAACTAAAATAACTATTTTTCCTCCTCTCTCTCAGAAGATTTATGAGAGAGGGAAAGATGTTTTGGAGAGGTAATACATAAAGTTCTACCAAGCCAAAATTCTTCCAGCGCATAGCTTGCAACACAATCTATTTCAGACTTTGACAAGGGGTTCAAAATTGAGACACACTCACTTTTAAATGGTAAAGTTACAGCAAAGGACTGAAGTATGCCATACTAACACAAATCATAGATTTCTTTTTCTTGTTTTAGAACTAGACACAATTCCTCATGCACAAACATTTCTCCAGTCTCACATATTACTCCCCAAGATGCCAGAAAAAACAGAGTTCAACTAGCCTTAAAAGTCGATTTGTTCAACGTTACATGAAAACCCTACTTCTGTAACTCATCATACTCAGCAGGAGAATAACATGGGAACTGGGGGGGACTGGGGAGGACAGCATGCTCTTGGTGTACTAATAGCAATAAGCAACATAAACAGAATATGTTTGGGGAAGAGATGCAAGGGAAGCAATATTAAGGTGTTATACTAACCTCACCTTTCATATTCAGAATTCTCTATTCACTATTCAGCTTTAAAGGAAGCCACGCATATCTAGATTTAAGGTGAAATGAAAGGGTTTTCATTTCTTTTAAATTTTATATGGAGTAATGAGATCACTACTAGGAATGAAACTACTTCTGATACTCTACCTGAACTTGCTTTTTCATATCCTCAACTCTTTAGAGCTTCAGCTAACCTACTGAACCAGAATAAATAACCTTGCTGACTTCTTGTTGGTGAAGGCCCTCCAAAAATTTTAAACAGTTGAGGATGAGTTGTCTATTACCACTTTTGTCACAGAAACTCAGCATTCCGGGTTCACTATCATCTGATAACACTGTACTTATTTCTGGAAATACATCAACAAAAGAAGGGGAGGAGAAAAACTGCAAGATGAAGGAAGAGTTCATTTAACAAAACAGTTACGCATGAGAAGGAAAGTGGACAAGAAACAAGTTTCAGATCAATTAAAGGTTTATTTCACACACAAAAAAAACGTAAATCACAAACTCCCAGGACACGAGAAACAAGCTACAAAGCTTATGTAGGCTCATTAAACATTAAGCTTCATAAAGTGAAAGCTGTTTATATAGAGATTGCTTGACAGAGCAGTTCCAAGTGGGAACAAAATTAGTAAAACTAGTATCCCTTTCAGGAAAAGGGGAATTATACTACAGATAGACAGATAGATAAATGCAGATACTAGTGGGCATTAGCATTCTCAGAAATGAAAATGTGGAAGGTGGTTGGAATTCTAGATCTCACCGAGTGTGACTGTGTCAAAGTGGCTACAATTATACCCGTTTGCTCCTGATAAGGGTTTGGAGCTATTACAAGGATTCAGGTATAACAATATACAGATCCCAATGAGCTGCTGCACTCTTATCACAGCCTCTTGTCTCTACATATTTTTTTTTTTTACTTCTGTAATGAGATAATGCAATTATATTTCATTTTCTGCAGAGTTGGGAAGATTGCTTTATATTTATTTAAACTCCTATTAGCTATTTGTGTACTCCCCTTCAATAAGGAAGCGCTCTTGCAAGGAAAAGAATAGAGAAAGAGAAAGGAAAAAAAAAAAAAAAGAGGTAAAATTGAGGAACCTTACCTGACTGAGCTCACTTTGAAGTTGCAGGCCATGTTGTTCTTTTTCCTTCCTCTGCTGCTGGAGCTGTTTACATTCTGCCTTAAGATGCTGGTACTTTGTCTCTACTTCTGACAATTCTTCTTTAAGTTTTTGGTTTGCTTCCGCCTTCTCACCTAGCTCTGTCTGTAATCTCTGCATCGAGGCTTCAGATGCAGACAGCTTGGCCTGAAGCTGTTGGCAGTCCAGGTCCTTCTGGTGAAAGCTTGCCTGCACGTTCTTTTTACTCAAAGATACTTCATTGTGTTTTTCTTCTAGCTGAGTATAATCCAGTTCTTTCTTCAGCAGCTTCTCTGTCAGACTCTACAAAGGGAGTTGCACAGCAATTTAATTGCAATTCCATTTAGATCTGTTCAAAGTATTATACAAATTTCTTCTCAAGCACTGATCCAAAATAGCGAAGGACACTCTCACGAGAAGTTGCTCCAAAACTGCATTAAAAGAAATCTTGATTTCTATTTCATATTATAGGTGTTAATTCTGGAGCCCAGATAGCATACAGTTTCAACAGAAAATACTGTTTTTAATAGTCTCATAAGCCACTTGCCGCTAGTCAGAAAGCTACATACACTCTTTTCCTGTATCTTGAAGGCTAATTTGATTCTGCCCAAAGTTCAGATTCGAAGTTATTGCATGTGTATTAGGAGAAAAGGGGAAATAGTAATTTGAGATATTAACATATAGAAAATGGCTTAAAGTACTGCTCTTCATAAAATTCCCTAAGCAATAACATGTGTGGTTTAATTCCTGTCTAATTCCATGCAGTCATCTGTCTGGCTCATTTTCAAAAGTATCCTAATTTTGCCCTACTTTGCTGTACTTGCAGCATGATCTGCTATCCAAATTATGGAAGAGAATTATGGAAAAGAATCTGCAAAAATGAATAATTTCTGTGATGTTGATAAATCACAGAAAGAAAAACTCTTGATTTAACCTTTAATTTACAAGAAAGTGTTTTTTTACTTTAATTCATACCATCTAATTTCCCTGCATCAATGGTTGCTATGAGATGGCTGTTTTGCGTATGAAAAATATCAAAAATTAAGATTCCCTAAAGGTAAGGCATAAACTTCCTCGAGTCTCAAATATCTCTTACTGCATTAACATCAAATATGGCAAGGAAACATCTCACTATCAATTTTACACACCTAGGCCAAAAATGAAAGAAAGTTCTTTATAGACAATTTTCAGCTATCACATAATGCTGTTATCAAGTTTCATGAACTAATCAATATTACACTGAAACAGAAATAAAACATCTTAATGAACAAAAGATTGATAAGAAAGTTTTCCCCCAAGGTTAGTTGATGCATTAACCTGAATTTCAGAGACCTCCAAACAGGATAAAGAAGCTGTGAGGACCATTTCAGTTTTCCAGTGGCAGTTTTTTAAAAACAGAAATACAGCTGCCAGGAGACCCTGGTCATCATCCAACTCAGGTCATTCTTTCTAGCTTCTTGAAATCAGGTTCCGCTTCTTGCTGTATATCTTCCCGATATCTATCTCAGCAGAGCATTACTATGCACATATTTTAAATACTCACATTCGTCCTACAGTTTCAGTGGTTACTATACTCTCCAGTGACCCTTTCCATTACCTATAAATATACATATACACATATATATATATATATATATAAATATAAAAACACACCACACTTTTACAGATCACGGGTTGAAAAATATGGATACTCAGTATCAAAATGTATGTATCAAAACATCAGATAGTTCGGCATCTTTGGAATAGGAGGGTTCCTAGAGAAGACAGTCAGAGCTGCAATTCTAGCTATGCTGAGCATCTTAAAAGGATACTTCCTCACAGTATCCAGGCATGAAATCTATTTGCTAGAAGAAAAACCTGTAAAATTATTCAGAAGAAGTTGAACAGACCTTTCATTCTTCACAGATTTCAACAGATAATGACTATATTTTACCACCAACATGAAACAAAAGTGTCTGTGTGTAGTTTATAACAACCGATGAACTGAAGAATTTTAAAAAATGGGAGGTTAGAAAAGAAGCGAACTTGCAAATGACAACTCTGGGAATTTAACAATCCATATAAGAACAAATATAATTAATGTCTTAAGCATCTATTAAAATATATATATACCCTTTGTAGAGCATACGACTTGGCCAATAATTCTGGCTCAGGATTGAAGTTTGGGCATTGAATTTTAGCCCTGAAATAGTATATTTTGAAATGTTTCTTGAAAAATAAAGCATGATTTTGCTGTTATAGACATATATGAGAAAATTTTTGTATACCTATAAAACCCAAGAACAAAGCACATAAGGAATATACTGACATCAGGTGTCATCTTTACCTTCCAGAAGTTCAGTGGCAAGCCTCCTGCTGCTTTTACAGTAAACTTCACCCTCACAATCTAAGATAAAGTTGTAATGCCCATTTCATTAAAGAGAAATGGTCAGCCAGGATCATTAACGCTTGTATTGAGCTGTGTTCCCAAAATACCAACAGGCCACAGTACTTTTTCCATCACAACTGCACAAGTTAGAAATAAAGTATTGTTGTTACTACCACGTTATAACTAGATCCACACACTGCATGTGGAACTGAGCTACTTTATCAACAGTCAACGTAGGACACAAGATCCAAGGCTAGTTTAAATTTTGAAGTAACAGTGGTGGGGAGAAAAAGAAAAAAAAGGAACAGTTAACATTGTCTTGAAGCAGACTGAGATGCTGGGAAGCGTTCAAGAATGTTACATAAAACAAAAAAGCAGCAAAGCCTCTTCATCATCCCATTATGAGTTATTCAAAGGACAGCCAAAAGCAGCAGCTACACATGCTTGGACATGCTGATCTGTATTCTGCTGCTACTTCTCTTTTCCTCCCTGGTCGGATGAGGAATATAACAATGAACAATGAATCCTAATGTTTAAAGTAGCCAGGTCCTGTTAACAGGCTGCAGCCCAGAGCCACTGTTGCTAAAAGCTGAACCCCTCCTGCAGTCACGAATGGCCTAACAGAGCCACAAACGGCTACCGCTGCTTGCCCAAGACAAGAGCTGGGTTTGCCCAACTGTGCATTTCGTCTGGGTATGACTGAAGCCCATGAGCAGAATTGGGGCCACACAGCTGCCAAGGTAAGGTCATTCAGGTTACATCAAAATCAGTGGACCCAGGAGCATTTCCTGTTTGGATGCATATCCCAGCTACATCCCAAACACATACAGGGATGTATCGGCACACATCAGCCACCTCTCTTCCTCAAGCCTTGATTTCCACAGAAAAGAAATTGAGACAAGCAGCAAAAAGGGAACGCCAGTACACTCCAGCATACACTGAAGAGCCCTTAGTCTTCAAAGCTAGGACAAGATACAAGCTGGAACACAACCTTGATCCCTTCTTTTATACTGTTCTAGGGAATCATACAAGAAGAACGTAATATACCTGTCTAGCGGTTAGACATTAGAAGAATTGTGGTGACCATTCTGAGATTCAGTAAGTTATGTCAGTAGAAGGTTGGCAACTAAGCCTTTTCCCTGTAGATCAGGTATCACATTTTTCCTAAAAGAAAACACATACATGTGCAACGGGTTTGGAATCGCAGCAAGTCTTATACTCCAGAGGATATACTGGTTTTCCATGTGTTTGTTAGTCTCTTCTGGGCTACAAGCCATTACTGGCCTCTAAACTAATGCTTGGCTCTGCAATTGCTTTTTAAATGATCAGAAGACGACTCCTGCCATTTCAAGAGAGTTGTTCTTACATACTTGTCACCTGTTCTTTCAGTATATTTTCATGAAAATATAAGAAACTTGCTTGAGGTCATACATGATCTTGAAAACCTCAGTGTCAAGCAAAGAAACATCTTTTTGCATTGCAATGGAGTTATAAATGGATGCATATAGCAAAATGCAACGTACTCCACCCTGCTTTGACAGCTCCTCTAAAGGCGGAGCTAGTCCTGTTATTTGGGAAGCTAGTCTTACCTTTTCCATTTTTAGGTCCATCTCCTCCAGGGCCAACATTCCTTGGTTAGCATACTATTCTTATGGATAGCTCCTTTCTAAAAGTCCTGTAAAGAGGTGGCTGTAAACTGCCTTAAGTCACTGAAACTGAAAGAGGAAAAGTAGCTCACTGCCACTTCTCTTCTTCCTATTCCTCAAGCACGCTTTGGCATTAACTTGACATAGCTGAGGACTCCTGTTAAAGTATGGTTATCTCATTCATCAAATTGTTTCACTCCACATTTTTAATGGAAAAGCAATACACTCAGGCAAACATTCTATCATGTATAATAACTACTTCGGCAAAAGCTTGATTCAATGTTGCTGGTCCATGGAAAGGAACAGCATAATAATTCTCACCACCTTAGTTCTGCAACTTAGTTGTTCTGAGCCAAACCAAGAGTTATCCTACTAAAAACAAATTATATTTTACTGAATTTTAATTGCACCTTATTATATTCCTTGCAAATGTTGTTTTAATATTAAATTATACTAAACATGCAGTGTTCAGTCCCTGTCTTTTCCTTTTTTCAAGGCTGAAAAGGTTGCCACTAGATACATTTGTTCAGTGTGGGCAGTAAATGTACATTGCTATATATACAAATATGACAATAACTGGTATACATCTTTCTCTTTGTCTGCTTTCCTTCTTTATCACCATTTTTGTCTCACAACGTAAATGCTTTCTTAATGAACATATGTAATATGTAACTTAAACATCAAGCTCACAGGGCTGTGATAAAAGCTCTCAAAAGATACTGATGAGCCGAGAAGCTTCTGGACTTTAAATTAATTTTCTGCCATTTGAGACTGTGATAAAAGGCCAGAAAACATGACACAAGTACAATCTAAAAGCTAAGAAACTGGAAGAGAAATTAAGAGAACTCACAGTGTCTTTTGAATCATTATTTTTAAGTAAACATTGTCATATTTTTTGAGGCTACTGCTTTTTCTTTTTAATGCGAGATGGTGGCTAATAATACGTTAGCACAAATCACAGCAATTAGAAATCTGTAAGCACAACCGCTCTAAGGATTTCAGTTGTAGTGTAATGACAATCATTAAATCACAGTGCTTCCTTGTGCATTACCACATCCCTTCCATTAAGCAAAACAGTTAAAAAAAAAAAAAAAAATTCTCAACTTCTGCAACACCAAGTAAGTGTTTTTTCAGTCTTCAGTTAGAGCTTTCCAAGGCAATGCGTTTCTGTTTTAATTTGAGCTGACAAGTGTAAGAAATAACAACATTCTTACCTGGTTTTTCTGTTCTAGCTCTTTGACTGAGCTTTGAAGTTTTTGCAGCTCCTGAACGTACACAGCTACCTCCTGAGGTCCTTTGGCAAGTTCAGCTCTCAACTGATTAATGGTAGCCTGAATGGACAAACAGAAAGTCTACATTTAACACTACAAGCTTTGTATGTATAACCCAAATGGAAGAAAGATATCTGGTAGCAAAATAAAAAGCATCTTGTATTCAAATAAATAGCTTAAGAAAAAAAAAAAAAAACCTTCTGATGCAACCTTATCTTAGAGCATTATCAACTACAAAAATACCAGTGAACAGAGTTTCCCAGTCAAGATCCATTCATGTTCTATTTAGGAGACAAATTTGTCCCAGTCCAACAAATTTGTCCAAATCCAACAAAAAATGCCATGTTGAGCCCACTTCTTTGTGAAAATCACAAAAGATTATCCATTAACAATTCTCAAAGTTCTTCCAACCCCCCCCCGCCCCCCTAGGAGAAAATGTCCTCGAAAAGGAAGCAGAAGGGAGTTAAGACACCTGGGCATCCAATGCCAACTTGGTGTGTGACCTCTGGACACATCAACCCTGCAGGCTATGTTTTCCCATACAACAGGATAGGTACAAAACTGAATTTATCAGTGACTGCACAGCATTTATATACAATAATGAAAGCACAGAAGAAAAGCACCTCAGACCAGTAACAGTGGCTGCCCTCAAATGTATTTTGCCTGGGTTAATGGGAAATAATACCATGTATGTTACCCTGTGACCATTCCTCCCACAGACCTCTGAGACCTTCGTAGAAGATGATAAAAGAGAAAAAAGGATCTTTCACAAATGTGACCTCTCCATACGTAGTTGGAAAATATGAAACCTGATTCTGATATTAGATGGCAAAGCTAACTCTTTTTAATAGAGGGTGAAGGAAATACTGAATTCCCTGATTAAAACATGTTTGCAGTACACTACCCCAAAGCTAGCAATTGACTTGTACTTGCTATTCATGCTTCTCTTCTTTGTAACAAACGTGCCAAAGAACAGTTTCCTTGCATATTTGTAATACAGAAAATAAAATGCACCATACAATTGCACTCACTTGGAATACACCGTACACTAATAGCATTTTTAAATAAGTTTTCTTTCTCCCATTGTTCTCATAATGAAAGATTTTTGGCAGGAAGGTATAATACTGATTTCAAGAATGAACTAATTTCTTCTTAGCAAAAAAAGGATGACGCAAATCACAGAAACAATAACACTTCTGTTTCATACATACATCCCAGCTTCCATGCTATGTATTTTTAGAAGTTATAGACATAAGTAGTAGATAATAAACATAATATTTACAACCTTCCTACATAACAAGGAGGACTAAAAAAGAACATACAGACACATTCATTATAGGATTACACGTAGTTATTAACACTAAGTTCTGTAATGCTGTGCTGTTTTATTTACAGAGGCTTTTATTTTTTATTACAGAGGCTGTTTTATTACAAGGCTGTTTTATTACAGAACAGTTAGTTAAAACATACTGGGATCCACCTTTGGCAGATAACCTTTTCAGGATGTTCTCAGAAAACAGTATGGAGGTTTTACTGCTCAGAGAATATAATGCAGAAAACATGCAGAAGCTTGCTAAAGACATCCCTGAAGCCTTTCAAACTACAGTGATACATATATATATACACATAGATATAGATACATATTCATGGATGAATACTGTCTCCCTGATATTGTGACACTGGTGATGTGCCTGTATGGTTAATGAACCAATAAGCAAATAGGAGCACATCTGTTTAAAAACAGAAATCTAATACAAGAATAAAAAGGTTTCAGAAAAAAAGAAAATCTTTTACCTCAAATTTAAGTGTTTCCACTAGAAGCAGAAAAAAATGGATGGAAGAAAGTTGGAAACAAGCAGTGACAAAAACTGTCAGTAGATACATTTCCTCAAATTTGTTGTCAAATATGGTTGGTTTTTTTAATGCCTGTGCTTAGGGTTGTGTTTTTCTTTTCTTTTTTTTTTTTTTTTTAAAAACACAGTCCTTGTTTTATCAAATTTACCCACTAATCTTATTTAATACTGTATGCACTCAAGATAACAATTTGCCAAGCCTATTCCCTGTATTTTATGACTTGTAGGAAGACTGATCAGAAAACTGAAACAGATCCCAACCTGCAGAGATTCATAGAAATGTTTAGCCCTGCAGCAGTGCAGCTGCTCTCATAACATGTTTATTAGGCAGGAGTCACTATAGCGAGAAGCTAAACATGGAATGAGTATCTCAAAATGAACATTCATCCAAGCTCTCTAGACACTAGAGTTTCAGGTGTAGCTCTGAAATAAGGTATAAATAAAATAAATAAAAAATTGAATGCACTTAGGCGACAACTGTAGAGCTATTCTTCTCAGGTCCTCCCCCTCCCACAGCTTTAATCAGTGGCATTAATGTTTTAAATGTATAATTTATATTAAAAGTTTTTCAATCGTTTAAATTCCTTAATAATCAACCTGAAGAGTTAAAAAGAAATCCCATATTTAGAAGGATAAACAGAACACTAGTGTTCCAAGGCTGAATCACCACAAATACAAAAAGAGGTAAATTATTTCAACATTAGCATTTAAAGACACTGGCACAGAGTGACAACGATCATTGCTATTTTCTTCATGCAGGCCATATATGTAACTTCTTTAGAAGTTACACTTTGGAAAACAATACTAATGCGTGTATCCTCATCAGTCTCAGAAAAATGGCCAAGGATGGCTTAAGAATTGTTTTACTCTTTCAGCTCTTGAGGTAGTCTCAAAGAGTAAAGCTGAGATGAAACATAGCCAAACTTTTATGAGCAGAACTATACCCATACTGTGGACGGAAGGCTCCCCATGTCCTGTTTTCTTAAGGCATGTTTTCACAGCATGTTTTAAAAATAAAGTGGAAAAGTTTTCAGCACTATGACTTTAAGTAATTTCGTTTTTTATAAGAGTCTTACCTATTGTCACTTTGCATTGACAGAAAAGCTTTTATCTTGAACTTGTCTTACTACCCATGTCTTACGCTATGGTTGCCATATGTTAAAATTAAGGAGAGAAGACAGTAACATTTCTGAGAAGAACACAACTGCCACTGCTTACCATGTTTTACCATGTAGAAACTCAGTCTTCTCTGGTTCAGGCTACATACTGATGACACTAAACAGACACCTAATATTGCTATCATTATTGCAGTGTAGTTTATAATCTTTCCATACATCTAAGACTTCTTATATGAACACACAGAAACAGGCAGCAGCATCAGTGCAGCCTTCTCCTCCACCTGCCATTACATCCAGGAGAACTGAAGATTTTTTTTTTTTTTTTTTTTTCTCCTGTTAAAGGCTGCACTTTGAGACAGCTAGCTATGTCAAATATTAAGCATACCTAATTTGGGTCAACAGGAGCAGTTCCTGCTTCTGTGAATGTTTTAAGATGAAAGACTTCAGTTATGCTTATGTCATTGTGTCATTTAATCTTCAAATGAAAACTAAATATAATATCCAAACCTACAAAAGATTAGAGTGACAATATTTTGAATTTCAATTTAAATGCTGTAGCAGAGTTGTGAGCTCTCAACAGTTGAAACCAATTTACAATTATATAACAACTTACATGGCCATATAACCACATTATATTCAGAACCCCAACTGCGGTATTCCTTTTTTCCACGTCTGATCAAATTCTTGGCATACATAATTTTAATTTGAGAACAATAGGAGATTTGTATTTAGTATAATACTGTACTCTCATACAATTCCTGGGACTCTCCATATCTATTAATGGGGGAAAAAAGGAAGGAAGCAGGGATGCTATAAAGAGTTCAGAATAATACAAGGCAGAGCTCTTAAGTTCTGCAGTGCAGATGAAGAAACAGAAAGTTAAAATTGCAGTTCTGAAATTTAGGGCACATGAAATGCCAGGATAACAAAACATCAGGAATCCTTCATGCACACAGATCTCAACAGGACAGAGGATACTAGAAGCAACTGTCCATCCTACAGAACTTCTAGTCTTTCCCTCATATAAACTGGGGAATTCTGCAAGGACCCCACTTCACTAGAGACTATAGCTCTGAACTTGCAAGTTTTGCAGGTATTGTCTGGCTAGGGAGAATAGAAGACGTGGACAAAATTAAAAAGCCACAATCATCACTGACAAAACGCCTAGTGAAGATTGTTACACTGTCACAAAGGCCATTGGCATATACTATACCAACCAATCCACTAGTGAGATGCAACAGAGCCCAGCAAGAGAATTCTTCTGCAGATATGGATTTATCAATTCTCCAGTACAATAAATTATGTTAGACAAAAGCCTTCTTGTTGAGATATAGATATTTTAAGGATTTCTTGTGCTATCTGACAGAAATACTGGCATTTCACTCACTCTTCTGATAAATCATATCAAAAAGGCTTTAGTCAAGAGGGACCTGAGACAATTCTGTGTTAATGACAGTATGAGGAGTAAAGCTCCCCCTTAAAGATCCAAGTCAAAGTTTCTGCATTTCTGTTTCTCTCATTTGCATGGAAGTACTCACTGACAGAAAAGGAGAGCGATGAAAAACAAGAAAATCAAGCATTTGTTAAGGGAGAGGCAGTTCATACGTATGGCAGTAAGGTGCAGTATTAGCTTTTCTTCCTCAAATGTATATTTATCATCAAGTAACGACAAGAGAAAAACTATGGTGCTGTTGCCTGAAAACAGAAGATTACAGGTGACATACTGACATCTTGACCTTAAGCCATGGTGAGGCCTGGTAGTCGCTCACTGTCTAATCTAGCAGGCAACAGGCAAGACTTGGAAACTATTATGTAGCTGATTTGGGAGAAGTGGGGGAACAAATATGTATCTTACATACAAAACATCTACAATAAATAATAGGTGGAAAAAGGTTTCCAATTTGATATTAAAAACATATGGTATTAAAATGCAAACAAGCTTACAACACACATTATGATTTTTAAAGCTTGTGTAAGTTTATTTAAGAATTATACAAGTCCCATAAGCATATTTAAATTATCTACCTTGTATTAATGCTTTCTTTGCATATATTTAAGCACTCTAGCATCCATTTTCAAACACATCAACTTTGATGTTAACTAAAATAATCATTTTCAATAACAACTTGCATGTTATCCACATGTAACTCAGTAAAGCAACCAATTATTTTTGAATATACTGCTCTGTTCCTCTCTCTCACTATAAATAGCACAGCATGTAACAGAGGGAGTTTTTTTATCCCTACTATTGGCCTTTTGTCACAACTATTCACATCAAAACAGGTTTTGCAACAAGAAGAATGGGGGCTTTTTGAGGATAAATATTGATAGAATCATGCCTTTTTTTTGTAATAAAGAAACCTTTCTATCAGTTAAGTTAGAAAAGAGTCTCTTAAGAAAGTGGCTTTTTCATTGTGATGAATTAATACTTTCCATTTTCACAAGAAAATCATTACAAAACAAATACACACAACATCTTTAGGTACGATACTTACCTCTGAGTTAGCCTGTTCTGCTTGCAAGTGCTTGTATTCATCTTTCAGCTTGTCAGATTCTCGCTCACGCTCCAAAGTCATTTTGTCCATCAGTGTCTGAACTTGGACCAGCTCCTTTTTCAGGACAGCCACGTCTTCCAGGCCAGGCCTTTGCAGCTGAAAAGTGGAAGAGCGGCAATGAGCAACATGATGTGAGAGACATGCAACCAGTGCTAATTTCATCTCTAAAAATCTTCTAAATCATCAAGGTATAGACAAGGTGACATCTACAGTATGACAACTGAAAAAACAGAAAAGTACATATCATTCCCCAAGAAAACAGGATTTAGTAGATTAGGCTCTCTATCGGTTCTTGCCTACTAAGCTTTGAACTTGTTGACTGATTTCAACCAAATCTGACAAAGGGGATAAAGTCTCAAAGATTAAATTTCTGTAACATTCACGTAGATAGATGGCTCAGTACAGGAGGAAGACCTTCACTGGGAGAAAAGGCTGCAGAGACAGGGAATCCACTCAAGAAATTTACCCGAAGTCATAATTCCTTGAAAAGTAGGGTATACTGGTTCCACCAGCAAGAAACTCAACAGGCAGAGAGGGCTGGATAGCTGTAGTGACTAGGCAGGGCAAAGAGACTCACTAGCCCTTGAGGGCAGCTGACTATGGGAAAAAGAGGTGGCAAACAAGCCCTACCTCCCTCCAGATTCCAAGCAGTGGCAGAGGGAAGGAGTGAAGATAAGCAGGAAGTTAGGAGGTCCCTTAGCTACTGCTGTAGAAGCTACAAGGCTGCTGCTGAGTCACTGGGATTTTTCCCTGCAGCCACAGCTGTATGTAAAAGTTACCAGGAGCCAAACTATTGAAATACACACACATCAGTATTACCAGCCAAGTGCAAGAGGGAAAACATTAACATAAGCAAGGTGATGACAGCTGCCAGCCTTCTAGCCACCATGTCACAAAACACCTCTCTGAGCACTTCTTATGAATGCAGCTGTCCAGAAATAGTCACAGCATAACATCTAAATGGAAAACAGGTGATCTAAAGACAGCTGTTCAAGTCAGCCTTGGCATTCTCCAAGTAAGTACAGGCCTACATAACTTATCTATAGGGATTAACATTCTGCAAAACTCCTTAAACATAGAGCATCAATAAGCAGAATATAAAATAATGTCATGTAAATTTTAATATCCAAGTCAGAAACAATACATATTTATTTCTTGACAGGAAAAATACTGAAAATTTAGGCCAGTGAATTAGACAAGGAAAAATGATGTTCCGAACTCCTTTTCAGCCCACAAGCAGATCCCTCCAAGTTCCACAGCATCTGAACACTTTAAAATTTTATTTGCAAACTGTTGAGTATATCCTCTTTCAATCTGGAAATGACATAAAAACGTTAATATTGTGATGTGAATACCAGTTCTGTCTTTAAGTCTTCTACTGCATTTCTCTCTTTCTGCAGTTCTTGTGTCAGGTTTGTCACTTTCTGTTCGGCACCTTCCCGAAGACTGTTTTCTTCATCATATTTTGCTTTAAGATCTAATGAAGGAGGAAGTTGAACAAATAATTGCTTGCAAGAGTTGCACAAATAGGGACCAGAATCAGATTGCTTGTTAATATACTTACCCACAATTTCAGTGGCTAGCTGTGCTGCTTTTTGCTCAAATAAGTCTTTCATTTGCTTAATATTAAAATTTTCTACTTGGATCTCTTCTAGTTGCCGTTCTAATGATTCTAGTTCCATAAAAAGAACAGTATTATTTTATAAGATACCTAGGACAAGGTTATACTCACATCAATAAAAATCACAGTAGATAAAAGAGTAATTAATCCAAGTTCACTTAACATCCAATTAGCTTTAGGAAAATGAGTAACAGTACTAGAAATTAAATATCTAGATGCATGATGCTGGAAGCTGTCACAAGTTGGGCCCTACGCAGGATTAAGTACATACTGGTTTCCACCAGTTCGCAAATACCCCTTCATATCATTTTAATATGTTGAATTGTGAGCCCCAAACTGTCATTAGAAGCCATTTAATATTGATCAGTCCAACACTTTATGCACACATAAGGAAGTTTTATTCCATGAGCGCCTCATAAAGCCAAAACACGGAGCAAAAATTATTGCCCTGAGAAACAAAAAAACATTTCATTGTTTTCTTTGCTAGCAATGAGAACAGAAAAGCTATGAATAAAGTTAGCATTGACAAAAGCTGTAGTTTAAATGTCAATAGTCACTGTCTTTCTCAGTAAGAGACTCACCCCAAACACTTGAATATATGAAATGATTAAAAACATGTTCAAAACTATGACTGAGATGTGCTTTTATAGTTATGAGAATTCCTCTCTCACTTCTAGAAATAACAAATGCCAAACATCTCTTCACAATTCCCTACACCATAGCTATTAGGAGCTACTTCAGGCATCTGCAGTAAATGTCGTTTTTCAGCATTCTGGCTCTTGAATTTACCAGAAGTGCTCTTTCATCAACCCAAAGACTACGCTGAACAAAATTTCAGAAATTTGAAAACAGTGACAGAAATTAATATAATAAAATATTAGCCACCTGCAGATGTAGCCGTTGTCAATCCATCAGACTTAGAATCCTTAAAAAAAAAAAAGAATAAATGTGTTATTAGACAGTAGGAATAACTATTAGTACTTTGATAGTTCATGAGGTCTTTTAAAAAAAATCCACTTTTGGAAAGACATGGAAATAGAGGCTTCTGCTCTCAAAAACCGCAAAGTAATATAAAAATACTTGATTTAATACAGCTATAACAGGAAGAGTAGAAAAAGCCAAAATGTTTTTTCATTTCTTCTATCACTACACTATCAGACTTGTTGACTTGCCAGGTTCCTCCACTAACAATCCCCCCCCCACACACACTTTTTTTTTTTTAATTGAAATCTGACTGTAAAAACACAAGTTACAAACATTAAACAGAAAGGCAGCAATGTCCCTTCTGAGAATAAACACCACCAGAATGCAATTGCTGAGGTTCGTAACAATTCAGTATTTAAGAAGGTTATAACAACAAGCTAAATGAATTTCCACAGGTACAGCACACTGTAATTTGCCTTGTCTTTTTTGTTCTGTTCATTTTGAGTTTTGTGAAATCATACTACCCTTCCTCAAAATTTCTTACTAGACAGACCCCATTGCCATGTTTCTCATAACAGATGAAACATCACATTCAATTTATTTTCTTTAATAAACTGAGTTCTGATTAAGTCCAAAAGAAGGAAAGATCTGAGCTGAGCTTGTAGTAAGCAGTATGGAAAAATCACTATCTATGACTTTGTTTTTCAGATATATACACAGTTACACTGTGGAGAGAGAACCGATTTTGTTTTCAAGAACACGTCAAGTTATGGAACTAGCTAAATCAGGCCACGTGCCTTACAAAAAAAGGTATTAATCTTCACTGTCAATGCTGATGATAAACCTGCTTCAAGTATTTTAAAGCAATTACTTGCTGCTGCTGCCCCTGCAATTTTTCTAGTTCTTTCTTCAGCTCTTCTGAATACCATCTCTCCTCCTAAAACACAAAAAAGATGATTGGGAAGAACGAACCATAAGTTTGGTTGCTTAAAATAGCAGAATACTTTGCAATTTGAAGCAAAGAACCATATGCAAGTAAAATACATTTCCAACCTTCAGCGAAGCTTGCAAGTCCTGGACTTCTTGTCGGAGCAGTGATACTTCATCTCTGAATAAAGATATCCATGGATTGGAGAAAATGAATATGCAGTGGTTATGTTTTGTCAATTATACTTTCAGTATAGGTTACACCATATATTAAGTAACTGGAAGACAGTTATAACCACATATTATATAAATAAAATACACAGTTACATAGAGGGTTTTTACATTTTTTGAAAACTTGGAACAAATTGAATTAATAGATACTTGTTAGCTCACTTTCACATCATCACCTGAAAAATGCTAGAACGTACTAAGTGGATAAGTAGAGATATATATGCAGGACAGACAGGGTCTGTTCAAAGAAAGGAGAATTAAAGCTCTCTCCTCTCACCATCCCCTTTCCCTTTTTTTTTTTTTTTTTTTTTTTTTTTTTGATATGAGAAGAGTCTTCCAAAAATCAAATTCAAGTCTAAGTTGGTACATCAGCTTGACCACATGGTTTCAGAACAGCAAGGCTGTGTAAGACAGTTAAACATCCCAATACAAAAAGGGCAGGTCTATTCTCCTTCACTTTCCATATCAAGTAAGACAGATATGCTGTCCTACTCCTTCTGAAACCTGCAGTTACATAATTTTCCCTCCACACAGTAATTCAGTATGCCCCACAGATACACTCACTTAATGGTCTGAATGTTTAAAGCCCTGCGATTTTAAATTCTCAAATTCCATGCCCAAGCCTCCAGCCATGCAAGAACACAAGACCATCCAAGGCTAAAACTGTTTGGTGTAGATAGCACGCTTCTGCATCTCAGGTCTCTTTATAAAATTACATAACTATACACACAAGACTAATATTGCCTCACTGAGGCAACAGTCACTCCAAACATGGGACAGAGAGGTCATTACAACAGTGCCAACACATCTGTTCTTATTATTTAAGACAGCAGCAACACTGCAGAGCTTGCATTGAAAACATAGATACATGTGGGTGTGAATATCAGCAAACTCTGTTTTATACCATACAAATTTGTTGCTGCAGTGCTGCATTATCCCTTCCTCCAAAGCTGCTCGCTCTTTTATCTCATACTACAGAAAAAACACAAAAAAGTAAACAAAACAAAAAAGCTATTCCTTACTTACTCTGGAAAGGAATAGATACAGTCTACACCTGCATATTACCATTATGTTTGAGTTATCAAGAAACAAGGGAACCACATCAGCACTTGAACCAATGAAGTAATGCCAACAAGAACTCCGAAGTGGACCAATTTCAATGGCAAAATGAATATGTGATATTAGAAAGAGAAGGTTTTTTCCAGAAAGATGATTTTCTGCTATTCACACTTTATTCTGCCCATGTGAGACATGTATCCACTGCAGGTTTGCAAACATCAATTTACTGAGACACCTATAGCTGCAATCCAGAACTTAAACAAGGAGTGGGGAGAGGAAGCAGCTTTCTCACAAGTATAGGTAAATTAGCTAAAATTCACACCTTATGTTATAAATAAAATCTCAGGCAGGTGAAACATGGCTAACTATATTGAAGCTGGGCTAGAACACATACCAGATGTGTAACATTGATGTATTTAAGACCCTTTGGTCTTTGTAATAGATAAGAGTTTTTGAATTGTATGAAAATAGTTTGCAATACAGGAGAAGCGGGAGGGCAGGAGAATGTGAAGAGAGGGAGTTTGGAATGTAAGCACAGCTCTGCAGTAATTGCCTTGGTACTCCCAACACGATTTTGCTTAAGAATGATAAGATGAAACCTAAATTCGGTTTAGTTCTCCAGTGAAAAAATAAATGGGAAAGAAAAAAAAGAAGTATAAGCGATCACTCTGGAGCTGTAATTTTATTTTTCTTACCACCATCTAAATCCTCACCAAATCACCCTCTCCACTATGACCATGCTGCAATCCCTTCCTGCTCTCTGACACTTCTCTCAGCACAGCTCCTAAGCCTTGCCACCTGGCAAATCCCTGCTACCTTTTCCTTATGCTCCACATCACTCTTCATCTTTAATGCTGGTACCTGAATTTTAACACTGAGCACTCGTGGTCCAGCTAGATCAAACTGGGTATAGTTACAGGATTTACTCTTGGCACTTAACTGTGGTAGTTTATGGTGGGGGGGAGAGGACAACATGTAATTCATAATACATAGATCTCTTTATTGACTAAAGAACTTTACCTCCTAACTTAGTCCTATACATCACGTGCAAATTTGCTTGTAGGTAGCTGACTTGATGGGTTCACTGCTGTAGATGAGAATATTTCTTTAATGTGGTAGTCTAAATCTTGGAAAAAACGTTTATGTTGAAAGAGGGGTTTCTCAAACAAGCATATAACTAAAACATTAAAGAACGCCACACAGCTAGGAACAAATAGCTCAAGCGTTATGCAACGGCTCTCACCAGACTCCCTTCATACCATCCAAACCCTCGACCTTGACCATTTTTTCAATTACACGAGAGAAAACAAAACCACTTGTTCTTAAACTGTCAAGAGTCAGAAAATAAGTTTCACCAGCCAACATCTGGTTGACATTGAAAACTTGTAGGCATAAATCTTTCATAAACTATATACACAATATAGTTATGACCAACTATTCCCCCCGCGTGAATGCTATTATTCTACTAGGAGTACCATTTCTGGTCTAAGTTATAACACTTGGAATGGGTTTAAAGCAGACAGAGAAGAAATATCCTCAAGTAAGTGTGCATACCAAGAAACCCAGTGCAACTCTAACAGTATCATACCATTTCCTCATGTATAAAGGCCTAATTTTGTTATCTCTTGTTCTCCCCATCTTTCTTTTAAATTATTGTCCACATCTGATAACTTCTTTTGGTCTCCTCATACATTTGGAAGATACAGAAGATAGATTAAAAAAAAAGATTGTAAAAACAGTACCATCTCCAAAAAATCCACTCGCCTTCAACAGGCGTGTCACAGAATACTCACTTTAAAAAGCAACACCAATTTACTTTGCTTACTAGTTTTCTTTCCCTACACAGTTAAGAACGCTGAGGACAAACAGGCTGTGGATTGTAGTCCATCCTCCCGTCACTCTACTTACCGCTCGCCTGCTCTGCATGCTAACCAAACCCCACTGCCGCAACAACTCCTCTAGAGGCGGGAGCCGCCCTGCAGAATCCCCTTTAGTTACGAGCAAAAAATAATCCAGCTCCTTTTTGAGATCATACTGACATCTCATGGCTGGTATCTAAGAATAACATCTGCAGCATTACTTCTACTCGTAAGCCGAGCACATCTGACAGATACAAGATACTATACAATACCATACAGTTTTGTCAAAGCAGACACACACGTTAAAATGAGATTATATTTGAAGAGCATAATCCTTTTGTTCCAGAAGCCTTAATGACAGACTACTAAAGAAAAATACTATGCTAAAACTTATGCAACTATTCTAAGTTTATTTTAAAATTTTGCCATTAAGCTATGTGCCTTGAAAACATCATTTAAAATCAATATTTTGTTTTATCTGAATAACCGTTTCTTTGACTTAGTGAGTTACTTTCAGCCCTTTCCTCCATCACACTGTTAAGAAAAGTGCTTATCAGCCTCTGAGCCTCCACTCAGGAGCTTTGACACTCTCAAAGTGCATGTTCAGGGAGTGAAGCCAGAAACCTGTAGTGTTTGGAAGAGTGGAACGATCCATGAGGAAGGGCCTTCAGACCAGTGCATGAAGACAAGACCTCTACTAATACTGGTTCTTACTGGCTTGCCAGTTCTGCAAAATATTGGGGAGATATATGCCTCCATTCCAATAATAAGTGAAATAAGTTACCTTTCACGTTCTTTTCTTACAAGAAAAGAAAAAAAAAAGTTAATTACATAAATGCACGTATTTTTTCCAATATAACTTGTCATTTTGGGTCACATTTCTACCGGCCACAGAACATTTGAATGATTTACTTCACAGCTGTGGCAGAAGCTGGTTCAGTCATCAGGTGAACATCAGCAAGGTTGTAGAGTCTGAACTTCTATTTGCTGTATGAGGTCACTGTATGAGGTCGCAGTCATCTGCTCGCTTTTGGGGAGTGTGACAAAGTAGCAGTATGGACCATTATTTACAACGTCCCAAACAAACACTGAACTGAAGAACAACCAGGAGGAAACAAAATACATTTTATAAATGTATACATTTTAGCCTTAAGAAAATCTCCCCAAACAACAAGAGGGACAACTGAAACACAGAAAGACTACTCAAAACTATTCTGGAAAGAAAAAGTTTCTCCTTATCAACTCCTGCTATATACTGCTGGTCTCAGAAATTGAACAACTTGATAGGGTGCCTGGGAATATATTTAACTATACAGTTTTGACCAAAGAATTAAATAAAATAAATCAGAGAAGATTTCTATAGATTAGTATGGAGTTTCTGGAACATGGAAGCGTTAGGAGGAGGGTTAGTGACACAGACTAACTTCTCAGATTTGCAAATAAGTAGGCAATACGGGAACCTATCAAAGCAAATAGTGATGATATAATTACCCAGTACCCTAAGCACTAAGTGACAAAATCATGTTTCTTCTCTTTCTCAAGGGTTGTCCTCCTCCATCCCCAAAAAATGCAATTTCACCTCTATGGTAGAAATAAGATGGAAACTGTATTTTTCTGCCCCAATCCTAAAAATCATACCAGTTTGTAACATTACATTGTCAGCTGCATGAGAAACTGGTGATATAATTAACAATATAAACATACATACCCGATTGTCATCTATTGTCAGATCAATACAAGCCAATGTTAGCTTTAAGCTGCTTCTTAATTGTATTTAGAAATGGGAATGAACATTTAAATACTTTACTACATAATCAAGTGTTCAAATTAATACAGCCTTCATTGTAATTAGAAGCAGTTCAATACTGACATAAAAGCACATGCACAAATGAATACTGTTCCACCTTTTCGGTGACAGATGACTTTCCCCTCCGTGAGTTGAATCAATGCCAGAATCATGAACTGCTTCATAGTGCTTGAACAGCTCCTCAGCTGATCCATGAGACTTCATACAGAGAGGACAAATAAAGCCCTATTATAAAAAGAAAAAAAGAGAAAAAAAGAAGTGAGAAGTAAAATTTGGCTTTTTGCATCTTTCTTTTGCCTCCACAGTTTAAAATTTTCTCATATATTTAAAAGGAAAGAAACACAAACTTTTTTAGAAAAAAGATTCATACCAAGTATTTTGTGCTCCAATAACAGTTTTGGCAATTAAAAAGTTAAATGAGGCCTACAAAATTCATTATTATTATTCACTGTTTTTTTTTCCAAAACATTATGTACCAGTAATGAACTTTTATTTAGAAAAATAAAAAGAGTCATTTTTGAAGGACTGTAAGACCTTGCCGTATAACTTTTCATAAAATCAGATTCTTCTTCCAAAGAGGAGGTAGGGTTTGGGGACTTGCTTTTAGAAAAGGAGATACAAAAAACCACTCATGTTAATGAGACAAAATAAAACTCTCTAAAGCATAGCTATTCATACACCTATTACGATCAGATTTAGGCCACTGATTTTAATACGGACCAGGTAAGAGTAGAAAACAGTGTTCATCTTGCATACAATTAGTACATGCAATTCAGAAATGAAGAACTGAAATCAGAACTCTACGGTCTAAAGAACCAGAAATCATTCCTTTACATCCCAGAATATTTAGCACAAGCTGACTCACAGCAAAAACTTAAAAGGGCAGTACCC